>NC_090934.1:897781590-898406590 GCF_040938575.1 Ambystoma mexicanum
TCACTGTACCTAAGGAATTAAGCTGCAGCTCACATATGAGGTACAAATTCAAAACATATCCGACAATATTTGTGTTTCTATGAAGAGGGGCCATGGCTACCTCTGAAGACTGTCAGTCCTCCTACCCTGTCCAAGACTCAAGAGGAGTTGGAAAGTGTCGTTAAAGATGTGGAACAGCCCATAACCTTCCTCAGTTGATGCATTCTTTGTGCTTGCTCCAATCAGGACCCAATCCTTTTGTGCAATGTTCCAAATAAAAGCATTTGATCTCTAATAATAAATAATAATTTGGCATTTATATAGCGCTACGAACCCTCAGGTATCTGAGCGCTGCTTATTATTACCCACGGTGAGTGGTGCTCATTTATCGACCTCGGAAGGATGAAACGCTGAGTTTGGCGCAGCCGGGATTCGAACCTTGCTTGACAGCAGTGTCCATGTGAGATGTTATGTATGCATTGAATTTTCTATAGTTGGAAACTATCTCTTAAGAAGTGAAGCACACATTTCACAACAGGGGTATTCAGTAATAGGATGCAATTGATAAAAATGCAGTCAGAAAATTTGGAGAGTAGAGATATAGGGCCTCATTACGAGTTTGGCGGTAGCCATCGAGATATTAGCTCCATGGCTGCCATCAAACCGGGCTCATTTACCAGGTTCAAGTAATGGGGACTTACCGGGTTATTCTGACAGGAACCATTCCCCATAGGGCTCAATGGGGATGGATGTAACAACAGGCACATTATGAGTGTCCCGTTGTTACCTCCCTCTTCCCCTCGCGGGACCCGAGGCGTCCGATGCGGGTACCGCAAAGGGAACCTCATAATCAGCCCTGACGGAATGAAGGGGGCCGGTCCATTATAATGAGGCCCATAGAGTTTCAAAGCAAGGAGCACAGATTAAGGATGGAAAGGTAGACTCAGCCTGGGCTGAGGTTCCCCAGCTGTGCTCAGGTTGAAGCTATATTGTTGCGAGTTTACAAAAATCAGGTCTTCCTAACTGGCTTCTAAGTCTCTAGCTCTATCAGTAAATCCCTTCCTTTGCCCTCTTCTAAGTTGGAATGTATTACGTCTGCTAGAGAGCAAGCTCTCTCTATCCAGATCTAAAAGGCCCTTGTTTTGACTCCACGCAACTCCTGGTAGGAAATTGAGCTGTAAACTGTGGCAACACTGGTACAGTCATATTTGTTGAACCTCCTTGAGAAAAAAAATGTGTTTATCTAAGCAATGTGTGGCATTCAGGTATATTCATCCCTAGTCCTCTGCTTTTACTGGCCTAAAATGCACAACATTGACAAGGGTGTTCACGTCCATATTGTTTTGTAGGGCCTGACAGCCTATCAATCAGCATGTCAATGGCACATCATCACTCCACTTCCTCTGCTCCATGCCTCGAATTACCTCGGATACCACAATCACTGGCAAAGATGAACGGCGGGGACATTGATCAATGGGCAACATATTTGTCTGCCTTTGTATGTTTAAATATTCACAATATACATGCGTACTATATCTGGCAACAAACATCTCATATTGTCATAAAAAATGATAAATCAGTTGAATACATCAAAATAGTGGGGTTGCTGCCAGCCTCTAACATGTACAGCACACGTAGTTGACCACCTTTCCTGCAGCTCACAGTCCCTACCTCTCCGCTGACTGGCAATTACCTTCATCCTATCCATTTTTTTAAATTACAGATACATTTTATCAATATCCGAACACTACTTTCCAGCCTTAAATTCGAGCCTTGTAGGTGGGGTAAGTGGGCTCAGTATTCAGGTCCTTGTAAAGTTATTCTCCAACTCAAAGACCATTACCTACCTGCTCCCAGAGGAAATACAGAACATGAAAAAAGCAAAGACGTATCCAGTGTATTTCTGCATGCACATTAAATTCTAAGGGCCTCATTACACGTTGTGCGGTAAAATCCGCAAATTACCGGCATGGCGCCCTTAACGTGTCCGCCCTCATAGGAGTGCGCTAATAGCGTACCATTACGAGTATGCGGACACGAGCTTTGCGCCATGCCGGTAATGCCCCTCCAGCCTTGCCGCTAATCTCCTCCAAAAGTCACTTACCGCCTTCCACGACAGTGCAGATAGCGACTCCGCCTTGACGCATCGTGCAAATAGCAGCCACCGCTAATAGCGGTGACCGTTAAATACCGGAACCGGAAATAGCATCATCGCACAGGAACGGGAAAGAGCACGGCGGCCATCTTTAAAAACATAATCCATTGCCATCCTCTGCCCCCTGGACCTGTTCGTGTTACCTTGCTGCCTGAGACCCATTGCTACACTGTCACCATGCCCAAGGCATTAAAAAAAACAACAGACCGCCAGCGAAAGGAGAAGTTCTCCACCGAGGAGTTAGTGATGCTGACTCAAACCTTAGCAATATGAATGTACAAGTCCCCACAAATGGCAGCCCTGGATCACTGCATGGAGGGCCCGGCATCCACACATGCATCCCACCCTGCGCATGTCAGCGCCAGACCCCAACACACACACGCATACATCAACAGAGCCAAGTGCCACACACAACACTGCATGGATGAGGCACTGAAATGACACCTCACCTGCTTCATCCACAATGAAGTTCAAACGGCCCCAAATGAGTTCATGATGTAGCCTGCATTGAGTACATGCAACCATAACCAATGACATCCCCCTTCTTGTCCCCGACAGGGTCGCATACAGACAGCGAGGACAGCGAGGGAGCACCCCAGGCACCCCCCTGTGCAAAAGAAGAAAAGGCCACAGCCCAGCGAGGACGCACCAACAACATCAGGTGGAAAAAGGCCAAGGCCCCTATTGCAGCGCCCAAAACAACTCCTGTGCGCCACTGCCAGTGCCACGCAAAACCCTACTGCCCTGCCTCTGGAGGACCACTCCCCCCCCTAAATCACCGCCACCGAGGGTCCACCCTCAGCTGCTGCCAGCTCGGCAGGGGAGGCAGCAGCCATTGCCCCATTGTCCGACGTGGATGAGCCCACGGAAATCGATCTGCCAATGCACACCCCAAGGCCTGCTGTAACCCCCGAGCAATCACCCCTACACACACCTTGCTCGCATGTCACCGTTCACGAGTCTATGGAGGCCTTCAGTAGCCCCACAGAGGCGGCATCTGCACACCAGCCAGCATCAGGATGGGCATCAGACACACCACCACAGGCCGCCACTTCCCCTGACCTGGCCAGCATCATCCAGCGCCAGCAGGCTCTCACAGACCTTCTAGGTCAACATGTGGAGGAGGTTGCCCGTCTCAGGGCTGACCTCGGGGAGACATCCAGGCACTCCAGCGAGGGAATGGAGTCGTGCACAGACAGGCTGTGTGGGGAGCTGATACGTGTCCGGGAGGTGCTAACACGCATCACAGATGCTATGGAGAGCCAATTTCCACCAGGACAGTCTGCCACCTCTTCGACCACCAGTTCACGGCAGACAAGCCCAATCAGACGCTCTACACACACCACCAGGCGCACCTCCAGCCAGCCCCCAAATGCTGGCCCTGGCATTGAACAATAGGGCGTGAATGTCCATTGGCCTCTGTGCATGCCTGGACACATACATTGTTGGAGACTCATGAGGGACAGTTTGGGGGGGGGGGTGTGATGGGACAGTTGTGGGGGGTGGGGGGAAGGGTCTGATGGGACAGTTGTGGGGGGTGGGGGGAAGGGTGTGATGGGACAGTTGTGGGGGGTGGGGGGAAGGGTGTGATGGGACAGTTGTGGGGGGGAAGGGTGGCGGGATGGTTGGGGCCTTGCACATTTTCCTTTTTCTGTTCATTAATACACTGTTGTTTGAGCAAAACACAGGCCTTGACTCCTTCATTGTGTGTGATCAATTTATTGACGGCAAGGTCCATTGTGAGCTAACAAACAGACACCAGTGCATCACCAGCCATATACAGGTGACAGTATGACTACATGTCACTCAGAATATTTGGTTAATCAAATGCTGCCTCACAGCACGTCCCTCCTGGCCATCCCCTCTTGCATGACCTGCATCCCCTTCACCTCCATCCTCATCCCCGTCATCATCCTCATCAGGTGCCTCCATTTCAACGTCAGGGCGCAGTGGCACATTCCGTCTCATACACATATTGTGCAGCATGACACATGGCGTGGTGATCTTTGCAACCTTCTCATGGCCATACAGGAGGGCGCCACCAGACCTGCTAATGCACCTAAACCGTGACTTCAGAAGTTCAAAAGTCTGCTCGAGGACGAGGCGGGTACGGGTATGTGCATGATTGTATTCTTCTTCGTGCCTGTTCTGTGGGTTCCGTACAGGTGTGAGGAGCGTCCTCTTCTGGGGATAGCCGGCATCACCTACATGGGGGGAGGAATGGGTTCCTGTTACTTTTTGACACACGTGTGGCCTGTTCATGTCACATACTTTGTCCTATCATTTTGATTCATGTACACATTCAACTGCATCAATGAATATGGTCTGTGTGACTGCTTTGTGCAAAGGTGAGCACAAGCATGCAAGCAGACATGCCCCATGGATGCCTCCGACAGTGACTGCCATGTCCTGGGTGAGGCCAGGTCATTGGTGTCCCTGTGGGCAGGCACATTTGGTACCACACTGGTGGTGTACTGTCCTTCCGACATTGCTGTTGCAATGCTGAGAGGCAACGCTTCAGTGGTGCCATGGGTTTTTGGTGCATTGCCATAGCTAGGGGGTATACCTTTGCATGCATCCAAGGGCACATGCATTGTTGATGTTGTGCTGTAGGAATGCTGCATGACTATGTTGGCGGCATGGATGACATTTGTGTATTTCGTGGCGTGGAGTGTCGTGCAATGTGGATGAGGATTGATGTTTGATGTCGCCAGATTTGGGTTGTCAGCTCTGTCGTGTGGCATATACTTGCATGTCCGTTCATCCCAAGTACGTTGCTGCCCTCACAAATGGCCATTGGCGTACATCTGTATGTGCATTTGGGTGACGGACTACAGGCTACACCCAGTTGGAGTATCTATCTATCCCCCCAATGCACACCCAGTTGGAGTATCTATCTATCCCCCCCAATGCATACCCAGTTGGAGTATCTATCTATCCCCCCCCAATGCACACCCAGTTGGAGTATCTATCTATCCCCCCCAATGCACACCCAGTTGGAGTATCTATCTATCCCCCCCAATGCACACCCAGTTGGAGTATCTATCTATCCCCCCCCCAATCACACTGCCATGTGCTTAGCATGGAACTCACCAAGTAGCCACGAACGTTGTCCCATTTGTCGCTCCATGTAGCGGGGGATAGTTGAGTTCCCCAGGACCATGGAATCATGGGCAGATCCTGGAAATTGGGCACAGCAATGTGTGATTATCTTGTTTGCGTCACATACCATTTGGACATTGATGGAGTGGAATTGCTTCCTGTTTCGGTAGACTACTTCATTGTGATGTGGGACGACCAATTCCACATGTGTACAGTCGATGGCCCCAATGCAACTTGGGATGCCTGCCAGTGAATAGAAGCCAACTTTGGTGTTTGCAATCTCCTGGGCAGTCCGTAGCATGGATATGTGTTCGGGTGCATGCTTCAGGAGGGCATCGAGTACTTGGTTCAGTATGCGTGAGAATACTGGTTGGGAGATGCCATGCATCTGCCCCACTGTATGCTGGTAGGTTCCTGTGGCCAGGAAGTGGAGCACTGTCACCACCTTGAGTAGAGGGGGGATGGCAGTTCGGATATCTATGAGGCTCACAATGTCGTTGTGTATCATGTCCACGGTGATGGTGTCCCGGTCCAGACGGTACAGGGTGTGTATCTGCTCAGGTGTTAGGTTAAATGGACTGGCTCTGATCCGGGGAATTGGTGGGTGCCTCTGTGGTATGATTAGGTGACGTGGTGGTGCTTGCTGTGCCTGTCTGGCCCTTCTCCTCCTCCTGCCTCTCCTCTGTGCAGCCTGTTGTTGTAGCAGCAGCGCTGCAATCAGGTCCTCCAGGCCATGTAATGCTGCCAGTATTGGAACCATCTTGGTGTGGGAAAGGGTGTGGGAAGGGGTGTGGTGTGCTTCTTTTGAGCAGCCACAGTCTCCATTGCCTCCACCTGTGCTGATTTTGGCCACCTGTGGCAGGTGTTGACACTGCTTAGTTCTTTTAACGGGTGGTTCGCGATGGTGGTATTGCCGCCATGCCGGTAAGGGGTTTTGGGGTATTTACCATGGCGCTATTGCCGTGTGCACTGGCCTTGTGATGGTGTGCTATTAGCGGCATGTCGTTATTTACGGGTTGGCGGGTCGCGCGCACGCGGACTGACCGCTATTAGTGGCACCGTAATTAGCGTTGCCGCTAATGGCTGTGAGCCGGGTCGTAATCCGCATAGGCATTTAACGTTACCGGTATTCCATTACCGGTAACGTTAAATACCTACCGCCATCCGTGTAATGAGGCCCTAAGTCTTCGCAAGTCACGTTCAGACGAAAGCTAAACCAAAGATGTGCAGATAATGATTCCATAAGATACAATTGGATTGACCCCCACTTCCCATTCTGGTAACACTATTTTAGTTCTTTGTTCATCTTTTGCACGTTTGATTCAAACACGTCATGATCGCTAAACCAGTCCCCCATATTTCTGCTAGCCACTCTTGGATGGTTAATACATTTTGAAAAAAAACATCCATTGTTATATGAAACCCTTGTTCGACAAGCCGTTCTTTCTGGATGTCAACCCAGACTCGTTAAGCACACCCTGACATAAAATACAATGCAGGGACGTGGCTGCAAAGCTATTGTGCTGTGCAGCTTCTATGTTTGTTTCCCATCTGAGTGAGCAGTTTCTCTCCGACCCAGACTGGAAGGAGCCAGTTGTTGGTGCCCCTGCCAATAGCGCTGCCATGCCAAATCGATACCTATTGCATCTCTGCACCCTTTACTGATGCTGCAGCATGACCTTTACTTTCAACCTACCAAACATCACATACAGTACTGGTGCACTGTTAATTATTTCTTTAGTTCTCCATTTCTTCGTGAGTTCAGTATTATTTAATATCTAAGACTTGTATACTCTATTTATGAATGTACACCCACCGCGCCTTAAGCATGAGCTCTTATGCACCCAGTCTAAACAGAGCTTATCACAGATTCTCATCTTACTGTGACCTCTTGTTTCTTTCTATCCACCTCGGAATGCCATGGGGGTCATTATGACCCTGGCGGTAGCCGTGACGGTATTTACCGTCACGGGTGCCGTCAGAGTCATGAATTTACTGGTGCCCGGGAATGGGCAATTAGCGGGGTATTACAGCCCCGGCAGACCCGGTAATTGCCCATTCCCGGGCGCCGGTAAATATCATTCCCCATTCCCATTTGAGTCCCTTTGGACTCAATGGGAATGGGGAGGACGGATGCACCGGCACCTTTCGTGAAGGGTGCCGGTGCATCCGTCGATGTCTGCAAGCGGGTGTCGTTCCACCCCCCAGGTCAGACCTGGCGGGCTGAAAGGCACCCACTCACAGACATCGTAATTTGCCGGCCCAGTAAGAACGGTACCGCAAGCTTACCAGTACCGATGTTACTGGACCGGCAAACTTGTAATGAGGCCCCATGTCTTTTTCCCTTCCCAGCAAGACCAAAAGGTAATTTCCATCATTGTTACTTGCATGTGATTCAGTACCTCTAAAAAAAAAATGGCTTACTTATATCATGCTTCATGCCAGAATGCTTCCTCTAAGTGTGGTACCGGGTATCAAACCAGTGCTGGTCGGCATACTGTCTTGTTTCAATAACTAACGCGAGGCCCTTGAGCTATCCTCAAGGCCTCAACATGTAAATGAATCTCTCTTTCTTAATGACTCAGTTTAAGATCCACTTTACTGCCTCTAAAAATTGGAATGCCTTACCACTTGAACTAAGATTAGAACAATCTCACTGGGCCTTCTGTAGGAACCTCAATACTTTTCTTTGTGCCCAGGATATGACCGTAGTGAGAACCTTCTCATAGATGATTCGCTCATTTCTGAGCCTCATTCCGAAGGGGATGTAGTGATTATTTACCCCGCTTTTGGATATGATCATTATTTCTGTTTTGCTTGGGTTGAGTTTGAGGCTGTTGGAGTTCCTCCAGCCGTAGAGTTCTTGTAGGCAGTTTTCCTGCGTTGTGTTTTCTTCCAGTGTGTCTTGTACTTTATAGACGATCTGTGTGTCGTCAGTGTAGTTGTAGCATGTGAGGCTGTGTCTTTTAATGATCTTGATTAGTGGAGTCAGGTATATGTTGAAGAGCAATGGGGATAAAGAGGATCCTTGTCGTACTCCACAGGTGGATTTCCTTGGAGCGGATTTGAAAGTTTGATCCACATGGTTTCTGTTCTGTTAGTTAGGAAGGATTTAATCCATAATAATGCT
The DNA here is from genome assembly GCF_040938575.1 of Ambystoma mexicanum. Lineage (NCBI taxonomy): Eukaryota > Metazoa > Chordata > Amphibia > Caudata > Ambystomatidae > Ambystoma > Ambystoma mexicanum. The sequence goes on from NC_090934.1 coordinate 897,789,957, forward strand.
AGGTCAGTGATTTCTATTTCTTCCAATCTCCCGATGAGGATGTCATGGTTGACTGTGTCAAATGCTGCGGAGAGATTCAGAATTATTAGAGCTGTGCTTTTGTCTAAGTCTGCATTAGCCTTTAGATCGTCTCAGATTGGAAGCACAGCCATTTCCATATCTCTCATTGGTCTGAAGCCTACTTCTGCCTGATCCAGCAGTAGGTGTTATTCTATGAATTCTTGTGTTATTTTATAGATGTATGTTTTGAGTAATTTCACTGGGTATGGGATGTTTAAGATGGGTCTGTAGTGGAGGGGTCCTCCATGTTGCCTGCTGTGTCCTTGAGGAGTGGCTTGATGTATGCCTATTTGAATGATCGCTGTAATTTCCCTGTTGAGAGAGATTGGTTGAAACGTTTTCTGTACTATTCCATGGGTGTTCCTTGTGTGAGGATTGATTTGTGTATGTCTGGGGGGCAGGGATCCATAGGGCAGCCTGCTTTGATGCTATTGCTTACCATCTTGACAAATGTTTCTGTTGATATTTTGTGGAAGTTTCAGAGTTTGTTCTGGTGATCCTCAGATGGCTGGATGTGTTGCACGTTGCCCTGCTTGTTCTGGTTTGTATGATCTGTTGGATGGTGCCGATTTTGTTTTTGAAATGGTCTGCAAGGTTGTTGCATAGTTTCAGTGAAGGTATAGGTGTGTTGTTGCAGCCAGCAAAGTTTTTCATTTCGTTTATGACTTTAAACTGTTCTTTCTGGGTGCTGGTGGCTTTGGTGATTCTGTTGTCGTAGTATTTCATTTTGGCCTTATGGATCTACTTTTTGTATGAGTGGATTTTTTTGTTGGAATTGTAATTTCTTCACCTGGTTGTTTTTTTTTTCTCCATTCTAGTTCAAGCTTCCTGTTTTTCCTTGTCATGGCCCTGAGTAGTGGGGAGAACCATTTTGCTGTCACTCTTTTGTGCAATGGGTGAAAGGGTTTTCCTTGACGATCTCGTCTATTGTTCTAGTGATCCATGTGTAAAGTAGTTCTGCTTTTCTGTCAAGATCAGCTTCATCCAGTGTCGTTGCTGGTGGTTTGTTGAACTTCACTAGTTCTACTAAGTTGCTATTTTTGATGGTCCTCCAGTTTCCTTTGATGATAGTTGACAGTTTCTTGGGTTGTTTTGCTGTTGATATAGCTAGCGTGATCACAAAGGGGATGATGAGATGGTCGCTCCAGAGGATCTGTATTGGTGGCACCATGGTAACAAGGTTTTTGTTGGCGAAGATTGCATCTAGTGTATGTCTCGCCGCATGAGTTGCTCCTTTGACTAGCTGATGTAGTTTCATTGTTTTCAGTTCTTTGGCTAGTGATTTTTTTGTGTTAGCTGTTCCTTCATCAAACCAGATGTTGAAGTTTCCAAGGATTATCAGGTGTTTCTGCTTGATGGCTAGGTAGGTGATGGCTTCAGTGAAGGCGTCCATGAAGGTTGCATCGTATGTCGGTGGTCTGTATAGCAGAATTAATTTGCGGTTTGTTTTTGGGTGTGTAGTTACGCAAAGGATAAGGTATTCACTGTTTTTGATGTTTAGTTGTTCTTTTGTTTTAATTTCCAGGTGTTCCTTGTATGCTATCACCAGTCCTCCTCCTCTTTTGTCTTTTCGGTTTGCTTGTGTGCACTTGAAGTTGTCAGGGAGGCAGTTATGCAATGTGATTTTGTAGTTGACTTCTAGCCGTGTTTCGGTTATGAATAAGATGTTGATACCTTTGTTGCACAGTAGGTCATAAATCTCTGTTTGACATTGATCGCAAAGGATCTTTTTGACGCGGTCAGGTTTGTTTTTTGGTCCTTGTTTTGTCTTGTAGTTGTTCAGTTCTGTGTTTTTGTTGCAGATTGCTTGGTGATCCGTGGAGTCTGCTTTGTCGTTGAGGCGATCTGTTCGATTGATAGTTGGGTTGATGAATTCTTCTGCTTCATGATCTTCTATGTTTTAATGTGGTGGCTGGCAGTGCCCTTTGGTTTTTGCGATATATGGAGTGAGGGCACTGGTTTCATACCTTTCTCTTCAGGGGTCGTCTCTTCTTTTTTTCCAGGGTTCCCATAGGTTCTCAGCATGTCTGTACATGTTGGTGGCGATGAAGTGTTGAGGTGCTTTGGTTGTTGCGAGGAATAGTGTAAGATATAGGGCTCGTCCTCTTCTCATTATGTTTGTTCTGTTGGCTGCAGTGTTTGTTGGTGAGCATTCTGTATTTCTACTCGAGGAGAGTGAGGGTGTGGATCTGTTTGGTTATTTCCTTGTTTCCTTGTTCTGATTTTGTTTGGCGGTTGTCCAGCTCTTTGTTGGGGCATTTTGTGTTCCTTGGTAGTAGGATAGTTTGGGTGTTGAGGTTAGAGGGGCAGTAGCCTGACTGTATGGTCTTGTGTGGTTTGAAAGATTTGAGTCTTATCCTATCGCGCTGTGAAAGCTGGATGCCCTCTACGGGTGGCTGTCCAATTAATGGTCTAGGTTTGGTGTTCCTCTATCTATGGATGGACGGTCTAAGTGGGGCGCTGGTCAGAGTACTACACGTTGGAAGTGGGAAGCAAAGTGAGATATGGGAATTAGACAACGGGTTCCTAGGTGACTTGAGCAGTGACCTGGCTATAGTTACCTGCTTTCATGATTATCTGTTATCTATTCCATTAATTCACCAATCCTGTCGAACCAGAAATGGTCTTTTTTTAAATAATCCTCATCTTTGATATTTATCTTTTAGATCATTGGGATTGCTTCAATAAGAAAAGGGGAATTACCACCCTATTCCAAGGTTGGCGGGGCGGTAATTCCCCCGTTCTCCATGGCCCATCCACATTCCCATTTTTGCCCCGTGGGAATGGGGAAGGGGCTAATTACGGTACCGCAAATTGCGGTACTGTAATTAGCACCAAGGTCCCTTTGCGGGTCCCAACTTTAACGGCTGGTCTACACCAGCCGTTTAGGTCCGGTCCTGCAAAGGGACCTCATAGTAAGGTGGTAAGGGTTTACCAGTACCGTAATGAGGCCCTTAGTCTTCTCTTCTGAGTCAATGTTTAAAAAAAAACAACAGGAATGCAGCACAGTATTGTGTCTATAAAAAGAGTACCTATTGATTGTCCGTACATATTTGTAAACTGGAATCCAAAACTGTGCGGACAGCTTACCCAAATGGTGCAACAAGAAATGTTTAGAGGGATGGATTTTACATCTCTATGCAGAGATCCTAGAGAAATAGAGCAAACTATCAATAACATCATACAAGCAAAGCTGACCATATTAGTTAATTGTCGATCTGATAATCACAAATGTAATACTCAGGCTTATAGCAATGACATAGTTTCTCTAAAATGAAAACAAAAATTAGGAGCTACAGGCACTGAAAGGAATGGCTGGCTATGAATCTCTTACAATATGCGCTTTGCAAGGAAAAAACCTTGCAGAGATACAAGAACAGAATTAAGGTAATCAAAACCAAGTTGCATATTGAGGATAACCAGAAAATACTGGGATATTTATGTTAGCATAATACAAAATCTCTACAAGCAACTTTAAGAAACATAAATAGATCGACTCAAATTGCAATGAATTTGTCCATTTCAGCAGAACCATGGAAAGCCTATATTGGGAAAACACACCAAATACCTTTAAATCACTCTGATGTTAGATCGGCCATCTATGATACATCTTGCATGGGAACATGCACATGGTCCATAAATGATGTTGAATGGGTGATAGGTAAACTCAATAACTCCAAAGCCGCGGGTCCCGATAGGATACCGCCCTGTGTGATCCACCTTTTTGGGCCTTGATTTTGAAGAAAAAATTGGAGCATTTCCTTAGTACCGAGAGGATTCCAGAATCTTGGTTAGGTGCGATCATCATCCCCATATATAAACAGGGTGATCCATCGAACCCGGCCAATTATAGGCCCATCCCTCTTATGGATTCTGCTTCGAAAGTGTTCTCTATTTTAATTTTAAACGATCAAAATTCCTTCTTAACAGAACATGGTACCCTTGTTCGATAAAACACAATTCGGATTGCAAAACAAATGACATCTGTTCTCTCTTAATGCCAAAAATATAATCTACAAGCAAATGCAACATTGTCATCTTCACAGGGAAAAAAAAGTTCACATATTTTGTTTGGACCATTGCTGGATCAAGAACAGACTGTGTCGTTGATATATCTTGGTTACAATTTATGTGACAAATCATCAATCTCAATGTGGAGTGATCATTTAAATCAAAAATCAAAACCACTTATATCGCAAATGAAGCTAATACTTAAAAGATATTGGGCCTCACTACATGGTAGGTGGTAAGGGATTACCAGCACCGGTAAGGGCACCAGTGCTGGTAATCCCTTACCACCCTATTCTGAGGTCCCTTAGCGGGGCCCTTCCTTAACACCTGGTTTGACCAGGTGTTAGGGACGGGACCCGTTAAGGGACTTCAGAGCTAATAACGGTACCGCAAATTGCGGTACCGTTATTAGCTCTATCCCCATTCCCATTGAGCCCTATGGGGGCTCGAATGGGAATGGGGAATGGTTCCCGGAATGGGGACTTACCGGGTCCTCCAATGTTGGAATGACCCGGTAAGTCCCTTTTTCAGGAACCCGGACCCGGAATGCGGTAAGGGGGTAGCCATGGTGCTAATAGCATCATGGCTACCTCCTACTGTGTAATAAGGCCCATTGTAAATATTCAGTTACACCTGTAATAGACTACTACACTCTAAAAGTAGTACCAATTCTTTTATATGGTCTAGACATGTGTTTGGCAGACTTAACATTTTTCCTAGATGTTATAGAAGGATGAATCTGGAAGCAGACGTTGGGTCTAGCATGTTCTGTCCCAAATATCGTTTTGAGGTATGAGCTTTGTTTTACATCGTTATCTGTCAAATTTCATTTGAGATTGATGAACAATTATGCTAAGACAATCAACGCCTGTCAACTCCTTATATGGCGATCTGTTGAAGATGGCTGATGACGCACTCAGTATCATTGTTCTGTAACAGAATGGAATCCATACTTGAAAAAATAGGTGTGGTAAAAGTGGACTTAATTAATCGTCCAGGTTATGTGAAAAAGAAATTGAGTATGATTGGGTGTGTACAATTGAAGCTATCAATGAGTATAGTTCCTATATTCTTAATTTCTAACGAAGAGAAGTACTCCAACATTGTTTTTGAGGTGTTTTCCCTTTAACAAAGCCTGCATATCTAAGATTAAAGTTAAACCAATTCCACACACTTGATAGAATCAAACACTGGGCAACCAAAGACGCAGCTAAAGGTGAGGTTTCCTCAATCGGCTGCAGATTCTGTCTGCGCAATGACCTGGATGAAACCTTGAAGCACTTGGTCATGGAATGCTCCCACTTTTTACCCTACAGACTGTGCTCTTTTGGGAAATACTTTACTGATGATAACACTCTGTCTAGGACCTCATTATGTCTGAGATGTATGTGGGGTTATAATATTTCTCTGATAATGGGGGTCATTACGAGTCGGGGGGTAGGGGATACCGGGCACCGGTAAGGAGACCGGTGCAGGTAATCCCCTTCCGCCCGATTCCGAGGTCCCCTAACGGGAACCGCAAGGGACGTGTGGTCGGACCACACGTCCCTTACGGGTACCGTTAGGGGACCAGGCCGCTAATTACGGGCCTGCCTTAGCAGGCCCATAAATAGCGCCTTCCCCATTCCCATTGAGCCCTATGGGGGCTCAAATGGGAATGAGGAATGGTTGGTGCAATGGGGACTTACCGGTCCTGTCAGGCTCGGACTAGATCGGTCAGTCCCCATTGCACCACACCGGACTCGGTCCCGATATTGGAGACAGTCATGACTACCTCCAAACTCGTAATGACTCCCAATGTATCTAACACATCTTGTGTGTAAAATTAATAATGAATTGATAACAGTGAACTCAGTATATAGCTCCCCATAAAAGAATGACGCTATTAAAGGGAAGTAATATACATTTGAAGGCTGGTACATGTTGGTAAATTGTGAGTAAATGTAATAGTAGTCTGGCATGTAAATATATCCATATGCCATGAGATGTACTTGCTTTTATGTGTTTAGAAATCATGAATCTTAATAATATTTGCTGCTTGGAACATGTTAGTGAATGTTATGCTAGTTCGAGTAAGCAAATGCATTTTATTTTGTAAGTATTTTTTTATATAAATCTTCATAGCTTTGCACACAAAAGTGCTGGATTTTATAATAACATGGTATTTCATTTGAAAAAGTGATGATTGTAAGGTTTTCAAAAAAAAGAAAAAAGAAAAGAAAACAAATATATGCTAAAGGGTAAATAAGGAAACTATGGAATGTAATATAAAAAACTGTAAATTGAGACTGTAAAGTAACATCTCTTTTGCAAAGGTTTATGTTAAAGACCAAATACTGGGGGGTGTGGCCAAGCGGCAACCGAGATGGCTGTGTAGTATAGGAGCTCCTGGGGCTGAAGAGAATTTAATATGCTGAACTAAAGATTAAACTTTTATTTAACATTACGCAACAAATTCTTGAAATACAACATACACGTGCTTGCAGCGGGTTGCTATTATTCGGCTGTTTCAATTTACTGTGACTTTGCTGCAGCTTTCATGGCGCCGACGCACCTCAGAAAGCTTGTTTTACTGTACCGGAGCATTTCGGATGCTGGTTTACCTTAATTCCTATCAGTGCAACGCTACTTGGAGGATGGTGCTCTCCCTGCCCACCAGTGGGGCCCTCTGATTTTAGGAGGTGTGCCTGAACTGAGAATTTTACTCCAGAAACTGCTTGACTATGTGAGGGGGCAAGGCCTACATCCACGGTCTCACGTCATTGTTGCAACCGACGCGTCCTGTCAGCTGCTTCAAGTGTGTGCATAGAACTACTTGTTTTAGCTACCTTTTACTCTCACAGACTTCAGTAACTCTTTTTTGTGATAAATATTTTCAGACAAAAGTAATACAATTCATACACTGGAATTACAGTGTTATCTTCCGATAATTAAGTAAACAAATCCTCAGGTATGTACATGTGTGATACTAATACCAACTTACCGGAACATCAACTGATTCAATATTCTTATGTAATCCTGCTATTGCAGTTATAACATTCTCGTGATTCTACCTAAACTTTAAACTTTTTAGAGCCTTTCATTACCCATATTCTTTGCACATTCAAAGTACCTCTTGCCAGTGCTTACTTCTATAACCAGCAATTGGGTCACAGTTCAGTTTTTCTTCATATCAGCCCAACTCAAATTTATTACCAGGGCTGATCTCACCAAAATCTCGGCTCCTTCCGACAATACACTTATCAATGCTTGTATGGAGAAGATCTTAGAAGAACTCGGAAATATTTGAGCTTTCATTTCCACACTAGACTCCCGCTCCTCCTCCATACAGGAAGAAATTAAAGATTTTAAATGTGAAATTAAGTCATTTTCTGGCAGACTTGAGGAGACGGAGGAAGAATTGTATAGGACAGAGTAGAAGGTCTCAAGAACATGCATGGAAGGCTTGCCCAATTAGAGAATGAAGTCAATGAACTGGAGGATAGCAATCGGAGAGACAACCTTCGTTTCTACGGAATTCCAGAAAAAATGGAAGGAGATGACCCCATCAGTTTTCTTATCAATTAGTTTTCTTATCAATTGGATCCCATCTACCTTAGGGATTACTTTCTCTCCCCCATTGGAACTACAACGTGCTCACATATTCAGACCCAGGCTTGCCAATAATAATTCCACCTAGACCCTTCATTACATGCTTCCTTAGACATCAGCAAGCACTTCAAATTCTACTTGCAGCCAGGAAAATCTCCCCCATACTCTTTCAGAGCCACAGAATCTTTATTTCTTCGGATTTCTCCAGAATCACTCAGGCCAAAAGGAAAAGATTTCTGGACATGAGACCTCTATTGAAATCGCTCAACTTCAGGTATGGTCTGTTAGACCCAGCAAGGATGATAATTACCATCTTGGATGGACCAAGAAAATAGAACAATGACAGTGTTCTCGCCTCTGTCCTCTGCTGACCCTGTGCCGGTGACATGCGGATTCCCACAAGTCTCCTGCGTATCACCAAAACTATATAACTACACAACATGACTTGGGAGGTTAGCTCAGGGGCAACGTGTTCACCTTGGAAGCAAGACGACACGGAGCAACATGGGTTCGATCCTGGGGTCCGCGCTTTGAAACCTCTGGGTATTAAGCGTGTTATAAATAACCTATCATATCATATCCGTTTTACCCCCCCCCACCAATCTTTTCTACATATATCTCAATTACCATCTCTGACAATGCACCTGTATGCACCATTCTTGATTCCACACATATTAATAAACTTTCTCCTAGGTGGAAATTCAATTTGTTCCTACTAAAAGACAATTAATTCATCAAAAAAATGAATTCCTTTTTTAAAGAATTGTTTCTCAACAACCACCCGGAACATACCTCTCTTTACAACAACTGGGGCGCTTTCAAAGCCACCCTTCGTGGCTTTGTAATACAATATGTTGCCATCAAAAAACGAGCACATCCATAACAACCTCCTAGGCTCAATTAAACAACTTGACAAATCCTACTACGCAAACCCAGATCGTATCACTATGAAAGCTTTTATGGCCAAACGCATTGAATTCAATAAAATCTGCCCTGATAGAGCTGCTAACTCACTTCTGAAATCCAAAACTAAAATCCACTGTGGGTCTAACAAAGCAGGTAAAATGTTGGCTACCTACTTAAAAAAGAGAAAAGAAAAGTCTTTCATCAATCATGTCCTCTCTTCCGAAGGCACCAGATTAACCCAACCAAAAGAGATTAGTGACGCCTTTCTTGATTTCTACTCCAATCTATTTACCTCTGATTGTTCTATTAGCAATTCAGACATCCACACTTTCTTTGAAACTAATAAAAAGATGAATCCCTCCAACTCGTTTGATCTATCGCCTCTTGATACCCCTATTTCTCTTACAGAAATTAAACAAGCCATACTTGATCTCAAACCTAATAAAGCTCCAGTTTTAGGGAGAATTCTCCAGAATGGGTAATTTCCCTTACCTAATGAGTCCCTCAGCAGCTTTGCTGGATTTCTACGATTTATTTTTTTCACCTGGTAAGAGTGTGAGCCTTTTTTGTTTGTTTGTTTGTTTGTATTATTTATTTGTATAGCGCGCCTGGCTAGAGGTTTGTGGGCGCTTTAGGTAAGGATGTGGGGGTGCAGGTAGGTACAAATTATACAATGGTTACGTGATACAGTTATAGAAAGCAGGGTGTACAGTTATGGAAGGCAGAGTACAGATAATGAGTACGGGAGTATAAGTGCAGTGGGATGTCCAGATAAGTTAGGGGCATACAGACTGGTGTCAGGTGTAAAATAATAGAGTTAGTTGTTGTTCAGTAACCATATGATGACTTGGCTTCTGAATTTTTCAAAAGTTTGAATGGTTTTGATGTCCTGTGGAAGAGTGTTCCATAATTGGGTGGCTAGAACTGGAAAACTAGTGCCGCCTGCTCTTTTGCGGTTGTACCTGGGCTCTACCAGGCAGGATGTGTTGGTAGATCTTGTGATTCGGGTCGATAGTTTCATAGTGAATTTGTCTGAGAGATGTGGTGGGGCTTGGTGGTTCAAAGCTTTGAAGGTAAGGCAGATGGTTTTTAAGTCGATTTTTTCTTGTATAGAGAGCCATTTGTGGGACTTTCTGATTGTTGAGATGTGCTCTCTTCTGGGTATGTTGAGTGCAGCTCTAAGCACACTATTTTGCAGAACCTACAACTTGTTCATTATGAATTTGTTGGCTCCTAGGTATAGGCCATTGCAGTAATCCAGTTTGGACTGTATAAGTGGTCTGGCCAGTATGATGCAACTGTTGGTAGACAGCACGGGTCTGCAAACCATTATTAGTTTACCTGTGTAGGCGGTGGCTGACGCAGTCATATTAACCTGTTTAGTGAGATTGGTGTTGGCATCAAGGTAGAAGCCCAGGGTTTGTACATGTTTGGCAATGGGTATGCTGTTCCCATCGATGAGGATGCTATTGTAGTTGGGACTAAGTTTCTGTAGGTTATTGGGTGATCCGACTAGGAGCAACTCAGTCTTATAATCATTCAGGCAGAGACCATGGGCCTCATTACGAGGTGGGCGGTAAGGGATTACTGGCACTGGTAAGGGCACCGGTGCCGGTAATCCCTTACCACCCTACTATGATTTCCCTTTGTAGGTCCTCCCTTAACGCCTGGTTTTACCAGGCGTTGAGGACGGGACCCACAAAGGGATTCCAGAGCTAATAATGGTACCGCAATTTGCAGTACCGTTATTAGCGCCTTCCCCATTCCCATTGAGCCCTATGGGGGCTCAAATGGGAATGGGGAATGACTCTGGTGAATGGGGAATTACCGGTCCCGCCGACCTTGGAATGGACCGGTAATTGCTCCATTCACCAGGCCGGAGTCAGAAGTGTTTTGGAGGCTGCCATGGCGCTAATGGCGCCATGGCTACCTCCAATCTTGTAATGAGGCCCCATGTGTGGCCATCCATGCCTGAAAGATGGTGTAGACTTAATTGATCCGACAGACATCAGCGTCATAGGTGCCTTACAGTGTTAGGAGTATCTGGGTGTCATCTGCATAGTGTAGGTGACACCCAGACGGTCCAATTTGTCGAATATTGGCTTTGTAAAGATATTATACAAAGTAGGCGAGACGCAAGAGCCTTGTCGGACACCACAGGTGATGGGGATCGGATCGACTGCAGCTGTGGGTGAGAAGACCTGTATGGTTCTGTTCTCGAGGAAGGATTGAATCCATGAGACGGCAGAGTTGGAGAAGTGTGCTGCCAATGACAGGTGGTTGCATGACATTTTATAGTCAACCAGGTCAAAGGCAGCCGATAGGTCTAAAAGGAGTAGGATGGCAACTCTACCTTTGTCTTTTATCTCATCAATCTGGCTGTTGAGGTCCACAAGGGCCGTTTCCATTCCGTTTAGGGTTCTAAACCCTGATTGACGGGTTCCTAAAAGTTGATTGTCCTCTAGATAGTCTTGGATTTGCACGTATGCAACTCTATCTAGGATTTTCAATAAGAAAGGGACTCTGGTGATTAGTCTATAGTTAGTGGGTATGGACGGATCTAATGTCTGTTTCTTAAGTAATGGTAGAACCCAAGATTGTTTCAGGTTACTTGGGACGGAGTTGCTAGTGAATGAGGCATTTATTAGTTTGGTAATAAATGAAGATAAATCTCTGGCTGCATCTTTTATGATCTGGGCTGGGCAACTGTCACCTTTACAATTAGAAGGTTTTAGGGATGTTATAATTTTTTGTACCTCAGGTACAGATACTTTGTTAAATTTGAATCCAGCGTTGATGTATGTATTCGAGGGCTGGGTTGGGCCGGTAGGATTGTCAGAGGTGAGTTGGAGATGTTTATCAGCAATTTTGACTTGGTGCCCTGTGATTTACGAGAGAGAGAGCATCTTGGATGCTAGTGCACCAAGGTTTGTTCTCTGAGGAAGGGGTTGTTTTCCACAGTATCTCAAGTTTTCTTTTTTCTGTACGTAGTAGTTTAAGTTTAGGGGTGAACCAGGAGTTCAAGTGTGCTCTTGGTTTGCCTTTGCAAAGTTTTAGTGAGGCAATGGTATCTATAGCTTTGGTCATAGAATTGTTATATATGTCAACCAGCATATTCAGGTCATTTGTGGTTGGTAATGCATTAAGTATAGGGATTACCAGGGGAATTATAGCCTCAGCCGTAATGTTGTGTTTGTTCCTAGTTAGACAAGAGGGTGGTCTAGCGGGTTTCATAGGCTCTAGGTTGTTGTCATTTATTTCTAGGGATAGAAGATAATGATCAGTCCAAGCGAGTGGAGAGGAGTCCTTAAAGGTGATGTTACAGTTAAGGTCTGCGACCCAGTGAAGTGTCCTACCTTTCACATGAGTAGGTTGGGTGCTGATTTGTATGAAACCCTGTTCTGATAGTGCATTGGCTAAGGAGGTAGCTAGAAGGTCATTAGGGTCGTTATAGCCTAGGTTGAAGTCACCTAGGACAATGTTCTGTGTTCTAGGTTTGGTGTTTTCAGCTGTGATAGGAATGGGCCTCATTACACGGTAGGCGGTAAGGGTTAACGGTCACCGGTAATGGTACCAGAGACCGTTAACACTAACTGCCTTACTACGAGGTCCCTTAGCGAGTTGGTACTTTAACGCCTGCTTAAAAACTAACCCACTAAGGGACCTTGGTGCTAATTACAGCACCGCAAATTTGCAGTACCGTAATTAGCACCTTCCCTATTCCCATTATGCCCTATGGGACAAAAATGAGAATGGGGAAGGACAATGGTGGAAGGGGGAATTACCGCCCCGCCAACCTTGGAATAGGGCGGTAATTCCCCTTTCCACCAAGGCAGTGCCGGTATTTTACCGGCATGGACCAAGGTGCTATTAGTCCTCCCTTAACGCCTGGTTTTTCCAGGCGTTAAGGACGGGACCCACAAAGGGACTCTGGAGCTAATAACGGTATTGCAATTTGCGGTACCATTAATAGTGCCTTCCCCATTCACATTGAGCCCTATGGGGGCTCAAATGGGAATGGGGAATTACCGGTCCCACCAACTTTGAAATGGACCGGTAATTGCTCCATTCACCAGGGCGGAGTCAAAAGGAGTTTGGAGGCAGTCATGGCGCTAATAGCGCCATGGCTACCTCCAACCTCGTAATGAGGCCCAAACTATCTTACCTAGGGCCTCATTACAAGTTTGGAGGCAGCCATGGAGCTAACAGCTCCATGGCTGCCTCCAAACCGGGCTCCTTTACCGAGTCCCTGCAATGAGGAATAACCGGGTCATTCCGACATTGGAGGACCCGGTAATTCCTCCTTGCAGGAACCATTCCCCATTCCCATTTGCACCCCCATAGGGCTCAATGGGAATGGGGAGGGAGGTAACAACAGGCAGTCTAAGCTGTGGAATTCCCTCCCTGTCACTATCAGATCTGAGGACTCATTTAACACCTTCAAGCTGAAAACGAAATCCTGGCTCTTTGATCAGAATTGAGGCACTCCTACACTTGCGCTTTACGCCATAGCTTCAAAGTCGCCTGCCTTGTCACCGACTACTCTGTTAAATACTTCTAGTTTTCTATGACTATCGCTCCTCTTCTCTACTACGCATCCACCCACTTATCTCTGTGTGTTGTACATTTTCTATCTTTATGCCTCACCTTGTTAACTACCATTGTAATTCTTGTATATTTCTTTGTTTGCTTACTACTCATGTATATAACTATGTATGTATATAATCTATGTATGTATGTATATAAGTTCAAGCTGCGCCCTGATGACCCCTGGCCGGATGGTGCGCGTTACAAATAAACAAATACAAATACAAATACATTACAAGTGTCCCGTTGTTACCTCCCTCTTCCCCTCGCGGGACCCGGAAAAGACGTCTGGTTTTACCAGACGTCTGATCCCGGTCCCGCAAAGGGAACTCGTAATTGGCGCTCCCGGAATGAAGGGGGCCGGTCCCGTACTGGCCCCCTTCATTCCGGGAGCGCCAGGGTCATAATGAGGCCCATAGAGTACTGGAAAGGATTAATACTTATCCCTTCTTGTCTGTTTCTCTTGGAGCATTGTTTCACTCCCTTTTCATTAAGACTTGGCTGGTGGCAGTGATAACTACCCTATTTTTCCTACCGTGGTTATCTTAAATAACCTTAGTATTGTTTTAGGCTGTGGGCCTCATCACGAGTTGGGCAGTAACGCCGGCGCTATTAGCACCAGCGCAAATAGCCCTACCGCCAAACCCCCCGGCACTATTAGCACCAGATCACGGGTTTGGCCGAAGGGTTATTGCCCAGTCCCCATTGGGCCCATTCGGGAATAACTCGTTCCCCATTGATCCCAATGGGGAAAATTTGCGGTATTACCGCCGGCGGATTTCCCGCCAGTAGTAATCGCGGCGATAATCGTCAATTGTGCTGTGGATTTCCCCCCACCTCAGAGCTGGGGGGAAATCCGCCAAATCCATGATCTGGCGGTACCTTAAATGCGGCGGTAATAGCACTACCGCCACATTTAAGGGTTACCGCCAGACTCGTGATGAGGCCCTATCTTGGTAGCCTCGAACTTAAACCCGCTAGACCATATATGTTTTTATATGGTTCCAGCTGGATTTATTTGCCATTTCTTTTTGTAAAAGTCTTTCTCGTGTTTTTCTCTGCGCGACAAATCAGGTTTGGTTCTTTTGTTCGCCGGCTTTTCGCAGGCTTCTACACAGAAACCCTCCTTAGGCTCCTGTATGTCTGGGGTGGGCAGGATGTGAGGGAGGGGTTTAGGACTCCCTGCACAGGGTCTGCTTGGAGACCCATGTCGCTCTCTGATCTGGTTGGCTGGGGTGACTGTCCCAGCGGGACAGCCACCCTGCTGTGTGATTGACAGCCAGGCTGTATGTCTGGGGGGACAGGATGTGAGGAAGGGGTTTAGGACTCCCTGAACAGGGTATGCTGGAGACCCATGTCGCACTCTGATCTGATTGGCTGGGGTGACTGTCCCAGCGGGACAGCCACCCTGCTGTGTGATTGACAGCCAGGCTGTGTGAATGGGGGAAAACTGCACAAAAAGCAGGTCTCTGGGTCTGGAAAGGCAGAGTCTCCACTGGAATGAAAGAACCGATGAGGAGCTGACAGAAGAGGACCCTACAACGACTGAACCGCCCTGCTGCAGGTCCGTATCTTCAGACTCCAATGACAGAGAGGATCTACCAGGAATCTTCTTCACCTGAGCTGGTGAGACCAACCAGTTCGCCCAAACGGCAAGCCAGGACCCCCTCTTCTGGTTGAATTTGCTGTACAGAGGTACAATGAACCGGATAGCCAGGAAGGTCGGACCCTGCTTGGGTTTTAAGGAGCGCACCTTTTATTTGTTGCTTTGCTCTGCTGCTGGTTTCTTCCCTGGACAGTGCAGGACCCTCCAGTCTTCCTACTTCATGTCAGTCTGACAGTCGCTTCAGGAACCGTGAGCCTGCAGAACCTGCCCGGAACGTCCGCCTCAGCTACAGCTTCTTCTTCATTTAAAGGTACTGTGCAAATCCATTTGTTCGTTTCGTTCAGCCTCGGTGAAGGTGTATGAAACCTTTCGCCAATCCGAGGGCTTGTCCTTCTCTACTCTTTTAACAAACTTTTCTGCCGACCAACTTCATCCGGAACTCTTGGCAAAGACTTAACCGCAAACTACCTTGAACTGTGTGATCTTGAGCAAAAGACTTTTGTCCTATTGACTTTGGCCCTAAGCCTTTTTGATTTGATTCCATCACTGCAATTTCTCTTTCTAGATTGCCCTGCTTACTTACCTATTGGCGCTGCTCAATGTTCACCTAACTTTGTCGTTCCCTCCCTTATAAATTGCTGGAGTGCCATTTTGCTCATACTTCATTTTGAGCCTAACTTGTCCAGAATTTATTGGGTGTGGTGTGGTGTTTTAAGAGTGTGATTTTTCAACTGCTTTATTTATAATTTTTTATAACTGATGTGTAAATAAATGTATATTCTTTTACTCAGAAACCTTGAGTCAGTGTTTGTTTGTATCATAGTAATTGCTGTCCTTTGTGTAACTATTGATACTGCTCACTTGATCTTGAGATAAGACTGGCTTCTCAGCCATCGCTACCACTTTACTGTGTAGCACAGGCTTGTACCAAAGGTGAATTTGTACTGTCACTTGTAGTTTTAATTGTGTGTGGTGTTCCCAAAGGGTACTGCATATAATTCTGTCTAACATCCAGGCCCTGATGGTTTCACTTCAGACTTCTATAAAATGTTCAATGATTCTATAGCACCGAAACGGTATGATCTTTATTCCCACTTCGCAGAAATAGGACGAAGCCCTGGTTCTTTTGCTGAGTCTCTTTTAGTTCTATTTCCCAAACCAGACAAAGAACCCTCCCTGATTAAAAACTATCGGCGCATTTCTCTTATTAATTCTGATTCAAAAGATGTAGCTAAAATTCTCGCAAATCATCTTGAATCACACCTTTCCAAACTCATTCACCCTGATCAATCTGGCTTTATTAAAAATCGCTATACCTCCTCTAACTCCAGACTTCTTTTCAATATATTTTCTCACTCACAAAACTCCCAAGAACCTTTAACCCTACTTGCCCTTGATTCTGAGAAAGCATTTGACCAGGTTTTACCAGGCGCCCTTAGCGGGAGCCGCTAAGGGACCAGGGAGCTAATAACGGGCCCGCTATTAGCGGGCCCGTTATTAGCTCCATCCCCATTCCCATTCCCATTGAGCCCTATGGGAGCTCGAATGGGAATGGGGAATGGTTCTCAGAATGGGGACTTACCGGGTCCTCCAAGGTTGGAATGGGCCGGTAAGTCCCTATTCCGGGAACCCGGACCCAGAATGCAGTAAGGGGGTAGCCATGGTGCTGATAGCACCATGGCTACCTCCAACCTCGTAATGAGGCCCCATGTCTTCAACATGCAGCTGTATTTTAGGACACACAAGTCTGTATTCTAAAGTACTACAAGAAGTTCCGTTAGTCCATGTGTGCTTGCCTGGATGGTCACTAATCGTTCTTCCATTGATCATTGCCATCTCCCAATAATCAAATAGTTGTACCCATCCTAACCCTTCAAAATAATTTTTAGTATCTAACATCGCAACCTTCTCTTTCAATTTAGGGTTCTGGGATTCCCCTACCTCCCTGTCATATGGCAGTTGAAACCACCAACCACTATTACTGCTGTGTTTTCAACCTTTATTAACCAAGATGCCAATAACATGTGTAAGGAATCTTGTATTTGCTCTCTTGACATTGCTCCAGGCGGATTATAGAGACTCCCAAGAAGAAATCTTTTGAGGCTTCCCTCGCAGTCATATTCTACTTCCACTGCAACCATGCTATTGTCTTGTTTAGAGGTAAGCCGCCTAGAACCCAATGTGTTCACCACCCCCATACGTAGGCCTGCATACGGTCTGCCTCTTTCTCCCCTATTAGCATAAAATGGTACATAACTTAGCCGTCTGATATCAAAGGGTCCATTGACCATGTTTCTTGTAAACAAATACAGCTATACTTAGCTATAGTTTCAACTGAACCCTCAGATGACAAGAGGTGGGAGAATCCTCTACAGTTCCATGAAAGAATAGTAAGATCTCATTGTTTTAATATCACCTCAGGAAGCAAATCCGCCAACCATTTTAGAACCTGTTGAACATCTGCTAATTCCACCTTCTTTCCTTTGGGTACACTGGGGCATATTATTTCCTTCGATGGTGTTACAGTTTCCACATACGGACATCTAGGATCCTCTTCATTCAAACCAGCATCAATTTCAACATCTACTGCCTTCATTTCATCTTTGAATTTTCTTAACATGTGTGCTGTTGACAGGAACTTACAATGCAACGCTGTAACATTGGAATTTGGTCCCTTCATCGGTTCCATGAATTGGAAATCATCTGATTTAAGTACTCGCAATTGTGGGACTGAGTGCAATCTAATAAAAAATTCAGATCGCGATAGCCATTTATATTCACCACTTTGATAAAGATTCTTAATCAGGCAAATACGATTAACTGTGACTACAACCTTCTCTTCACACGCAGTCGTTGGTATTACTGCTAGATCTTTCTGTCCTAGTGGTGGACTTTGGGACTTATCTACTCTCAGTGAAATCTTTCCTTCATCCATCAGGGTTTTAGTACCACAGAGATTTCCAAATCCTCCACCGGCACTATGGCATTCCCTTGCTCAGGTAGCAGCCAGCTGGTCAGACGGCTCTCACCCATGGTGTTCGTTTTCTTTGTTCTAGACGCTCTTTTCTTGGCTTTCTTAGAGCGTAGCCCGGGTTTCCACGACTCTGCCAATGGAGAGGCCATAGTACTTGGTGTTTTACTTATTTCGGCCCTCCTCATCATTCTACGTTGCTTACGTGAAAATAGTACCTCACAGCTCTTTGCGAGGTTGAAGTCCTTCTCTAAATCTTGCTGTTCCTCAATCTCTTCAGCCATATGAATAGCTTCTGATAGATTACATTCCACCTCCTCGCAATCTTTTTCTCCATGTCCATCTGCTTCTGATAGATTGCAGACCACCTCCTCACAGTCTATTTCTCTACGTCCATTGGCCATAGTGATCGCATGAGTGTTAGCCAATATACACCCGGATATTTGTAAAAGAATCTTGAGGGCAATGTAATGATGCAACCGATGACTGTATCTCTGCTATCTCCGTTGCACCAGGATAGGAACCTCCCATTGTTAGGCAGAATCCTGTGCAGTTCCCTTGGGGAACACTGCAAACAGATTAAGACTACAGGAGTAAGCAGTAAACCCAATTGGTAGCAGTCTTCACCACCCAGATTTACCTGGTAGCTGTGGCTGAGCAGTCAGACTTCTCTCAAGAATAGTAGGGCAGCATATAGAGTATACACAATAGGGCTAAAAACACAGTAGAGCAATCAAACACTGACCAGAGCTTTGTATTAAAAGTATATAATTATTTATTTAAAACACACTTTAGGCAATATACTAGCACTCTAAATCAAAAGCAAGTTAAAACACAGTCAGGTAAAGTATACACACCTCCCTTGATAACTATCAGACAAGTCAGAGTAAAAACACCATGATTTATTAAACAATGTGAGCGCATAACCTGATGGCACTCCAATAGTTCAGTTAAAGGGAGAGAAAAAGGCAGAGCATAGAAATAAAACAGGTCCCAACACTTTTAGGAGTTCTCAGCAAGGGAATAAAGGCAGTAAATACTGTAGAGCCAAAGTTTATAGGCCAGGCCTACTTTAAAGGGAGCAAAGCGAAATGTGCCCAGGATCACACGGTTTAAAATGCACAAAAGGTCTTTGCAGAATGTTCAAAAGGAGTTGGGGTGATTCAAGAAGGTAAAGTTACAAGGTCTGGTGCCAACCCAGTTGGCAAGCCAAGGATTTAAGGGTCACCTTGGGCAAACCGAAGAAAGGGAGGCCAGGCAGGACACAGCAGCTTAAACAGAGAGGAGGCTCCAGCGGTGGCAGTTGTTCCTGGCAGTGGTTGCAGTTTGTTGTTTCGACCAGGGGAAGAGAGGATCTCGTCAAGGAGGAAACGTGGAGTCGTTGCACTGCAAAGGAATGAAACCAGCCGCAGGGGTTTGTCAATAAAAGGTGCGTTCCTTTTATTCGCGGTCAAAGTGGTGAAGCTTGGCTATCTGGCCGCCAGGGTGCTTGGCACGGGCGATTCGACCAAGAGACGTCTTTGGAAGGTGAATAGGGCAAACTGGTTGGTCCCACCAGCTCAGTGGAAGAAGACTCGTCCAGCAGAAGATCTTCTCTTGTCATCGGGAAAGTGGTGAGGTAGTTGCAGCAGGGCTTCCCAGTGGTGTCGTTGTTGCAGATGGCTCAGCTTCTTCCCTCTTCGGATTCTTAGGTCCTGTGGCGACTTCTGAAGTACCAGTCCCAAAGGCCCTGCTTTTATGCAGAAAAACCCCCATTCATCAGCCTAGCTGTCAATCACACATGCTAAGTGGTGAGCTGGGTGGCTCACCACTGGGCCAATCAGAGTAGAGTGCGACTTGGGTTGCCGAGGCAACGCAGTCCAGGGTGCCAATTCCCCCCTTCACCCTTCCTGTGGAGCCCAGACAGATGGGCACCATTTGGAGGGCTTCTGTGGAGAAGCCTGCCAAAAATTGGAACAAAGGGCTCGACCTTGGTCAGAGTTACAGAGACGGACACAAACGCCATTTTAAAAAAGAGTTCTGGCAAAAAGACCCAACCGTTGATTTAATATTAAATAAATAAACCGGCGGTATCTTTAACATTGCACCAAAAAGTGGTGCGTTTGAAATCAATGGGAAAATCCCATAGGGAATATTCCGGTGGCCAGAAACTTGACAAGGGGTGACTGGACAGTGCCCCCTTGAAAACAGACCCAGGGGCAATATAATTAACCCCTTCCAGTACTTCCACAATATGATGGTTTGTACTGGTTCTGTTCACGATTTAGGACTAGTAAAGTCAATGGTGACTTTACATGCCCTGGGAGACAGCTTCAATATCAGGAACATCCTCCATTGAGGCCATTGCTAAATTTGGTGAAGTTGACAACCTACCAGTACCTCCCCCAAGATTAGATAGCTGAGGGGTGGTATTAGTGTGCCTTTCATCCTGCATCACATTACTACTTCCGGCCCTTGTGGATATTTGCGGGGTCATTCCCCTCTGGATGTTCAGACAAAGTTCCAACAGCACATTGGGCCTCATTACGCGGTAGGAGGAAGCCATGGTGCTTTTAGCACCATGGCAACCCCCTTACCGCATACCGGGTCCGGGTTCTCAGAATGGGTACTTACCGGGTCATTCCAACCTTGGAGGACCCGGTAAATCCCCATTCTGAGAACCATTCCCCATTCCCATTTGAGCCCCCATAGGGCTCAATGGGAATGGGGAAGTAGCTAATAACAGTACCGCAATTTGCGATACCGTTATTAGCTTTGAAGTCCTTTAGCGGGTACCCTCCTTAACACCTGGGGACCTCGGAATATGGAGGTAAAGGATTACCGCCACCGGCACCCTTACTGGTGCTGGTAATCCCTTACCTCCTACCGCGTAATGAGGCCCATTGTTATTGAAGTCCTCATAGTTCATCGAACTCAGTGGGCTAATATCATTAGGCCTTGGGACTATGTTTTCCTCAATAATTGTAGAATTAATTTCCAATAATGGATTCAATGGAAAATACCCCGTGATCACACCTTGATCGGATGGAACTGCATTCTTTGCTTTCTTTTTTGGATTTGTTTCCACCACTACAGGATCTTCGTTGACTGTGTTTTTCATTTTAGTTTGCTCCTTCTTTCTTCTTAAATTGTTCTTAATCTGGGTGGACATTTTTGCTGGAGGCATTATATTGCACGATCTGTGCTATCCTGGTGGGGACGCCTTGATACTATTAAAATGATGATCAGTCCCATAGTCATATATAAAATATCAATGATTCCTACTGCTATCCATGCCTCCTTTTTCAAAAAACTTGATTCCCTTCTTCTTAAATTATTATATAACCACAAAGTACTGTGTATCACCATTATTAAATTAAGACTCTCCAAAGCCTCTGGAGGAGTTAAATTCCCTAATTTTCAATTATATCACAAAACTTTTATTCTAAAACAACTATCTTCACATTTTATGAATCTCATCTTGATAGCGCGCCCCCCTCGGTTAATATTGGAGCTAGTCTTATTTCTCCACTTTCCCTTTATGACTTTTTAATGACCTCTTCATGGCCTAAAATTACTTCCTTCCAATCATTACATTTCTTTAAAATGATCTGGAATAAGCTTCCATCGAATTCCTTCAATAGAATCAATCCTGGGGATCTTTTTCTCTGGTTCAACTATCAAAACTCCACCAAGTCAAACATCACCACTATCTTTAGATGGTACTCAGCTGGGATTAAATTTGTTAAACAACTATATGATAACTCTGAATGTATTACCTTTCCACAGATACAATCACAAATCAAAGTCCCTACCTCAAAAGTTCCATTTCACACTTCCCTCATCAAATCTATTACTAAATTCATGCCCACTGTTAATCAAAAATGCCCCTCTCCATTCTTCAACTTCTTGATTAGCAGTCTTTCAACTAATGCTTCTAAACTTTATGCTTTTCTGAATGATCCTTCTTCTCCCAACTCACTCAATACTAGTACTGTCAGACAATGGGAAATCGATTGGATATGCAACCCTCCCAGGACCACTGATCTAAAATATGGAAATTGTGTCATTCAGCTTCTATTGCTTTTGATGTCATAGAAAAGTTCCACAAAAATTGAATATATTTGTTCAGTACCTTAACTCTCACAATTACATTTTATTAGCATGTTGTTGCTTTATCCTTACTCTCTCCTTTTGTTTCTTGTCATGTCCCTGTGTCTTTGTCCTTCCCTGTTCCCGTCTCATTTATTACGCAATATCAATAAGAGTTTACATCTATCTTGAATAACATGGTTCTGATCAATTGTTTTATTCAGTATTTTTGTAATTTCGCTGATATTTGTTGTTAATTAATTGTATACCGGTTTATTATACACCATTCTGTCTTACGTTAAACTAATAAAAATCGGTTAACATAAAAAAATACAAATACATTTATTTTAAAAGAAAAGAGTACCTATTAATGTTCTGTTTGGCAAACATGGGAATTGTTGAAATCTGTATCATGTCAATTTGTATCTTTGATGCTACTTGGGAAATGCACTTTAAGATTACCAATTTTGTGTATACTGTATTTTCGTGTTTACAGATAATCTACATAGAATATTAAATGACTTGACATAGTATGTTCAAGATCATATCATTATATAACCTGTTAATATTACATATATTGGTAGTATCTGATACATGGGTAATGTCATCAAGGGCATTTTTGATTGCCCAATCAAAAGTTAACATGGAAGTGGCAAATGGAGAAAAACAGAATCAGTCCCTTAATGGTCAAATGGATTTTATAAAGAGGACAATGGTATAACAACAAATATCTGACAACTCACGATTGCCGGTAACATAAAATCTGTCTCATGTTGGACGAAACTGAAAATTCTACAATACCAACTTCTAGGGGGTAGTGAGAAAATTATAGCTTTCTGTGGTTAATCTTTTGATGCCAATCCAGATTGCCCAACCTAACACTATATTGCAGCGCATATATCCTTGAACAAGCAAGCTTTTAAGAGAGGGTGACGTAAAAAATTGGAAAATGATTTACCTAGGGAAAAAAAACGAAGATGTATATATATACCATAATAATATCATTTTTAAAAACAATACCTTCATGAATTGCGAGCTTTCTACTGATTACGCACAACAGGATAATGAATTGCCTAATGTAAAATGTTTTAAGGAAGACTCTTTCAAACATGGATCAGCTATGTATTTGGAATCCACAAAGCTGAACTAGATTTGGTAAATAATGAATGATGAAAATTCATATTTGACTTGGCTAATATGTCACTGATGATTCGATCAGATTGTGTACATATGCAGGGGCAACTTTTGGTGTAGAGAAGACATGTACATACCGTTTCCTGAAACTTGCAGAAAGAATCACCCTTCCATTAAAATCCAAAGACATTAGAACAAAGAATGAGATGTATCAATAGAGAACTAGTATCAAAAATCATTACTGATCTTACTTGAATGTGACAGCGGTCCTGCTGTTGTAATTGTTAAATGGAACTAGGTACTATTGGTCATGGTAGGTGCTTAGTTATAAGGAATAGCTGAAGCTAATTCAGAGAGAATCATTTTAATGCTAGGGATCACTGTAAAACCAGATGAGATAGCTATCCTCATGGGGGCAATTATGTCTGATTGGCATTACCATTAGCATGACCTTAGTTGATATATTAGGGGTGGTCACATCTGCAAAAAGGGAAATCCTGTGTAAATGGAAGCCATAGTACAATCCCTTGACCGAATTCTGACTTCAAGATGTAATGTCTCCTGGAAATATGGAGAAAATATTTTTTTAGATAAGAGGATATGGCAAGGTACATTTGGCCCAAGATGATAAAGTACTATGACAGAGATGAAAACCCAGAGTCAATTTCCATGCATACAAAATAACCTGGTTACTAATTTTCATGTATTACCTCATCTTGACAACTATGTATTGTGTGTTTGTTTTTATGAGACTTGTATCCACTAAGAACCATTCAGTCTGTCACTCCTTACTCAGTTTCACCCATCCCTGTTTTATATGCTCTTGTCCTCACTTTGGTTGGGGTGCTTTTGTTTGTATTGTATACGTGTACAGTGGTTCTTATAGTTTACATTGTTCTTGGTTCAACCTCTCTCTACCTTAAGTGTGAAATATTCATTTGTGCTGCACCTTTCTTTGGGAGTTTCATTTCATTATTTTATATTGCTTGAAGTCACCTTATTTATTTAGTTATTTGGTTATTATTTGTATTTATATAGTTTGGTACAGCATTGGATAGAGGAATACACTTCTTCAGGGTATTCGGTGGAAAAGACAGAGCCAAGTTAAGTGGATGTAACATATCTGTCCAAAAAAGAAATAAGGGGGGCAGGAGAGGGAGAGCTAGAAAGAGGTTTATCATTCAAAGCTAAGATCAGGTGATTAGATGCTCGATAGCAAGGTGACATAACATGATATAAGGATCGAACATGAAATCGAAAATAACCAAAACATTGCACTGTTTTAGTTCTTTTTGAAGTTTTTACTGTGCTGAAACCCCACGGTTTGACTGCCCCCAAGTCAGTGGGGGCTCACTGCTTGGAGTTAGGTTTGCAGTCAAATTTTGTCAGTTCATGCACAAAAGGATTGTTGGAAGATAACTGTTTTAAGTGCTGTGCTGAACTGTATTTCCTGCTTTTGGACTCAGTTATTTACGAGTGTGTCCACCATTTTGAACTGCAGATTAATTAGAGCATCAGGCCGCCTCAGTGTATTTTCAGGGGGTTTGGGTCAGATAGTGGGTATTTCTTTGCGAATCTCAGGCTCCTTGTATGCTTGTTCCATTTCAGCTTGTTGGCAGGCAGTCCTTCATTTTTTAACACAAAGCGATAAGTGTTGCCAACTTGGCAAACACAAACTAGCATTTTCTTAATATTAAGTGGCAACATTTACTTTTTGAATTTAGCTGAAGCATAACCTTCTTAGTTATAAAGTCACTGCTACTGCTACACTAATATGATCATTAACAACTTTATCACAGTTGCTGCTCCTTCTTAAGATGTTGAGCCTAGTGGTGATGAGAACATATCTGCAGATGTTGATAACCTGCAGTCCTTTTGCATAATGGTTATTCTCATAAAGTGTGGCACTTGTGAGTTTAGATAATGGATCTTCACTGCCCTTTTAGAATTGGACTATAAGCTTACATGATCACTGCCAGACATTCTATCTGCAATTGACAAAGAGCAGCACACACCTAGTACATATATAAGTAACAAGCATTACCAACATCAATAGGCCCGACTGACTTTCATATACTGAAAAGCTTTTGTCTGTGGAGCGTGAAAGTATATTTTGTGTTCTCTTTTGCAAGACTGTGTACAGGAAAAGGTTTTGGTCATTACAAGCATGTCATGTTTTGATGATGACTTAGTCTGTCCAGCAAAGAGTCCTAACTTTTATGATGTTTAGCCGAATGTTGCTACTTTCTTAGTGTTTCCAACTTGGTTTGGCAGGTGAAATAATGTGCCTAAGTAGCTAAGCTCAAAGACAGGGGTTTGACACATATGAAAGAATTTGGTCATTTATGAAAGTTGTCAACTTACCCTCTATACCACATCAGAGAGAGGGTTGGGTTTTCACCTTGGACTTTGCCAACTCATGGAGATATCCATCATGCTGCTAAGTTCCTCCAATGGTGGCCAATAAGGGAAGAGGGGTATAAAGAGAGGAATAAAATGCCTTTGCTTGCACTCAGTATGCAAGTGGGGAAGCATCAGAACTGTAATATACCAAATAGCATAAAAGGGTGTGTGACATTTGAAGCCAAACTCTGGTGACAACCACCCCTGTGACTTGTAGAATAAACCATGTTTTCCACATAATGGCCAGTCTGCTGATTTGCTTCGATTGGAACCCGTGGCTTAGAACTGCATTGAGAGTTCAATGCTGAGTGCCTTTAAAGATGCACCAACAAGTGATGGATAAAAAGTCACAACCACAGTTAATTTGTTCGGTGAAACTCTCCATTCTAGTTTCTTTGAAACCATCTCTGCTGTTAAAGAAAGGTACCAAACATAGGCAACATAATCTTGGCTCTGGACCCAAAATAAGCAATGCAATCAAAACTATCAGGCTCTGCCCCTTTAGCACGGCATCAACAACAACTCCAGGCTGAGTTCAATGAGCAAGCAAACCCGGACATGATTCTGTGGGCAAGAACTGTGAAATGGGCCCTTTGCTCGCTGTGCCTAGGGAATGAAGCAGCAGCTCAAGGATGAGGCACAACAAGTTCAAAACATATCCGACATTGCTTGTGTTTCTTTGAAGAGGGGACATGGCTACCTCTGAAGAGTGTCAGACCTCTTACTCTGTCCAGGTATCAAGAGGAGTTGGAAAATGGCGTTAAAGTCCTGGCACAGCCCATAATCTTCCTCAGTTGATGCATTCTTTGTGCTTGCTCAAATCAGTACACAATGCTTTTGTGCAATGGCCCAATCAAAAGCATTTGATCTCTGTCGACCAGTTGCTTGACAGCAGTGTCCATGTGAGGTGTTATGTATGCATTGAATTGTATATAGTTGGAAGCTATCTCTTAAGAAGTGAAGCACACATTTCACAACAGGGGGATACAATCATAGGATGCAATAGATAAAAATGAAGTCAGAAGAATTTGGAGATCAGAGAAATAGAGTATCAAAGCAAGGGACACAGATTAAGGATGGACAGGCAGACTGAGCCTGGGTTGAGGTTCCCCAGCTGTGCTCAGTTTGAAGCTATATTATTGCGAGTTTACAAAAATCAGGTCTTCCTAACTGGATTGTTAAATCTCTAGATCTATAGGCAAATCCCTTCCTTTGCCCTCTTCTAAGCTGAAATGTATTACGTCTGCCAGAGAGCAAGCTCTGTCTACCCAGATCTAAAAGGCTCTTGATTTGACTCCAGGCAACTCAAGGTTGGCAATTGAGCAGTAAACTGTGGCAACACTGATGTGTGGCATTCAGGTATATTCATCCCTAGACCTTTGCTTTTACTGGCCTACAATGCACAACATTGATGACGGATGTTCAGATCCGTATTGTTTTGTAGGGCCTGACAGCCTATCAAGAAGCCTGTCAATAGCACATCACCACTCCGCTTCCTCTGCTCCATGCCTCCAAGTACCTAGGGTACCACAATCGCTGGCAAAGATGAACAGCAGGGAAGTTGATCAATATGCAACATATTTGTCTGCATTTTTATGTCTAAATATACATACACATGCGTGCTACATATGGCAACAAACATCTCATAGTATTGTCATCAAAAATGGTAAATCAGTTGGATACATCAAAAGAGTGGGGTGGCTGCCAGCCTCTAACATGTATAGCACACGTATTAGAACACCTTTCCAGCTGGCAGTGAAAGACTTGTCTTTCTTGCAATAGCAGCTCACAGACCCTATCTCGCCACTGCAGAGTCTGGGGTCAGTCATCTCTGGCATCATTCTATCCATACATCCTATTGTGCCTGAATCCACGGCCCATATAGTGTCAGAATGGCTGCTTTCCAACTCTGAGATCTGGCTACTCATTGGACAGGAACTACATGTGTAAGTACCGCCACCAGCGGTGGAACAGGGGCCAATGCTGTTGGCCCTTCGCATCCCAGTTGTGGGTAAGAGGCGGGGGATAGATATACCGAGGAAGGCAGGCAAAGGCTCTCGTTCTTCCAAATCCAAGATATGTTACTTCATCAACAAAGGAGTCACACATAGCAGTGCTGCAAATATGCACCCAGTGCTGCCATGAGGTTTTATGGGAGCTATTTGTATGACTGGCAAATACCTGCAACCTATCTATTTTCAAAATGACTGATAACGTTTATCAATATCCAACCAGCTACTTGCCAGCCTTAAATTCGAGCCTTGTAAGTTGGGCACGTGGGCTCAGTGTTCATGTCCTTGTGAAGTTATTCTCCAACACAGAGACTGTTGCCTACCTGCTCCCAGAAGAAAGACAGCATATGAAAAAAGCAAAGATGTATCGAGTGAATGCATACATGCACATTATATGATAAGTCTTGGCAAGTCACGTTCAGACGAAAGCTAAACCAAAGATGTGCTGAGAATTATTCCACGAAATACAAAAATGATTTACCCCCCACTTCCCATTCTGGCAACACTATTTTAGTTCTTTGTTCATCTTTTACACGTTAGATGCAAAAACACTGTGATCGCTAAACCAGACCCCCATATTTCTGCTAGCCAGTCTTGGATGGTTAACACATTATGCAAAAAAACATCGATTGTTATATGAAACCCATGTTTGACAAGCCGTTCTTCCTGGATGTCAACCCTGACTCGTTAAGCACAACCTGACATAAAATACAATGCAGGGATGTGGCTGCAAAACTATTGTGCTGTGCAGCTTCTATGTTTGTTTCCCATCTGAGTGAGCAGTTTCTCTCCGACCCAGACTGCAAGGAGCCAGTTGTTGGTGCGCTGGCCAATAGCCCTGTGATGCCAAATGGATACCTATTGCATCTTTGTACCCTTTACTTATGCTGAAGCATGACCTTTACT
This sequence comes from Ambystoma mexicanum, assembly GCF_040938575.1. Taxonomy (NCBI): domain Eukaryota; kingdom Metazoa; phylum Chordata; class Amphibia; order Caudata; family Ambystomatidae; genus Ambystoma; species Ambystoma mexicanum. The sequence continues at coordinate 897,818,215 of NC_090934.1, forward strand.
GCCAGTACCAAGCATCACATAAAGTTCTGGTGCACTGTTACCAAGTAATTATTTCTTTAGTTCTCCATGTCTTCGTGAGTTCAACATTATTTATAGGAAATGTAAGACGTGTATAGTCTATTTATGAATGTACACCCACCAAGCCTTAAGCACGGGCTCTTATGCACCCATTCAAAACTAAGATTACCACAGACTCTCATCCTACTGCGATCTCTTGTTTCTTTCTGTCCACCTCGGACTGTCATGTCTGTTTCTCTTCCCAGCTGGACCAAGAGGTATTTTCCATCATTGTTACTTGCATGTGATTCAGTACCTCTAAAAAAATATGGCTTACTTATATCCTGCATCATGCCAGAATCCAACCTCTAAATGTGGTACTGGTTATCAAACCAGTGCTAGTCGGCATACAGTCTCGTGTCCATAACTAACGCAAAGGTCCTTGAGCTATCTTCCAGGCCTCAACATGTAAAGTAATCTCTCTTTGTTAATGACTCATTTCAAGATCCACTTTACTGCCTCTAAAAATTGAAATGCCTTACCACTTGAGCAAGGATCATTACAACCCAACTGGGCCTTCTGCAAGAACCTCAAGACTTTGCTTTTTGCCCAGAATGTGACTGTGTTGGGAACCTTCTCCTAGATGATCCATTCATTGCTGAGCCTCTACATCAAAGTACTATTATTGCCTATAACTGCTCCGTACAATGCTTGTAACTGCTGTAGCTAGTGCCTTGATGCCCCAGGGTTTAGTGCACTCCATAAATGGAAACATAAATACACTATTGATGAGAATGATGAGCAGCTTGTTTTAGTTTTATTTTGACTCTCCTGATAATATAAAAGCGCAAGTGCTGCACAGTAAAAGGAAAGGTGCACATTGTGCAGTGTACTCGACTTCCTCTGTTCAAGCTACCCCTCATTAGAGACACTTCCACTGCCTCTTAGGAAGATTCCATTTGGGTCTGAAAAGTAGTTGATGAGGACATTGAGAATGGTGAAAGAGAATTCCCCAATCGAGGACTCGGGACTGAAAAACATCTATTGCTCTTGTGTTTGCAATTTGATAAACAGTCTATAGGAGAAGGAGTCTTCAAAGCTTGGTGTGCGTGCCAGGATGCCTGGGATGTCCCCAATTACACAGCTATAACCCTCAGGAACTACTTCCTAGATGGTATCCTTCCAGTGGATGTTATTGAGGTACAGTGATACCAGCCCTTTCCTGAGTGCTGTTCGCACCCTCTAAGGTAACACCGGACCTTAGTTAACACGCATAACGCTTTCCAATGGATGAAGTGCCAGTGATTTACTGATCTCTCTTGAGCTTATAGGAATCCCACTCCAAATTATATTGGCTCAGGATTGAGAGAGGTACAAAATGGTCCCACCTTCTGGTTCCCCAGGATCCTACTTATGCAAATACTAAGTAGATATACCCTCTGGTACACCTAGTAGCCGTGCCATATACAGACGGCGATGGACAGAATTATAAAAAAAAACATCATACCAACATAGCACAAAAAAAACACCCCAGATGGTTGGCACTCCTCCCAGCCTTTAAAATAAATCATGTTTTCTCTTTCTCCTTGGCTCCCCGGGACAATAGGGTAGCACTTGGAGTCTAGTTGTAATGTTGACTGGAAAAGCATGAGGTGAACCTCCAACTATTTGAATGTACAATGCATACAATGAACAATTTCATTTAATTTCATATAACTTTATTTCGATCCGACAGATCATAAAAGTCGCATATCAACACATAAATTAACGGTAGTAAATAACATGAAAAGCAATGGCACACTAACTAGCCTAATAAAATGAATTGAAGAATAATATACAATCAATCATCCGAGACTAAGACATCCTTTATGAAACAGGTAACGTACTTAAGTCTCTTCCTCCAAGCCTGATATACATAGTTCCCCATACAATGGATTGCTAATTCATTCCCCCCACCAAACATAGGTAGAAAGCCTCGCTTAGACTTCTTATACAGAATTGCTTAAAAAGCTGTAGCAATTATTTCCTTGTGATGTAATGGTACTCCGGGAAAAAAAGGATAAAGTGTACTGTGCATTTCGACTACATTTGGGCAGAATGGACAATCTGCTGTGTTGTACGGGTTTCAGTTATGCTGCAAACTAGCAAGAGGCAGAATACTGATGTGCAGCTTCCTGTAGGGCTCTCATCAATTTCGTCTGCATCCTATCTAAATATTGTTCAAAGAAGGGGTTTTCCTTTCTTAACACATATTAGGCAAATAGTTGAATTTACACAGGTTTTTGTCACCCACCTTCTTGCATAGGTCTTTTTCAGTTGAATCTTAACATTTCTAGGGATTGATTCGGGATTGAGCTAATAGCTTTGCAACACCATGTTAATCAGCTAATTTCTTACAGCCACCGCCCAAGGTAAGTTTGAGCCTCCATGCTGAGAAAAACGCTTTTGTATAATTGCCTAGAGTACAACTGGACCAGAGATGGGCCCATAGAAACACAGGCCTCGCTCCACAGATGAAGCAGATGCTCTGTATGTCCGTGTCCCAAATAAATGGGACATTGGGAGCATGTACGGGCAGACCCAGAGTAGTTTTAAAAAATGTATGTTCCAGTACCTGGACCGAGCTTGTGTTGCACATGCCCCAGAGCTCCGCCCCATTCAGGGTTGCTTGTCTGGCTTGACTCTTATACATCTGCAAAATGACACTCAGGATCCCGGCCCATGGTCCTGAGTAAATCTAGACACAGGCCCACAGTACCTAGTCAGCTTGAGTGCTGCAACGTTTACCTGGTCACTCCATACACAACTGGCCTTAATTTTAACCCCCAGGTAATCATATTGGGTGACCTGCCCAATCGAGCCATCCCTCAATCTGGTTACAAGACACCGTTTTCTCTTTGCACTGCTTCTACTAAACACCATTAACTGTGTTTTCTGCACATTGATTGTGAGACCATTAACATCACATACATCTTCACAAATTGACAACTGGCCCCAAAGGCCCTTTGGGGTGAGGGAAAGAAAAACAGAATTGTTGGTAAATAAGGGAATTGAGACTTTCAAATTTGCCAACGATGGAGCATCAGTGGGTTCCGCTAGCAACAAATCAAGGACCCCGTTGATAAACAAACAGAACAAACTCAGACCAAGGACTGCCTGATTACTGCCCCATTTTTAGTATAGAGGGACTGGATTGCTCTCAAAATACCAAATGGCATACCCACATTCATCAATGTCTGCCACAATCTTCTTGTAGAGACACTGTCAAAAGCAGTTTTGAGGTAAATGAAAGCTGCATTGATGTTCATGTTCCTCGACTTGACATATTTTTCCAAGATTAAATAAAGCCTAATGACCTGATCTAAGGAACTAACATTGCGCTAAAACTCGACCTGGAGGTGGTACAGGGACCCCACTGCCAGACACTATATATTGAAATGGCCCAGCACCGCCTTTGCAAACACCTTGCCTACAGCATCAAGAAGAAGGATGGGTCTGTAAGTGGTGAGAGCCTCCCTGTCTCCCTTCTTGAATTTGGGGACAAGTACTGCTTGGGTCCATGAGTATGGGATTCTATTGACTGCTAGCAGGGTCTTTAACAGTTTTAACAAATAGGGGGTACATATTGTAACCTCCTGACTGTACCAATCAATGGGGACCATATGAGGTCTGGGCGCCTTCCTCGGTTTCTTTGACATAAGGGCAGACCCGTTGGGGCATCACAAGTGTAGTTCCATGTAAGCCCTTGAGTCAACTGGGTACAAACATATCGACACAAATAATTTTGCATTGACCCGGAGTGTAAATCCACCACTAGGGCGCCCTCCCCTCCCTTTAGTTGCTGGAAGAAAAAAGTGGCAAAAGCCCTGGATGTTATGGGCCACCAAAGACCCAGTTTCTTGCATAGCCCCTATGTCATGCAAATGCAAATTTAACAGATCTAACCACATTGGGTCTTACATGTATTTTTGGAGGTCAGCAATGTTCCAGGACATCAAACACAAGGCAACGGATGCAACATTCGGGGGGCGGGGAGGGTTACAGATTGCGTCTCAATGAACAATGTCTTGTTTCACCTACTCATCTATCTCAATCCTACTTCTTCCACTCTCACACAGATTGAACCTTGTAAATGGATTAATGAATGCAATGAGAATGTGAGAGAATCTGGTACTACAGAATCAGATTGCGACTATGTAAATATATGTGTGAAGTACAGAATCAGATTGGGACTATGCAAATATATTTGGGAAGTTCAGATAATTGTGTATTCAGTGAGATAACTAACAAGGTCAGATCAATAGGAATCAACTCTGACTTGTTTTGTTAAGCATGTGTAATGAATAGTGAATTAAACAGAGCAGCCTTACTTAGCAGAGAGAAATCTAGCCTAAGGACTCAAATCTGACATGTATTGTTAGCATGTTTAATGAATGGCAAATTGAACAGGGACGCAATACTTAGCATAGAGGAAGCCAAAGGATTGGCGAAACAATGCCCACGTGCACCAAATGGTAGTTGTAGGCTAATCCAACAAGTGGTTGGAATGGAAATGACCGTGGTTTTGAATAAACCGACAATCACAAATACAACTTTATTGTGTCTTTTGGATTATTAATTGTACTGAGTGAAGGATTTGGGGGGAGATTCCATTTGTACATTGACTTTTCCCAATTAACACGTAGGGTGCTGAAGTCTTCTCCCCTCCCGATGCAGACAGTACAGACCAACACTTGCTAATAAACCCTAATGAAAGTAGAGCTGGTGCTGTGACAATCTTCAACACCCCATGTTATCCTTTGCCCAATTACACTGAGGTTCTGGAGCCAGATCAAACAGGGCTTAATAAAGTAAATTGAAAAAATGTATGGCAAAACCCAGCGTTATTATTATCCAAATAAAGTGGGGACAGCATACAAGTATAACAACATTGACATTCTCAACATGCTTATTAAAAAAAAGTTTATATATTCAATATTTTCCATAACTGACATACTGTAATCTTAGTTACCAAAAACTACAGGATACAGGGATTGGTTAATAATGGTGACTACATAAACATTATATAGGAGTTCAATTTGTGATTGGGTAATGCTTGTCTGAGGGATCCTCTAAATTGATAACAGTAAAAAAACATCATCTCTTCAATGAACTATTGGTTGGCATAATACTTTATAGGCGGCCTAACATCAGGGGTTCTGATTGGTAGGCTTCTTACTACCCAACCTTGGACAACTGACAGATCGTCAAGCCATGAGCCAGCCAGGAATGTAAACAAATGGGATAAATTGGGGAGACTGGGAAGTGGAAGCTACGAATCTGGAGTTTGTTTTTGAGGCCTCAGGGAGCATTGATTGGCTATTAGTGATTACTACCTTAAACCAGGGACTTGGGCACTGACATCGGGGTACTAAGGAATACCATAGTGCATAACATTGTTTCCCTGAATGTCACACACAAACTTTAAAGTGCCTCTCAATGGTAGTATGGGACATCAGGGGATATGATAAATTAGTTAATGGTGAGAAACAGATGCAACTCCTGGAGAAATACACAATAGTGTGCATACAAGAAACGTGTGCATGGAAGATTTGGCTTGGGATGGGTATTTTTGCTACCAACAAGCGGCTTCAAGAACTAATGCCGCCAGACCATCGGGAAGTTTCTGTACCTGTATTAAAATGGGGGTGGGGATTAAAATCAGACTTATCTCATGTAACCAAAGAGGGATCTTGGGGGTGTTATTGGAGCTGGACCACAACCTAGTATGTAATCACATCCTCTTGATTAAAGTGTATTGGCTTCCGGCTCACAGAGAGATTATGGACATATTGGCAACCCTAACCGAATTGACAGGAATGTTTAAAATGGATCATTGTGATTCAGATGTTTTAATGGTGGGCGATTTTAATTCCCATTGTTTGACTCGTACAGTGGAGTTGGGTGATGAGTGGAATCCTGTAGGCACTTGTGCACGTCAACAAATGGAACAGGGCAATTATTGGTGGGACTTTTGGAAAGGTTGAGGACAAACAAGACTCAATGGGCAAACGTTAAGGGACATTCTGGTGGAATCTACATGGCATAGAATTGACCTTAGATCACCGTTGGACTATGCAGTGGCCGCTGATATTTTAAGCCGTGAGATAACTGTAAAGATGCCGGAGGGGGGTGTTGGTACTTCCGCTCTCTATTTGGTAGAGGAGAGGCACAGAGGACCCCAGCCAAGATTCTCTATTATTGGTACGTGGTCGAGCAATCAAGGCCTAGCTTCTCAGGAGGTGATGCGGGCTGGTTCTTAAGTACAGTGTAGGCCCCAAGCACCCACAAAGGAATGTCAGCACACTGTATCAGTTAAAACACAGTCTTTATATAATTAATATTCAAAGGTATATATAATATCACGATAACTCACTTTGTACTCTGAAAATCAACAATGGTAAATATATACAGTTCTAAAGTGCTACCACTAACATTATCAGATGTCATTGAAGTGAATACGGTCAGAATGACCCACTGATCAAAATAAAGAGGAAACCAACAGTAGAGAGAGGAAGGAAAGCAGGATGGTTGAACAATTGGCAGAATACTGGTCACTACTGTTAAACACAGCTCTGTGTGGAGATCCCCCCACCTGGGCAACCTGTAGAATAAAGATACAAGCCCAGTCCATATAATGTTCACACTAAACTTCCCAATAGTTCTGCAACCCCAAAGTACCAGGCGTTGTAGCATTCCTCGTCGGGGAATCGACGGCCCTTCTTGAGTGCCCTCCCTTTAAGGCAGGAGTCACGGGTCGTCGAACGTCCAACGGAGAACAGGTCAAGCTACGACGGTGAAGTGGTCGCGTCGTTCCTAGCGGTGCTCGTTGACGGGGAAGCGTAAAAGCCCTGCAGGGAAGAGGCATGCGGGGCACTTCGGTGTCGATAGTTCTGGACAGCAAAGAGTTTGAAGAACTGTGGCCCAGCAAGGGCGTCGAGTCTTCGGTGTCTCTGTGGTCTTTGGGTGGTGGGAAACCCACCGGTTGAATGCCCCTCGGCGCGTCGACGATCAGGCCTTCTCCAACAGGATACAGCGGCGACAATGCGGACGAGAGCATCCTTGGATCAATGAAGTTATTAGGCAAACGGGAGCACGGCGGCTCCAGTCCGTGACGGCAGTCGTCGACAGTGGCGGACAACAGTCCGGGTGCTTCTCCTTGGAGTTCCGCAGCAGTCCCCTTATCGGGTCGGCAGCCTGTCGAAGGTCTGTCTACCAGGGAGCTTTGGCAAAGATCAGCTGGTGCACGATGGACCCTCGTAGCTCGGGAAAAGGGCACCTTACCAGGTCCTCTCTGGGTCAGTCCTTGGAGACACAGCAGCTTTCAGATTGTGAAGGAGAGAAGCAGCAATTCTTCTCTTCCAGCAGGTCTTCAAAGTCAAGCATCAGTTTCACTACAGTTACTCTTCGTAGTTTGGACTTCAGCTCTGAACACTTCTGAACACGATTCCTAGCAGTGAGAGGTCCCCAAACATACTGTTGATCTCCAATTCATTCAGCTCGTTCATACTTAAGCATCCAATCACTTTGAAGGGCATTCATGCAGGCAGGCAGCCAATCAGGTGCATAGTGCATTCAGGCCATTCACTCCTCTCCAGGCACTCACAACAAGTTATGTGTATTGGGACAAGTACGGAGCCATTCAACACTCCACACTGCATTCATACCGGTTTCGGGCAGGGCTGTCTCAGTCATTGTGTCAACCACCAGATACTAGACACCCACAATATAGAATGCGTATTCGTCACACACTCCATTCCCCCAGGTCCCACCCACAGGCGTACCCACAACATGCGGTCGTTGGGAAGGCTCCAGCCAGTCTGGTCAGCACTTCCCCACACTACCATATATGGAACTTCCACCCAACTGCCAGTCAGGGGGAAGGGACAGAGTCAGGGCTTCCTGAGACTTCGGAAAGATCAAGGTAACAGGCGATGGAAGGCAAGAGGCCATGGGGGCCATTTTGTCTCCATCGGGAATCTACCGATTCCAATGACAGGGCATGTGCATCCCAAAATGGAGGACGCTCAGGACACCAGTCAATTCAGCACGGAGCTGCCACCAGCCCGTACCCTGCTCTGTGGGTCACACACAGGTGCCCAAAAACATACACTAGGGGCACAGGGTTACACCCCTACCCATGGGTGCCATAAGGGTATCCCATGGGTCCGTTCACCAAACCAAGAGAGAGAGCTGCACCGCCAGGAGTCCCACATGAACTCCTGCGCAGAAAACACGACAGAACACACAATAAAAATCAGTAAATGATAAGGATACAGAGGCCCTTCCCCCGATGCATTTCCAGCATCACAATAACCAGTTTGAAGGTAATTAAGAGCCCCATGAGTAACCACTATAAACTAAGTCTATATGTTAATGTAAAGATAACATTAATGCGAATGACAAATTGTAAGAACATCATAGTAAATACCCAAAGGAACAGGTTAGGGTGGAGTGATAAGGTCCTGGATTATATTAATTGCATTATGAATGAATTCTGGGATGCCTCTACCCTTGGGATAAAAATAAAGGATTTGGGAGTGGAGAACTTTCCCCTATTTATTATGGGAAAAGTCAATGCATGTAATCAGAGGACGGGTAGTGGTGGGCGTTCTCAACGACCGCATAAGTATGTGGAGGAAATCCAAGTGAGAAAAAGGAAGCTACGTTTTAAGGTTAGGAGAGTGAAAGATAGTAGTCTAAATGAGATAGAAAAAATCACACTAATAAGCTAGGAAAAACAGAGATATAAAAATTGGCATAAAATCCATAAGTACCTCCTTTTGAAAAGGGACTGGGAGGTCAGGCTGGAGGCAGTGCTTTCGAAAAAAAGAAAACATTTCTGGACCCTGGGTAATAAGAGGAAAGGGAAGCATGAGCAAGAATCCTTAAACCCAATTGTGGAAGAGGAGTGGGTGAGTCATTTTGCCAAACTATATAGTGGGACACCCGTAGGAAAAGGAAAGGTACAGAACCAGGCCTGGGATCTGAATATTTCAGTGGATAATTTGGAAGCCATAAAAAAATAGGTGTCTAATTCAAATGGCTCAGGCCCAAACGGTTTGTGTAATGTGATGCTGAAACAGGTCCATAGCTGTGGGCTTAGGGATTCCATATACTCTTCCAAAATGTTATTGATACAATACCCATACCAGCATCTTGAGCCGTATCTATAAATGTCCAAATATATAAAAAGGGAAATCGCATGGAGCCAGTAGCTACCGTCCTATAGCCCTCACGGACGTTGAAAGCAAGATTTGTGCAAAATGCGTTTTATTTGAAATAGAGGCTTGGTGCAGAGAAAGTGGGATACTTTCACAGTATTTAGGCGGGGAAGTGGCCTTCTCATCCAATCACTAATAGACAGTGCATGTAGACCAGATAGGGACCTTATATGTGGCCAGTATAGACTTAAACTTTGCTTTTGATAAGGTGAATAGAACAAGACTTTGAGCTAAACTGTAGAGTTGGGGAATACCAGCATACATTCCTTCCAACTCCCTACCCTCTCCATCTCCCCCTCCATCCATCCATTTTCCCCCTTCTAATCTTCCAATTTCCAACCATGCTCGTAATCTAGGCATATACTTTGATTCTTCCCTCTCTTATATCTCCCTCACTGCTCGGGCATGTCGTTCTCATCTCTTCAACATCCGTAAAATCTGTCCCTCTCCCACCTTCCATGCTACTAAACTCTTAATTTCCTCCCTCATCTTCTCTCGCCTTTTCTATTGTTCTATCTTCTTCTGTCTTCCTGCTTCCCATCTTGCCTGCCTCAAATCCCTTTATCACTCAGCCATATGTAGTCTCTGTCTACTCTCTTCTCATGACTCTATTTCCAACTCACTTTCTTACCTAGGATGGCTTCCTTTCCACACCAGCTTAAATTTCACATCCTTTGTCTTGTCTTTAAATCTCTTCATGACCTTGCTCCTCCTTACCTCTCTTCTCTCCTCCCATTCTATACCCCCTCTCACTCCCTTCGTTCTGCTGATCTCTTCTTACTTTCTGTTTCCCCACCACCATGTGCCTCTTCTCATTTCTGCTCCTTTCAGCTTTTTGCCCCCTTACACTGGAACTCCCTACCTCTCTCTATCTGCTCCTCCACCACCTATTTCTGTTTCCACTCCTCCCTGAAAGAACTTCTTCATTCCTGATAGCTTCCCCCTCTCTCTATCCCCTCACTCCTTCTATTATCCTCTCTCTGTTATTCTCATCTTTATCTGTCCCCTTCTATCCTCTGAACTACTCCATTTTGTTGCTCACTTCACTCATTACTCTCTCCCTCTCCTCTTCTACCCTCCTCCTCTCCTCTCCCTTCTTACTTGCAAATTGTTCTAAATACTGATTTTATGGTTTGATTCATGTTTACGGTTTTGCATCTACTGTTCCATGTTTGATGTGTTACTTGTTGTTAACTGTAAAGCGTCTTGGACTATGGCGCTATATAAAACAATAAAAATACAAAATACAAATACATATTAGATATCTTAATGCAAATGCACAAGGATTTGGTTATGATTAAGGTAAGATTAAATTCGAAGGGAAATGTCTCGAAAACCATACAAACGTACTGTGCATTGAGGCAGGGGTGCATTTTTGTCTCCTGTCTCTTCAGTTTATATCCAGCGGATCTGTGGCACTTTTTGAAGACAACAGCTTTTGTTCCCCCCAAATTAAATGAGGAGACATGCTTTTGACTTACGTACGCTAATGATATTCTATTGTTGGATAGAACCCAAGTTGGATTGCAGAGGCTTTTATCGCATTCTGAGGAATATGCAACTCATTATTACTCCACGGTTAAACCTAAAAAATCAAACATTATGTGCTATAATCGGTGCTTAATTTGTGTCAGTGTTTACTGGTGGGCAACACCGGCACTCTCTTCTGGGCGCTGGAACTAATTGATGTGGCGGGCCAGCGCACGTACAATTGTTTTTTTGCTTGAGTTCCTTCCACTTAGATCATAAATCATTGTGATTTGTAATCTCTCGCTATCTGCTTGCAGTTGCAGGTTCCAGGCCATGGCTGGCTGGGCCTGGGACCAGAAATAGCAATGAAACAACAAACTGTTGCCAACAGCCAATGAAAGCTAACATTCTGTTGATACTATTCAGTATTTTATCAATTCTGAATAGTAACACGGAATGTGCAGTTTTCATTGGCTGTTCTTCTGAGCCAGTGAAATGACATGGTGACATGTTGTTGTTGCCACCACCAGCCCGTCACAGCACAGCGCCACCTTCATTTCACGAGTTACTGTGAAGGTGTATAGGCTTGGCGTTGCTCGTGCCATGAGAGAGCCTGCTGCATGTGGTGCGGCCTCGTTGCTTCCTGGGGGCCTGCTTTTTCATTTGTCTGCCAATGTGCACCTGGTTGTGCCAGTGCCACCCACCCCCGAGGCCCCGTCAGGAGACAGAGTCCCCACCGGCAGCCGAGTCCAAAGCAGATAAGTCGGTCTGTAGTAAGAGTCAAATGCTGTTTGATTGAGGCCAGGGTCCGGGTGGCGGCGCGGTCCCCTGGTGGTGTCCTGACTCCTGGGTCCTGGCTGTCTGTGTGACCTGCTGCTGACTGACAGCCCACTGATTCCATGACCAGGGCCTTGACCAGGGCGAGGGGCAGAGTCAGACTGATGGTCCAATAACTCTGCCGCGGGCCCACGGCTTGCACCCAAAAATAAGTGTTTTCTTTTAAAACCCTAACTTCGATGGGGCCGGCGGCCAGGGCCCCGCCCCACAGAAGGTAGGTTTTAAAAGAAATAACTTATTTTAAGTGGCGGCTGCGGGCCATCACTTGGAAAGTGATCGGCCCAAAGAACAAGTTACTTACCAACTGTAATGTTCTTTCGACTGGATGTTCCTACCATGTTTTCCTCATCTATGATATACGTCTCTCTTCAGCTTCGCTGTTTCAGAGAAAAAAATTCAGCAGAGGGCGCTGTGCACTAGGCTGCAGCGTCGATGTCCCTCGGCAGCCTCTGTAGGGTGTCGACGTCACTAGCAGTATTTGTAGCTTGTGCTGCGCCCGTAAGCTTCAGTTCAGTTTTTTCATAGCATAACTCGAGGAACATCCAGGCGTGAAACGCGAGATGTAAATTACATAAATTGTACAGTGGGGTAGGATGGGAGGGGCGATGAGGAAAACGGGGGAGGAACATCCAGTCGAAAGAACGTTACAGGTGGTAAGTAACTTGCTCTTCGAATAGATTGTGTCCTTCCACGTATTCCTCATCTATGATAGGCTGGGAGTACTAATTAACCTTATCATGGATGGAATCAAGTACAGCTTTTGCAAATAATCCTTCATGGGAAGAAGAGGCATCTAGACAGTAATGCCTAAGAAAAGTATGTATTGCCGACCATGCCGTGTCTGAACAAATGTTAATTATAGGGACTCCCCTCTTCAGAGCCGCGGAATAAGCTATACTCATAGTCGAATGGGTACGAAGTCCATCGGGTGGGTCCTTCCCAGCTAGTCTATAACACTCCATTATAGCCAAAGTAATCCAGCTGGACATCATTTGTTTTGTCACTGCTAATCCCAATTTGTGTCCAGTATAAGCTACAAAAAGTTGGTCATCTTGCCATAATTTTTCCATTCTGTATATATAAAAACTCAGAGCCCTTTTTAGGTCTAGTCTATGTAACCTCTTCTTTTCCTTGCCCAAATGAGGAGGAAGGTAAAAAGTTGGAAGTGTTATTTTCTGTGACAAATGAAAGTCAGAAACCACTTTTGGTAAGAACGAAGGTCTCACTCTCAGAACAACTTTGTCCTTGTGAAAAGTAGCGTATGGAGGTTTGCATGAGAGAGCCTGTAACTCGCTAACTCTGCATGCTGATGTTCAAGCCACAAAAAGGAGCGTCTTAAGTGTTAAAAGCCTTAAAGGACTGGAGTGTAAAGGCTCAAAGGGTACACAAGTTAAGAATTTTAACACCAGATTCAAGTCCCAAGCCAGAACGTTCAATGGTACTGGAGGGTGCACATTGATGAGCCCCTTCAAAAATTGTATAATCAAAGGAATCTTGAAATACGAAACCTCTTCCGAGGAGCGCTTAAAAATAGAAAGCGCTGCTAAGTATCCTTTTATTGTTCCCATCCGGAGCCCCAGATTGGTTAAATGTAACAAAAAAGACAACACCATAGGTGTGCCACACTGAAAAGTGTCCACATTCTTGTCCTTGCACCAGTTACTGAATTTATTCCCACGACACCGGTACAAGGATTTAGTTACTGGCCTTCTGGCCGAAAGCAAAATCTCCATTACATTGCCCGGGAGGTCCCAATCCTTCTATCTCAACCTCTCAGAAACCATGCACGAAGAGAAGATCCTCTCTTTGTGGAAGACGTATTGGAGGGCAGATGGACATGTCCAGAAGGTCTGGCTACCACATCCTCCTGGCCCATCTGGGACAATTAGGATCATGTGTTTCCTGAACTTTCTCAACCTCCTGATTACGTGAGCAATCACGGGGACTGGAGGAAATGCGTACAGAAGTGGAAACACCCAGTCCACCACAAACGCGTCCCCTCAATCTCCTCTCTGGGGAAATTACCTTGAGGAATACTGAGCGCACTTCCGGTTGACACTGGTGGCGAACAGTTCCACTTGAGGGGTTCCCCAAAGGGCAAAGATGTTTTGAAGGACTTCCTGAGCTAGTTCCCACTCATGGGAGACTGTGCTCTGCCTGCTCAGAGCGTCCGCCGCTGTGATCTCCTCTCAGGCTAGGTGAACTGCCGACAGAGAGATTCCTTTGTATTGTCCAGAACCAGAGCTGCATTGCCTCTCTGCACAGTGGTAGTGACCCTATGGCTGCTCTCTTGTTGAGGTAGTACATAGCCACTGTGCTGTCCATCATGATCAGGACATTCTTTCCCCCTACAGAGGGCAGAAAGGCCTTCAGCGCTAGTCTGATTGCCCTCACCTCGAAAACAATGATATGCATTTGGACTCTGATGGAGACCAAAGACCGCTGATTGTCAGATCACTGGTGTGGGCTCCCCACCCCGTAAGTGAGGCATCCGTCACTACTATTATCTCCGGCCATGGTTGCCAAAAAGATTCTCCCTTGAGGATATTGCCGTTGCAATCTCACCATAGTAGATCCTGAGCAACTGTGCTCGGGACTTGCAGGAGATCCGACATACTCCCCGAGAATTGGGACCACTGAGTTCTGAGGGCCCATTGAAGAGATCTCATCCTCAGTCGAGCATCTGGCACCATAAAAATACAGGATGCCATGAGGCAGAGCAACCTCAGAAAATCATAGGCTGGTAGACGCTGGGCATTCTGGAATTTTGTTACCTTCTGCAGAATGTGGAGAGCTCTCACCTTGGGAGGATAGGCTTTGCCCGAGGAAGTATCCAGGACTGCTCCAATAAATTGGAGTCTTTGGAATGGTATCATATGGGACTTCTTGTAATTGAGGGAGAAGCCCAGCTTGTGTAGGGAGTGGCAGGTGATTGCAAGATGTCTCTGAGCTTGTTCGGGGGAACAAGCTCTTATCAACCAATCGTCCAGCTAGGGGTAGACGTGAATCCCTCCTCTCCTGAGATTTGCTGCTACAACCGCCATCAGCTTGGTGAAAACCCTCGGGCGGAGGTTGGAGGAACTTGAAACTGATAGTGAGAACCACCAACCACGAAACTCAGGTACTTTATGTGCTTGAGATGGATTGCCACATGAAAGTAAGCATTCTGAAGGTCCAATGACACCAACCAGTCTTGGAGTTGGAGAGCCTGAAGGATCTGAGAAAGGGTAACCATCTTGAATTTTTCCTTCCTGAGGAACTTGTTCAAGTTACTTAAGTCCGATATGGTTCTCAATCCTACGTCCTTCCTGGGATGAGAAAGTAAGGGGAGTACCAACCCTTGTTCCTCACCGCTACAGGTACAAGTTCTATTGCACCTTTCTCCAGCAGGGAAAATATCTCCTACAGAAGGAGCAGATCTGGAATGTTTACCGCGTTGGTTCCCGGTGGATGGAAAGGAAGGCAGTAACTTTGAGCTACTGTTTCCAGTGCCCAAGCATCTGAAGTAATGGCCGCCATTCGTTCAGATGCTGAGAGATTCTGCCTCCTACCAGGGTCTTGTGTGACAAGGCCTAAGGGTGACCTGGAGGCGGCTGCAGGAGTGGTTGAGGATAAAGAAGCCGCTGCTGAGGCTGATTTCGCACATTTTCCTCCTCCACAGCGAGTACCTTGTCTTTGTCCTTTCTGCACGGTCTGTCCTCTTCCTCTACCGAAAGATGAGTAGTATCTAAATGAACAACCTCGCCAGGAAGATGAGCCCGAATAAGGTTTTTGAGGTTATCTTATAGAAGCGCTAAGGGACTTAGCCGCCGCTTTGGAGGTCTGCAGTTTCTCTAAGCCTTCGCCCGTTTTACTGCCAAACAACCTCGAGCCGTCGAAAGGCATGTTGAGAAGTCTGGTCTGCACGTCAGGTGCAAACCCTGACTTCCTCAACCATGCAAATCTGTGCAGTACTGTGCTTGCAGCAATGGATGTGCTGATGCTGTCAGCAGTATCCAATCCTGATTGGAGACACACTCCCATAGCCTCCTTGCCATCTTTCACAATATTCAGAAAGCCTTCCCTTTCGTCGCCTTCTGGAATATGATCAGTCGCCATCTTAACACAGTCCCACAGGGAATGGGTGAACCTGGTCAGGGTACAAGTAACATTAGCAGACTTGAGAGCCATACTGCCCGATGTAAAGATCTTACGAGCCCAAGCATCCACTTTTTTGTCCTCTCTATCCATACGGATAGATGGGTAGCCTGATTGTCTTGTGGAGGTTGCTGTCTGGACCACTAGACTCTCAGGCATGGGGTTCTTACTAAGATATTCCGGATCACAATTGGCTGGTCTGTACTTCCTGGGGAAATTCTTGATGACTGCGGAGCTAGACTCAGGAGCCTCCCAGTTTGCTGCTACTGTTCCTTGGAGTGCCTTGTGAAAGGGAAGAACAGGGTCCTTCTCAGGACCCTGATCCAGGATATCAGTCATGTCATCCTGCATAAAAGTTGGTGAGGACCTACCTTACCCCATGTACTCAACAACCCTGTTCATCAGGTTCCAGTACCCTGAATCTGCATGTTCTGCAGGGTCAGGTTTAGCAAAATCTAACTCTTGTGATGAGTCAAGGCCATTGGCAGAGTGAAGGGTGTCAGACAGACCTCTCATTCTTGACTCAGGGTCAATCAACTCCTCTGGTACAGCTCTAGTACCATACCTAACTCCCCTTGGAGAAATATCCTCCTCTGAGGTAACCTCCTCTTCATAAATAGAGGACATAGACTTAAAGAAGTCTGATTTAGGCAAAGATGTATACCTTTTTTCTTGTTCTACAATCTGCCTCGAGGAAGTCGAAGGAGTCTTCGAAGATGTCAACGACGCCTTCGATAATGGAGCCGATGTCTCCTTTTTTTTCATTTTAAGCTTCTTAGCCGGTGTCAGAGACTCACTCGACTGTCAAGTAACCTTTGACGTTTTACCGTCGGGTCGAGAATGTCGACACTCGACTTTACTACTGGTTTTAACCACAGTAGTTTCTGACTCTCCTGCGTCGTCCAAGGAAGCGACCGGGGTCTGGCTCCTATGAGGTTTCTTTGAGTGGGTCAGCCCGCATTCTCAAAGACCTTCATCATTTGTGCTCTAAACTCTTCCCATTTTGTAGGGGAATCTGACTTAGTCAGACATCGCACCATTTCGGTAGATGTATCGACGAAGAAGAAGGAGATCTATGTCTCCTCCTCGTCTTCTTTGATGAAGAAGACGACGATCATCTAGTTCTACTCCTAGAATTTGATCTTTTTGAATGTTTATGTCGGTGTGAGTCTTTCAACTCACTGGACCTCCTGTTTTTTTGAGATGCCCTTCATAGAGGCCTTCGACGCTTCCCGCCCCACCGCCAATTTACTCTTACGTTCACAAAGAGCCTTCTCTGTCATCAACTGGCAGGAGCCACAGTCACTGGGTCGATGGTCCGAACCTAAACACCAGAGGCAGATGCAGTGGGGGTCTGTTATCGATATCTTAGAGCCGCAGTCGACACACTTTTTAAACCCCGTCTTCGGAGTGGAATGCATTGAAGATGATGACAATTTCCAGAGAAAAACACGAAGCGCGTTGTTAACTCGATTGTGAAGCTATCAGAAAAATGGAACTAAAGCTAACGAGTGCAGCACAAGCTACTTATACTTCTGGTGACGTCAACACCCTATGGAGGCCGTCGAGGGAAATCGACGTTGCGCCCTCGTGCCTAGCGCCCTCTGCTGAAAAATGTTTTCCGAAACAGCGAAGGTGAAGAGAGACGTATATCATAAATGAGGAATACGTGGGAGGACACAATCCGTTCCAAAATAAGTTTTTTCTTTTAAAATCTGACCTTCCGTGGGGCCGCACTGCTGCACGCTGATAATGACAATAAATACCCAATGGAGCAGGCATCACTCCCCTGGGTATGTTTGTCATCATCAGCATGGCAGCGGCCCCACGGAAGGTAGGTTTTAAAAGAAATAAGTAACTTATTTTAAGTGGCGGCACAGCAGGCGGCGGCAGCCCATCAGTGATGGCCCAAAAATATGTTTTTTCTTTAAACCCGGCTTTAACCTATGTCCTCATATCTCTTTCCGGGGCTTTATTCCTGATCCAGAAAGCCCAGAAGAAAATAAGAGGGCACCGATATCCATGGAGACAGTGAAGGGAAGCAGGGTGTGCTTTAGAGGGAGGGCTAGGAAGACATTATTCTCAGATTTGTTCTTCTGGGTAGGTAACCAGGGCAGGGTGTGAGAGGAGAAAGGCCTCCCTCCACGAGTCACGAACGGCAGGTGAAATTGATTGGTGTGGGCTCAGTGGAGAGGGTCAATATTAATATTGGTGATAGTGCCCAAGTGAAGTTAAAAATGTTCTGTAAGGTAGCGCTGTATTCTGATGCGCATGGAGGAGTGGCTCACACAAGGTGTGCACAGAAAATAATGGTGGCAAAAAGTGCAGAAAACACTCTTCTTCTGAACCGCTGAGAAAATGATATCTCCTCGGTTCACACTGATCTAGGCAAACGGCCAGTCCAACATGCTGGTGTGAGCAAGGTTTTGGTGAAAGTGGGTTCTTTTTTTTACCAAAGTTGTCCAGTTTGATTACTACAATTGGTAATTGCTACTTTTGAGCTATGTCTCTAACCAGATATGCTTTAAATGGAACCATTTTCAACTTTTACAAAAACGACCCCCTTTGGTAGTAATCAAACAGTCTTTCACGAAAAGTAAAGAATAGATATTTGCATTTTTGGGGCACTTTTTCAGTGGTGCATGGGCCAGATATGTTGCAGTCGAACCCTGACTCTCTTTCTCTGGACTGTTCATTTCTGCATTACTGTAGTCTGTAGCCATGTATATTTTAAATGAACACCATGGGCCTCATTACAACCTGCCAGTCCGGGACCGTGCAAAATCCGTGACGGCGGTAAAAACGTTTCCGTGTCCGTGTCCGCAAGGTTGCGGAAAAACCATCCGATTACACGCTGTCGGTCGCGCGCACCACACGGACTCGGAAACGTTGTTACCGCCGTCACGGAAAACCCCACGGAAATGGAAATAACGCAGCACAAGTGGCGCAAAACCCGTTTCCGCCTCCGCCGCCACGGACATGGAACCGGAAATACCATGATCGCCAAAACAGGAAACAGAGAGGCGGTCATTATATAAAAGCACAATCCATTGCCATCCAGAGTCAGCACAAGCACAATCCTAACTCTGAGAAGCCAAAAGGGACCACCAGCATGTCTGCCAGGATTCCTGCTGAGAAGCAGCGAAACAGCGCTTCAGCGAGGCGGAGCTAACCTTCTTGGTGGAGCGCATTGTGGACAATGCGGAGATGCTGTTCAGTGCTGACCAACGGCGTGCCACACAGCAGGGGAGGAAGGAGGTGTGGGCCGAAGCTGCACGCAAGTGCACCGCTGTGGGCGTGGCAGTGAGAACCGTGAAGGACTGCCACAAGCAGTGGGACGACCTGAGGCTGAGGGTACGCAACCTCATTTCCACGCACCGCCAACGCAGCAGTGGGACAGGTGGAGGACCCCCTTCCCCACTGATGCTGCAAGCATGGGAGGAGCGTTGCAGCAGCGTCCTCCACCCAGAGGGAATCCATGGGATCGGGGAGGCTGAGGCAGGAGTGAGCCCACCTGCAGATGCCGGTAAGTGCCCAAACATGAATGCCACATGTAAATATGCAGTTGTGAGTACTGGGCCAAAGAACCCATTAACAACCCCCCCCCCAGGCAGTGCATGTGTGGGCCAAAGGACCCATTAACAACCCCCCCCAGGCAGTGCATGTGTGGGCCAAAGTACCCATCATGATCCGTATGGCAACCAATATCACAGAATGCATACACCAGCAATCAGATGCATGTGACTAACACTATTCAATGTACAATCTTAATGACGCATGTGATGCACCCATCTGCCACCACAACAACACTAATTGCATGCCCTTTGTGTCCCCACAGCCGTTTCAAGTGACAGTGATACTGCACAACAGGCCAGCCAACCTGCACCGGCAAGTACACAAGCCACAGCCACCACACAGGAGGATGCTGCCGGCAGTTCTGCACCTCTGGCCACATTGCCAGCCACTACAGATGTGCGGCCCACCACCACCACCGACATCCCCACCGTCTCCACACTGGCTGAGTCTAGATAGGTGCCACGGGAACCTATCATGGCCACCCAACACAACACCAAAGGCAGCAGCACTGCAGAGGGGGCGGCCTGCAGTGATAACAGTGCCCCGCAAGAGCACTCGGAAACGGGGCCACAGGGGGAGATGCCCACATTGGAAGACCTGGGCTCCTTCCATGAGCTGGGGTTCAGCCCCACATCACTGGGGAGTCCCATGAGGTCGCCCACCCCATCCATTGCCGAACTGAATGCCCGCATGCAGCGGATGGAGGACCAGCAGGCTACCCTCACCCAGCTGGTGGAGAGGCAGCTAGAGGAATCCAGGCTGCAGAGGGAGAGCTACAGCGCCTCAGTGCGTCGCCTGTCGAGGTCCATCGGACGCTTTGCGAGCACTATAGTAACCCCTGCACGCCATGTGCGGGAGGGCAACGACCACACCTCCAGGCTTGTAGAGGCCATGTTGGTTGGCCAACAGGCAAATCTGGCACGGATGCCCTCAATCCCAGATTCTGCCCAATCAAACACAACCACCCCATCCAGCTCCACTACTGCCAGTCCAAGGAGGCGCTGGAGTAGGCTAACGGGTCCCTCGGGCAAGGTTGCACAGGCACAGAAGCGCACACGGAAGTGATGGCATGTGTGTGGGACAGTGCAGGACACATGTGGACTACAAGGGTGTGAGAGGGGTGGGCACGTTTGGGTGGTGGGGTAGGTAGTTTTGGGGGTTTGAACAATGGGGTCTGGGTGGGGGTGGGCACGTTTGGGTGGTGGGTGGCCCCGGGTGTACAGCTTCCCTAACCAATGCACCTCCTTCCCTGTTGTTATTACATCAATACATCACCATTTCGAATCAAGACATACATGTGTGGACATTGATCATTTATTTTGCAGTGCAACTATTAATTCATTGTCGTCACCATGTTCGTGCATTTCTGTGAATGTGCTGTGACTCAAAAGTAAGTGCGAATCAGGGCATCCCATGCTCTCTGGCCATCATGGTGACCCCCAGGGGGAGGCGGTGCCATCCCATCCCCATCTACATCCCCATCCCCATCTCCATCCCCATCCCCATCTCCATCCCCATCCCCATCCCCATCTTCCTCATCTGCGTCTGGTGGCATTGGGATGTTCCTGCACAGGCATATATTGTGCAGCATGGCACATACGAGCGTGATTTTACCCGTCTTCACTGGGCTGTACAGCAGTGATCCGCCAGATCTGCTCAGACAGCGGAAACGGGCCCTTAGCAGTCCAAATGTCCTCTCAATCATTCCACGTGTGCGGATATGTGCCCTATTGTATGCCTCTTCATGCCTGTTCCTTGGTCTCCGTACAGGTGTCATCATCCATGGCGTGAGTGCCTATCCCGCATCACCTACATGGGATGTAGATAGGGGAACATGTCAGTGTTTGTGGCATCATGTCCTCATCTGCTGCTGTGCATTCTTGTATCATCATTCATTCATGCATATGTGCCATGTAGTGTATGGAGGTATGTTTTGGGCATCACGATGTATGTCGCTGACTGGATATGGGCCTACACATTAACTTGCATGTTTACTGTGCCCTGCGGGTGACATTTGATTGTGTGCATGTCACGGTGCAGTGCTGTCCACACATGGCAGAGTGACTCCACTGTACGGAAGTAGTAAATACACGTCGTCTCATTTACACGCCTCTCGTGCCTTTTGAGGCAGTGTTTTAATTGAGGGTGGGTGTCTGCAGTGGCACAGGGTTCATGGGACAGTGATGGGATTGGCTGTGCCAGCGTGTGCACAGGCACATTGTGGTGCCCTGTCATGTCTTCCTTCATGATGTTTGGCATCCGCTGTGTATTCGGTAGTTGGACGGGGGTGATGCATGTGCGGTCACAGAGGCACACTCACAATGCTCATTGGCCTGGACACACACACACCACTTCGACAGGGTTGTAGCATCGTCAGCTGTACTCACCCAATAGCCATGTGCTTTGTCCGGCATAGCGTTCCATGTACCGTGGCAACGTGGAATTACGCAGTACCATTGAGTCATGTGATGAGCCTGGGAAACGTGCGCATCAGTGTGTAATCAGTTGCATGGCATCACAAACCATCTGGACATTCAAAGAGTGATACTGTTTCCTATTGCGGAACACCGCCTCAATTGCACGTGGTACTGTCAGCTCAACGTGGGTGCAGTCAACTGCGCCTATGCAATTTGGCACGCCTGCTATGGCATGGAAAGCCAACTTGGTGGCAATGACCTCGGGGAGGGTGCGGGGTAGGGCTATGTGTTCCGACACATGGCGCAACAGGGCATCCAGTACCTGTACCAGGATTTTGGAGAAACAGGGTTGTGATATGCCGTGCAGCTCACCAACCGTGTGTTGATAGGTGCCAGTGCCAAGGAAATGCAGTACTGAGACAACCTTCAAGAGGGGGGTGATGGCGGTGGGGGTGTCAATTTGGCTGCTGATGTTGTCCTCAATCATGGCGGTGATGTGCAGGATTGTTGCACGGCCTCCTCCGCCTACGCCTCCTCCTCTGCGCCATTACTGCCACCATGTGCAGTGCTGCCTGTTGGTTGAGTAGGCCCAGTCCCAGTGCTACTAGACCTGCTGCCTGCATGGTTCTGTGTTGTGTTGGGCTGGGTGTGGCCCTTTTGTAGGCTCCCAGTGGCCTGCTAGGTCCAGCTGGGCTGATTTGGTGCACCTGTGCCCTGATTCAGTTCAGCAGGCAGTGTATAACGCCATGTTCGCGGTGGGGGCGGTTCCGCCACCGTGATCACGGTATTTACGCCATTTTTTGCCGGTATTTCCGTGTCTGCGCTAGTTGTGATGCTCACGGTGTTTCGTGTTGACGGTAACTGAGGGGTTTCCGTGCAGACGGACTTAACGGGACCCCTATTTCCGCGGTGGCGGTTTAGGGTGGTGCTATTACCGGGGCCGCGGGTCATGATTGGGCGGACATGGAAACGGTGCCGGTATGGTTTTACCGGCAGTGTTAATTCCGGACCGGAGTACTTGTAATGAGGCCCCATATCTTTGCAGGCAGATGGGGCAAGTTATCAAAACTGCATGGAAAATTGTGAGAGGATGCTGTTTTTTGGGTAACCCAAGAATGTTGTGAAATCGCCCCTTTCCCCTGCCACAAAAACAATTTGATTTATTTTAAGCAATGGTTTTTCCCCTGACTTTTTAATCTTTAACCTAATAATTTCTAGTCATTTGCACAAGTCTGACGTTCACTAACGAAACCCATTCGAACGGCCTCCGGTAGAGTCTACATTCAGATTTTGATTTCCTCCCAGGGCAGGTTGTGCTTGTCTTTGCCCCAACTCCTTTTTGTGTGTGGCTGTGATGGCAGTGGGCAGCCGTGTCATCACAACACTGCCCAGGCTACAGCCAGAGGCTGCCTGCTCTCCATTCATCACACAAATGTCCAGGTTTAGGGCGCTTTGCCCAAGTTCTCCATCCAAGTGTATTGCACTGTTTTTCAACGAGGCAAGCAATTCCAATACTGTACATTTGAGAAGTTTGCATTGTGTAAAATTAGGAACAAGCGGGCGCTGCCGACTACTCGCAAAGAAGCCTTTGCACACGTTCTGACATACTGAAAAAGAACGCTCTTGTATGCGTCAGTGAGGACTTTGTCTTCTTTGGTACACATAGCCAGAGAGCTAGAGCAAACAGTATAGACCAAACCTAAGTGAGTTTATGACACAACTTATTTTATTGTGCCGGAATTCAGGAACCACTACACCTACTATAACAATTGTTGTCCAACTTGAAAGCATTATACTTCCTCAACCCATGTGTGCTCTTCCCCAACCATCCCACTTCAAGCCTTTGCAAGCAGTTGCTGCAGCGCCAAACATGTGACATGGAGCAGCAGCAGTCTATTAACTGGCTTTAAGGGAAGTAAATATAAACTGATTAAGTTTCAATGGTCAATGGGCGGTTTGGGAATACCTGTGGTGGCCTCCATGAAATACTTGGGGTTTGGGCTGACGAGGCCAAGAAAACTCAAGAACAATAAGGAAATGTGGATTAAAGGGTGTCAACTTGCAGCACAGATGTCGTTTGTCATAAAGAAATACTGCTGATTCAATTTGAAAACTCTTGTCAAATTCTATAGATCAAAGGTGATTCCGAGGTTATCATATGGCTTGGAAATTATTGCTAAAACGGAAATGCTGGAATTGGACAAAATCGAGGGTTTCATTTTGAGAAAAGCCTTAAGGTTACCAAAGTGTGTCCCCTTGACGATGGTTGGTTTTGAACTAGGGCTGAATTCCCTGTTGGTAATGGTACACATGAGGACAATCTTTTTGTATAGGAAATTACTGCTAGGGGCAAAACATTCTTTCTATGCTATTGGTACCCCTAGTTCTACTGTTGGAGAATACTCTAATGGGAAGCCAAATGCCACAGAATCTGGAGGTCTTTTTCAGTTCAAAGGGAAGTGTAGATCGATTATGAACTACTATGAGGTACCCTAGTTCTACTTTGGAGAATCACGGTTTGGTAAAGAGGAAAGTTATGGACAAAGACTGGATAACTGTAGGTGAAACAAGGTCCAAATATAAATTGTGTAGGGAAATAATTACAGAATTTAATAAGCAGGGAGTACTCCAGAAATACCCAGTTCAGTGCCCAGATATCCGATACAGAGATGCTTTTACAAAGTTTCTTTTTAATCTGTTATTGACCGGAGAGGTGTCAGCAAAATGAGGTTTGAATGAAAGAGCCCTGTATCGTTAATGTGGATGCCCGAGGGGAATGCCTGAAACATATGGTGATGTAGTGTTTAGCCATGCAGGAGGTCAGGATAAATCTGTTTGGCAAATTCGTATATTACTTTAATTCTCTGAATAGTGAAAACTTTTGGAAATATATTCTGCAAAAGTCGCCTTCAACACTCTTGATTAGGGCAGTAAAGTACATGGAATGCAAAAGATCACATGAATGAACCAGAGAAAGTGTGATGTAACTCCAGGGTGGGGGCTATTCTCAAGGAAATAATAGGGAGAAGGAAAGATGTCCCTCTCCCCACTTTGCTCATGCACTTATACCACATGTTGTTAGTAACATGGGCCTACTCATCAATATATTTAGTCTGGTGCATTGAGTTGTCTAGCACATTTCGTTCATCATTTTTACAGTGCTTATACTCATGTTTATTGGTCTAGAATTATTATAAATGAGCATTTATTTTACTGCAATAAAAATATTTTATAAATAAACCAAAATGTAAAAAACATTGCTATTATCATTATTGCTAGGGTATCTACTGTCTGCAAATGTCTGCAAGTAAACTCTCCTCTGACCCCTTAAAGAGGATATGTTATATTATTCAACATATGCATTCTCAAATCAGGAAAAGCGTTTCTTTTGTATCTTTAGAAAACAAGCGTTCACAAGAAAATCCTTGTTAAAATTGAGAGAAAATGTGTTTCTTGAATAATTTTAGCTTACCAGTCATCTCCTGTTACCGTTTGAAGGTTATACTTATTCTGTTGTATGGGGCAGAAACTAGGTTTTGGGAATCCAAGCAATTTTGGCTACGGGCAGAAGGGCGCTTCTAGAAGAAAGTTCTATCTCTTCCAGCAAGTTGCCCTATGGCACTTATTAGACATGAGATGGGTTTAATAGCCCTCCATGTTTCTTTGATATGCAAAACGTGTGCCTTATTTAGAAAATGTCATCTAGAAAGTAAGACTGATACCCTACTAAATGTTCTGTCTGCTTATGTGCAAAATACCGCCATAGATTCATGAGAATGTGGAAAGCTAAAACTTCCAAGCACTTCGAGGAGGCTGGTGTTACCTTGGCCCTCTTAATTACAAATCCAATGAAAGCAAAGAATAAGATTTGGATATATGACTGGATTAAAATGTGTGAGGTTTGTGGGAAGTATAAACATTTTATTGCCAATCCGTTCTCTCACAAAGGATTTGGTTACCCCGAAAAGTACCTAGTTAAACTTGCATTGTCTCAATATCGACATGCATTTCTGCGCTTCAGATTGAATCTATGGCTGACTAAACAATTGCTAGCTAAACGTAAAACCATCTCAAGAACAGAAGATTTTTGTCGATTTTGCCAAACTAAAGGGCAATTAGAATCACTAAAGCATCTGCTGGCAGAATGTCTCCAGCTAATTCATCAGCGAGAATTTTTTTTATAAAACACTGTCAAATGTTTCATATTAGTGATTCTGTAACCTTATGGAATGTCCATCTTCATTGCACTAAAATCTTGCTTAGAATAGCTGTTGTTCAAGATCTGATACAATTGGAGTTAGGATAAGTAGGTTAAGAAGAGTAATTATAATGGCGCTCCACAAGAGCATATAAACAAAGAAGTGTTATAGTGGAGTATATGATCAAGTGAGAATGATGAGGCAAACGAAAGACCTCAAATAACCTTAATTGGTGTAACAAAGGTTGATAATTATAGCAAACCTAGTAGGGTGTTGATGGTCTTCGATTTGTTTACTATTTCTGTGATCTATTGGCATAAGGGACACTCAACTGTCACAACCATACCATCCAGATATTGGTCACCTGGAAGTGTTACATTGTGTGCATCCCTACCTACCCAAACACCACCAATGCTGTGTCATCAAAAGACATACATCTATGCTGCTAAATTCATTACCCCCTTGCTAAATACAACATGAGAACAGCGCCATGTCACCCAACCCCTCCCCAGCTCCACCACCAAACACACCATGGCATGTCATGCAATGTGAAAGCAAACAAAGCAATGCACAAGACCTGACACAAGTGTCACAAAGTACACTGTCCCTAATGGAAACTGCCCACACACAATATGCTCCCAGTAATGTATAACTAATAGCACATATTACCAAATACTTACCACCAACACAATGATGCAACACACCATGGAAAAATGCAAAAACATGACAGTACTAAGTTCAAGTAGTGGTAGTCTTACAACCTGAATACGCCAGCACATCGACCCCTTCCAACTGTAGAGTGTTGCTGCCATGCAAATGTCTCAGTGTACTGCATACAACATGAACTGCATCTGCAAAGTAGACGGCCTTGTGAAGACATGAGGAAGGAACCTGCAGATTAGGAAGAAGACATGGATGCACAAGCACATATCAATACACCATGCAGTGTACAATACAACAACAATATCCACTAGGGCTGTCTACACAGTATTGACTACAGACTGCCCACACAGCTCATGGGAGCCCAACGTCACTGTGTAAATCACTGTCACTTTGTCACACCCTTTGCAAGCCCATGGAAACGGGAAGCAGGAGGGGTGTATGTCTCACGAACCCAAGCATCTAACCCAAACTCAGGACAAGCCTGCATGTGCCCAGCCGGAATATAGTGGATGCCCAAGGGAGCCACACAAGGCAACATACTGTCAAAAAAAATCAAAAATCAAAAATGCCCACGTGGGAGCCAGAGGGGGTGGGGGAGGCTACCTAGGAGGTTGTGGACAGGGTGCACACCAACACCCACCTGCGTGGATGTTGTGAGGAAAAAAAACCCTCCTTGAGCTCATGGCCTGCACAGCTATGCCATTGTGGGAGAACTGCTGTCGCTCTGCTCATCCACTGCTGCTGCATCAGGAGGCAGTGGCACTATGGGAGGCAGCCCATGCAAAGCCCTGGGATGGTCCTCCATGGCAGCAAGCATGCAGGTCTGGAAGGTCTGATTCTGGAGGATTAAAGTGCGGAGATCCCCATGCAGCACATCACGGGTTGCCTGCATTTCTGCACGCATGGCCTCGCGTGATGCCCGGATCTCCTCACGTGTTGCATGCAGCTCAGCTGAGAGTGAACATGTGAGCTGCTCTGGCTGCTGTTCTGCCCTTAAATTACTGGAAGCCTCAAGTTCAACCAGAGTCTGCCTGAGGTTATGTAGTTCTACCCTCAGGGCTTCCCTGTGGCCCTGGGACTCTATTGATATGGATTCGCGCAGAGTCTCCAGTGCCGCCCATCTGTCCCTGTTGGAGACCAACATGTCTTCCCTGTGTGATTGGCAAATGGAGTCTGTTGCCTGCTGTTGTTGCTCCATCTGCCTTCCAGGGGGGTTAATGGAAGTGGGCACCCTCTCCATTGCCTGAGCCATCATTTCTACTGATGCTGCCTGTTGGGTGCCATACCGTACATGGAGTTTTCCCATACAGTATTGCCTGGTGGCGCATGGCCACCGTGTCGACGGGCACCACACCTGTTTGGGGCAAGGCGATCTGCACCTTGCTGTGCTGGCACTGCCTGAGGCTGCAGGACTGCATTCCCCCTCTGATCTGCTGGCCCAGGAACAGGCTCAGATGCTGTGGAGTGTGACCCTGCATCCATAACCGCCAAAGGCGGACCTACCAACACTGACATCCCCATAGAGGGTTGGACAGAACAGAATCCCTGCCAGAAACACTTACCTGTGACGGCACATAAGTCTCATCATCCTACTCAGCACCTGAATAGAGGTCTGGGGAGGTGCAACCAGAGACACCCCTGGACAGGATGGTCTGTAGTAACATTGGGTTTTCACCCACCACCAAACCACGTCCCCCACTGGTGCTCGGTCGTGCCTGAGATTCGTCCTGGGTCTGCACCATCTCCTCAACAGCACCAAGTGCATCATCACCTGCAAAAACATGAAAGACAACAAATGGAAACAGGCATGAGCACCATAGCACACACATAGGCTGTGACAAGCCAGAGATCCAGTACATGATTTACACATGTCCCACATGACTATAACCCTGCCATGCATGCACGGTCAAAGAGTTGGAAGTGGAGTCAAAAAGGCAGACACTGGGGAAAGCAAGATGGAAAAGCAACACATTTGCAGCATGTTGGGTAGCACTGGCATCACACATCAGGCTATCAGTGGCATGTCCAATGCACATACATGACACATGCCACCACACAGATGTCATTTAGCATAGCCACGGTAAATTACAAAACTACAGCAATATGTCAGTGAATGAGTACTGTCACACATCCATGTCACATCAACATGATGCAAAGATTGATGCTGAATAGTGTTGCAAAATATGCATGTGCCACACACTGAAACACATCCAGTGTCCAATAACACAGTCATTGTGGGCTGATGAATGGTTGGTCACTTTAACATTGCAGGAAACATCTGTCATCTTCCACATGCAAACAGGCCCTAATAAAACATTTCTGCAGCCCAATACTCCATCGGCCTGAATGGTGTAATCATTAACATAAACAGGTAAAAATAGTGGCCCAGTGTAGGCTGTAAACAATGACCGAAGGATATCACATATGTTGCAATAGGGCAGAATAATGCGTTGCAAAAACGGGAGAGTGGAAACAATCAGCCTGGATGAACACTTACAAAATCTGAACAATGTAGTTGCAAGATGACAGTTCAAGGTAAAGTGCACTAATTTGGGCCTAATTGGCAACTGTGGGCAGAAGGGATACAGTCATACCCAAATCCAAGGCACGTGAATGTATGGGAGGAAGCAAATGGCTGACCCATAACACTCAGGAGTACACACCCTCACCTGGCACTCAATCAGAACCCGTCACCCAAACAAAATACACATGGATTACACACACACGCATGGGCACTTACCGAACACTGCGTCGTAATCAGGTAGATCTCCCACACCTTGGATCTGTTCCTCTGTGACGAAGGTCCCAGCAACAGACTCATGTTCAGTGAGTTCGTTGTCCTCTTGTGGAGACCCACCGCCAGTCACCAGAGAAGAGGCATGATTTGAGGACAGCTTGTTCTTTGCTCTGCGTGTCAGGTCATTCCACCGCTTGTAGCAATCATCAGCTGTGCGCCTCACAAATCAAAGGGCACTCTTGCGGTCCGCGATGGTCTGCCAGTGTGCCCTACATTGACCAGGTGTGGTCTTGCACCCTGCAGTCACCAACATTTCACGGCTATGTGCCGACACATAGCTCACAAGTACATCAAGTTCGGGGTCATTAAAGCTAGGCTTCCTCGACGTGCCGGACTGTGTAGCTGTGTCTGGGGTCTCAGCCTGTAGTGCCAGAGCACCCTTCTTCCTCTTCTTCAAAGGTGAAGCAGAGCCTGAGTGGCTTGCGCCACTCTGGTCAGTAGGGGCATAAGCGCAGGTGGACTGGGTACTGGGAGTGTGCTAAGGCACAATGACCATAGGTCTTGGTGCAGGCATTGGCTGAAGTGTGATGTTGGCAGGGGCAACATCAGTTTGATGGACCAGGACCGACACTGTCCGGGCTGGGAGACTCAGAGCTGGGGTGGATAGAGCTGTAGCTGCCCCTGCAGCCTCCCCACCCTGCCTACTTGGGGCAGCAGATGACATTGCTGCCCCAGATCCACGTGGCCTGGTGACACCAACTTGCACCGACACACGTGGCTTAGACTTGCTGACCTGGAAGTCAGCCTGGGAGTCATCCTGTGCTGGCTCAGGTGCCACAATGGGCTGGTCCAACAAGGGCTGAGATGGGATGGTGTCAGCCACGTTTCTCTCAACCATGGGGGGGATGGGTGTCCCTGATTGGTCCTCCACACATGGGGGTCTAGGGGCAACCTGCTAATACTGGCCACGTCCCCTACCGCGCTCACCACGCCCACCTTTTGGAGGTCGGCCATCTTTGCCTCCCTTACCGCTAGGTCGCCTCCCAACCATGGCACTGATGTTGTTGTGCGTATGGGAGTTGCAGTAAACAATTGTCTTGGGCAATTGGGGGTGAAAGGGGTAGGGTACTAGATGGAATTCCTACCCTAGTGCTCTAGCAAGGCTGTCTGTGACCCCTGGGGGAAGATGACAGGTCACGCAATGCACAGGCACCCCAAAAACAAAAAGTAACGTGCACGCAACCCCTCGTAGACCACGTGCGTGGAAAAATGAACCCGCACTACGCTGTGGCACCCAGAAACACAAAAACAAGCGTAAGCGTGTTACACGCACCCTACAATGACCTCTGAAGGGGTACGCGACACACGGGGCAAGCACAGTTGGTAAATGCGTGCGCGACTCACCATCTGCCTGGAAAAAGAAAGTGTAAAAACCCACGTGTGCGCGTAGGCAACACCCCCGCCAAAAGAAGAACTGTACGCTGTCTGAGGAGACAGAACAAAAGAAGAAGTGAACGCTGTTTGAGGAAACAGGGAGTACGAACTTGAAACGCTGTGAAGTAATCACGTGTGAACCGACAAGAAGTACAGAATTCACCCACTCGCTCTCCACGAAAAGCACGTACAAGGGAATGGTGTCCTACACGTACCTTTTAAAGTGGCCCACACGTACAGTCTCACTCACGCGTGTACGCGCTAAGGCCCTTTCCTCCAATTACACGAGCTGACACTCGGACGTGCAGTTTTTGGACGTGTACGATGAACATGCACCCATGTTGATGGAAACGCCCGCGCGCGTCATGTCACTTACGCGCGTAGGCCCTTTCCTCGGATTACACGCATACACACGCGGACGTGCAGTTTTTTCACACGCGCTGAACCACTATGCCCACGTCACGAGGGAAACGCCCGCGCGAGTCACGTCACAGAAGCGCTTACGCGCTAAGGGCCTTTGGTCCAATGAAACCGCGTACGTGTGCTGACGCGCTTACGCGCGAAGGCCCTTTCCTCGAATTACACGCTGATGTGCAAGATTTTCATGTGCCAAATCACTCCGTATCAAGCTGGCCACGCAACAACACACGGAAGACCACGCTCCTGCCCAGAAGGCCAAATTACTGCCCCCCAGAGCCCTGAGCATGCTCCCACCTGCCATCTGCTGCTGCCTGACTGCCTGCTGCCCACGTGCCTTGCTATTTGCTGCCTGCACATCAGCCAGGGGTGCAGTTGCTGTGACCACCCCTGCTGGAACCGAAGACTCTCGACTGGGATACCATCGCTCCATAGCCCAGCCCCAGTACCCAGTTGCCCACCCACTCCTGCCTCTGGGGTTGCCATGTCGGGCACAACACCATCTGGCACCACTGGCAACCCCCAGCCAGAGAGGCAGAGGGCCACCAGCTTCAGTGCCAGGGAAGTTGGTGTCCTGGTGGAGCAAGTCCTGGGGCAGTATGATGCCCTCTTTGGAAGTTTGCACGCCAACAATGAAGTACGGACCAGGATCTGGATGGACATCGTGACTGCCATCAACGGGGAGGGGGTGGCAGACCGCGACTTACAACATGTCAAGAAGTGCTGGGAGGACTTCAGGTCCAGGACCCTCAACAAGGCCCGGCACCTCTTGAAGGCAGCGGATGCCAAGGGGCCCCAGGGCCACCTGTCCGACCACCAGATGAGGGTCCTGGAACACATATGCTCAGCGCTCCACGTCCAGGTCCTTGAGAGGCAGACCCATCTGGAGTTGAGCGGTAAGTGTACATGCATTCTGATTGGACGCTGTGCGTGTGGTGGTGTGCCAGTAGTGTGCAGGTTGCGCATGTGTTTTCGTAGGGCCATGTAGGGATGTGTATGAACAGGGGCGTGAGGCTGCCACATGTGAGTCCTCTTAGGTGTGAGACACATCGATGGTGTATGTGTTGGTAAGCATGCTGTGCAAATGCAGGTGTAGGAGCACACATGTTTGAATTTCTGTGTGTGTACGTTGGCATGGTTCTGGTGTCACACATGGATGGTGGTTCCTGATGCATGTATCTGCACTGTGTACATGTGCATGTGTGTGTATTTGACAAGTGTGAAACTGTGATGCAACATGGATGCATGTGACACTGATATGTGGAAGGCTGAATGCCAGATGTGACATGTATGGCGATCGCATCATTGTGACAGTTGGAGGAGATGTAGACATGCATGTAAGTGTGGGGGCGTGTGTGCATGTCTAGTGCACTCCCTGTGTTTCATGTGATGTCAGGCTCACCTTCGGCTGTTCATGCTGTTGTATGTGTATGGATGTTGTTGCCTGGTGCAATATTGCTTTGGAAATGCTCATGTGTTTGAGTTGAAATGACATGTGTGTTGTGGGGTGTGATGCCATGTCTGAAATTTGACACTGCCACTCATGTGCAACTGTCATGTGTGTATCAGTCCATTGTACAGTGCCCTGATGTCTGTGTTTTATCTCTCCCTGTCTGCAGCGTCAACTGATGAAGAGGGCGGAGAGGGTGCTGTGGAGCACAGCAGCGCACCACCATCCGGAGACGCAAGGCCGACTCCCCTCCCAGATTGTCATCTCGTCGGGGAGTGAGGAGTCTGGTGCCGCGTCCCAGGCCACAGCTGCCGAGGGTAGGTCCAAGAGGCAGAGGTCGGAGGTGGACTCCTCGGCAGCAGAAGGGGCAGCTGAGACCTCACAGGGTCCAACAGAGGAAGATGGCACAGAGTCATCCAGGTTGGTGGGGGGTTTGGTGGAGGAGGAGGCCGCGGAAGGGACACACACGGGGTCTGGAGGTGGGGATTCCACTGGTGCTAGTGGTGCAGTGCAGGGGCAGGTACAGGAGGCAGCACAGGCAGTCACGGAGGTGCCTGTGTGTAATCCTATCCCTGATCCTGTCACTGCATCATCTGACACTAGCAGGGATGCCTACGCCCAGACCCGTTTTCAGGGAGGGGATGAGCGCACAACGACTGGCCTTCCTCTCCCTGCGGACGTGGCAATCCAGGACCGTGTTGAGCCTGTCCTGGCTGGGATAGCGTTGCGTCAATGGGGCATGCGAGATGACCTGCAGTCTTTTCGTGGAGAGACTGCACGTCGTCTCGCATGCCTCTTTGACCACGTTGACCTACTTGGACCGGTCACCGGTGCTGGATTCCTCCGTGTGCTGGACCTTCTTGCGACCCCCTCCTCACCTGAAGCCCCTACGCCCCAGTCGTCCTCCATGCCATCTTCCCACCCATGTATCACCTGGGTACCCTGTGGAGCTGCACCTGACCCAGCGGCAAGGCTGGTGGAGGACACATCCCTGCCACAGTCGGGAGTTGGACATCCATCAGGGGTGGCCACCACGACAACTGCACCCCAGCCAGAGGAGGATGTGCAGGCAGCAAGAGCCAGGGCGCAGGCAGCAGCAACATGGTGGGAGCAATGATGGCTCAGGGCCTTCAACATCGGAGGGGCAGGCATCGGCCATAGGGCACGAGGACCCTGGATTTCAAGTGTCTTCCGTGTGGCAGCGGTTGGGCCACGCCATAGATGCGGAGCGGCAGCGGGCGGAAGAGGCACGGCTCACAATGGTCAGGGCGGAGAACTCCATGAGGAGGGCCCTGAGGCGGGCCGAGTGCCTCGAGGCAATTCGCAGGGAGTTGGAGGTGAACATGTCGTCGTCCCTGCAAACCCTCGGGCCATGGAAGAGGACCGCCTCCAGGACATTGAGCGGGAGTTCGATGATGCCCTGGCCCGGGACATCAAAAAGTGAGCCGTCGGACTAGCCCGCTGCTATTGTAAATAGTTGGATAGTGTTAGGTTTCCTTTCTGTTTTTGTTTATTTTGGGCCTTTTGGACAATGCACCACATTTTTGTATATAGTTCTTTATTAGGTAGTGTTTTTTGCAGGTTTCATTTCATTTGTTGGGCTCATGGACCCTGGATTGGTGATTTGTATATAGTTGAACAGTGGATGTTTCTCGTTTTTATTTTAACTTCACCATGGCGCAATGGATTTCATATATTTTTTTTCCCTTGGATTTGCTTGGTTGGACTGAGACTTTGGACACATTTTCATTTGGATTTCTTTGGATTCTGAATTCATATTTTTAATTTTTTTCCGGACTGCTGGGGGGTGGGGGTGCTGGGGGACATGTGTGGGACATGAGTGGGGGCCTGCTGGCAGGTGCCCCTCACTGCTGGGGGTGGGGGTGCTGGGGGACATGAGTGGGGGCCTGCTGGCAGGTGCTTCTCACTGCTGGGGGGTGGAAGTGCTGGGGGACATGAGTGGGACATGAGTGGGGCCTGCTGGCAGGTGCCCCTGACTGCTGGGGGTGGGGGTGCTGGGGGACATGAGTGGGACATGAGTGGGGGCCTGCTGGCAGGTGCCCCTGACTGCTGGAGGGTGGGGGTGCTGGGGGACATGTGTGGGACATGAGTGGGGGCCTGCTGGCAGGTGCCCCTCACTGCTGGGGGGTGGGGGTCCTGGGGGACATGTGTGGGACATGAGTGGGGGCCTGCTGGCAGGTGCCCCTCACTGCTGGGGGGGTGGGGGTGCTGGGGGACATGAGTGGGACATGAGTGGGGGCCTGCTGGCAGGTGCCCCTGACTGCTGGGGTTGGGGGTGCTGGGGGACATGTGTGTGACATGAGTGGGGGCCTGCTGGCAGGTGCCCCTGACTGCTGGGGGTGGGGGTGCTGGGGACATGTGTGGGACATGAGTGGGGGCCTGCTGGCAGGTGCCCCTCACTGCTGGGGGGTGGGGGTGCTGGGGGACATGAGTGGGGGCCTGCTGGCAGGTGCCCCTCACTGCTGGGGGGTGGGGGTGCTGGGGGACATGAGTGGGACATGAGTGGGGGCCTGCTGGCAGGTGCCCCTGACTGCTGGGCGGTGGGGGTGGTGGGGGACATGTGTGGGACATGAGTGGGGGCCTGCTGGCAGGTGCCCCTCGCTGCTGGGGGGTGGCGGTGCTGGGGGACATGAGTGGGACATGAGTGGGGGCCTGCTGGCAGGTGCCCCTGACTGCTGGGGGGTGGGGGTGCTGGGGGACATGAGTGGGGGCCTGCTGGCAGGTGCCCCTCACTGCGAGGGGGGTGGGGGTGCTGGGGGACATAAGTGGGGGCCTGCTGGCAGGTGCCCCTGACTGCTGGGGGGTGGGGGTGCTGGGGGTCATGAGTGGGGGCCTGCTGGCAGGTGCCCCTGACTGCTGGATGGTGGGGCTGCTGGGGCACATGTATGGGACATGAGCGGGGGCCTGCTGGCAGGTGCCCCTGACTGCTGGGGCGTGGGGGTGCTGGGGGACATGAGTGGGACATGAGTGGGGGCCTGCTGGCAGTTGCCCCTGACTGCTGGGGGGTGGGGGTGCTGGGGGACATGACTGGGGGCCTGCTGGCAGGTGCCCCTGACTGCTGGGGGGTGGGAGTGCTGGGGGACATAAGTGGGGGCCTTCTGGCAGGTGCCCCTGACTGCTGGGGGGTGGGGGTGCTAGGGGACATGAGTGGGGGCCTGCTGGCAGGTGCCCCTGACTGCTGTGGGGTGGGGGTGCTGGGGGACATGAGTGGGGGCCTGCTGGCAGGTGCTCCTGACTGCTGGGGGTTGCGGGTGCTGGGGACATGTGTGGGGGGCCTGCTGGCAGGTGCCCCTCACTGCTGGGGGGTGGGGGTGCTGGGGGACATAAGTGGGGGCCTGCTGGCAGGTTCCCCTGACTGCTGGGGGGTGGAGGTGCTGGGGGACATGAGTGGGGGCCTGCTGGCAGGTGCCCCTGACTGCTGGGCGGTGGGGGTGCTGGGGGACATGTGTGGGACATGAGTGGGGGCCTGCTGGCAGGTGCCCCTCACTGCTGGGGGGTGGCGGTGCTGGGGGACATGAGTGGGACATGAGTGGGGGCCTGCTGGCAGGTGCCCCTGACTGCTGCGGGGTGGGGGTGCTGAGGGACATGAGTGGGGGCCTGCTGGCAGGTGCCCCTCACTGCTGGGGGGTGGGGGCGCTGGGGGACATAAGTGGGGGCCTGCTGGCAGGTGCCCCTGACTGCTGGGGGGTGGGGGTGCTGGGGGACATGAGTGGGGGCCTGCTGGCAGGTGCCCCTGACTGCTGGGGGGTGAGGCTGCTGGGGCACATGTATGGGACATGAGCGGGGGCCTGCTGGCAGGTGCCCCTGACTGCTGGGGCGTGGGGGTGCTGGGGGACATGAGTGGGACATGAGTGGGGGCCTGCTGGCAGGTGCCCCTGACTGCTGTGGGGTGGGGGTGCTGGGGGACATGAGTGGGGGCCTGCTGGCAGGTGCTACTGACTGCTGGGGGTTGCGGGTGCTGGGGACATGTGTGGGGGGCCTGCTGGCAGGTGCCCCTGACTGCTGGAGGGGTGGGGGTGCTGGGGAACATGAGTTTGTGATCACAAGTGCAAGGTGACATGTTGCTTGGCTGGGGGGGCATGCCCATGGTGGATGGGCTGCCTGCGGGACATGACAAGGGGTGCAGGGTAGTCCCCTGTGGTGTGGGCTGCCTGCAGGGGCCGTGGAGGGTGTAGAGGAAACACCTGGGAGGACCCACACTGCCAATTCACGTGTAGGACTCCCCGCGCACCCCTGAAAATCACATACCCCACTCCAATCGCGTGTGAAACTTCCCGCGCACCCCAGGAATACACGTACCCCACTCGCACAGGGCCTATCGCGTGTGAAACTTCCCGCGCACCCCCAAAATACACGTTCCCCGCTCCAATCGCGTGTGAAACTTCCCACACACCCCAGGAATACACGTACCCCACTCGCACAGGGCCTATCGCGTGTGAAACTTCCCGCACACCCCCGAAATACACGTTCCCCTCTCCTATCGCGTGTGAAACTTCCGTGCACCCCAGGAATACACGTACCCCACTCACACAGGGCCTATCGCATGTGAAACTACCCGCGCACCCCAGGAATAAACGTACCCCACTCGCACAGGGCATTTCGCATGTGAAACTTCCCGCGCACCCCCGAAATACACGTACCCCGCTCCAATCACGTGTGAAACTTCCCGCACACCCCAGGAATACACGTACCCCACTCGCACAGGGCCTATTGCATGTGAAACTTCCCGTGCACCCCAGGAATACACATACCACACTCGCACAGGGCATTTCGCGTGTGAAACTTCCCGTGAACCCCTGTTATACACATACCCCGCTCCAATCCGGTGTGACACTCCCCGTGCAGCAGGGTACGTGTATTTGGAGGGGTGCGCGGGGAGTTTTACAGGCGTTTTTGTGGTTCGGGGCTGTGCGCCATGTACGGGATTTGTGCGCTGTGCATGGCGCACAGGGAGGGGTTGGGGCGTAACTGGCACTGCTGCAGAGTCGCTGCGCCACTCTGCGCCACGGCTGGTTTTGGAAGCTAAAATCCATGAATACGCTGTGCGTGGAAATGGATTTTAGCGCACGCGGCTGGTGCAGAAATTCACACGCGCACACTGTGCGCCAACCGCGTGCGCCACTTGTGCGCTGAATTCTATGAATTACCCCCTTTATGTTTTAGGATAAATAATGAGATCTGATGATGTTAAAATGTATTGATAATTTGATCAATTGTAATATATTGAAAAGTTGTATTTGTTTTGCAACTATATCAATAAAACATTGATCATCTTAGGTAAAATAATAGTAAGGCCAAGCAGATGTTCTGTGCTCCCAAAAAGTAATAAGTATTCATAAAATAGGACACAACCAGCACAAATAGGAAATCTATGGTGAACATTTGCTGTTTCTTCTTTACTTTCTTTATTTTAGGCATTCGTCATTCAAAGGAGGTTGAATTGACTTGTTTATGTATCTAAAACATTTTTTTTTATGATTCTTGCTGCTGATTGGACCTCATCATAGACTTCGTATGGACTCTTGTAACATCCTCTACACCTTCGTGCTTACTGTTGGCAAGCAGGGGTTCTCTCCTTTGTATAGTTTGATGTTGCAGATGAGCAAATAAGCATGCCTTCCTTGAACTTTTATTGCATTCTGTGTAACCATCTCCACTGTGAATGTTCTCTCGAAACGTGGGTTATGCTACCGCCTGTTAACATTTTTGCACAGGACCTTATCTCATGGAAACAATACTAGTGGTTTCAGCATAGTATCTGGATCAACTTGTTCATTTGCTTCATCAGTCTTCTTCGAACCCCCTGCCTCATTCATACCTGTCGAGACATGGATTTAAGAGATTCTGTCATAGCTGTCAATTAATCATGCATTTCACTGCCTAACACAACAGCAGCATTCTCTGCAATAGTTTCAGTTTGAGTGGAAGGAGCAAAGGTTGTGTGCATGCAGCGTCCTTTGCCAGTTCATGTGGAGTCCGGTGATGGTCAAAGTCAAGCAGATTTTGTAATGCAATGTAATGCAGTGTCTCTTTTAATTTAGCAATTCACTCCTTTAGGAGGCCATTGAGATGCTCACAAATACCGTTCACTAGTGGGTAGTAAGCGGATGAGAATATATGCTTTTTTCCAACGGAATAGTTATGTGCTCAAATATTGTCAGACTGGAGCACTTCGCACACTCCCTAACCTACCTTGAATTACCTTGCATTTGAGAAACTTTGCAGCACATTTGGCATCCAAATGTGTGCATGTACCTGCTTCGATCTATCAGGAAAAGGTACATACGACTGCTAGCATGTACCTATAGCTGTTACAAATTTGGAGCATATCTATATAGGCCTCATTACACGGTAGGCGGTAGCCATGGTGCTATTAGCACCATGGCTACCCCCTTACCACATTCCGGGTCCGTGTTCCCAGAATAGGGGTTTATCGGGTCATTCTGACCTTGGAGGACTCGGTAAGTCCCCATTCCGGGAACCATTCCCCATTTCCCATTTGAACCCCCATAGGGCTCAATGGGAATGGGGAAGTAGCTAATAACGGTACCGCAATTTGCGGTTCCATTATTAGCTCTGAAGTCCGTTAATTGCCAGTTCTGTTGTATCCCTCCCCTACTTCTGAATAGACGTGAAATGTGCCCCATCTTACCACATGTCCAACTTTGCTCTGTCTGTCCTTGCAACCTACGTTCCCCCCATTAAACCCTCCTTCTGGTGGAAATCCAAACCCTTGGCCTCTGGGTGCAAATCCTTGCCCCCTCATGGGAAATAATTATACTCTTTGTTCGCTGCTGGCTGTACTTGTTCATTGACACTTTCCCCTCCACATGTCAATACAGCTCCTTCCACTGACAATTTCAGAAATGTCTTCTGAACTAACCTTGCTTCGCCAATTTTTCTGTCCTCAACTTTTTTCTGTCTTTCTCTTGTTTTAACCGACAATGGTGAACAATCGTCAGTTGCATCTCTGCCCATGCCTTTGCTTCCATTTCCAAAATGTGTTATGTTTTGGTTGCACGGTTCTCTAGTTTCTAACTGCCATTCTTCCTGGATATGTAAACCATCGGATCTTTGCCCGTTCTCATTTTACGAGTCATAATTATTGAACCCTAAGTGCTCTCCATACATCAGCTCGACAGTTATTAAAAGGTGCTCTGTCATGGTTAGTATTATGTACCGTCACCCCAGAATATCCTGCCAGCTTCCAAATGTCATCTGATTTTTCCACTAATATGGCAGCAAGCAGGCTTTTTATGTTATCTACTGCTAAATTCATTCTCGCTATCATCCTCTCTAATTCATAGGTTCATGTACTTGCCCCTGATGTAAGCAATGGCAATTTACAAATTACATTATTTTTGTCCATTTGTGGCCATGGGATATATGGAGGCAGTCACCCCCCTTTCTCCAATGAGTGGATCTGAGTAAGCCCATGGTCCTGTCCGAGTGCAGCTTTGGAAAACTGGGATATTCTACGGGCTTTGGCCTCCTCGCCGGTTCTTTCCAATCTAACCACGCTGTCTCTTTCCTTGCCCCATGTTTGTAGAAGGGGCTCATTCTGCCTCCTCCTCTCTGCTTTCCTCTCTCTCTTGATCGTCTAACATAGTGTTGTCACTGTCATCACATTCATGATATGATATATTATATGATATGGCATTTGTAACATGCCTATACACAAGTGTTTCAAGGTGCGACGAGGCAAGGAATGGGGAACAGAGAGAGGACATGGACAATGATCCTACTAGGCCAGGTAACAATGAGATTGCGCAAGTGCAGGGGAGGTGGTGGGGAAAAGTGCCAGGGGAGGGGGCAGTGCTGTACATGGGATCAAAACAATAACAAGAAATGCGGCCAGCAGGTGGCAGGTACAAGGGCAAGTGCAGACAGAAGGTGTCCAAAAGTGCAGGCGGGGGGACTATAGATACAGACCCAAGCATAAGGGTTAATGGGCGGCAGTGCGGGTGTGCAACTGGGTGGGCAGTGGCCTGGGCCCGAAATCAGAGGGTAGCCAGGTGACCAGTGCAGTTTTAGACAGGAAATCAGCAGGGGAGAGGAAGAGAGAAGGCTGAAGCAAAGAGGAAGGCCTTGAGGTGCTTCCAGAACTGGAGATGGTTCTCCTCAAGATTCAGAGAGGCAGGGAGGCTGTTCCAGAGGGAGGCCCTAGCCGAAGAAATAGATCTACCACCAACTTGGTGAAGCGACTGATCCTGACGGAGTTGGAGGTGCGAGGAGCGAAGAGATTGAGTAGGAAGGTGTTTGCGAAGAGAGAGTTGGAGATGTTGAGGACTCAGGCCTCGGAAGGCTTTGGGGACAATGCAGAGGGTTTTGAATTTAATCCTTGCATAGACTGGGAGCCAATGCAGAGATTTTGGTGCTGGAGAGATAGGATCCCTAGGCTTGAGGCCAAGGACGCGTCTCGCAGTCCTGTTCTGGATGAGTTGCAGAGGGCAGAGAGCAGAAGCAGGCAGTAGTCCAGCCTAGAGAGAACCAGAACTCTAGAGACAGTGAGCTTCTGGGGGAAGAAGTGGAAAGGCAGAATACCTCTGAGGAGGTGCAGTCCTCTTCTATGTCTTCAAAATGAAATCTAGTCTCCCAATGGGACTCATACTATATGTTCCACTGATCACTTCCTCCAATATATTCCTTCCACAATCCTGCAGAGACCCTATTCTCTTCCCATTTATACTGCTGGTGCCACCCCTCTTGCTCGTATACTGATTGCCTATCCCCGTTGATTGGCTCCTTCCTCTCCTTCCTCTGGAAGAGTATGTTTTTCACTTCCTTGCAGGATATTTCTAAGCTCCTCCCTCTTTCACTCTGTTCTTGTGTCCGGTCTCTCTCTCTGTATGGGAGCATACGTCCCCTAAAAATATCATCATATTCTTTTCATAGCCTTTCACTACTTCTTTCTACATCTTGTTGTCTCTCTCTGTTCCTCTGTTCCTCATTTTGCCTTTCTCTTTCTTTTCTGCATCTGTCTATCTCTCCCTTTCTTCCTCCTGTATCTTCTCCCTTTCTCTGTCTGCCTCTTGCTTCTTTTCTCTATCATGTTCTTTGCCATTCCTTCTTTCTTTCTCTCTCTCCTATCTTTTCCGCTCCCTTTTTTTCTCCTCCTGTTCTTGTTTCTCTTCATCTTTCCCCTGCCTTTCTCTAACTTTACTTTCTCTTTCTTTTATTTATTTATATATGTTAATATTGTGCCAAAAGCCCGAAGGAACCGAGCCGCTACAAACAAAAACATACAGACATAAAACAACAAACATAAAATACTTAAGTCCATTCAAATCCATTTGATAGAAGAGGCATAGAAGGGCAAGAGTTAGTACAATAATCAAGTCAATTTTTCTGTCAGAAACAACTCCCTAATGAGCATGATCTACTACCAGTTTCAAATCTGATGATACTTTGTAAAGATCAACACAGAGGGCCAAATATGAAGGCAAGCTACTCCTGCCGCATCCCACCAATATAAACTCTATATCCTTTCGGGTACACCACTGGTCGATCTTGATCCTTTTAATAATATTAAGGTTGGACATTCTTACTACACCCGGACCAGTCTTCTGGAACAACCATGCAAGTACTTTGCTCCTTAAAGCATTTCTTGGTTCAAAACCACCACAGGACTCCACATTAGAAATTAATAAAGTTACTCACCGTAGTGACTAACTTACTCCTAATCCATATTCCTCTTTCCTCCATACTTGTGGGACATTCCGTCCTTCGGGATGGGACCGGAGCACTTTTGTTAAAAAGCATCAAAAATTGAAAATGTTTGCCCTTCTTCTCTTTTTATGCGGGGTACCGCACGCGGCCGTAACCCTGCCCTCCTGAGCTACGTCACGCGCATCGTCCTTCAGTCCTTTTCTATCGCCAGATCTGCAACCATTTAAGCAGTAATAGAGGATACTTATTAGAGGGTACGGCGGGTGGGCGTATGGAGGAAAGGGGACTATGGACTAGGAGTAAGGTAGTCACTAGGTGAGTAACTTTGTTATACTCCTAGGTCCCGTCCCCTTTCCTCCATACTTGTGGGAGATTCCAAAGCACTCCCACAGGTAATACGGTAGGATGAACTTCCCTACTGAGAAAGGTTCTTAAGGACAGCCTGGCCAAATTGAGCATCGGCCCTGGAGCTCAAGTCCAAGCAGTAATGCTTACAGAAAGCTGATGGGGAAGCCCACATAGCTGCCTTGGCAATGGTTTCCCAGGGAACTTATTTTTGGAAGGCAACAGCAGCCGCTTTGCCATGTACAAGATGG
The DNA here is from genome assembly GCF_040938575.1 of Ambystoma mexicanum. Classification (NCBI taxonomy): domain Eukaryota; kingdom Metazoa; phylum Chordata; class Amphibia; order Caudata; family Ambystomatidae; genus Ambystoma; species Ambystoma mexicanum. The sequence continues at coordinate 897,861,098 of NC_090934.1, forward strand.
GCATGAATGCCCTTCGGAGGGTGAATGGCCTGAATAGTATACACTTCTGAAATACAGGAGGCAATCCATCGGAAGATAGTAGCCTTTGAAGCAGGTTTCCCTTTTGCGTTTCCGAACGTAACAAAGAGTTGAGAGGAGCCCCTGAGTTCAGATGTTCTGTCAGATAGAACTTCAGAGCTCGCCTGGCATCTAAATTGTGTAACACTCTCTCGGCATCTGAGGCCGGGTTGGGAAAAAAGACAGTTAATGATATAGATTGATTCAAATGAAACTCAGTCACTACTTTAAGAAGGATCAGTGCAGAGCACAACCTTATCCTTATGGAAGGTAAGGAATGGATGTTCCACAGACAGAGCTTGAAGCTCACTTACATGCCTTGCTGAAGTCACTGCCATCAAAAAGGCAACCTTCCAAGAAAGGTACTTCGGATCCGTCGTAGCCATGGGTTCAAATGGTTTATGGCATAAGGCAGTCAGGACCATGTTTAAATCCCACTTTGGATGGGGATTGCATACAGGTGGAAAACGATGTAATAAACCTGCAAAGTGCCTTTTGATGACTGGGTTCATCAAAGAAAAGAGACAGGTGTCAATGGACAGGTAGGCAGCAATAGCCGACAAGTAAGTCCTAGAAGACAGAAGCACAAAAGAGATGGGTATCCCCTTCATTGCTGACAGGGGGGGAAAAGACTAGCACAAAATTCAAAGGAAAGTCATGTCAAGCGGGATTCCACAACAGAGCAAGTTTTGCTCTGATTTTGCTTTCCTCCAGCCGTTCATTTGAAGTCTGATTAATATTTATTTATCTGTTATGGAGTTCTGCTTGACATGACTTTCCTTTGAATTTAGTCCTACAAGACAGAAAATGAATGCCCAAAGCGGCCAGATGAGAAATGAACGAAAAGACAGTATCAATCTTAGCCTGTTTGAGGGCTAGTTGACTAGCCAGACACCAGTGACAAAACCAGAGCCACTTGCTCCTATACTGAGACCTCATAGAAGGCTTCCTGGCCACTTGGATAATGCGCATATTGTCCTCGGACTGGTTAAACTGCACCAGTCCATCAAGCTCAATGATTGTGGGGAGGGGTGCCACATCTGCTGATCGCAATGGTGAAGCAGGTTGGGAATCAACGGCAGTCTAATCGGAGGACAAACCGACAGATGCTGACGTTCCGAAAACCAGAATCTGGCCGGCCACCAAGGAGATATGAACAGGAGAGTGCAATTTGATGCAATCCTGAGCTTGCAGAGTGACGGATGAATCAGAGGAAGAGGAGGGAAGGCATAAGCCCTCATGTTGTGCCATGGAATCTTGAGAGCATCTCCTAGAGAGAAGGTCCTGAGACTGTTCCTAGATGCATAAAGAGTAAGTTTGTTGTTTGTGGCAGTCGCAATAAGGTCCACTTCTGGAGTGCCCCATTGGCGAAAGATGTTGGAGAGGAACACCATGTTCAGTTCCCACTCGTAGCTGGCCGCTGTCTGTCGGCTGAGGGAGTCTGCAGTCACATTGCATTGCCCCGGAATGTCTACTGCCAGCAGCCAAAGGCCGTGCTGGATGGCCCATTCCCAAATCGGAATAGCAAGGTCCACAAGAGATGGTGACTTGGTACCACCCTGCTTGTTGATATAAAACATTGACACTGAGTTGTCTGTGCGGACGTGGACCACCCAGTTCATGATGGAAGGTTGGAAAGCTTTCAGTGCCAGAAAAACAATCAGGAGTTCCAAATAATTTATATGAAACTGCCTGTCCTGCAGTGTCCATAGATCGAAAACTTGGAGATGATCCAGCGTCGCGCCCCACCCCAGAAGGAAGGAGTGGTAATCGTCACTTGTTGTAACACTCACCTTGTTTCCACGGGGACGCCTCGCGACAAGCCGGTGAGCTCTTCGGGGCCTCTCCACCCTTCTTGGAGTTCAGGCTGTCGAGGATTCACTCTGGAAGATAGGAGGTGAAGTTTAACTGCTGTTCTCTCCGTGGCAACCCACCTCCCGAGTTCCCTTGCAGTTTCCCCAGGAGACGTTTCTCACCTTGCGTTCTATAAGGGTGCACTCTCCGACCTGCCGCGCTGGGCAGGGGTGTGGCGTTAATGGCTCCGCACCGCAGAGTTTCTTCACTGGCGAGGGCCGGAGTCCAGACCGGCTGTGACTCCTTCTTTTTAGGTAAGTCTTATTTGTAGAAAACAATGTCTTAGTTTGGCTTTGCGCTAGTAACCTTCTCGCTTCTTCTTGCAGGTGCTAAGAGATGCGATGGAAGCCGGAGCCGAGTTTGAGAAGGTAAGATGATACGCCAAGCGGCGCTGATAGCGTTGCAAATGGCTAACCTGTACTATTGTTCGTCCTACAGGTCGAGAAGATCTGAAGATGAATGGTTCCCAGGAATCCTGAGACGAAAGATGTCTTGAAGATGGTGGAAAAGGACAACAAGCGTTGGGCGACTCAATCGCTGAAGGATGCTGCAGAGCAGGTAAGGATGGCGATGGTTCTTGCCTTGGACAACTTCGATTCCCAGAGGATGCCACCGAGCAGGTAAGGATGGCAATGGTTCTTGCCTTGGGCAACTTTGAGTGCCAGAAATGCTGCAGAGCTGGCAAGGATGGCGATGGCACTTGAGGTCTGGATGCAGAGCAGGACCCGGTGAAAGTCACTCTGCAAAAGCAGAATAACGTGAAGCGCGTGCTTCTGATCGGGCGTGGTTTAAATAGCCAGGTGGTATCCCAGGTGTCTTTGGGGCGGGCCCCGCCCTGGATGCTAGACCGCTGAATGCAGATCCCCAGTATTCCACATGGGGGCGGCCATACTTGCCCATTGCCCATTGAAACCCCATCCCAGCATGTGTCTCCAATGCCAAAAGCGCCAGGACTGACTCCAAGGAATCCGAGGAGGGCCGAATAAGGTCCTCAGGGCCCGTGAGCCCTCAGTGGGGATGAGATCGTGACAGCACTCCCCCCTAAGGCCCCTTTCAAAGTGGTTCTCTGGCCTGGTCCTGGTTTGGAGGGAAACATTCTGTTGAAACGCTGGAGTAAACGCGGAGCATGGACGTATTCACTGTGTTCCCACGTTCTATCCTGGGGTCCGTATCCTTTGCAGTCTACTAGGTAGTAGAGTCTAGACTTCACATACTTAGAATCCAGGATGTCTTTCACCTCGTATTCCGGTTCCCCCTACACGGGTAGCTGGCTTGACTGGTTTCAGGAGAGATACATGGAATACTGGAAGTATTTGCATGTGGGCTGGCAACGTCAGCTTCACAGCTGCTGGGTTAATGATGGTTTCCACTGGGTATGGTCCCAGGAACCGTGGGCGAAACTTTTGCATTCCTTTAATTGGTACATGTTTGGAGGCCAGCCACACAAAATCTCCCACCTGGTAGACCGGGGCTTCGGAGCGAAGCTGATCCGCGCATCTTTTCTGGCGTGCCTTAGCTTGTTGTAGGTGTTCTTGAGCTTTAGTAAAGGCCTGGGTGATGGTTGTGTGCAAGGTCTCGACTGCCGGCATTTCCAGGGTCGTGGGGACGTCTAAGGTAGAAGTAAGAGGGTGTCTTCAATACACCGTAAAGAATGGGGTTTGTCCCATGCTGCTATGCAGTGAATTTTTATAGGCGTACTCGGCGATCCATAAGAGTTCTTTCCAATCACCTTCACCATGGTGCAGCATGCAGCGTAGATATTGCTCGAGAGTCTGATTCGTTCTCTCCGTTTGGCCGTCGGTCTGGGGGTGGTGACTAGTGGACAGACAGATGTCAATCTGGGCCAATGAGCAGCATTTTCTCCAGAAGCTAGATACAAACTGTGTCCCATGGTCATATATTATAACCGAAGGGAATCCATGCAGGTGCACTACATGTTCCAGGAAGACTTTGGCGAGGGCGGATGCAGATGGTAGACCCTTAAATGGGAAGAAATGAGCCATTTTTGAGAATAGGTCCACGATCACCAGGATGGTATTGTAGCCCTGACATGGAGGAAGATCGGTGATGAAATTTAGTGACAGGGTGTGCCATGGAGCTGGCGGAATGTCCAACCGTATGCACGAGCCCGGCGGGTCTCTGCTTGACAGACTTATTTTGGGCACAGATACCACAAGATGACACAAACTCGACTACATCCTTGCGCCAAGTTGGCCACCAGTAGTTTCTTTTTATCTTGGCCAGGGTCTTAGCGATTCCTGGATGGCCTTCCATGAGGGAGTCATGGTACTCGGAGATGGCTTGTCCTTGTGATTCCTTCACCGGTACGAACAGCCGGTTTCGGTAATACAGCAGTTGATCGTTGACACAGTAATGCTCCCCCCTGGACCGTCATTCTTGTAGCTGCTCCTGTGTGAACACCTGTCGAATTTCGTATAGGAGTTCGCTGTGGGTCATGGTAGATGTGATGCCTAGGATTCTATTCTCTGGGATAATGGCCACCAGATCCGGCGGCGTGTGAGCCATCTCGTCTGTGCCCATGCGAGAGAGTGCATCAGCTTTGCCGTTCTTAACTCTGGGTCGGTACGTAATTAAAAAGTCATATTCTGCAAAAAAAAGGGCCCAGCGCAGCTGCTATGATGATTGAGCCTTCGCTCCCTTCAGATACTTGAGATTTCTGTGATCCGTTATCACAGTGACGGTGTGCCTGGCCCCCAGCAGGTAGTGTCGCCAGGCCTTGAAGGTGGCTTTAAGGGCCAGTAACTCTTTGTCAGTGATGACGTAATTGAGTTCTGCTGACATGAACTTTCGTGACCAAAAGGCCACCGGGTGCAATTGGCCTGTTAGTGGGTCCTTTTGGGACCAAACCGCCACCATTGCCAGACTGGACGCATCAGTTTCTACAATGTAAGGTAGGTCTGCCCGTGGGAGTCGCAAAATGGGGGCGGGCGGAGGTGAACCTTGTCTTGAGTTCCTGAAACTCCTTTCCAGCTTCCTCAGTCCATTTAAAAGTCTTGTTGCATTATCTGAGCAGTGAGGTAATCGGGTGTAAAACTTGGAAAAATCCAGGGATGAAGCGACGGTAGAAATTCTCAAATCCCAACATGCTCTGGACTCCTTTTATTGAAGTGGGGGCTGGCCAATTGAGGACTGTGTCCACCTTATGAGCGTCCATTCGTATGCCTTTGGGAGAAAGGATGAAGCCCAGAAACTCCACTTCTGTAACGTGGAACAAGCACTTTTCCAGTTTCGCGTAAAGGTGGTGTTCTCGAAGTTTGGTCAGGACTGCCCGTACGTGCCCAATGTGCTCCTGCTCAGATGTTGAATACACCTGGATGTTGTCGATGTATACAAAAGCGCAGACATCGATGAGTTCTCGTAGGACGTCATTCATAAAATACTGGAACGCAGCGGGGGCGTTGCATAGGCCGAACGGCATTACTTGATACTCAAACAGGCCGTACTTGGTGCAGCATGCTGTCTCCACTCATCCCCTTCTTTGATGCGCACCAGATGGTAGGCCCCTCTCAGATCAAGTTTTGTATAGACCTGGGCTTCTTTAACCTGGTCCAACAACTCTGGGATCACAGGCAATGGATAGCGGTTTTTGGTGGTAATTTGGTTTAATGCAAGATAGTCTATGTACGTTCTCAGATCACCTTCCTTTTTTGGTACGAAGAATAACGGCGCCGCGGCCGATGACTTGGACGGGTGAATAAACCATTGGCCAGGTACTGCTTCAGATAAGTTTTCAGGTGCTGATTCTCGGCCTCGGTGAGTGCATAGATGCGCCCACATGGAATCTGGGCTCCATGCTGCAGATGGATTTGGCAATCGTAAGGTCTGTGGAGGGGTAAGGTGTTTGCTTGCTCCTTCTGGAAAACATCTTGGAAATCCTGGTACTTGACCAGCAGGGTCACGATTCCTACGAGGGCATGCGCCCTTCCCTCCTGAACTGGGGAATATGCAAATTTTGCTTTTCGCCCCTTCGGGTAACAGGTGTGCGTACAGCTGTGGGCCAACACCAACTCGCGAGCTCGCCAGTTAATTTGTGGGTTATGAGCGACCAGCCACGGCATTCCCAGGATGAGCCGAAACTGAGGGGCTTTAATCAGATCAAAGGCAATGATTTCACAGTGCCCATCTTCGCACAGGAGGGTGAGTTCGGTGGTGCATTCCGATACAGGGCCCGAAGCAATTTCGGTACCATCAACAGTGGTTACTGACTCTGCGGTTGGCTTGGGACAAAGGTCTAGCCCCATCTTTGCTGCAAGATCTTGATCAATGTAATTCCCCACTGTTCCGCTGTCGATGTAAGCTTCCAATGAATGCATGTTGAACGGCTGTTGATGGGGAATTAAGATCCCAGACCTTGGTCGTTTCCCGATTCCTCTTCAGGGGTTTCTTTATCCGTGGCTCCGACGGTCCGTCTGGGTGGTTTAACCGGGCATTCCTTTAGGAAATGGCCAGCTTTTCCACAATATAGACACAAGTGTAACTCCCTCCTTTTATCTCGTTCAGCTTTGGTTGGAGAGGGCCTGACTCCTCCTATCTGCATGGGTTTGTTGGTCCCGTCAGAGCCCCGCAGAGTTTGATCTTTGGGTCGTACGAATAAGGGGCGTGAATCCGATTTCCCTCGGTTGTTCTTCCTATCTTGTAGTCGGTGATCCAACTGGACCACCAAGTTAATGAACTCGGCGCAATCCCGGGGTGGCTCCACGACTTGGGCCAGAACATCCTTTAGCTCCCCACGAAGACCCCGGTGAAACAATGTAGTCTGTTTTTCCTCCAGCCAGTCTGCCTGGCGAAGGGACAAAAGTTTGTTGTCTAGAGCCTGCCCTTGGTGGCGGCGGGTGAAGAGTTTTTCCAGCTCTCGCTGAAACCCACCAAAATCTTGTAACAGAGGATCATTTTGACTAATGAATGGTACCGACCAGTCTGCAGCACTCCCACTAAGGTAGGATAACATGAAGGCCACACGTGATTGGTCTGTGGGAAACCCCCCAGACCTACACAAAAAGTGGAGGTGACATTGGTTCATGAAGGTAGCGTATCGCCGGGGGTCTCCCGCAAACCGTTCCGGAGGAGCCAGTGGCACTCCCCCAGGCAGGTTGATCTGAACCGGATTGCTTGCGGTGGCTGAAGTGGGCTGACTAATTCTGGGTAACAGGGCTTGTACTGCTTGTGACTGGAGAAGTTGTCTCCCAAGGTCATCCGTCCTCTCCTTGGCCACAATTAGCTCCCTTCACAACGCATTAGTTTCCTGCCCGGCAGAATGGACCTCCGCGCAACTGCCCCAGCAGCTGGGCTAACTGGTCTGTTTCCGAAGTTTCCATACTAGGCACCCAGGTGGATATTTTAGTTATGGGCTTCACATTCTGTAACGCTCACCTTGTTTCCACGGGGATGCCTCACGACAAGCCGGTGATCTCTTCGGGACCTCTCCACCCTTCTTGGAGTTCAGGCTGTCGAGGATTCCCTCTGGAAGATAGGAGGTGAAGTTTAACTGCTGTTCTCTCCGTGGCAACCCACCTCCCGAGTTCCCTTGCCGTTTCCCCAGGAGATGTTTCTCACCTTGCATTCTATAAGGGTGCACTCTACGTCCTGCCGCGCTGGGCAGGGGTGCGTCTTTAATGGCTCCGTACCACCGAGTTTCTTCACTGGCGAGGGCCGGAGTCCAGAATGGTTGTGACTTCTTCTTTTCAGGTATGTCTTATTTGGAGAAAACATTGTCTTAGTTTGGCTTTGCACTAGTAACCTTCTTGCTTCTTCTTGCAGGTGCTAAGAGATGCGATGGAAGCAGGAGCCAAGTTCGAGAAGGTAAGATGGAACGCCAAGCGGCGCTGATAGCATCCTTGCAAATGGCTAACCTGTGCTATTGTTCATCCTACAGGTCGAGAAGATCCAAAGGTGAATGGTTCCCAGGAATCCTGAGATGAAAGATGTCTTGAAGATGGTGGAAAAGGACAACGAGCGTTGGGCGACTCAATCGCCAAAGGATGCTGCAGAGCAGGTAAGGATGGTGATGGTTCTTGCATTGGACAACTTCGATTCCCAGAGGATGCCACCGAGCAGGTAAGGATGGCGATGGTTCTTGCATTGGACAACTTCGATTCCCAGAGGATGCCACCGAGCAGGTAAGGATGGCGATGGTTCTTGCCTTGGGCGACTTCGAGTGCCAGAGATGCTGCAGAGCAGGTAAGGATGGTGATGGTTCTTGCCTTGGACAACTTCCATTCCCAGAGGATGCTACCGAGCAGGTAAGGATGGCAATGGTTCTTGCCTTGGGCGACTTCGAGTGCCAGAGATGCTGCAGAGCTGGTAAGATGGCGATGGCACTTGAGGTCTGGATGCAGAGCAGGACCCGGTGAACGTCACGCTGCAAAAGCAGAATAACGTGAAGTGCATGCTTCTGATCGGGCATGGTTTAAATAGCCAGGTGGTATCCCAGGTGCCTTTGGGGCAGGCCCCGCCCTGGATGCTAGACCGCTGAATGCAGTTCCCTAGTATTCCACATGGGGGCGGCCATACTTGACCATTGCCCATTGAAACCCCATCCCAGCATATGTCTCCGATGCCAACAGCGCCAGGACTGACTCCAAGGAATCCGAGGAGGGCCGAATAAGGTCCTCAGGGCCCCATGAGCCCTCGGTGGGGATGAGATCGTCACACTTGTGGGCAGGGCTCCTGAAAGGAGGCTCCCATTGTAAGATTGTTGGTCAAGGACCACCATAGAAGGTCTGCCATCATGCAGGATGGGACTGGAATCATCTTGGAATCCGAGACCGAAGCCTGACACCAAGAGCTCTGAGAAGCTAGCTTCGTACGCCTCATTTTGAGACGTGCCAGAAGAAGAGCAAGCACGCATGAGGCCATGAGGCCCAGAAGTCTCTGGAACCACCAAGCCGTCATGTACTCTGACTGGATAAAGCGTTGACACGTGGCAAATACATTCTCAATCCTGTGCCCCCGTCAAATACACCCTGGAGTCGATCGTGTTCCAACGGAAAACCAGGAAGATCAGGTCTTGGGAGACCATCATGGAAGATTTCCGTCAATTGACTGATAGGCCAAGATGGAACAGAAGCTAGAGGAGAGACTGGAGCTTGCTCAAAACTGTCAGAGGACAAGGGCTGCGTAGGAGCCAATCGTCCAAGTATGGATATACATGAACGCCCTGTAGCCGAAGGCAAGCTGCGATGACCGACATAACCTTCGTAAAGACGCGCAGTGCCGAGCTGAGACCAAACGGGAGCACGCAGAACTGGAAGTGCTCCCCTCCCAGGGAGAACCACAGATATTTTCGATGCGGCCTCCATATCAGGATGTCCACTACACTGAGCCAGTCGCCCTTCCGAAGAGAGGACTTTATTTGGCAGGGTATGCTCATCTTGAATTTCTCTTGGGGAAGAGAAAGGTTGGTTGGATTTGGGCACCATGAACAGTCGAGAGTAGAAGCCCTCCCCTTGCTCCCCGAGGGGAACTGGTTCCACCGCCCTGAGGTCTAGAAGCTTCTGAACCTCAGCTCTGAGGGTGGGTGTCCCGGTCTGTTTGAAGGGAGGATTAAAGGGTGGGATAGGGGGCCAGGGCAAGCGAAAGCCCACCCGAGCGATGGATAAAACCCACCGATCTTCGATGATGGTCCACCACGCCTCCAGATGAGACGAGATTCATCCTCCCACCGGAGTCTCGTGCTACCGACAAAAAATATCATTTAGCAAACTTGTCGGCAGGGAGACTACCTGCTCCTGGAGAGGAGGCTGCTAGCCGAGAGAAAAACCGACCACGTTGTTGATTTTGACGAGTGTCGCCAACCGGGGATTCAGTCCTGCGTGCCCAGCGGTCCTGGAACCCTTTGAAGCCAGAGAAAGATCGAGACTGAGACCCTGACCTCTGCGTATAAGGGGCCTTTGCTGGGACCTTCACCAGGACCGAAAAAGATTTAGCGGTTTGGGTGTTCGCCTCGGTCTTTGTAAGCTTATCATCCGTAGATGAATGGAACAATTCCTTGCTATCGAAGGGAAGATCCAGAACGTTCTCTTGCACCTCCTTCGAAAACTTCGTCGCATGGAGCCACGCTTGGCGGGATGTGTCGATTCCCACCATCAGGCCTCGAGCTGAGGTATTCACATGATGTGTCGTGGCTTCGAGGAGATCTTGTGCCAACACCCTGGCATCCGACAAACCGGCCTTGAAGTCGTCTAGCCTACCCCGAAGAATGCACTCCTGGTAATCAGCCAACTCCTTCCACAGTTTTCATATTAGCTGCCAGTATTTGCTCGGCGAAGTTGCAGTGCTGAGTTGGCAAAGATTTTCTTGCCCAAGGAGTCCAGAATCGTGTCTTTCTTGGAGAGAATCTGAGCCGCAGCCATATAGGTTGCAGAGGCTGGCTTGGATTGAAGCGAAGCCGCAGCTACCACCGTCAAGGAAGGGAGCAGACAAGACGCTAATTCTCTTATTAATATGCAGCCCGGTGTGGGGCTTATCCCAGACCTTACGGGCCTCAGCCAAATGTCCTTCTGGAGGAACAGGCCGGAGCGCTCTTGTGGTGACAAGGTGAACGCTCCCAAAAGCACCCCTTCCTGCTGAGTGGGGGCCTCAGGTACTGTAATATCGAGGAGGGCCATGATAGCCAGCACAAAAGGACGGAATGTCCCACAAGTATGGAGGAAAGGGGGCGGGACATAGGAGTAAATAAAGATCTTTTCTTGCCGAAAATGGACTCCAACATTGTCTATTACGTTCATCCATGCGAAAAAATCTGATAGTTTACCACACAGTAGTGTGCCTGATCCCCAAGAGGAGTTGGAGCTCCCACCACCCACTGCAGGAGCAGTGACCACACTGAGGTGCCCCCATATGAGTACCGTGACTCTTATCATGCTGCCCGCCGAATTCCTGCAGCTCGCTAGAAGTCCGCTGCTCGACGCCGATATTTTCTTTTAAATATCACTGAAATTGCCCAAAATATATTCTGACCCAATGGATAGCCACTTACACCTGCAAGATTGCAGCTAAAAGTCTGCATATTATCCACATCTCAGAACTGCCATTAGATGCCACAAGGAGAAATCTATTCCAAGATGGCCGCCTAGTATTCTGCATTGCTTTCCAGCATCTGAAGCAGACCCCCTGCCCCATCGGCCGTTACCATTGACCAAGAGCCCTTAATCTGCAGCATATCATGAGACGGCAGGCTCAAGCCGGCCCACACAAAGACAATCACTAAGGCACACATACCTGTCGTGAGCCTGTCTGGAGCCAGCTAGCCAGGTGCCAGACATCACGTTCAGCATCGCTGCCATCCAACGGACAGCTGGTAAGAACTGCTGCTACCCCTACATAGAACGGCATGACCCGCCCATCGGCTTACGCCCACCTATAACAACACCATACAGAGCATAAACATTGGGCACCCGTATTAGATATCCCACGCCCTGTCTGGCACCTGTGCCTTGCCGAGTGCATTGTAAGTAAGCCTGCGCATCTTGTACTCACACTGTCTGGACATACCGCTATAAACTTCGCTGTCTATACTACTGCCCGCTTATGACCAATCTAGCAGCCCATTGTATTTATATTGATTGCAGCCACTCGCGGATACTTCACGTTAAGCCCATCTATGACAACAGTGATAACAATGACCCAACCTAAGCTGCTGCTCCAAGTTCGCCTGTGATTTACAGACTCTTGCCCATCGGCAAATACATATTAGCTCTGTATACAAGTTGATTTTAGCCCACCTATGCAAGTTGATCTTAGCCTTTGTGCTCACTGCTGATTTTAGCCCTTCTATGCAAGTTCATTTTAGCCCATCTATGTAATTTGATTTTAGCCCATCTATGCAAGTTGATCTTAGCCTTTCTGCTCACTGCTGATTTTAGCCCATCTATGCAAGTTGATTTTAGCCCATCTATGTAAGTTGATTATAGCCCATCAATGCAAGTTGATCTTAGCCTTTCTGCTCACTGCTGATTTTAGCCCATCAATGCAAGTTGATTTTAGCCCATCTATGCAAGCTGATTTTAGCCCATCTATTCCAGTTGATCTTAGCCTTTCTGCTCACTGCTGATTTTAGCCCATCTATGCCAGTTGATCTTAGCCTTTCTGTTCACTGCTGATTTTAGCCCATCTATGCAAGTTGATTTTAGCCCATCTATGCAAGTTGATTTTAGCCCATCTGCAAAAAGCTGATCCTAACCCACGCCCTACTTAGCATACTGTGAAAGTGCGGGGCTAGCCATCTGTGAACACTCTGCACTCAGCCACAGACCTATCGCCCCTCTCCTTGCAACCGGCACTAACCGGCGTCAGTACTTCTCTGCTGCTACCTGTATTCCTTGTGCTCTCACACCTAACATCGGTAATCATGGACCAAATTAAATATGCGCCCTGCCCTACAATGCATAGAAACAACAGGCTTTGTGCAAGATTCTCTTCCCTTCATGAACCTAAACTGCCTAGTAATACTTATCTAAACCACTGTATCAACCCCAAAAATATTTCTAGAAACCTGGCACAAGCACACCCAAAAACATCTGCTACTGCTAAAATGAATGAACCTACCCCAATATCTAAAAACACCCAAAGCCTACCTAAAACTACTACAATAGTAGGAGCTCTAATCAATGCCAGATCCGTTGTGGCTCATGCCGCCGATATAGCTGATGTCCTAACCTCAGATAACCTCGACCTCCTAGCGGTCACAGAAACCTGGTTACATGGCGCAGCAGGTCCAGCGTTATCATTAGATACAACCAAAGAGTACCAACTCCTAAGAATGGATAAACCCAACGCTAGAGGAGGTCGCTTAGCCATCATTGCTAAATCCAACCTGGAATTAAGACTCTCCACGCTACCCCCACTAAAATCACGTGAATTACTATCAGCAAAACTGCCTATATCCCCATGTCACACCCTGACTATCTACCTCATATATAGGCCACCATGGCCCTTAGGTTCGTTTGAAAAGGATATTTCCGGCCTGCTAGCTAGTAATACAAAAGAATCATCTCAGATAATGCTACTTGGCGACCTCAACTTAGGACTCAACGACCCAGACGATAAACAAGCTCAAGCAATAGCCATCATGCTTGATGAACATGGTCTCTCCCAAAAAGTCCTCACCCCTACCCATAACCAAGGCAGGACATTAGACTGGGTAGCCACCTCAAACTGCCCAACTAGGATCAATAAAATTACACCCCAACCCTGGACTGACCACTTCCTGATTGGCTTTAGCCTAACACTCAATAAAGAAGTAAACAAAGAAATAATAATGGCACCCCCCCTCCCTACTAGATCAAGGAAGAACATCACAACTAACAACATTATACCTTGTATCGTTCCAATGATTAATGCCCTACTAAGCCACTCTGACCCAGATACATTGGTAGATCATTGCAATGAAACCATGACTAAGATCCTATACTCCATTGCCCCACTTAAGAACTGCAAGAGTAAACAACAGGCTCACCTTAACACCTGGTTCACACCTCACTTAAAAGTACTCAGAATGGAAAAAAGGAAGCTAGAAACCATATGGCAACATACCCCCATGGAAGAAAACAAACTAAAATTCAAACTTGTTGCCACTAAATATAAGAATGAAATCATTCAAACTAAAAAAGAAGTCTATAATGAAAGAATTTCCAAAGCATGCTCCAACACCAAGGAACTACTTGCGATTCTGCGAGAACTAGAATCCCCCATAACTCCGCCAGATAACTTACCCAAAGATAAACAATGATGTACCAACATTCAAAACGCCTTAGCAAATAAAATAAAAAATTGCAAACCCAACCTAGTACCATTCAAATTCTCCAAAATATCCATTAAGGAAACAGGAAAAAATCATTGCTTCACTAAAACCCTCAAATTGCAAAAATGACAACTGCCCCGCCCAAATAATTAAGGATGCAGCTAGAGATCTAACCCCCTTTTATCTCCATACTCATTAACGCCTCCTTTCTGTCAAATATAGTCCCAAGTAGTTTAAAAGAATCATGGGTCCTAACTCTTCTTAAAAAACAATCCTTAGCCCCATTCATTGCAACAAACTACAGGTCAATCACCACTGTCCCTTTTCTCCTGAAGATAATTGATAGAGTGGCCTATCTACAAATTCAAAAGTACCTTGAGACTAACCAACTATTAGGCTCTCGCCAATCTGGGTTCAGACCCCAGCACGGCACGGAGACAGCTCTAATAGACCTTAAAACCTAAATTGATGAACTCAACGATAAAGGAAACACAGCTATGCTACTCCTCCTTGATCTGTTGGCTGCATTTGACTTGCAGGCTTGGTGGACCACGAAGTATTATGCAAACACCTAGCCTCGGCCGCCCACTTTAAAAGTGAAGCTATAGCTTGGGTCCAATCATTTCTTAATAATAGAGGCATGAGAGTCTTCTCTACTACAGCATCTGCAGACCCGGTCATAACAACATGTGGAGTCCCCCAAGGCTCATGCGTCACACCCACCATGTATAATATCTTCACTAAGCCTTTATTTGACAAATTGGACAGACTGGGTGTCACCTACACAAACTACGCAGATGACATCCAGATCCTTATTCCCCTACAGACAATTTCACGTCAGATACAGCCTTAGTGAATGAAATTTACATCCTCATTCAGGTATTGATGGCAACCCACAGCCTCTGCCTGAATGACGATAAAACAGAGATCCTGATCCTTGGCTCAGTTACAAACTTAAAAAAACTCAACACTAACTACAGTGCCTTCAACATCGACAGCAATATAATTACAGTTGCCAAAGAAGAGAAGACCCTAGGTTTCTACCTGGATTCCACGCTCTCCCTAAAAAAACAAGTAAACTCCCTGGCCTCATCCATCGCCTACACTGGCAAACCTATCAAAGCATGCAGACCCTTCCTCTCACCAGCTAGCTGTATTATTTTAGCCAATGCCCTCATCCTTTCTAAATTGGACTACTGCAATGCACTATATGCAGGAGCTAACAAATACATCACTAACAAACTGCAAACAATGCGCTCAGACCAGCCCTGAACCTCCCTAGCAGAGAGCACATATCCAACGCCAGAAGAAATCACAACTGGCTAAAAATCAGTGATAGGTTCCTCTTCAAAATGGTTACTTTAACCTTCAAATGCCTAAATAATGCAGCACCCCATACCTGAAGGAAAGAATAACCAGAAAATTATCTACAGGCCCAACTAGAACAGTCAACTCCTACTGGGCCTCATTACGACCGAGGCGGTGGCGCTAGTAGCGCCATGGTTGCCGCTGGTATTTTACCGATTCCGCCATGGTGAATGGTGGAATTACCGCCCCATTCCAAGGTTGGCGGGACGGTAATTTCCCATTCACCATTGGCCCTTCGCCATTCCCATTTTTGCCCCCGTAGGGCTCAATGGAAATGGGGAAGGCGGTAGTTACGGTACTGCAAATTGCGGTACCGTAATTACCTCCAAGGTCCATTTGGGAACCCGCAAAGGGATCTCGTAATTAGGCGGTAAGGGGTTAACGGCACCGCCACCTTTTACGGCGCTGTTAACCCCTTACCGCCTGGGTCATCTCCAAATACCCAGTTTTAGACTACAAAAAATAGGTGGAAATAGCTTCCCTGTAAAAGCAAATCAGCAATGGAATGCTTTACCAGTCGAGCTAAGAAGGGAGCAGTCCTATGACAGCTTCAGGCGCAACACCCGCATCTGGCTATGCCACAATGATCACTAGACCCATGGCCACAAGTGTTCGCTCTTACTTCTTTCCTCTCAGTCATTAACTATGTAACCGTAACTGTAAATCATCCATGCACTTGTATATACCTGTATCTATGCAAAACTGTAAACTATCTATGCACTTGTATATACCTGTATCTAAGCAAATTGTAACCAAGCTATAAGTATTCTTGTCATGCTGTGCGCCCAGCTACCTAAGGGGTTAGAGCGCCCTACAAATAAATAAACAAACAAACACAAATTCAGTTCCCCAATTATATCATCCTTCATTTGTGCCCATTGCACCAGGCTCATATGTGCCAATTGATGCCGAGATGTATCTTTCTTCTCTAGCATTGCTGTGGAAAACTGTGGAGAAAACTACATAGTGGATAACTGAGCACTGTTTAATGTTGGTTGTCCAGGGATTGATCCTTCACTATTAGCTTCACAGCCATTTACTGTGTGTAAGGGTGACATGCCGTCCGCCCTGTGGTCCCAACTATTCTCAGAAGGGCATCCCAACTCTCCAATATGAGCCAATGACTCATCAACCACTTTTGCATTAATTAATGGCACAGCTGTCGACTAACTGGAATCTGCTTCATCTTCCAGAGAGCAAGATCGCATGACTTGCTATCTCAGCCCTCTTTGGGTACTCTAGGCCAACACTTCCGTTAAGCAGTTATTTTTAGGGAGAGGAGTTGTATTTAATGCCGCCGGGAAAGTGGAATTGCTTTTAACTCTAGCTGTAATGGTGGGCATTTTTTTTTACTTTTGCTCTGCTGGTGGGCATATTGGGTACAGATAAGGGACAAACAAATAATTTGTCTTACTATTTTCAAAGTACACAACATCACCAGACACACAGAACTGCTCCAGGCGGGCCTAACGCACTCCACGAGGCAGAAACATCTTAGCCCTGAGATGGCTCAGTCAGCCCCTCAAACACCAGACCAGCCACGCATTAGCCCTGCTTACCAAGCACTGCTATGACCCTCAAGGTGTGCCAACACCATCTCCAATCGGACTGAATCATCCCACTCCACCGTCCAACACACGTGCCACACACCACTCTTTTCAGAGAGTATTCATAGGTGCCGCCAGACCGCATTCTGAAAGGTCAGACGAAAGGAACGAAAGAGGAGCGTCCATCTGCTCATTCAGCCATCAAGCCGCACCTGGAAAGGGATGCTTCCAACAACCTCGATTTGGAGAGATTCCTGTTTGGATGCCTGGTCAAGGCAACAAGGCACCTACCATCTTTAAAATCATCCATGCCCTTTGCATCAAATTTGAGCTTTATCTGTCCTCCTACCCATGTATTTGTTCGTCTCATCCTTGTTGCCCTACCTTCCACTCTCTCGCTGAACTTCCTCCTCGGCTTCTGTTCATTTTGCCTGTAGAGCACAGCACTTGTTATATTCTACATGTGTGGACACTGGTCTTTGTTTACTTATTTTTTCTCAATGTATAATATCTTCATTACTGTATGCGGGGCGCGGATGTGGGATTAGTGTCCCCCGCTGCTGCTGTCAGTGCTCAAAATGGATATAATCCCTGCGCTTCCAAAAATGGATCACTGCTCTGGGGAGAAAGAGGAGGAGCTGTAGGTGCTTTGTCATGTGCATCATGCCAAACAAGCATCCATTCTTTCACGGGAGGCTCCTCTATGTTTTCCGCATACATATTCTACAATTCCATAACAGTAGTCTATTCTGAAACCGTTTTCCTTTGTACGTGGCATGCAAATAGGTACACATGTGTGTTAAGGCCTGAGAAGACCCTAGGTACGCATCCGTACAATATTTAAACACGGAGCCACAGGATCGTTCAATTTGCTTTTAATGCTTACAGAGCGGCAACTGCCTTACCCCTGGTCTCGCAACTCCCACGCCCCAGCGTAGCGTCCAGTACGCAAGGACTGCAACGGCGGTCCGCCCACACAACGACGTGGGCTGGCTGACATCTCCCTCCCTTTTTAACATATGAGTCCGCTCTCACTTCTTACCCCATTTCTTCTATGAGGCGTAGCGGTTTCATGCGGCTCCGTTGTGGTCATCTTGCCCGGCTTGGGGTCACCCCCTCGACGGCCGACATCATGGGATTCCGCTCACCCTCTGACTCTTCCCCATCACCCAGATAGGGTTCATCCTGTGCTCTGTCTTCTTCACTGTCTCTGTTCCTTTCCCACCTTTCTCCCTGATTGAACGCCACACGTTTGAAGTGCGATATGTTTCGGGTCACGGTTGAGCTGTCCTGTCTCTGTGCCATCACCATCGTGCCTTTCTTGTGCGTCACAATAAGTGGGGTGGGTGCATAAGTGGCTTCTTCTTTGCGAGTCTTTGGTTGTCTGAACCATACCTCGTCCCTGGGCTGTATGGGGTTTTCATGGGCTTGTCACTTACGGTCGGTGACTTCTTTCATCTTCGCTTTCCTCTCGTCATCATTAATCTTCACCTCCTGCTCAAGTATCGTCGGTTCTCGTGACCGGGAGTCTTCCGGTAGTCTCGTTGTGATTGGTCTCTTGAACATAAGGTCCGCGGGACATATCCCTGTCGTGCTGTGTGGTGTGTGTCTATATTCTCTGAGCAATTGATTGAGGGCCTTCCCGAACGGCTTGTTTTGAACGTGTGCAATTTGGAAGGTCCTCTTGATGCTGGCCATGAACCTTTCGATCATGCCATTTGCCTGTGGCCATCGTGGGGTTATCTTGCGATGCTGAAAGCCCATATACTTGGCAAAGTTCTGGAAGTCGTGGCTTACGAATGAGGGGCCGTTATCCGACTTTATGATCTTGGGGATCCCGTATGCTGACAGCATGCGGTCGAGTGCCAGGATGATGCGCGACGTTGAGCTGCTTTCTACTATCTGTGCATCCGTGAACCGTGAATGTTCATCCATGAGTACTATTACGTCTATGCCATCGCTCAGAGGTCCAAATAGGTCTACAGCAAGTTCTTCCCATGCTTGTTTTGGTAGCGGTGATGTCTGCAGTGGGTTTGGATGTGGTGGTGGTGATACCTGTGCGCAAATGTGACAGCCACCTACTATGCTTTCTACCAGCCTGTCAAGGTGTGGTAACCATACCTTCTGCCTGAGAAGGCGCTTCGTCGTGACTACCCCTCGGTGGCCTTCATGCGCTAGGTGCACCGTTTTGTCCCGGAGCGTTCTTGGAATAACCACTTTGCATCCTTTCAGCAGTATGTGATCTTCCACCACCGTCAACTCGTCTCTCACCTGGTCAAACCATTTGATATCTTCTTGTATGGTTTCTGCCTCTGACTTTGCCTGTTGTCTCATGAGCGTCTTCCTGTTATTCTGTAGGCAGTGTCGCACTATTCAGAGGGCTTGGTCACATTCAGATTCGGTGGCGAGTTCTGTCCACCCCACCGGCAGCGGTTGAAGGTGGTGAATTACATAATTTATGTATGCATCTGCGATGGAGGGTCGTGTTTCAGTGGATTCTGTGGGATGACGCGACAAGTAGTCCGCTGGATTTTCGTCCTTTCCAGGGCGATGTCTCACCGTGAATTTATAGTCCTGTAGACGTAGACCCCACCTGGCGATTCTTGGCGGCATTCTGGCTTTTGGATCACCGTATATGGTGAGCAGTGCCTGATGGTCTGTGATTATCGTGAACTCCTTGCCAAACAGGAATAGATGAAAGTACTTGCAGGCCCATACCACGGATAGGCTTTCTTTTTCCGCCTGTGAGTATGCCCGTTCTGTGGCTGTGAGACTCCTGCTGGCATAGGCCACTACATATATGGTGTGCGGGTCTGCCACGTCCTTTTGAGTGAGTATGGCACCCAGTCCCACCGGGCTGGCATCCACGATGACTTCAGTGTCCCGACGTGCATCAAAATATGCCATGTCTCCTGCTTGTAAAATGGCGTTGCGAATGGTTTCAAAAGCCTTCTGACATTCCGGTGACCAGAGGAATGGTGTGTCTTTGCACGTGAGCTAGTGTAGGGGGTTGCTCACGGTAGCATAATCTTTCAGATATCTTTCACAGTAACTGCGAGCCCTAGGAACGGGCGCAGATCTGTGACGTTTTCAGGTGGTGTGGCCGAGTTGAGTGCTTTGTCTTTGTCTGGGTCTGGTCTCATCCCGTTTTCTGAGAAAATGTGACCGAAAAATATTAAGGACTCTTTTGAGAATTTACACTTCATCTTAAGTCCTGCCTCTTGTAGGGCTTGGCACACTCTGTGCAGTGCTAGGTCATGCTCCTCTTGAGTCTTACCATATACCAGCACATCATCCGAGTAGTTCAGGCAGTTCGGAACGTGGCAAATTACCTTGTGTATTTCCTCCTGGAATATTTTGGCGGCGGATGAAATGCCAAAACTGAGTCTTTTGTACTGAAAAAGGCCAAGATGGGTAACAAAAGTGGTGATGTATCGGGACTCCGGCGAGATTTCTATCTGATGGTATCCTTTCGTTAAGTCTAGTTTCGAGAAGATTTTCGCCCCATGGAGGAGGTGAATCATGTCTGTGATTCTGGGTGCCTGATGCCTTTCCCTCTCGATGGCAACGTTGGCCCTGCACATGTCGACGCACAGGCATATGTATCGGTCCGGGGATTTCTTGGGGACGGGGACTATTGGCGACACCCAGGGCGTGGGGCCTGACACTGGTTCGATGACATTCATTTTGATCAGTTTGTCCAGCTCATCCTCTACCTGTCTTTGTATATTGATAGGGATGCCTCGATAGTGTTGTGCCACTGGTTTGATGAGTGGATTGATGTGAAGGCGAACCTTTCTCCCTTTCAGTTTTCCGAGCCCTTGGAATAGATTCGGGAAGGAATTTTCAATGGCTTCTAGTTTGGAGAAATATTTATGGGCCATCAGTTGGTATAAAATATGTACGAGGCCCATGTCCACTGCCGTTTGAAAACTAAGTATACATCCACTATTAGCTTCAGTTTTCATGATATGTAGGGGAATTTTGGCTGCATGTTCTTTGTGGGTGCACCATGCTGTGATTGTGCCCATGCAGGGTAGGGGTGTCGTGGCGCCGTATGGGTATATGTCCACCGTGGCTGGTTTTATTTTGGGCGTCGGTGTGAGCGACTTGAGTGCCTGGTCGCTGATAATGTTGACCGCTGCTCCTGTGTCTATCAGAAATTCTATTGGGGTGTTATTGATCTGTAGGGTGAGGATGGGGCTATGCTGGGTAGCCGCGGTGTTATTGTTGAGGGCCCACACATATCCCTTTTTCCTCTGATCTTCCTCTGACGAAGGAGATTCGCTGCTTGAAGGGGACCGCATCTCGATATATCTGACGAACCGTCTCCTTTGGGGGCGTCTCGCCTCTTCCTGGAGTCGTCTGTCTTCACGCATGTAAGTGTTTCTGCAGTCTTTTTCCTCCCTCTTGCAGTTTGTGTGGTCGGAGTCCCCTCTAGGTCTCGTTGGGCTTTGGCGAGTATATTTGCGTCTATCCTGAGCTCGATGTTTATTTGGAGATGGTCCTGGTGCATTTTTGCACATGGCCCTGTAGTGGTCCATACCCCCACATGCGGCGCACTATTGTCCTAGCGCAGGGCATTCCCCTGCGTGTGGATATTCATAGCCGCACTTGTAACACGGGGCATCAGGGCGCTTATTGCCTTGGGCGGGGTTTGCATAGAGTTTGTTAATGGTGTCAGCGTTTTCTGTGTGTTGTTGTATTGAGACTTTCCCCAGACTGTCCAACATGCGAGTCTACTGCTGCCTCCATGCGGGCCAGCGCCAGGATTTCTTCGAGGGATCTGTGCTTTTGCAGCAATTGTTTGCGAAATGGTTGGGAGAGACAGCCTGCAATGACTTGTGATCTGCGCGCCTCTTCATTTGAGTACTTATGGAATTCGCAATGTTTGAGCTTAATGCGAAGACGCATGTCAAAACTATCGATGGATTCTCCCTTTTCTTGTCTGGTCATGTGAAAGATATGGCGTTCATAATCGACATTTGTGTGCGGAGCAAAGTATTCCGACAGTTTGGCGTGGAGTGCTTGATATGTTACAGTATCTACGTTCAACAGTTCACCCGCAATGTTCCTTACTGCCGGCCCCACTGCCATGAAGAGTGTGTTCTTGAGTCTCTCATCATCTGTTAAACCAATGGCTCCAGCATAGAATTTGAAGTCTCGAAGCCATGTGGTCCAACGCGGTCCTAGGTTGGAGGTGTCTCGTATCTCAAATGGGTTGGGCATATGCATAACTTGTGATGAGCCACCGGCAGTCTGTGGTTGGTGTTGGTCATTTCCTTGGATGTTGTCTGCCCCTCCAGAGGATGACGCAGTCGCAAGCGCTGGGTCTGACATGCTTGCGCGTTAAGGTGTGTATTGTCTAGATATTGTAGGGAGCAAGGGCCCCTTTAGGGTGTTTTGACTGTAGGATTTCCTACTGAGTATCTGCGTGATCTTACTTGTGGGCACGTGTGTCTCACGTGCATGCGACTCCTTTATGAGCGTTTTGCTTCAGGGAGGCTTAATCTGCTGTCCTCTGGAATGGGAGGTGTCAGACCTTCAGTGTGCCGCTGTTAACCGCAGTCTGTTGGCTGTCTCCATGCTGCGATTCCCTGGAGAGGCCTCCTCCAGCGTTACTGGCCGAGAATTGTTCGCCGGCCGAATCACGGCCGCGTGTGACAAGGGTTCCGTTTCATCTAACGGGCATGGGAGAGATGTGCGCGTATTGCCGCAGGAGCGCGCTGCAGTCTGGGACGCCTCATGAATGGGCATCGGAAGGATCTCACGGACCTTTCCGACAGTGCAGCCCGAGTTTTTCTCTGAGCCGTCACGCATGGCATTGCTTCTTCCTTTTGTGGGGGCGCGCCGGTGTGCTTCACTGCCCGACGGCAGGCCCCGCGATTAGGGAAAGAAAAGCGTTCCCTTCGTCGCCATTGTTAAGGCCTGAGAAGGCCCTAGGTACGCATCCGTACAATAATTAAACACGGAGTCACAGGATCGTTCAACTTGCTTTTAATGCTTACAGAGCAGCAACTGCCTTACCCCTGGTCCCGCCCCTCCCACGCCCAAGTGTAGCATCCAGTACGCAAGGACCGCAACAGAGGTCCGCCCACACAACGATGTGGGCTGTCTGACAATGTGTTACATCATTGTTTTCAAATTAGTGCCTTCCTGCGGCCAGGGCATAACCATATTGCCTGCACTGTCCTTCACCCACTGAGTGTCACAGTTTTAATTTACCAATATTTACCAAATGTTATTTCAATTCTCACTCACCCTCTTTTACCTCACTTTCACACCCTTTCCCAACAATACTTCTCTTTCACTTAATACTTCTCCATCTTTCTCTGAGACCACACCTCCTGTGTCACCCAATGTTTCAAAGAGGCAGCACAACCGCCACTCACGCTTCAAACATTCCCCACCTTCTGTTCCCTCCAAACCCCCTGAGTGACACCACAACTGCCACTCATCCTCTGAGCAGCCCCAACTTCGGGCTCCCACACCGGACCACACTCTTCAGCCCACACCACAACTTCATGTCCTCCACAATATATACCAATAACGCACAAAGTCCACTCGCTACAAAGTCTAAGCTATCTTACAACATTAGAATGGTGCTAGAAATGTCTACACAAATAAATACACTACAGCAGTCTTTCCAACTCCTGGCAAGGTATCCATCTTCTATTGTTACCCCATAACGAGGTGTACTACGTGATCGTTCCTGACTCTTCATCTTTTATCTCTTTATTTCATCACAATCCCCCAATATATATCTATCTCTCTCTCTCTCTCTCTCTCTCTCTCTCTCTCTCTCTCTCTCTCTCTCTCTCTCTCTCTCTATATATATATATATATATATATATATACAAACAAGCCCCTCCCACCTTTATGCCAGGCCAGTGTCATACTTACATATGTGGATTCGGCATGGGGCTCCCCAATCAGCCTCATGACCCTTCAAGCCCAACGGTCGGCTTGTGGTGACCGGACAGGACTTTCTCCACAATCGGCTCCTGTCGACATTTCTGTGTTATGCACAGTCCCGTCCTTCACAGCTTGTCTTTGCAGCCTTCAGGGATGCGGCAGGGATCCTCTGACAGTCCGTAGACACCTAGCAAACTGTCACCTCTGCTACCATCTGTTAAGATGGACTGGGACATCCCCAATTACACAGAGGTTCTGGAGACAGATCAAGCCGGACTCAATAATGGAAATAGACAAAGTGAAAGGTAAAACCCAACTTTATTAACCTCCAAATAGAGCGGGGACAGCTTTCAAGTATAACATCATTGACACTCTCAATGTGCTTATTAAAATGAACAGTTTATATATTCAATATTCATCATAAGTGACATCATACTGTAGTCTTAGTTAGAACATCCT
Organism: Ambystoma mexicanum; assembly: GCF_040938575.1. Lineage (NCBI taxonomy): Eukaryota > Metazoa > Chordata > Amphibia > Caudata > Ambystomatidae > Ambystoma > Ambystoma mexicanum. The sequence goes on from NC_090934.1 coordinate 897,885,059, forward strand.
AGAGGATACAGGGATTGGTTAATAATGGTGACTACATATACATTCTATAAGGGTTACATTTGTGATTGAGTATTTCTTGTCTGGTGGGTTCTCCTGAGACCACCTCTACATTGATAGCAGTAAAAACACATCGGGCCTCATTACGACCTTGGCGGAGGACCATGGCGCTATTAGCACCATGGTCCATGCCGCTAAGGTCCCAACTCCGCCATGGTGGATGGCGAAATTACCGCCCCATTCCAAGGTGAGTGGGGCGGTAATTCCCCATTCACCAATGGCCCCTTCCCCATTCCCATTTTTGCCCCATAGGGCATAATGGGAATGGGGAAGGCAATAATTACGGCACCGTAAATTACGGTGCCGTAATTATCGCCAAGGTCCCTTTGCGGCATGGATTTTAACGGCTGCAAAAAGCAGGCGTTAAAAACACCATCCCGCAAAGGGACCTCTGAATCAGGCGTTAAGGGTTGGCGCCGTTTATGGCGCCGTTAACCCCTTAACGCCTGACTCGTAATGAGGCCCATCATCTCTACAATTAACTATTGGGTGGCATAATACATAATGGGTGGCCTAGCATCAAGATTTTGATTGGTTGGCTTCTTACTACCTAACCCTGGACAACTGACAGGTTGTCAAGACATGAGCAAGACAGGAGTAGGGAAAGAGAGATCCACAGACCGATTTCCTTTCTATTAAAGAATCCTCAATCCCTCATTCTAGGCCATGAGCCAGGTGGTTCCTTTGTATTTGGCCTCATGCAGCATCTCGTTTCTGGGGATACATGTAAGAAGTAAGGCAGGTGTCTTATTGATAATCGTAGCTAATGAATAAACAGTGTTCTTCATTTATGGATCACATGTGATAGGAATTTGTTTGGAATTAGTTCATCTCGCATTTATTAGGATTTTAGCTAACATTGGTGTGAGTGTGGTTTCTTTTACCACTCAGGACACTCCTGAGTTTTTCATCATGGAGTCATTTGGCTCATGGTTGTCCTGCACCTGGTTTACAAAGGCAGGTTGTAATCTAAGAATATATGGCTTATGTCTTGGGACACATTATCGGGTACTTTTCTCTCTGCCGTTTCTATCTTCCCTTATTCAAGGTAACCTTGGCTTGGACTGCTAGCTACTGCCAGAGCAATGCATGGATCTGTATTTTGTTATTTCAGCATTTTGAGTTCTTGTGAAGGATTGGACCTTTATTTTCTTTAGATGCATGTTGTGGATTCCATTTTGTAAAAAAGATGGTGGTCCTATACAATTGCATTTCTATATTTGTGAGCTATATTTGAGTTTTGTTCATGTTGCATTCAGTTTATACCTTGCTTATGTTAGTATTCTTTATGTCTTATGAGTGCTATGTTAACATTTTTCATGTCTAAATACATGTTACCTTGTGTTCGCGTTCTTCATGTTGCGTGCACATTTGCTTCATGGCTTATGCATCCACATGCATTTTCACACCGTTTGTTTGGTTTTACTTGTGCCATCATCAGCTTACATTGTGTCCATCTCCTACTTTACCTGCCTGCGATAAGGGTGGTATGGTTGTCTTAGTGAGTAATGTTTCTCACCTGTGGAATACTGAACTGGGGGAGGGGCAGAAGCTATGGATGACGTATTCATCTGATTCTCAAAAGGACATTTTACACTGCAAGTATATGGGCTCTGTCTCATTGACACTTTAATACATGTGGAAGAGCACTTTGAAGGTAATCCTAGAGTGGATTGTTAGCTAGGGAAGGAGTGTGAAATAAGAGGATGCATGTTCCAGGGGGAGCATGTATTAGGACACACATTCCATGCTCGCAGCGATGTTATCAAGTGCTGCCCCCTGACGTTCTGAATTGGCAGTCATGTCTTGCTCCCACTCAGTATACCTCGGTGGCGCGCGGCCACAGCGTTGCTGGGCTTGACACCTGCGGGACCCAAGGACCACCGTCCTTGTTGGGTTGGCAATGCCCGCGGCTGCACGACTACATGCCCCTGTCTATGTGATGCCCCAGGCACATCAGCGACTGGTGTGGAGGTTGACCCTGCGTTCCGATCCACCACAGGCAGAGGTCCCACCACTGTCTGGCCCCTCAGTGCAGGTGTCGCGGAGAGAGGAGTGTCCACATCAGAATCACTCACCCCTGATGTATGGACCTGATGCACATCCAACTCGACATGGCTGTCAGAGTGGTCATCTGGGCTGGACTCATTGCCAGCCAAAGACAAGATGGTCTGAAACACACATGGGTTCTCGTGGTCTACTACCCCACGGCCCCCACTTGTGCCGGGTTGTGGTTGTGATAACAACCCTGTGCCTGGCATGACAACACCATCCTCTGGCTCCATTACGTCATCATCTGAAAAGTGGAGAGAAAAAAAACATTAGTACACATGTTAGGAGCACATGACGCACAAATTAACAAGGGGGTCCTGGGAGTCCCTCTGCCAGACATTAGTCCTGGTTACGAGAGACTTACCCAGAGTCTTTAGCTCACTATCTTTCACAGAGAAGAAATATCCCAAACATATCAGTGTTTGTCCTGCCCGGGGGCAGTCCAGCACCGAAATGCTGGGCAATTCTCCTCTGAACAAGAGTACCAAGAGAAACCCCAGACACGTGTTTCGGTCTGGTTGGACCTCATCAGTAGGGTCGATCTGTGCCTCTCTAAGAATAGTGAGCAAGGGGTCCACGTCAGGATTCCCCTAGTAACTTAGAGTGAGACCCAAAGCTACTTAAATATGCTAATTAACAAGGGGGTCCTGGGAGTCCCTCTGCCAGACATTAGTCCTGGTTACGAGAGACTTACCCAGAGTCTTTAGCTCACTATCTTTCACAGAGAAGAAATATCCCAAATATATCAGTCTTTGTCCTGCCGTAGGGCAGTCCAGCACCGAAATGCTGGGCAATTCTCCTCCGAACAAGAGTACCAACAGAAACCCCAGACACGTGTTTCGGTCTGGTTGGACCTCATCAGTAGGGTGGATCTGTGCCTCTCTAGGAATAGTGAGCAAGGGGTCCACGTCTGGATTCCCCTAGTAACTTAGAGTGAGACCCAAATCTACTTAAATATGCAAATTAACTAGGGGGTCCTGGGAGTCCCTCTGCCAGACATTAGTCCTGGTTACGAGAGACTTACCCAGAGTCTTTAGCTCACTATCTTTCACAGAGAAGAAATATCCCAAACATATCAGTCTTTGTCCTGCCCTGGGGCAGTCCAGCACCAAAATGCTGGACAATTCTCCTCTGAACAAGAGTACCAACAGAAACCCCAGACACGTGTTTCGGTCTGGTTGGACCTCATCAGTAGGGTGGATCTGTGCCTCTCTAGGAATAGTGAGCAAGGAGTCTACGTCTGGATTCCCCTAGTAGCTTAGAGTGAGACCCAAAGCTACTTAAATATGCAAATTAACAAGGGGGTCCTGGGAGTCCCTCTCCCAGACATTAGTCCTGGTTACGAGAGACTTACCCAGAGTCTTTAGCTCACTATCTTTCACAGCGAAGAAATATCCCAAACATATCAGTTTTTCTCCTGCCCTAGGGCAGTCCAGCACCGAAATGCTGGGCAATTCTCCTCTGAACAAGAGTACCAACAGAAACCCCAGACACGTGTTTCGGTCTGTTTGGACAACATCAGTAGGGTGGATCTGTGCCTCTCTAGGAATCATGTACCGAATGCAGGACGGCTTTAGCAAAAAGTCCTCCCTGACTGGAGTAAGAATCCAGGCAGCAGTGTTTGACAAATGTATGAATAGACGACCAAGTGGCCGCTGAGCAGATGTCATTTTTTGGGACACCCCTTCGAAGAGCCGCTGAGGTTGCCATGTCCCTTGTGGAATGAGCCCTTACGCCTTCCGGCGGGTCCTTACCCACAAGTCTATAGCATTCAGTAATGGCCAGCACAATCCATCTGGATATTGTTTGATTGGTGACTGCAAGGGCCAATTAGGGTCTGGTATACCCAATAAAAAGTTGATCAACCTGGCGAAATGTAGCCATTCTTAAAATGTAAAAACATAGAGCCCTTTTCGGGTCTAATCTATGTAATCTCACCTCTTCTTTACCTAAATGAGGAGGAGGATAGAATGTTGGCAATGTTATTTTCTGTGACAAATGAAAGTCAGAGACTACCTTCGGTATAAAAGATGGTTTTACCCTGAGGATGACTTTATCCTTGTAGAAAGTAGCATGAGGAGTCTTGCAAGAAAGAGCCTGCAACTCACTTACCCTGTGGGCCGATGTTATTGCGATAAGTAAGACGGTTTTCAATGTCAGTAGCCTTAAAGGGCATGAATGTAAAGGCTCAAATGGGATACATGTCACAAAATTTAATAAAGGTTTAGGTCTCAAACAGGTACATTGAATGGAACTGGAGGGTATACATTAGTAAGTACAATCTAAGGGATTTTGAAATAGAAGTCCTCTTCTGAGGAGCGCTTAAAATGGAAAGCGCTGCCAGGTATCCCTTTATGGTTCCAATCTGGAGCCCCAGATTGGCTAAGTGTAATAGAAAAGAAAGAACCATATGGGTGTCACATTGGAAAGGATCCACATTGTTATCCTTGCACCAGTTGCTGAACTTGTTCCGACGGCAACTGTACAATGATTTCACTGCTGGCCGAAAGCAATATCTCCATCACGTCATCCGAGATGTCCCAATCCTTGAATTTCAGCCTTTCAGAAACCGTGCATGAATGCTGAGTGTCTTGACCTCGGGATAGAGAACCCAACCTTCCTCTCGCGAGAGAAAATCCTCTCTTTGTGGAAGACATATTGGAGGGCAGATGGACAAATCCAGAAAGTCTGGCTACCGCGTCCTCCTGGCCCAATCTGGGGCAATTAGGATCATAGATTTCCCAAACTTTCTCAGCCTCCTGATAACATAAGGAATGATGGGGACCGGAGAAAACACACACAGGAGTGGAAACTCCCAGTCCACTATGAACACGTCTCCTAGAGCTCCTCTCTAGGGAAATTCGCTGGACCAATACCGTTCGCACTTCCGGTTGACCTCGGTCGTGAACGGATCTACTTGAGGGGTTCCCCAAAGGGTGGCGATCTCTTCAAGGACTTCCTGAGGTAGTACCCACTCGTGGGAGACTGTGCTCTGCCTGCTTAGAACATCCACTGCCGTGTTCTTCTCTTCGGATTGGTGAACTGCTGATAGAGAGATTCCTTCCTGTATTGCCCAGAAGCAAAGCTGTATTGACTCTCTGCAAAGTGGTAGTGACCCTACAGCTCCTCTCTTGTTGATGCAGTACATGGCCACTGTGTTGTTCGTCATTATCAGGACATTATTTCCCCGTAAACAGGGCAGGAAGGCCTTCATTGCTAGTCTGATTGCCCTCAGCTCCAAAAGGTTGACTTCCGATGGAGACCAAGGACCGTGTAAGTTCATTGGTGTGGGCTCCGCACCCCGTGAGTGAGGTGTCTGTCACTGCCTTTATCTCCAGCCATGGTTGACAAAAAGATTCTCCCTTAAGAATGTTGTCTTTGCAAGCCCACCATAGAAGGTCCTGAGCAACCCTGTTCGAACTTGCAATTGTTCTGACATATTCCCTGAGAATTGGGACCACTGAGTCCTGAGAGCCCATTGAAATGATCTCATTCTCAATCGGACCTCTGGCACCAGAAAAATGCAGGATGCCATGAGACCGAGCAACCTCAGAAAATCGTAGGCCGGAAGATGCTGGGCATTTTGGAATTTTGCTACCATCTGCTGAATGTGTTGAGCTCTCACCTCAGGAGGCAAGGCTTTCCCCGAGAAAGTATCCAGGACAGCTCCAATGAATTGGAGTCTTTATAATGGTATCATATGGGACTTCTTGTAATTGAGGGAGAAGCCCAGTTTGTGAAGGGAGTGGCAGTGAATGCTGAGATGTTCCTGGGCTTGTTCAGGCGAACGAGCACTGATCAGCTAATCATCTAGGTAGGGGTAGACATGCTTCCCCCCTCTCCTGATACTCGCTGCCACTACCACCATTAACTTGGTGAAAACCCTCGGGCAGAGGTCAGCCTGAATGTTAGAACTCAAAATTGAAAATGAGAACTGCCAATCAGGAACCTCGGGTACTTTCTGTGCTTGAAATGAATTGGCACATGAAAGTAAGCATCCTGAAGTTCCGATGATTCCAACCAGTCTTGGAGTTGGAGAGCCTGAAGGATCTGAGAAAGGATAACCAACTTGAACTTGTCCTTCCTGAGGAACTTGTTCAAGTCTCTTAAATCCAAGATGGGTCTCAATCCTCCATACTTCTTGGGAATCAGAAAGTAGGGCAACAGCAACACCTGTTCCTCTCTGTGTCATGATGCCCGCTCCCGGGGAGCCGGTTCAAGCCCGGCGTCCCCGAAAGCGGACATCCAGTCCCCAAGGAAGGACCCAGCAACCCCATAGAGGGGCCCTTTGGACAGTGTCCTGGCGCCTATGGCGCCAAGCTCATAAAAGACATCAGTCCTGGCGCCATAGGCGTCAGGCTCATTATGGGAATGCTTGGGTGCACTTACCTGATGCAGACCATGCTGCAGGATCCCGGCCTCCTTGTGGCCTGAAAGGAACTACTTTACCTGTGGGACTAATTTACCATCCGGGCGTGGTCGGGGAAGGATACATACCTGATTGGAGGAAGGATACATACCTGGAACCTCTTCCAAGGCTATTTAAACCCCACCCGAACAGCCACACGTGCTTCGCATTGTTCTGCATCTAGCAGCTGGACGCTCACCGTGTCTGCTCCTGCATCCTGACTTCTGCCACGCCTGCCAGCATCCTGGATCACCTGCAAAGGAAGAGAAGAAGAGAACAGAAGAAGGAAAAGTCCTTACCTGCTAAATCCGCATCCAGGAGACATCTCGCCGACAATCCTGAAAAGGAAGACTTTAATTTAAAAGCTCATCGCGTCGATCGCTGCAGCGCCGCATTCCACTCACCTTTACAGGGCGCCTCCATGTTCAGCAGCGATCATCCGGATTCGCAGTCACGCCCCAGCGCCTAGGGAGAAAAAGACCAGAACAAAAGGTGAGAGAGAGAAGGGGAATAAGGAAAGCTAAATCTCCATGTTAAGACTTACCTGTTGATTCATTCCCTCTTCATTTCGGGTCCGCGCCGCATCCTGGCATTTCCGGACCCCGGCCCCTAAGGGGAAAAAAAGACATCAGCGTTAATGAGCGAATGAAAAGACATTACCAAAAAACGCGCATTAAAGACTTACCTGATTTCTACAAGGATTTCACCTCTCATCTCGGGTTGGTGCCTGTTCCCCGGCTTTCCGTACCCCGGCCCCTATGGGGAAAAAGACACTAGCATTAGTACATTAATGCATGGACACAAGGGGAACCTCTTATCAAAAAAACTTACCTGGAAGCCAAGCAAGTTTGGTTCTCACCAATCCGAAAATCCAGTGAAGTAACTGGATACCAACGCGCCCCTGCATCAGAAGCAGGATGGAGAGCTCGTCCTTCCAGACCCTAAGGTGAGATGCTACGAGAAATCACAGAAGGGTTTCAAGGAGGGTGAGAGGGGAAAGTGGGAGGCCGATTGCATTACCCCGCAGACAGTTAATCCCCTATTTTCGCCTACAGGAGGATACTTCTGCGAGCCAGACAAGCCAGATTTGGGGGCCCGGTCCAGTCAGTCTTCCGAACCCTGCGCATCACCTTAGAAGAGGTCACAGCAGCGCGAACCAGGCCAGCGCCTCCGTGGGAGTCAGGTGAGCGTAACACTCTGCTACAGGTACATGTTCTATTGCACCTTTCTCTAGCAGGATTAAAATTTCCTGCACAAGGACCGGATTCCGGAATTTTGACAGAGTTGTATCCCGGTGAATGATCTTGAGGCCTTTTTTGAGAGGAAAGGTAGTAACCATGGGCTACCGTTTTCAGTGCCCAAGCATCTGAAGTAATGACCCGTCATTCATTCAGATGCTGAGAAATTCTGCCTCCCACCGGGGTCTTGTGGGTCAAGGCTTCAGAGTAGCTTGGAGGCGGCTGCAGCAGCGCCTGAGGGTATCGTTGCCGCTGCTGGGGCTGATTTAACACCCCTTCCTTATCCACCAAGAGGGAATCTTATTTGTCCCCTTTGTCCGGCTTGTCCTATTCCTCTTCCAATTGAGGAATAGAAATGAAAAGAGTGACCCCTCCAGAAATATGAGCCTGAATAGGGTTGTTGAGGTTGTCGAATGGAGGCACTAAGGGAATTAGCCACTGCCTTGGAGGTCTGCAGCTTCTCCAGACTCTCATCCGCCTTGCTGCTGAACAACCTCGAGAAGTCAAAGGGCATATTGAGCAGTCTAGTCTGCATGTCCGGTGCAAACCCCGACTTCCTCAACAACACAAATCTACGTAGTACGGTGCTAGCAGCCATAGATATGCTGATGCTGTCCACAGTATCCAAACCTGACTGGAGACATTCTCCCATTGCCTCCTTACCATCATTAACTATAGCCAGGAAGCAGTCTCTTTGTTCGCCTTCTGGAATGTGATCAGCCACCATGGCAACACAGTCCCACAGGGTATAAGTGAATCTGGAAAGAGTACAAGTCACATTGGTAGATTTCAAGGCCATGCTGCCTTCCGTGAAAACCTTACATGCTCAGGCATACAGCCTCTTGTCATCTCTATCTGGGGGGATAGAAGGGTAAGATGATTGCCTGGTTGACGTGGCCGACTGAACTACCAAGCTTTCAGGCGTGGGGTGCTTGATCAGGTATTGTGGATTGCTGCTGGAAGGTCAGTACTTGTAACGCTCACCTGGCTCCCACGGAGGCGCTGACCTGGTCTGGATTGCTGTGACCTCTTCAAGCGTGATGCGCAGGATTCGAAACACCGACTGAACTGGACCCCCAAATCTTGCTTGTCTGGCCCGTAGAAAAATCTTTCTGTAGGTGGAGAAAGGGGATTAACTGACTGCAGAGTATTGTGATTGCTTCCCGCCTCCCCTTTGCTCTTCTCTGACCACCTCCGAAATCCCCAATCAAGGCTCACCTTAATGTTTGAATGGATGAGTTCTCCATCCTGCTTCTGGTGCAGGGGCACGTATTTGACCAGTTACTTCACTGGTTTCGGAAGGCGAAATGCCGTAAGTATGCAGTTTAAAAGGTTCCAGAGTAGAGTCTTCTCTTTGTTTGCTTTTCTTAACCTGCGATCTGTCCTTATTTTCAGGTGCAGAGTGGAAGTGGTGCTTCGAGGGATATTGCCGGAGATAAACTCAGGTGAGTTTGTGATAAAATGATCCCTTTAAATGTCTTTGAATCCCTCTAGTAATGTCTTTCTTTTTTCCCCTTAGGGGCCGGGGTGCGGTACCAGGCCAAGAAGTGGCGCCGACCCGAAATGAGGAGTGGTTCCGTCAAATATGGCCAGGTAAGTCTTGTGACGGAAAATCAGGCTTTCCTCATTTGTTCCTCCCTCTCACCTTTTGTCTCTTCTTCTCCCCTGCAGGTGCAGAGATGTGGCGGAATGCCCAGAAGGTCGCAGTGGAAAGTGAAGAGCCCACGAGGCAGGTGAGTGATGCGCGGCGCTGCTACAAGTAGCGCGATGCTTTTAAAGAATGTCTATCTTCAGGATCGCTGGCGTGATGATTCCGGAGACAGGTAAGAAATTAGATTAAGTTCTTGGTTTTCACCTTTTCTCTTCCCTTCCTTCCTTTCAGGTATCCCAAGATCGAGGCGGGCGTGGCTGGAGGCAAGATGCAGGAGCAGGCACGGTGAGCATTCAGCTGCTAGATGCAGAGCAACACGAAGCACGTGTGGCAGTCCGGGCGTGGTTTAAATAGCCTTGGAAGAAGTTCCAGGTAAGTATTCTTCCACGGTCCCCACCCAAGTAAAATAGTTCCTTTGAGAAAATAGTCCCTCCTAAGCCTCATTTGGCTTGAGGCTTCATGCAGCATGGTCTGTGTCAGGTAAGTGCACCAAACACCCTCTTGTAGGAGCCCGGTGCCTATGGCGCCAGGACTGATGTCCAACATGAGCCTGGCGCCAAAGGCGCCAGGACAAAGTCCAAAGAGCCCCTATTAGGGGCCGCTGGGCTTTTACCCAAGGGTATGATGCCTGCTCCCGGGGGTGCTGGGCCTGTCCTGGTGCTCCTGGGGTAGGCATCATGACAGCACTTCCTTGCAAAGTTTCTATTAACTGCAAGTCCAGATTACAGGGCTTCCCAATTTGCAGTGACTTTCCTCTGAAGGGACTTGTGGAAGGGCAAAATTGGGTCCTTCTGAGGACCCTCATCCAGAATGTCAGTCATGTCATCATATGTAGGAGAAGCCCTGCTCCAACTCATATACTCCATAACCTTAGTCATGAGCTTTCTATAGGACAAATCTGCATGCTCAGAGGGGTCAGGCCTGCCAAATTCCAGTTCTCAGCCGGTGTCAAGATCACTAGCTGACTGGAGACTAACATACAGGTCTCTCATTTTCAATTCTTCAGAAATTAGCTCTTCTGGCACATTCTGGGTACCAAATTGCAACCCAAAAGGAGGGGAATCCTCTTCAGAGGGATGTTCCTCCTCATAGATTGAAGACATAGGGCCTCATTACAACCCTGCCATTCCGGAAAGAACGGTGGCGGTAAAACCGCCGCCACTTTTGTTTCCGGACCGGCTGATTAAGAGTCCTGCAGGCGGAAGGTGTCAGGAAGGTGACCTGGCGGGATTTACACCACCCGCCTGCAGGCGCAAATGGAAACACTGGCTCTGTCATAGATGGAACCAGTGTTCCAATTGTCCCCATCCTCATGGAGTCCTATAGGACTCCATGGGAATGGGGACTTACAGAATTTCGCCTCTGAATTCCCGGGTCACCGGGGTCATAATGCCCCAGTGATTCCGGGAATCATGGAGGCAGAATGGTAATATGGTTCCAGCAGTAGCCTGCCGGTTTTTCCGGCACGGTTATCACCAGACTCGTAATGAGGCTGCTAGACTTTCAAAATTCTTTCTTTGGGACAGGTTTGTAAATCTTGTCCTGAATGCCAAAAGGCTTCGACAATGTCAAAATGGCCATCGACGGTGTTGAAGATGGCTTTGAAAATGGTGCTGGTTTACTCTGTGCTGCCTTCGATTTTGGCATTGACAGGTCTGACTCCGATGGAGTTGACAAAGTCGCTGAGGTGTTCGACGTCTTATGTTTCTTTGGTGGTACCAAAGAAGGACTTGATTCCCAAGTCAACACTCTTGACGACTTCTCGCCGGGTCAAGTACTTTCTCGACGTATTTATTGCCAGCTTCATGCCTGGCTTCGAAGTAGTATTCTTCGACTTCCCTTTGTGGTCCGTGGGAGCGACCAGAGCCTGGCTCTTATGCACTTCTTTCAAGGCGGTCGAGGCAGCATTCTCAAAAAAATACACATCATCTCTGACCGAAATGCGTCCCACTTCGCGGGGGAATAAGATTTTGTCAGACATCTGATTACCTGGGTAGAGGAATCAGATGATGAAGAGGGAGACCTATGATGTCTTTTTTTCGCCTTCTTTGAGGAAGAAGACAAAAATTGCTGCGATCGACTCCTCGATCGGGAACTCTTCCACTGTTTGAGCCAGCAGGAGTCTCTAGATTCGCCAGACTTTTTCTCCCACTTCAAAAAAGACTTTGAAGCCAACCTCCCCACTGCCAGTTTAAACTAACGCTCCCTGTGAACTCTCTCTGTCATGGCCTGACAGGACCCACAGTCGTCGGTACGGTGCCCAGAGCCCAGACACCACAGGTAGATGTGGTGAGGATCCATATTGACATCTTCGATCCACAGTCCTGTAATTTTTTAAAACCAGACTTTGGTGTCGAAGGAGTTGAATACAAGAAATTTTTCTTGCGAAAAACAGAAGCCCGTCGTTAATAACTCGAAGCGTAAGCTCCAAAAAACAGAACTGAAGCCAACAGGCATTTCATGTGCTATTTATGCCAATGATGATGTCGATGACTGAGAGAGGCCCTCAAGGGACATTGACGCGACGACAACGCTTACAACGCCCTCTGTCAAGAATTTTATTTCCGAAGCAGCAAAGCTCGAGAGATATAATATAAGATGAGGAATACCTGGAAGAACAAAATCCATTCATTAGAAGAAAGGTTATGCTGTCCACCCACATGTGTCCTTTACTTGTGCCCTGAAAAGCATCCACAATTAGGGGACAATATCTGCACCACTGTCCAGGATTACAAACTCTCTTGCCACATGGTGGGCAAATACTCATGACTTACTTGCCCACTGATCATTTCCCAGCCTCACTCCCATGTCTTGTTTTCAACAATACTTAGCTTTATAAAGGTAACTTGAAAATTACACATACCATAGTATCACTCAAATATATACGTCTTTATACAACTATGTTAGGTAAAAAGTGTACAAGTGTGGCATTATCCCCCCCCTCTTGACTGGGAGACTACAAATACCAGAATGTAATTCGGCAAAAGGCAAAAAAATGTTCTCTGCGTGCAAAACTTTCAAGGACTGAGAGTAGCACACTTTAAAAAACAATGCAGGTGCTGTGTGTTATGATATATTTAAAAGTAGGAAAACACACAGCATTTGGTACAGTGGACTGTTTCCCATTGATGCAGTTCCAGTTACTACATTGTTCCGAAACCCACTGTAGTTGTATACAAATCTATGTTTTAATTATGTACAAAAAAGATTGCAGGCTTTTAGAACTCACAATAGTTTTAGCAATGTGCACTGAGATTAAATGATTTGCCGAGGATCACACACTTCGGTTAAGCAGTGTGCTACAAGACAATTGTTTTATGGCTGGTCTCTTTGTGACTGTTGAGATACATTGCACAAACCCAACTAACTGCATGTAAGCAGCATGGAAAAGGGTAAAAAATTAGCAGCTGCAAGAATAACATATGCCCAGGTACTTTTGTCCCAATAACGAAAATCAAAAGCTGGCACAAATGAATAAACGCGCAGTAAGTGACCATATAGATTAAAGTGAAATATACAAATGTATTTCAATTGACCATTTCCTTAGAAGAATTTGCGAAAGACAAATAGCATTGGACATTAAAAAAAAGTAATGAACACCAGAAATATAACCTGAGAGGAAATCTTCCAAAAATATGCTGGCAAAGTTTAAAAGGTGCTCACCTTTTAAACCCAGCAATCTGTTATGAAATATTCACGGGAAAACTAAATCCCTATACAAAACAAGTGCTTGTGGTCTTGTGAGTAAGCTTCTGCACTGGGAACATGACAACCTGATTAAAATCCTGGTAGCCAAATACTTGAGCAAGCTTGCCAAACTCAAAACAACCCAAGGGGAAGCGTCCAAACTCGGAAGAAAGGTTATGCTGTCCACCCACATGTGTCCTTTACTTGTGTCCTGAAAATCATCCACAATTAGAGGAAAATAACTGCACCACTGTCCAGGATTACACACTCTCTTGCCACATCGTGGACAAATACTTATGACCTACTTGCCCTCTGATCATTTCCCTTCCTCATCCCCATGTTTTGTTTTCAACAATACTTTGCTTTTTAGAGATAACTTTAAAATTACACATACCATAGTGTCACTCAAATATATAACTCCTTATAAAACTATGTTAGGCAAAAAGTGTACAATTGTGGCATTATACCCTCATTCTTGACTGTGAGACTACAACTACCAGAATGCAATTCAACAAAAGGCAAAAAAATGGATTTGAGTGAACAACTTTCAAGGACTGACAGTAGCGCAGTTTAAAAAAAATGTGCATGCAGTGTTCTATGAGATACTTAAAACTAGCAAAACACACAGCATTCCAGACTGTGGACTGACCCTGCTTAGCTTCAAAGCGAGGAAGGATCCAGCCCCCCCAGAACATGCTGCTGTAAGATACCTTGTAAGGTGGGCTCATTTGTTAGGCAACATGGCCTACAAAGCTAAACAGGGTCAGTTCTGGTTACTGCATGGATCTGAAGCCCACTGTAACTGTAAACAAATGTATTTTTCAATTATGTATAAAAGATTGCAGGCTTTGAGAACGCAGAACGTTTTTAGTCAATGTGCATTGAGATTAAAGGATTTGCCGAGGATAACACACTTTGGTTAAGCAGTGTGCTACAAGACAATTGTTTTATGGCTGGTCTCTTTCTGACTGTTGTGATACATTGCACAACCCCAACTAACTGCATTTAAGCAGCATGGAAAAGGGTACAAAATTATCAGCTGCAAGAATAACACATGTCCAGGTACTTTAGCCCCATAAGGAAAATCAAAAGCTGGCACCTATGAATATACGCACAGTAAGTGACCATATAGTTTAAAGTGAAATATACACATGAAGTTCAATTGACCATTTCCTTTGAAGAATTTGTGAAAGACAAAATAGCATTGGACTTTAAAAAAAAGTAATGAAAAACAGAAAAATAACCTGAGAGGAAATCTTCCAATAAATATGCTGGCAAAGTATAAAAGGTGCTCACCTTTTAAACTCAGCAATCTGTCGTGAAATATTACCGGGAAAACTAAATCCCTATGCAAAACAAGTGCTTGTGGTCTTGTGAGTAAGCTTCTGCACTGGGAACATGACAACCTGAGTAAAATCCTGGTAGGCAAATACTTGAACAAGCTTGCCAACCTCAAAAGAACCCAGGGGGAAGCGTCCACACTCGGAAGAAAGTTTATGCTGTCCACCCACATGTGTCCTTTACTTGTGTCCTGAAAAGCATCCACAATTAGAGGAAAATAGCTGCACCACTGTCCAGGATTACACACTCTCTTGCCACATCGTGGACAAATACTTATGACTTACTTGCACTCTGATCATTTCCCCTCCTCACCCCCATGTCTTGTTTTCAACAATACTTTGCTTTGTAGAGATAACTTAAAAATGACACATACCATAGTGTCACTCAAATATTTAACACCTAATAAAACTATGTTAGGCAAAACGTCTACAATTGTGGCATTATACCCGCAATCTTGACTGTGAGACTACAACTACCAGAATGCAATTCAACAAAAGGCAAAAAAATGGTTTCTGAGTGAACAACTTTCAAGGACTGACGGTAGCACAGTATAAAAAAAAATGTGGATGCAGTGTTCTATGAGATACTTAAAACTAGGAAAACACACAGCATTCCAGACTGTGGACTGACCCTGCTTAGCATCAAAGCGAGGAAGGATCCAGCCCCCTCAGAGCATGCTGCTGTAAGTTGTCTTGTAAGGTGGGCTCATTTGTTAGGCAACATGGCCTACAAAGCTAAACAGGGTCAGTTCTGGTTACTGCATGGATCCGAAGCCCACTGTAAATGTAAACGAATGTATTTTTCAATTATGTATAAAAGATTGCAGGCTTTGAGAACACAGAAAGTTTTTAGTCAATGTGCATTGAGATTAAAGGATTTGCCGAGGATAACACACTTTGGTTAAGCAGTGTGCTACAAGACAATTGTTTTATGGCTGGTCTCTTTCTGACTGTTGTGATACATTGCACAACCCCAACTAACTGCATTTAAGCAGAATGGAAAAGGGTAAAAAATTATCAGCTGCAAGAATAACACATGTCCAGGTACTTTAGCCCCATAAGGAAAATCAAAAGCTGGCACCTATGAATATACGCACAGTAAGTGACCATATAGTTTAAAGTGAAATATACACATGAAGTTCAATTGACCATTTCCTTTGAAGAATTTGCGAAAGACAAAATAGCATTGGACTTTAAAAAAAAGTAATGAAAAACAGAAAAATAACCTGAGAGGAAATCTTCCAATAAATATGCTGGCAAAGTATAAAAGGTGCTCACCTTTTAAACTCAGCAATCTGTCGTGAAATATTACCGGGAAAACTAAATCCCTATGCAAAACAAGTGCTTGTGGTCTTGTGAGTAAGCTTCTGCACTGGGAACATGTCAACCTGAGTAAAATCCTGGTAGGCAAATACTTGAGCAAGCTTGCCAACCTCAAAAGAACTCACGGAGAAACATCCGCACTCGGAAGAAAGGTTATGCCGTCCACCCACATGTGTCCTTTACTTGTGTCCTGAAAAGCATCCACAATTAGAGGAAAATAGCTGCACCACTGCCCAGGATTACAGACTCTCTTGCCACATTGTGGGCAAATACTTATGACTTACTTGCCCTCTGATCATTTCCCCTCCTCACCCCCATGTCTGGTTTTCAACAATACTTTGCTTTATAACGAAAACTTGAAAATTACACATACCATAGTGTCACTCAAATATATGAATCCCAGTGATTTGGCCGAAGCCAAAATTATCGAGGCTGAAATGACCGAAACCAAAGTGTTTGACTAACCAAATGTTCGAAAACTTTGTTTTCGGACCTTACAGCCGCGATAATTTGCAAAAACACACACACACACACACACACACACACACCCCCCCCAGCACATCCCCACCCACACCTCCAACATTCACAAACCCCACTTACCTTCATCTTCACGCGGGTTCCTGCAGCGCCAGTTCCCTTTCACTTCTGTGAAAGAGAACCAGCGCTGCAGGTTCCTTTTCTTCTTTTTTTTAACAAAAGGCTGCGGAGGTGTCCCGCAGCCCCCGCTCACTATACCATGAAATATAGTGAGCGGGGCAATGCGGGGGACACCCCGCATCCCCCGTTTGCTTTTTTTTTGCTTTTTTATTTTTTACACGGACGGCTGCGGGGGTGTCCCCCGCAGCCCCCGCTCACTATACCATAAAGTATAGTGAGCGGGCCAATGCGGGGGATACCCCTGCAGCCCCCGTTTTTATTAAATGCTACCACCAAAGGATCAAACTTTTGGTGTTCGATCCTTTGGTGGTAGCATTTTTCGAACTTTTGGTCATTTCGACCTTTTTTTTTTAGAGCATTTCAACCTAAACCAAATATATAAATCCTTATATAACTATGTTAGCCAAAAAATCTACAATTGTGGCATTATTCCCTCCATCTTGACTGTGAGACTACAACTACCAGAATGCAATTCAACAAAAGGCAAAGAAATTGTCTGTGAGTGCAAAACTTTCAAGGACTGACAGTAGCACAGTTTTCAAAAAAATGTGGATGCAGTGTGCTATGAGATACTTTAAACTAAAAAAACACACGGCATTCTGGACTGTGGACTGTTTCCCATTCATGCAGTAACCGGGACCGACCCTGCTTAATTTAAAAAAGAGGAAGGATCCAGCCCCCTTAGGCTATGTTTCTCTAAATGGTTGTGTAAGGTGGCCGCATTTATTAGGCAACATGGCCTTAGGGGGCTGACCCCTTCCTCGCTTTGCAGCCAAGCATGGTTCGCCTCAGTTACTGCCGGGATGGGAAACTCATTGTTGCAGTAAACATAACTATTTGTTCATGTTATTATTGACTGGGAGATTACAAATACCAGAATGCAATTCAGCAAAAGGCAAAAAATGGTCTCTGGGTGCAAAACCTTCCAGGACTGACAGTGCATGGTTAAAAAAAAAAATGTGGATCTCATTCAATCGCCCATCCATGCAGTAACCAGGACTGACCCTACTTAGCTTCAAAGCAGGACTGACCCTGCTTAGCTTCAAAGCAAGGAATGGGCCGGCCCGTTTCTCGAAGTGGTCTTGTTACTTTGGCACATTTATCGGGCAACATGTCCTGAGGAGGCTGGCCCCTTCCTCACTTTGATGCCAAACAGGGTCTTTCCTGGTTATTGCATTGATGGAGGACCTGGGTGGCAATCGTGTCAAAGTCACTATAGCTGTAAAAATATCTTTTAAAGAAAAAAGGCCAAAAAAAGAATGCTTTCCTGCCTCACCAAGTTCCCCCTCATCTATGCCAGCTCCCCCACTCTGCAGATGACCTCCTCACCTGCCCTGCTCTCTCCCTTTCCCCCAAACACATGCTGTTTCTGTGACGCAGTTTACTTTCAGATGTCGGCAATTCAAGGATGTAGGGGGCTCGCCCTTCTCCAACAAATATTTAAATAACTACTGAACGGAATAACCCCAAACCTTGCACGAGTCACGAGTCAATGCTTCGTCCCCAAGTTGTTTTGAACATGGTCCAAATCCGTCGAGCAGTTTTGCCTGTGAGCTTTGGCAAAAATGTATCCTGTTTGTATATGGGAAAATGAAAGGGAAGTAGGCCGCACTTTTGGAGAAAAAAATTGTTATTGTCTTCTTGATAACTTTTTTATTTTTTAACTGATCTTTACGAAACTTTGCAGGCTAGGGGATATGATATGATATGGCATTTTTAATGTGCCTATACATAAGTGTTGCAAGGCACGATGAGGCAAGGGAGAGGGAACAAAGGGAAGACAGAGACAACAATCTTACTAGGCCAGGTGACATTGAGATCGCGCAAGTGCAGGGTAGAGGGGTGGGGAAAAGTGTGAGGGGAAAAGGGAGTGGGCAGTGCAGTACATGGGACCAAACAATAAAGAAGTGCGGCCAGCTGGTGGCAAATGCATGGGTAAGTGTAGACAGCAGGTGTCCAAAGTGCATGTAGGGGACTCAAGGGTTACAGATACAGACCCAAGTGCAAGGGTAGTCAGGGGGGCATTGCAGGTGTGCAACTGGCAGAGATGGGACCTGGGCCCGAGATCAGAGGGTAGCCAGGTGACCAGTGCAGTTTCAGTTTCAGCCAGGAATTCAGCAGGGGAGAGGAAGAGAGAAGGCAGAAGCAAGGAGGTGCTTCCAGAACCAGAGATGGTTCTCCTCAAGTTTCAGAGAGGCAGGCAGTTCAAGAGGGAGGCTCCAGCCGAAGAAAGAGATCTACCACCAACTTGTTACTTGGAGAAGCGACTGACCCTGAAGGAGTTGGGTAGGGAGGAGCAAAGAGCTCGAGTAGGAAGATATTTACGAAGAGAGAGTTGGAGGTATGGAGGCCCCAGGCATCAGAAGGCCTTGTGGACAATGCAGAGGGCCTTGAACATAATCCTCACAGCAACTGGGAGCCAGTGCAGATATTTCAGTGCTGGAGAGATACAATCCCTGGGCTTGAGGGCAAGGAAACGTCTTGCAGTCCTGTTCTGGATGAGTTGCAGAGGGCGGAGAGCAGAAGCTGGCAGATTTATAAAGGGAATGCTGTAGTATTCCAGCCTAGAGTCAACTTGAGCTCAGGAGACAACAAGCTTCTGGTGGAATGAGAGGAAAGGAAGAATACCTCCAAGGAGGTGCAGTTGGTAGTGTGACATCTTAGAGACATCAGAGATGTGAGGAGAAAAGGAGAGTGTTGTGTTGAAGAGGACCCTGAGGTTCTTAGCCTCAAGGGTGGGAGCAGAAAGAGGGACAAGGGAGGCTGGCCAGATAGTGGCAGGAAAGGAGGGAGCAGGTGTGCCGATGTGGAGAATCTCTGTCTTACTGGCATTAAAGCAGAGATCGTTGGTGACACACCACTCCTGGATAGCAGACAGACAGTCAGAGTTGAGAGAAGAAGAGGTGGCAGAAGGGAACCTGAAAACGAGCTGCCATCCGCATAGCAATGAAAGTTGGGGCAGAGAGCCGCAATGCGGTGGGCAAGAGAAGCCAGGTACTGGTTGAATAGCCAGGGAGAGAGGTTAGACCCCTGCGGAACACCACAGGTAGAGAGTGAGATAGAGGGAAAGGAAGGACCCAAGTTGGACATGGGAGGGTCGATCAGAGAGGAATGAGGTCCGCCAGGCCAGGGCCTGATCGGTGATACCCAGGTTATCATGGAGACAATTGAGCAGGATGGCATCGTTGACAGTGTCAAAGGCAGAAGAGAGATTGAGTGAGATGAGGACAGAGGGGGTATTATAATCAAGGTTGGAGAACAGGTCTCCACATATGTTCAGGAGAGCAGTTGCTGTGCTTCTGGCTGCTCTGAAGCCAGACTGATGGTCATGGAGACAACCACCAGAATCAGTATTAAGAGTAAGCTGGGAGATGGCCAGATTTTCCAGGAGTTTGTCCAGGAAAGGAGTGATGGAGATCATGCGATAGCTAGCCAGGCAGGAGGGGTCGGCTGAGGGTTTCTTGAGAAGGGGGTGCACAAGAGAGTGCTTCAGGGGCGAAGGGAAGGCTCCAGTGGTGAAGGATTGGTTACAAAATTCAGCCAGGGCAGGAGCAAGGGTGTCAATGGGGTCCTTGATGGATTTAGAAGAACTGGGGAGAGCCTGTTTTGGCAAGACTTTCATAGATCATACTTGTCTAGAAACCTTGTTGGGGAGAACAGAGGAAAGGCAGAGAAGGAGGGAGGAGAGGTGTCCACAGGGTGGCCAGAGGTATAGAAGATAGTAGAGGGAGGAGGGGGAGAGGTGAGAGAGTGGACAGGATGTCCAGAGTTTTAGAAATGAAATGAGAAGCCAGGGCCGTGCAGAGGGCCTGGGAGGGGACAGGCGAGTTAGAGACTGCAGCACGATTGGCCAGTTCCTTGCAGATTTTAAATAGTTTGGCCGAGTTGTTGGATGCCGCAGAGACGCAGGCTTGGATGTGGGCTCTCTTCGTAGTACGGACAGAGAGCCGGTATTGCCTTTGGAGCAGGTGGCAGGCCACTGTGTCAGAGGATGTGTAAAAGCAAAAGGAAATATCGAGGCTGAGTACCACAAAAGGAAATACACCAAACATGGGCTTATGAAGATTCACAGATCTTTATTCTACTGCGCAGTTGCAAAGAAACAAATTCAGATAGCTATCTGGCCTTCATTACATCACAATGAGTACCAGCCCTTCAGTGTGAGGAGTGAGAGGTACTGGACATCTGGACATTCGTATATTTAAACAATTTAGTTATAATGTCCAGCCCCTATGCAGGTTAATAATCTGTGGTCTAGAGTTCGTGCCAAGTTCAGTTATGGCTCATACAACAATATGCACATGGATTACATTTGGTTTACATTACAAACAAGTTACAATGGCAAAGTGTATTCCTGGATTTAGCAGTAAGTCTTAGCACATATCCCATCACAATGCATTACAGCCAGTGTCCACGCTCGACATTTGTATTACATTGTCCTCGATGTATGTTCGTGGAGGAGGCTTGTTGGTGCAGACAATCCTAAAACCACAAGTCATGTATGGGACAAGCACTCATTACCCAGTTTAAACATTCGGCCCACGGACAGTCTAACCATTAACTTGGGCACAAAGGTCGGGAAGGCTTGGTTACAAGTTGGAAACGCAGTCCACCATTTTAGAACACAAAATTACATACGAACAGAAATCAAAATGGCAGATGATCCCAAAATGGCAGCGAAGTCGATCTAAAATCGGAACTTTGCAATGCGGTTTTCTTCGCAGAGCGTCTAGGCTTAGGCCAATATATATTAGAAGGAGGCACAATATGATTTCCTGTTTAACAAACCCTCCTTTTGGCCTAAGCCAAGCGCTAAACTACTTTTAGTCACTTTACGAGTAACTCCACGTCTTAATGTCCATACACCCTGAATCCAAATCATCAGAGATATCGATCGCCATAAGGTCTGTAACAGAAATTTCTTGCAACACAAATTCATTAGTCATTGTTTCCGGTGCGCGTACCTTTTGACCTAATGTTCCCATAGTCTGTGCACAACATCCTCCTAACACTGAACATATGACAGGAAGACATTGTATACAGCAACAGCAGAACAACAGAATACCCAAAATAATCAACAAGACCGAAAGTAGCTTCCATCCCCAAGATCATAAGAAGTCCCAGAACCAAGCGCTAAGATCCCAGTTTCCCTCGGGAACGTGCACTTCTGAACTAAGGACGTGCAGATTTTGTATAGCCTTTAAGATGGTTGGGGAGGAATCTGGCACAAAAACACAACAAGCGGACCCCACTAATTTACATACTCCACCACGCTCAGCCAGGATGACGTCTAATGCCATCCGGTTCTGTAGGGCCACTAACCTTATCACTTTCTGTTCTAAAGTCATGTTATAGAGTATGTTAGTGGTCCGGTTGATGGTCCTCTCCAGTACTCTCTCTAGTCTTCTGATATCCTCAGAGTTCAATATTTGTCCCCAAAAAGTTACAAAGGATTTAGCTACGTCACCCAGAACTCGTGATGAAGTATCACCATTCTCATCCTGCCTTGGACGAGCCTTAGAGATTTCTGTGGTGCTTGCTATGCACACCCCTGGTAACAGAATCCCTAAATAACAGGTTCCCTGCCAATCCCTAGGTAGCCATGGGAAAGCTTCATTACCGCAAACAAAGTAGACAGGTTTGCCTACATACTAAGGTCTGTCCTCACTGGTCAAGTTCGCAACATTGGTGCAGCCCTTGAAATCACTCATTGACTGAGTACCATTCCTCTGTATGCAGAAAGAAACTGAATCAGGGCTTTGGTTAACAGTGTAGGAAGGTGGCATGGCATCCCTATTGCCTATAGGAGCCATCTTGAAAGAGATCAAAGATTGAAAAGGTCAAGACAGTCTATCAGAAGGCCTAATAGAAGCAACATTAAGCTTGCCCCTATTCGAGAAAAGCGAGCATCCCAGGGGCGTTAGAACTCGTATCTCAAAATCATTCAAATTCATTCCATCAAAGTTCCCCGAGATGCTATTGTTCCATCGGCCAAAGAATAGTGCCCTTAAAGAAGCACAACATGCAGTAGTCAGAGGTAAAGGATGAATATACCAGCCCAACCCCTTATCTCCATGTTGCGGTAAATGTGAGCAGACCCAACAATTAGACTTGTTCAAAATGGCACGTGTGGCATTCATTATGAGTAATAAAGTGTTATTGTGGTAACTCTGTGCTGAGAGCCGCTGAGAGATAGAGTGTTCAGATGCACGAAAGGTGTAGAAACAGTAGGTACATTTTCAGTGTGCAAAAGAATTTCAAGCGGAAGTACTTCTTCCAAATACCAAAATCCCAAAGCAATTACTATTGTGAAGCCGGTTAACATAATTACAAGACAACAACACGTTTTAAGAGACCATGCATTCGATTGTCCATTGTTTCGATCGGTCTAACAGTCACTTATTTGTTCCGTACGAGTGAGAGCGATTGCAGGCATTGTTTCTTCAAACGAAATACTCCAGAGTTTATTTACTGGCGATCTCCTGATCATGCATTTTCTTAGTCCTTCCCTATCCCTAGCCAACAGATTTCCTTGTGTGCAAAAGAACAGGGCCAAAAGACAAGCCCTATGATGATTCTCCGGGTGGCACAGCCGAACTGTGCAGTAAGTCTAGCTCTGTGGACGCAGATCATACCTTGTGACTCCTGGTATGGCGTAATCTGCGAACAACGTGTCGTTGCTTCCTGATGGAAGTGGTGGATTTGCAATCGAACCTAACAATGGTGAACAAGGATCTGTAGGAGAGTGTGGAGATAAAGCAGCTGTTTCCCCAGGCCCCACGGGCTCAGGGAGAGTTTCCGAAGCACTCTCGATGCTGCTCAATGCTGTGTGATCGCTGGGAGCAGAGCAGATAGGATTATCTGTATCTTCTGTATCGTGTGGCAAAGGGAAGGGAATCCTCTTGACATGCGACACGTGGATCCAGTGCTTTCGTCCGGTCACTCATAGAAAAGTCTGTGTGGCCAGTAGGACCTGATGAGGGCCCCTCCACATGGTGCAATACAGGTTGCTCTTTCGAATGCTTTTATCAGCACCCAGCTACCAAGTCGGATACTGTGACCTGGGCCCTCGTACTTGATTGGGAGGGCTTCTCGCACCTGTTGATAAATCAAATACAGATTTTCAGTTAACCGGTCACAGTAGTCAGAAAGAAGTACTTGTTCAATGTCTCGCAAGGCCTTAGGCTTACAAGGTTCCAAATGTTAGTTGGCCTATCCATAACTACCTCAAAAGGGGAGAGCCCAGTCCCAGTCTGTGGAGTTGTTCTCATTGATAATAACACGATCGGTGGGGCGTCCAGCCATTTCAATTTGGTGCGTCCAGCCATTTCAATTTGGTGCCGGCACACGTCTTAGTGGGTTTGTTTTTTATAATTCCATTGTGTCTCTCTACCAAACCAGCACTTTGAGCATCTCTAGCCGAATGGAACCGTTTATCGATCTGTAATCTTGCGCATATATGCAGAATTACAGCAGCGATGAAATGTGGACCATTGTCCGACCAGATGACTCTTGGCAAACTGAACCTAACAAAATATTCCTTAAGCATGGTTTTCGCCATTGTCATTGCTGTAGCATCTTTCACAGGAAAGGCTTCAACCCATTTACTAAAGGCGCAGATAACAACTAAGACATATTTATAGTTATTGCAATGCTCCATTTCAATGAAATCAAAGTGGATGACTTCAAAGGGGACAGAAGGTCGACCAAAACTACCCCTTGGAGTCGATGTGCCCTTTCCCATATAATGCTGTAGACAGATCATACAACTCTGGACAAAACGTTCAGCTGTTTTCGAGATTTTATCATTCACCCAGACATTCTGTAACATTTTGGAAACTTTCCTCGCACAGATGTGGGTGGGCCCATGAGCCATTATGACCATCGTAATGTACGCATCTGGCAGCAACCAATTTCCTTCAAACTTGTCCACCCAACACCCGTCATCATCCAATCTTGCCAAACCCACAGCCCATTGTTCAGATTCTTCTAATGTGGCGTTGGCTTAGATATTCTTTACAGATTCAATACCCTCATCCATAGTACAAACATTTGTGGCTTCCCTTGATGTATACATTTCTGAATAGAGATCAGTGGCAGTTTGTTTGGCTATCTGGTCAGCGAAAGCGTTCCCTTTTCCTACATCATTTATGATTTTCTGATGCGCTGCGCATTTCATGATCGCTAACTGAGTGGGGAGTGCAAGCGCTGAGAGTAACCGTACTATCAAGGAGCCATATTGGATCTTTGCTCCATGTGAGGTCAAGAAACCTCGTTCTGCCCAAAGTCTACTGAAGTTGTGAACCACCCCAAAAGCATACTGGCTATCAGTATATATATTTACTCTAAGCCCTTCGGAAAGTTCACAAGCTCGAGTCAATGCTATATTCTCTGTACCCTGCACAGAGTTATGCGTGATTCTCTTGGTTTCCACAATCGTGCTCAGTGTGGTGATGGCGCAAGCAGTTGTGGATGTACCATCCGGAAGTTTGAAACAGGAGCCATCACAAAACAGCTCCCCTTGTGGGTTATTCAAAGGAGTATCATTCAAATCGATTCTGCCTTTAGTCTCTTGCTCTGTGATGTAGAGGCAGTCATGTGACGCTTCGTCACTGCAAGCAGTATCTTGCGGGAAAGGTAAAAGTTCAGCCGGATTCAATACACAACACCTCTGAATTTTGATGTGCGGTGCGAACAAGATCAATTTGTATTTTGTTAATCGTGCGGAGGTGAGGTATTGCGTTTGTGTTCTGTTTAATAGACCATCTACAGAGTGAGGTACCATCAGGGTTAAAGCATGGCTAGGACCATACCCTCGCTCTGTTTTACAGACGCAGCAGCAGCAGCAACAGCTCTCAAACATCTTGGCAAAGCGCATGCAACAGGATCAAGGGCAGAAGAAAAGTAGCCGCACAGCCTATTCTTCCCTCCATGTTCCTGCGTTAATACAGCCAAAGCACATCCATCACGTTCATGCACATACAACACAAAGGCCTTTTCATAATTTGGTGTGCCCAAAACTGGTGCTGAACACAGTGCAGTCTTGAGCAGATCAAATGCTTGCTGGTGTTCCAAGTTCCACGACAATGGCAAAGAAATGCCCTTCTTTGTCAGAGCCAACATTGGTTCAATCCTTAACGAGAAGTTCAGGATCCGGTGCCTACAGTAAGAAGTCATTCCTATCAAGGCTCTGACTTCCTTCTGTGTATTTGGGACAGACATGGTAGAAATTATTTTGATCCTCTCAGGCTCCAACCTTCTTCCCTCCTTTGACAGGAGATAGCCTAAATAGGCGACCTCCTGTCGACAATATTGAAACTTTTTGAGTGAAGCTTTATGTCCATGTTTTGCTAGGTGAATAAGCAACAACACGGTGCCCTCCTTACAGGCACTTTCTGAGCCAGCAGCTAAAAGAAGATCGTCTACATACTGAAGTAGTGTACATGTGGTAGGCAACTTGAGTTTATCAAGCTGCTCTTTCAAAGCCCTACTATAAATGCTCAGACTTTCCGTGTAACCTTGTGGCGCACGGGTGAATGTAAACGAGCGTCCCCCTAAGTTCAATGCAAACAGATATCTGCTATCCTTGTGTATAGGAATGCTAAAGAAAGCATTCTTAAGATCTACAACACTAAAGTGAGTAGCAGAAGCCGGGACCATGGTTAGTATTGTCGTCACATCAGGCACAATAGGAAATTGTGGAGCAACAATCTTATTGATGGCGCGTAAATCAATGATAAAATGAAAGGGAATTACATTATCGCCTTTCTTATACACAGGCAAAATCGGACTATTGCACAAACTACCAGCAATTTCCTCGATTACCCCACGAAGTACAAAATCAGAGACTATGCACTTCAAAGCTTGCTCACCATCAACCGAAATCTTATACTGAGGAATACGTGGCAACTCCATGTTTTAAAATGATCTTCACAGGCTCAATTTGTAAAACTCCAACATCATTGTCATCAATTGCCCATTAACACTCCGGAACATCATTACATTTCGGCGGCAATGGTCTAGTCAGGAACTGAGAGGCAGAAAGTTGCTGTGGTGAACTCGCCAAACGCACTCCATCCGAATAACAATGAATTACCGCATTTAATTCTCTCAACAGATTCAACCCCAACAAATTCTCGCCACAGTTCGTTGTCAAAAGAAATGGACAGTGGTCCGTGAATGGACCCAATGTAATCGGTACCGGTGAAAAAACCGGACAGACTACTGGCGTACCAGGAAACTCTACAGAAACATTGGTTTGCCCTGACAGTGGAATGTTTGGAACCCGTGAATGGTCGATGGAACACTTCTGTGCTCCTGTATCTATTAAGAATAGATGTTTCCTATTTCCCACTATCATTTCAATGTACAGACCTTTCTGATTAAAGGGAATAGGCGTCGGTTCCAAACCCTGCTTCGGGCAATCCTAGCGAAACAAAATGTCATCAAAAGGAAGGTCTTCAAAGAGATATGCAGCAGAAGGATGATCAAAAATGTTTCTATTACCCACACTCGGTGCCTGATTATCCTGTGAAAAAGGTTGCAAATTTAACAAAAACTGGCTTCTACCAGGACCTGCTGCCCCAGGGCGGCCTTTGGATCGTCTACCCATGTTACCAAATGTGTTATTCGACCTCTACTGGAGGATCGGGCATTGTACTCGCCAATGACACTCTTCTCTGCAATAAGCACATTGGTTTAAGTGTACAGGACCTAACGGCACATTACCCTGTGGAGCATATTTCCCCCTAAATTGTGAAATACCCCCTCTAGGGCCTCTAACAATTTGTTGCAGTAGAACTTTAGTTTTCAGGTCTCCCTTTCTCTTTTCAATTCTCTCCTTCTCATTATTGATTCGGTTTTCATAGTACTGAGCCATATACAATACTTCAGACTGGGACTTAGCTTGCCAAGCGCTCTCAGAAGACATAATTTGCGACTGAATGTCAGGCAACAATCCATGTACAAATTTGTCTACGAATAGTCTTTTCCCAGAATCTTTGCTCAAATCTGGTCCACTGAAATCTGAAAACACTTGTTCAAACCGATTAAAGAATTCAGTAGCACCCTCAGACTTCCCTTGGACACAAGCAGTAAGTTTGTGCCAAATAATCCTTCTCTCAGGAATTATAGTTTTTAATTTTGTGACTATTTTATCAGGCAAAGTCAGTATTACCTGTGGCGGTCTCTCGCCAGCTGGCCTTTCTCTATCTAGTCTAGCTATATTATCCCATGTGTCCCCTAACCCTGGTACATCATCAACAGTCCTAATATGTTTCCACAAATCAATAGGTAGGAGCACAGGAAATAACAAATCTATATCACTCAGAGTAAATACTGACGACTGCAAGACAGATTCTATCTCATTATAGAACCCTGTCGGATTCTTTCTAATATCAGGGATGGATAGTTTAATGGTGTTCACTTCTGTCTTGAGAACGGGACGTGAACAAACTGTGATACATAATGAGCAGGAATATCATAGGCAGCTGTACCTGCTGCGGCATTAGCTGGAACCTCGACTTTTGGGACAAATGTCGGCGGAACCTCTCTCATAGGCAACTGAGAGATAGTAAGCTCTGAACGCTTACTGAGCAACAGAGCTAAATCAAGCGCTAAGGCAGCTGAAGAAGTGTCAGACGAAAAAGCTCTCTTATAGATATTCAATAATTCTGCGGAACCACAAATCATCCTTTTTATACATTCATCCTGCAGGTATTCTACCATTACCTGTATCACTTTCCTCTGCATTTCTGGCGTATACTGACTATACGTGTTATATACTTCTACGGGAGATATCGACATGTCTGAAATCCATCTATTCGCATCCTTTATGCAAATTCATGTTTCCTCACTTATCGACTTACAACAAGGAAGGAACCATTTCTGTACAAAAATAGTATTCAAACCATTACCATCAATTTCTTCATTCTGTAACCTTTCCAACTCCCTTGTATACTCCAAAACCCTCTCGATGTGCTCATATACTTTCTTCGCAGTATCTCTTGAATATGCTAAAACATTCAGATCTCTCAATCCTTGCGGGAGACCCATATCAAACAATCTGTTCCACATTACACATAAATGAATTCCCAACCCTTCGATAAAAACATTTTTCTCAGGAAAACTTTCTAGATTAGAGAGTGTGTCAAAAACATTAGATTGTTCACCCTTCTCCATGCATTGTCTAGCCCATGCAGTCAAATTGTGCTTTCTCTCTTTAGACACAGTATTACGAGTTACAATCCTTGATTCCGCTCCTTTGTCAACTACAAGAGGGACAGAATCACTCGGAAGAAAAAGAGCACACAAATCTTGCACAATCGGTAACAAAGGTGCTATCACTGGTGCAGAAGACAAATCTACCAGATCCGTAACAGTAGGCAAAGGCAGAGGTGCAGGTGGAGGAGCAACGATAAGAGGAGAAACAACAGTCAGAGGAAGAGGAACAATAGGAGGAATGATAGGAGGAGCAGGGGTTACTACGGGAGGAGGAACGACAGCAGGAAGAGGTAAAGCAACAGGAATAGGTACATACAGAGGTGGCGCAGTAGCACCAGGCCTTCGTTCATTTAGAAGTTTGTCAATCAACTCATCAGACACATGGAAGTCTTTAGATGGGTACATTTTCTGAATACCAAGCAGAAAAGCCCTATCCATATTCATAACTGACTCAGACTGTTTATTTTGATGATACCACAATGCTTTTCCGGCGTTGGACATATGACGGCGCGCATGTTTTTCTCTACTTTTAAGTTGCTGCATAGCTTCTTTCTTCCAATTCTGTAATACGTCATATTCTGCAGGTCTAGCCTTTTTCTTTAATAATATAGACTCTAAATATTCTATACGAAGAATTTCGAAACTACCATCGGTTGGCCACTGAAGTTCGGAAGCATATCTAGTTTGTCTGTGCCAAATATCATTAAACACTATACTATCAATGGCAAGCTTACAGTACATAGTACAAGCCGGAGACCCCTCCTGTGGCGCCGGTCGGCCAAATTCCAAAGATTGTCTGTCGCTGCGGAATAACGCCCTGACACAGGCAGACAATTTCTCAGGCATATCAGATTCCTGGTGTTACCTGGTCAATAATTGAACTTGCAAGAACAATGCTCCAAAACAAATTATCAGGATACTTAAGAATCGGGTCACTACTCACCTGATCAAAGGACTAAAGAGGTCCGATCGGATTGCAAAGGACAACAAAGGACCCACAAGGTTGGTGATTTCGGCACAACTGCCTGCCTCGATATACGGACCCTCGTCAAGATGCCGTCTCGGACCGTGGGCTCACCGTCCAGGGATCGGGTTGTGCAGCACTGTTGAGGTATCACTTCTCATCCAAGAAAGGGGCCCCCTTCTTCACCGTCCGATCCCGGTCCGATAGCCCCGTCAACCTTCAACGAGATGGCATCAATCTTGATGGTCCCTATTGGGGCGCCATCTGTAAAAGCAAAAGGAAATATCGAGGCTTAGTACCACAAAAGGAAATACACCAAACACGGGCTTATAAAGATTCACAGATCTTTATTCTACTGCACAGTTGCAAAGAAACAAATTCAGATAGCTATCTGGCCGCAGTACATCACAATGAGTACCAGCCCTTCAGTGTGAGGAGTGAGAGGTACTGGAGATCTGGACATTCGTATATTTATACAATTTAGTAATAATGTCCAGCCCCTATGCAGGTTAATAATCTGTGGTCTAGAGTTTGTGCTGAGTTCACTCATGGCTCATACAACAATGTGCACACGGATTACATTTGGTTTACATTACAAACAAGTTACAATGGCAAAGTGTATTCCTGGATTTAGCAGTAAGCTTTAGCACATAATCCTTCACAATGCATTACAGCCAGTGTCCACACTCGACATTTGCATTACATTGTCCTCGATGTATGTTTGTGGATGAGGCTTGTTGGTGCAGACAATCCTAAAACCACAAGTCATGTACAGCACAAGGTCTCATTACCCAGTCTAAACATTCGGCCCGCAGACAGTCTAACCATTAACTTGGGCACAAAGGTCGGGAAGGATTGGTTACAAGTTGGAAATGCAGTCCACCATTTTAGAACACAAAATTACATACAAACAGAAATCAAAATGGCGGATGATCCCAAAATGGCGGCGAAGTCGATCTAAAATCGGAACTTTGCAACACGGTTTTCTTCGCAGAGCGACTAGGCTTAGGCCAATATATATTAGAAGGAGGCACAATATGATTTCCCGTTTAACAAATGCACAGGAAGCAAGCCATTTCCTCTCAGCCACCCTGCACTTGCGCTTAATGGTGGCGAGGTCTGAGTCTAAACCAGGAGTTGCACTTGGCTTTGGGCTTCAAGCAGATCCTCATGACCGAAGCAAGAACATCCAGAGTATCAGAGATAGCAGAGTGGCGCAAGGCTGTGTCAGGATGTGAGTCAGCCAGAGGAGGAGGAGGGGGTGAGAAAGTGGCAGTGAAAGCCTCAACTGACACATGCTTCATAGGTCGGATAACCGAGAAGGTAGGTGGAAATGCAGGATTTGGCTTAGCCTGAGGGATAGAGAGGGTGAGATGGGAGAAAAGGAGAGAGGAATAGTGAGAGGGATAGAGAGGGGAAGCTCTGAAGAGTCCTACAGAGTGAGTCGGGCCAAAGGGAAGAATAGTCTCAGAGTCTGTGAAAGAGTCCAGAGGAAGGACAGGAAGCATCCAGGTGGATATTCAAGTCTCCAAGAATGAGTAGTTCAGTGGTCAAGGCCAGGGGGGAGGAGGGGAGGTCCGCCCACTCAGAGACGAAGGAGGAGATCTGACCAGGTGGCCGATAGATGGTAGCCACAGTAAGAGAGTGACCAGGAGAGAGAGAAATCCTATAGACGAGGCCTTCAAAAGAAGAGTAGACCTGCATAGGAATGAAAGATGCAGGAATCCACTCTGAGAAAATCAGGGCTACACCCCCTCTGGAACGGTTGGATTTGGGCACGCTGAGGATCTTGTAGACATCAGGGATGAGAGTGTCAAAGCTTGTGACAGAGCTGGCCCTGAACCAGGTCTCGTTGTGACCGAGGACATCAAGGTCAAGTTCTTCCATTAGGCGGCAGATGTCAGAGGAGTGTTTGACAGCTGAGTGAGAGTGGCAATATGGAGAAGGTTGCACAAACAAGGGGGGTCCTGAAAGTGTCTCCCTACCGGCCTATATCCCGGGTTAGAGCCTCAACCAGAGTCTTTAGCTCACCGTCCTTTCACAGAAGAGAAATATCCACTACATATCAGACTTTGTCCTGCCCAAGGGCAGTCCAGCACCGAAATGCCAGGCAATTCTCTTCTGAACAAGAGTGCAAACAGCAACCCTAAACACGTGTTTCGGTCTGGTTGGGCCTCGTGTATTGGTTGAGTTTGCCAGATACGTTGTTGTTATAGTTAATTGTGTTTTGGACAGTGGCCAGATTCTGTGCACTGGGTAAAATGATCACAGTAATAATATGTGTATTGTAATTATAGGTAATGTAATAGGAGTATGGCCAAAATAGCCATAGTAGGAATATGTGTACAGTAATTGTATAGAATGTAGTGAGAGTACAAAGTGTTTGTGATATGGAGGAATTATGTAATTCAATTGTGTATGCTACTTAAGATTGTAGTACAATTGAGGATAGTGCTCACAGAATATGCAGTTCATTATGATTGCTGTGGCTACTTAGTGTTGTAGCGTTATGCAGCTACCTTCTGTGGTTTGTTTTCTGTGGGGAAAAAAAAGTACAATTGGTTAAGCATGATAGTTTAAAAGCTGCACTGGTATACAGTTTTTAATATACATTTTATTTTTTAGACCCTCATAAACAGTACATTTTAAGTACTATGTTTACTACAACATTAGTGTTTGACACACTGCTGTTGTTTTTACTTCATATAATCATTGGATCTTTGGAGAAAAAAATCTGTATTGGATATATATAAATAAAACAATTACAGTTACGTGAGTTTGTTTGAAGTATGTTGTAATGGAGAGAATGCATGAAATAGTTCGATACCTATTGGCGTATTCTAACTACATTAGCGGTTAGAAGATGTTTTGTTAAATAGCAATTCAGATAGCGTATTGGAAGTGCTTCGCAGTGAAGTGTGTGTTTGAAGTAGTTAGATACCTGTTGGCGTGTTGTAACTAGATTGAATTTGAAAAGTGTTCTTGCAGTATCATGGATGTAGTTAGATACCTGCTGACATATTCTAACTGTTAAACGTGCTATAGGTTAGTGACTACCTTTTGGTTGAAGGAATATTAAGTAGGCATTTGTTAAATTTGCTGGTAACCTATGTTTTGGGGTAACAGAGGTATTGTTACAGTTAAACCAACAACTTTTCTTTTCTCACATATGCAGTGTAGTGCCCTGAAGTAGTTGTGGCACCAGTGTGATATATTATACCTACTGTTGTGAAGGTTTTCTTTCCAAGAGATACTTGGCAGTGTGTAAAGCCTGTAAGCTTACAGTTAATTTTGGTACTATCTGCATTGTACCATAGAAGCATTAGTATGGCATATTGGCTATGTGAGTTTATTTGTATGGTGGAACAATTGTCTGAATTGGAAACAGGACATAGTATGCCATGTTTTGCATTCTGAACAAGCTGGTGAAATGGAATGGATTCACAATTTGGTATGGATACATAGAGAAATCCTTCATTAGGGATGTGGTATTGTGAAACATGGTTGCATAGAATGCGTGTATGTTTCCACCTGTATGAAATCTGGAAGATTTCATTTATAGGGGTGTTTTTGCTTTCTAGTACTTGTAGTAAGTACATTAGAATTCTTGTGGATCTTCTTGTGTGTTTATGGTAAATGTTACTATTCCTGGACAGTAGTCGAATACTTACCTCATAACTGAGACACTGTAAGTGTTGTTAGGATTATTTGTGGCGTTTCTGTGAAGGAGGAGCATTTGTAAACACAACTGGTCAGAGCAGTTTAAGTAAATGTTCTGAACAATTGGTGGCGATTGAAAGAGAAGATTGATTGTCACATTAGCATAACAATTTACTCCAGTTGTGTTTGTGAAGTCAAATGGAGCAGAGAGTTCTGTTTGTGGATCGTTAGATGGGCCTTTACATCTTTGTGGCAAGAGACATTTGTGTCTT
This sequence comes from Ambystoma mexicanum, assembly GCF_040938575.1. Taxonomy (NCBI): domain Eukaryota; kingdom Metazoa; phylum Chordata; class Amphibia; order Caudata; family Ambystomatidae; genus Ambystoma; species Ambystoma mexicanum. The sequence goes on from NC_090934.1 coordinate 897,918,590, forward strand.
TATTTTCTGATGGATGTGACCTTGACTTTACACTAGATTGTTTTGTGGTTGTATTGTTTGATGAAGGTGCTGGTCATTGTTTTTTTAGTGGTATTGTTGGGAAATATGCTATAGTTTCTGTTTCTATTATTTGTCTTAAATGGGGGTGTATAGTGCCCGTAGCCTGTTGTACTCCTGGATCCAAGGAATGTTAGTATTGACTTTGTTTGCATCAATGTTAACTAGGAATAGACCATTGAGTGTACGAAGATGTGAAAGTGCTACGTAATTCATACCTTCTTTAAAGACTGTGCTGCCAATGTTAATCAATGCTTGATCCAGGTTTAGACGTTGTGATTTGTGAATAGAGACAGCATATGCAAGTGCCAGAGAAAATTGCTTTTTGCCTATGTACATGTCTTTGAAAAGAAGGAAAAGTCCTATTGTTCAATCAATTTGTTTAACCTCTGCAAGTTTGTCAAAGTGGATATTGACAAACTGAATGTTGTCATGCGGATATGTCTGGTTGCCAACAGTTGTACCAATTGCTCCATTGACGAAGCATTGCTCTACGTTAAGGTTACGTTTTAGAATTACTCTACAGTTTAGACAAAAAATATTTTCTCCAATCCGGCTGTGTTGGAGATACATTTTTCTAAGGTATTTAGTCCTGCTATAGCTTGTTGACACCTAAGGAGTGTCATGCCGTGCATTTCTAGTTTGACTGCAGAGCTGATATACAGTATAGGTTGCATTTCTTTTTTCAACATTGTTTTGTTGAATTGACTACAGCTTGCACGTGTTGGCATTGAGGACATACATTTCAGATTTTGTTGTGTTATTTGTTGCATGACATCAAGAGCAGATGTGTTTTGCCCATACAGCTGATGGATTAGTCTACTATTTAAGATGGATTTTGCATCTTTAGTAAGCAGACTAGTTCCAATGTTAAAATGTTAGCATCTGTGAGGTCTGCAGAGTGCTGCATGTTTTGAGTTAGTTCTTTGTAGTGAAAGTTTTGCCAGAGATTTACTTCTTTGTGTCCTAATGTTTTAAAAATAGGTTGCCCTTTCAATGGCGTCAACTGTAGGAGGTCTCCGAAAACAATAACATATTTTCCTCCAAACAGTTCCTCGTAGTTGGTTTTGGTTTTTGGGACTTCTTGCATCCTGAGATGAATTAAAGCCAAAATGAGGTTGGACACCATGCTTACTTCATCTATCAAGAGGCCTTTCATTTGTTTTAGATTTATGTGTACTTCAGTTGCAGCCTCTGCTGACATTTTGTGGTATTCTGATTTGTTTTGATGTTCTACAAGAAGCAGTAGTAGTTGGTGTAAAGTGACACCACCTTTTTGTAGAAATTCGCTGATTGTTTTTATTAGGAATGTTTTGCCAGAACCAGCTTCACCATGTACATATAGGAGCTGAGGTTTATACTTTTGACAGGTACAGGTTTTACTTTCATGTTTAAAACCGTGTTCAATTTCTTGAGTGACTTCCAGATGAATGGTGAGTTGTTCATCATTTAGCTGAGATTGTAGATTTGCAAGTTCTCCTCAGACTGTTCATATTGATGCATGGTATTTTCTACCTCAGCCATGGCTATTTATGCTTCATTTCGAATTAGTGGTTCCTCATGTGTGTCTTGGCTTCCTGTAAGGGAAAGTTGACTGTTTTCAGGGGTGTATTTGTGTAGTTGAGTTTCAATTTATTCCTCTTGTTGGCATTCATTGCCCAACATTTCTTTGTATTGTTTGAAATTGGCATTTGGTATACTGCTTTCATTTGCTTTAAATACAGCTTCAAATGAGTCATTGGGCCTCATTAGGAGTTTCAAGGTAGCCATGCCGTTCTTACCGACATGGTTGTCCCCAAACTGGGTTCCGGGTCCGACTTTAGCGGGCCTGGTAATTCCCATTCTCGGGACCCGGACCCAGTACATCCGATACATCCGCATTCCCATTTCAGCCCCCATGACGGGCCCGTTGTTAGCATCCTGGTCTGCTAGCGGGTCCGGCTCTGCACGTCTGGTCTGGCCAGGACTCCAGAGCGGGACCCGCTGCAGACCTCGTTATGTGGCGGTCCCTTACCGCCACCATTCATTCCGCGGCCGCCAGCCTCGTAATGAGGCCCATTGGCACCTAATCATTTGTTTCTTTTCTCGAAAGTTTAAAAATGTTGAGTAGGGCCATGTAATACAGTTCTCTACGTTTTGGAGTTTTAAATGATAATTTAATATTATTAAATAGACTAGGTTTAGTTAGCTTCATTGGGATTCCTTTACACATGAAAATTGAGTATTTGCCAGTTGTCTCATGTGGTGTGACATTGTGTTTGTGGATGTAGTTTTGGGCAATTTCGTAGAGACACATGTTTTCCAAAGTAGTACTTCTGTTTGGGTAGTATGTGCCAAGTAAATTGTGTTTTTTTAAAAACAATATTATTTTAATTTGGCGGTAAAGACATTTTACATACAAGTATGTCAAAGTATAACTTTTAAAGAACTGAGCTACAATACTTCTCATTGTTTTGTCGCTCTTCAACTGATACCCCTGAGTTTTCCCCTTTTTTGTTCTAGGTCTTATTCCCTCCCCTCACCCCAAAAGCTTTTCTTTAAGCCCCAAAGTCTTTTATCACGTCCTCTAGGCCTTCCCTGTGGTACCGTCTCGCTTCCTTTGTGTTCTTGGCTTTCAAGAGATCTGAATGTTTTTAAGGTTCCGTGGTTTATAGAATTGGGCTTCTCTTTCCCCAACAAAGTCTTGAAAGGGGTACCAATCGGACAAGTATTTCTGTTTTTTTCCTGCTTTTATAGCGGTTACTTTCTCCATTGCCATGACTCCCCAAACTTTTACCCACCACCATGGCATCGTTGGCCCCTCTTTCGTCTTCCATCGTTGTGCTAGTGTCATTCGAGCAGCCGACAATAGGTGCCTTATTAGGGTGGCAATGGGACCCGATGCTGCATACGACCCCTATGCCACCGCTCCCAGTAGGACAATTTTGGGGGATAGCGGTAGGTCCCTGCCTGTTATGTCTTCTGTAGGCCCGGGGTGAAGTCTATATTGTGTGCTATTGGGGAGAATGGGCCTAGAGCCCCTTTGATTTTCTTGATTTGCATGGTTCTGTCCCAGCTTCGTAGGGATACCTTGGTGGCTCCTAACAGTTTCCTCCCCTGACTTTCGGGCTCTGGGGTTTAGTGCTTGAAGCGCTATTAATGGAATCTGTGCGGCTGCTTGTTGGACCCCACACCAGCCTTTTGTGTTCCCTTGTGTAGCCCACTTGAGCATTGGGGCCAAGTGTGCCGCCATAATGTACCCCCAGGCCCCCAAAAGTGGAGGACGAGTCAAAATGCTTCTTTGTATCCTGGGTCTCTTTTTCCCCCATATGAATTTGTATGTTGCTTTTTGAAGTTCCTTAATTAGACGAAGTGGAATCTCAGTAGGTACAGAGCTCACCACATATAGCAGACGAGGGAAAAGAGTCATTTTTATTGATGCAATCCTTGCAAACCACAACAATTCCTAGTTGTCCCATCTCTGCAAGTCTGCTTGCAGTTGTTTCCAGAGCGGTGGGACATTCACTTTATATAGATTCTCAGATTCCCTCGCCAAGTGTATCCCCAGGTATTCTTAAGTGTTTTTTTCCCATATTAATGGGAATCTCTCCCTCATGTTTTCGATCGCCTCTATTTCCTCCATTGCATTTAATATCTTGGATTTGGAGTAGTTTATTCCAAACCCAGATGTGGTGGCAAATTTCTCTAGTTTCGCTATGGCCCTTGGCAGTGTGCTTTCAGTGTCCCCCATGTAGAGCATCACGTCGTCCGCATATAGTGCTATCTTTTGTGGTGTGCCCCTGACTAGTACCCCCTTTATTTCGTGATCACCTCTGATCTGGAGTGCCAAGGGCTCCAATAGCCATTGCAAAGATCAATTCGGATAGAGGGTACCCTTGACGTGTACCCCTCCAGATATCTACCTATTTCGATTTTTGGCCGTTCAACAGGAAGAACGTGGACGGCCCTGGAAGTTTGCTAAAATCATTTTACTGAACTGTGCACCGCACCCGAACCCCTCCAGGACTAGTTTTAGATACTCCACGTCAAGGCTGTCAAAGGCTTGTTTACCGTCTAGGGCTACAATTGCAAATTTTTGGTTCGTTCTGTAGGCACTCTCCACGTCTTACTACGTGTAAAAGAATAAATGAGAGGGCCGAGAGGCGAAGCCGAGCAGGGAAGGCCGTGAGGAAAGGCCTCCCATGCTCTTGTCTGCTCTGCTGCGAGGATCACTGCAGACGGATCAGCTGGGAGCTGAACGAATCGAATTTGGAACATCCGTGTGTTCCATACACACAGCGCCATTCGCCGCATGCTCCACGGCTCTACATTCACTCAAAATGGCGTCCATGGTTGCCATGGATGCCATCCAAACAAAGAAGCCAGTCGACATCACCGCTGCGGGCCCGAGCGCCCATTTGCTGCCTCTCTCTGCCTGCCCCTCTCCTCCTGCTTTAAACGGAGGGGGAGAGGGCCGAGAGACGAAGTCGAGCAGGGAAGGCTGTGAGGAAAGGCTCCCATGCTCTTGTCTGCTCTGCTGCGAGGATCACTGCAGACGGATCAGCTGGGAGCAGAACGAATCGAATTTGGAACATCCATGTGTTCCATACACACAGCGCCATTCGCCGCGTGCTCCACGGCTCTACATTCACTCGAAATGGCGTCCATGGTTGCCATGGACGCCATCCAAACAAAGAAGCCAGCCGACATCTCTTGTCTGCTCTTTGCTGCTCGTCTGCCGCCTGCCCTAAATCTATGCCGCATCTCGGAGGTAAGAGTCAGAACTATAACTCACCTCGCTCATACCCATGCCTTCAGACTAGATTCTTCAGATTACGCACCTGCACGCTGCAGCCCACTCTCAACTCCCATCCCCTCCCCACGAAACCCCACAATGCCTGGCTATGCTCATGCACCTTGCTGCCCTCGCCACATGTGATCACGGCTAGACTTGTCCACCCAAAGCCTACAGCTTCTATGAACACAGACAATATAGCAGATAATAAAGTACTTTACCACACCCACATGTGTGCCACCCCCAAACAAAATGTGTTACCACTTGTGTCCACCACCACTGAAAATGAGCCCCCCAGTGGAAAATCTGTGGTTTGCAATTCTTCTACCACCATTTTGAATGCTACTTTGCCAAATGTGTTACCACCTGTGTCCACCACCACTGAAAATGTGCCCCCAAGTGTAAAATCTGTGGTTTGCAATTCTTCTACCACCATTTTGAATGCTACTGTGCCAAATGTGTTACCACCTGTGTCCACCACCACTGAAAATGTGCCCCCTAGTGTAAAATCTGTGGCTGTGGTTTGAATTCTTCTACCACCATTTTAAATGCTATTGTGCCAAATGTGTTACCACCTGTGTCCACCACCACTGAAAATGAGCCCCTCAGTGTACAATTCTTTTAGCACCATTTTGAATGCTACTGTGCCAAATGTGTTACCACCTGTGTTACCTCCTGTGTCCACCCCCCCCCAGCCACTACCGAACCCCATCTTAAATGCGCCATGATTGACGCTAGGTCCATCAATGCCCACACTTTAGACATCCACGACCTCCTAACCACCCATGACCTCGATCTGCTCATGATCTCAGAAACATGGCTACACGAGGCATCCGGCCCGGCACTCGCCCTCGCACTAACACCTGGATATACCATCACTAGACAAGATCGTCTATCCAAAGGTGGAGGTGTAGCAATTATTGCCAAAGACTGCCTTTCTATCAGGAAGGTAGAGAAATCCCTGCACAACAGTGACTACCTCCAAGTCAAAATTAACCTATCTCCCCACTGTACTATTGCTGTCCACATTGTCTACCGCCCCCCAGGCCCAACAGGTGACTTCCAAGCCTCTCTCATCCACCTCTTCTCTGACAACCTCAAAAAACAATCAAAAGCCATTCTCCTTGGGGATGTTAATCTAGGTCTCCTGGACAGGAAGGACTCAGCAGCCAAAGCCCTTGACTCAGCCCTCAAGGCTCTGGGCTACAATAACACCATCTTTAGCCCAACCCACACCCAGGGCAGAACCCTTAACTGGATTGCGCAACATAACTCTCCACTCATCATCACTGGAAACTCTCCCACCCCATGGTCAGACCACCACATCATCATCTTTAGCATCCTCACCACCTGCTCCACCACCCCCCACCCCAACCACTGCCACCCTGCCTGGCCAGAAGCTCCCACCAACTCACTAAGGAAAGGCTACTGCCTTTCCTCCAAGGCCCAACCTTCAGATCCCCTTTCTCCTCAGACCCAGAAACACTCGCAACAGCATACGAAGTTGCCATCAAAGCAGCCATTAACTCCATTGCCCCCCCTTAAACCCTGTAAGTCCAAACCCACCACCCATTCCAACTCCTGGTTCACCCTGGGCCTCCTCGCACTCCGCATTGAAAAAAAGGCTGTTCTCACTCAGTGGCAAATGTCTCACTCTGGCAAAGACAAGATGACTTTTAAATCATGCTCCACTAAATATAAAAAAGCAATCACCCTAGCTAAGGCTAAATCCTTTGAATCCAGAATCTCTGAAGCCCAATCCAGCACTAAAGAAATCTTTGCCATTTTTAGGGAGCTAGAGACACCCACGCCTGCCCCCCAGAACTTCACCAAAGACAAGGCCTGGTGTGATGATATACAAGCAGCCATGAAAAATAAATTGAGCCTGCTCCAAAACAAAATACTAGCCACTAAGCAAGCCCTACCCAACACACATACCCCTGTCCCACCACCAGCCCCGGACCCCCCCCAACTTTTTTCATTCAAACCCATTCTAGAAAAACACATCACCAACATAATAAGGAACATCAAACCCTCCAATTGCAAAGGTGATGCATGCCCTGCCACCATTATTAAAGACTGCGCTGAAGCGTTAGCTCCCTTCCTTACAGCCTTTGTAAACGCCTCATTTGCTACAGGGAAAGTCCCTGCCTCTCTCAAGGAAGCCTGGGTCCGTCCTCTCTTAAAAAAACCAACTCTCGACCCCACCTCCCCCAACAACTATAGACCCATCACCACTGTCCCCTTCCTCCTCAAAATACTGGACAAAGCAGCCTACCTGCAGGTTCAACACTTCATTGAAGAGAACAAACTCCTAGGACTCTGCCAATCAGGCTTCCGCCCCAGACACGGGACTGAAACCGCCCTACTTGACCTGAAAAACCAAATGGACGATGCCAGAGACATGGGCAAACCAGCACTTCTCTTACTTCTTGACCTATCCGCGGCTTTCGACCTCGTGGATCATGACGTCCTATACCACCATCTCTCCTCTACTGCCAAATTTTCCCCTGAAGCCACAGCATGGATCACTTCCTTCCTACAAGACAGAACCATGCAAGTATTCTCGGACCTAGCATCCGCCTTACCAACTATCATACTCTGCGGTGTTCCCCAAGGCTCCTGCCTCTCACCCACCCTCTACAACATCTTCACACGACCCCTTTTTCTCATCCTCGACGCCATGGGCATTTCATACACTAACTACGCCGATGACACACAGATCCTCCTCACCCTCACTGGCAACTATGACGCTGACTCCATGACCCTCAACAACCTCTACAACACAATCCAAGCCTGGATGGCAGACAATGGACTATACCTTAACTCAGACAAGACTGAACTCCGCCTGGTAGGCTCACCCGACACGCTGAAAAATCTAGACTCCCAATTCAGTCATTTCACCATAGACTCCATCAAAATACCTGTCTCAGAATCAGTCAAAACCCTTGGAGTCTACTTGGATTCCAACCTATCCATGGATAAACAGGTCAACGCTATAGCCTCTGCAGCTGCATATCATGCCAAACTAATCAACGCAGTCAGGCCCTTTCTCTCCAAAGAGAACTGCACTAACATAGCCAGAGCCAACACTGGATCTAGGCTTCACTATTGTAATATACTCTTTCTAGGCACCTCCAACAAAAACCTAGAGAGGTTACAAATCATACAGAATAGTGCTCTCCGGGCAGCCCAAGGCATTGCCAAAAGAGAACACATCTCGGAAGCCAGAAAATTAGCACACTGGCTCCCAATAAAAGAAAGGATCATCTTCAAGACTCTGACACCGACCCACAAGTGCATTCACCTTACTGCACCCGACTACCCCTCCCAAAGGATCCACCCCGTCTCATCTACGAGGCCAACCAGATCACCATATACTAACATGCTCTCTGTGCCATTTGTAAAAAAAGCCATAGCGGGCGGATCCAGCTTCCCATATCTCGCACCCACTCACTGGAACGCCTTACCTCCCACAATCCGATGTGAGGCCTCCCTCAGCACCTTCCGCAAAACCATGAAAACCATCTTATTCACATAAGATGCCTCGCACCAGTTGAATACATCTCATATGTTCCTAATGCATAATCTGTATTGTAATGACTAACTGTACCAACCAAAATATCAGCTCTATGCCTTGCGGAAGTCATAATGTACCACTGAATGCCTCTTTACCTGTAACCAAGCTCTTGCAAGTAACAGCGCCTCAATGCCCATGGGTTACTTGTGCGCTATATAAATTAATAAATAAATAAATGAGGCACACCCCAGACGGGGAATACGGCTAATAAAACAGGTTGCAAGAGTTCAAAAAATCTTTATATAATTGGCATCCAAAGAACTCTGCTGCCCGAGAGCGCTCTGACCAATATCACAATTACATCACATTATTAAGGAAAAACTCGTCATAGATGACACAATTAGCATAGGGGGTCAATTTGGTGCAGGATTGGACAGTCAGTATAGTGCCATATGGCGACGGCGTCAAAGTTCCATCTGGATTGGTCGCTCCTTTGCCGGGAGGGTGGACTTCATGTTATCCCGTTGTCAGTGTCCAGGAGGAGTGAAGGTCAGGTTGCTGTGAAGCGGGGTGATCACTAACTAAGCTAACATAATACATCTTCGTGAAGCATGCACTAAATAATGATCACTTTGCAATTCGTTTGAACAAATCATTGTAAACCTATAAACACCTTACATGTATTTACATTGTCAATAACAGTGGCTTATATAGAGCATCAGGTTAAAGGGTTTTGACCATCATGATAGCATTGATTGAAGCTAGCGTCTGGACTCATAAAGAATCTAAGGCACATTGGCATTTGTTAGTAGTGGGAGACAATATACTGTGACAGGGGTCTAACTTGGTTCTAGGTCATTTGGTTGAATATAAATGGTCGACAGGACAAATGGTCGACACCAAAAGGTCGACAGGTCAAATGGTTGAATTTTTTTTTTTTGTTTTTTCACATTTTTTTTTTGGGTGGGGTCCCCCACCAACCCCCTTTTTTTTGCTAAAAACCCCTTTTTTCCCTAAACGAAAACCTAAAAAAGAAATATATAAATTAAAAAAAAATTCGACCATTTGACCTGTCGACCAAATTGTGTCGACCATTTGTCTGTCGACCATTTGACTACACACCGTCTAACGTTCGTCGGAGGTCTGCTTGGTGGGCATCATGGTGAGGTCACATATTTGGTACATCAAGAGAATACCTTGCAGGGACACAGGGTTATACTGGCAGTCATTTTCCAATGGCAAGGGCGAGGGGGCATGGACAGATTTGTGGAGATGGATGAGCTACAGTGCTTGGCTCAAGCTGGTTCACACGCAGGGCAGTGATCTCAGAGGAAGAATGAGATGTTACACTTGTTTTTTGTTTCAATTACCTCCGGCTTTAGCGTGAGAATGGGGCTGCTGAGTTTTCCAGACACAGTGAGAGAAAAGGTGGGGGCCATGGTGCTGTGTGCGCGGCTCTGCAAAAGGGAGAGAAGCCTTTTCGTATTAATCGCAGTGAGGCCTAGTTATCAAGATGGCGTCAAGGGGGTACAAAAATGAATGCCTTGTGTCCTGCTCGACGGCCCTATCTACGCAAGTGCCATCCGATGCTGACATTGCATAAGGGCAACGGGGGCACTCCCCACCATTGGAGGCACATGGTCCAAGTTTGTACTAGGGAAAGGAGGGACGGGGGGCCTACTGGCCAATCACTCCCACACAGTTCTCACCCCCCCATTCAATTATATCTATGGCCCTTCTAATGTTATCTTGGGTGTGTCTTCCTCTGAGGAACCCCGCTTGATTCTCATAGATAAGATCTGGGAGGACCCTCGATAATCTGTTTGCTATTATTTTAGCATATAGTTTTGTGTCCGTGTTCAGGAGCGCTATTGGGCGATAGCTCAAGCATTCCATGGGGTCCTTTCCTGATTTTAGGGTCAGATCCTCAGAGATCTTGACATATCCGAGGAGACCAACCCTGTCTCTCTGATAGCATTGAAGAGGCGGGTAAGGGGCCCTAATAATTGTACCGAGAATGTTTTATAATAGCCATTCCCCAAGCCGTCCGGACCCGGGCGTTGTTCCCTGGTAATGAAGAAATGGCCTCATCTATTTCCTGTGTTGTAAACTGTCCCTCCAGTACTTCTCTATCTCGTTCCGAAATTCGGGGTAACCGGGTTGCAAGCAGGTAGGCCTGTTGATATGCCCCGTTTAGATTTTTTTTGCATATTAGTTCCTTGTGGAACCGGACCATTGTTTCCAACTTTCCGTCTTCCGTCCTAATTGTTTCCCCTCTTTTATTCTTAAGGCCAATTATGTAATTACGGGTTTTTTGTTTGTTCAGTTTGGCTTCAAGGAACCTGTTCACCTTCCCCCCATGTATATAGTATGACTGCTTGGTGTTTAGCAGCGACTGCGCCACTCTGTTCGCTGTGTGATTCTCTAAATGGGCGCGGGTCTTCTTTAGCTCCCGCCATGATTTTTGCATCTGTCCGGATTCATGATTATTCTCTGCTTCTTTCAGTGCCAGTTCCATTTTCTGGGTTATGAGGGCTCACTCCCTATAAAATGCCACTTGTTTGGCTATGAATTTGCCCCTAATTATAGCCTTCCCCGCATCCCAGGCTGTTTTCCAATCAACCTCTCCGTTATCATTCTCTCGGAAGTCGTTATTTATGGTTTCCTCCATATGTGCCCCAAGTGCTAAATCCTGCAAGATCAGTTTGTTCAGCCTCCAGGGAGGGCGCTGTTTACTCCTCTCCTTTTCTATCTCTATGCAAACTATTACTGGAGCATGATTGGATAGGTATTGTACCCCAATCTCTACCTTTGTCACCTGGGGAATTAGGGTTGCCGAAACTAGGATCATGACTATCCTAGAATAGCCCTTGTGTACTGCAGAGTAGTGTGTGTATTCTCTATTATCTTCCTGGAAGAAGCGCTAGGTTTCGATCACTTCCAGGTCCCTAAAAAACTTCCCCAGAGCCTGTCTGTTTCTTTGGTCCGCTGCTGTAGGCAGGAGTGTTTTATCGAGGCTAGGGTCCATTACGCAGTTGAAGTCCCCACCTATGATTGTCTGGCCTTCGCACCAGCTCCCTATTTTCTGCAGAAGATCTGTGATATATAGATATTGCCTATCATTGGGAGCATATACCGCCAGGATCGTGTAAGTCTTCCCTTTGATCGGACCTTTAATCCCTAGGTATCTCCCTTCTGCGTCGCAGATGAAGTGTTGCTTCTGGAGCCCCAATTCTATATTAAGCAAAATTGCAACGCCCTTGGATTTTGAAGGGAAGCGCCCCCAATTCAGCACGATCCTCCCCGCAATGAGAGACAATAAGGGACTCTCCCGTAGTGGGAATAAGACCAAGACAGAGTGCGGGTGAGCGTAAGTGGGAGTTTATCCAAGGATAAGGCATGCAAAGAACTCTGCAACCTACGAGAGCGCTCTGTCTGACAATAGCAAAGACAGGCGTATTTCTAATACAAAAAACGTCATCAACACCTAAACACTATAGGGGGCACAAGTCGATTGGGATTGGGTGGCGTCGACTAACTATAGGTGTTGCTGCCGCGGGGTTGGTCCTGGCGTGACGACGTCACTGGTCAGCCTCGTGGGTTGGGTTGGGCCTGGCAGGCCGGCTTGAGGTCATCTGTACGGTGTTGATGTGCTGGGGCAGCCTGTGACAATGACGAATACCTTTCCTGTCTTATTTGCCCTAGGCCATGCACACTGCAGTTATTCAGAAAATGACATTTAAGTTCATTAATAAATCGCTTCAACAGCTTATCTTATAAAATAAACACAACACATGAGGAATGCACCTCGTGAGAGGTCTGGTGGTTGTCGGTTGGGGTGAGATTTACCTGTGTCTTATTGACCGGTATTTTAGGTCACGGGACGGGGCTCTGGGGCCTGGGCCGAGTGATACATGCGTGTCTGCTGCGTTAGAAGTTATTATATAGATGGGTCTCTGTGTCCTGTCCCAATGATGGGGGTCGTCCTTACACGGGGTCAGGATTCTTGGGGGGTTCGTGGGATTTATGAGAGGGTGCTGGTAGATCAGTGGGTTCAACCGTGGGTTTATTACCGTGCTGTAAATAACACAGGTGGCGGGCTGTGGCCTTGGTTGCGGTGCCGGGGCCTCTGACTCTCTGAAGTAACGCCAGCTTGGTTGGGGGAGGTGAGGGAGCGCGGCACAAGTCTTAGCTTTTTTATCTGGCAGGCTTGGTGGGGTGGGAGAGGGAATGGCCTTGCATATATCCACAAAGGTATTTTCCTCGTGCGTTGCTGATCAGTGAATGCAGAAGTTCTATACTGTTCTGCCTTATTTTGACGTTATTTAGACACACATATATATTTCAATTTCGTTACACATTTCTTTAATACAGTCGGTTCCAGTACCTTTTCATTACCTAACATTATATTCACTACATTGTGTGCGTATTGTATGTACATTAGACGTTATACGAGGGATATCTAGGTTATGGCCTACAGAGATTGATGCTCGCCGCTTTGGGTGATTCAAAAACATATATGAGTTCAAGTTTCTACATACTATTGAAAAACACTTTTACAAAATAGAGGTTACACGTTTAGTCAACATCTTTCTCCGTGGTTATAGCAGCATTAGTCCAGACCTGGAGGGATATCATATAACGTTACATTTTTATGGTTTATTCACATTTTAAACAGAGGTAGTTCATTAATACCAATACTTGAATTATTTTCCACCTTCTTCAGATAGTGATGCTTCAGCTTTTTCCCCGTTACCCCGGCCTTGCGGTCCGGGTCATACGGGGTGCAATATCACATTGTTACTAATATAATGTTGCCGTGTTGGCATCTCGGGTTTAGCTCATCTCCGACTTTCTCATGGGAACGCGCTTGCAACGGATCTGCCAGGGCTGCTGAGGCGGCAGAGATGCATGAAAGGCCCTCCAAAGGTGGGGGCCTCGTTACAGTGTGCTGAACTCACACCATGTTTGCTATGCAAGATGGCGTCTAGGCCTAACTTAATTTTTGGTAACTGCAAAGACAGGGTGCGTGTGGGCAATGTCGTCGGCGGGTGAACCCTCCTCCACCTGGGCCCGGGTGGCATGAGGGTGCGCCCACCGAGCCATGGTCCTTACCTGGGGAGGGAGCTGTAGGTGAGGAGGGCCTCGTGGCCATTCCTCCCCTACATTTCCCCCCTTTCGTTACTTAAAGTAACGAATTTCTTTAGCTCTTCTAATCTTCTACATTCTTGTTCCTCTAACACTGCACCATCCCATGCAGGGGTTCCTTTTATAGGCATCCATGCTCTGCACACCCCCCTTAAGCTCTCACCTCTCCTAGCATACTCGTCTGGTGTACATGTTAAATATATACAGTCGCCAGTTTCTTCCAGATCTACCCAGACCTCCTCATACCATTCCAGTTCTACGTCTCGTGGTTCTTTGATAGTGGTGTGCCATAGTTTATCTACTATGTACTTATCACGGCACATAGGCACTAACTGGTACCTGGGGGTGTTATCTGCTCCTGTCTGCACATGTACTTCTTGTGTTGCTTTAATTGTACCACCGGAGTTGCCCATTGTCACCATCATCATTGCACCGTTAGGAACTGCGTTAGCACAACATCGGAGGCCCACCTGGCACAGGCAGAACATCACAAGGATGATCACCACTATTGGTATCAGGAACTTCATTGTCACTCCAAGCCATGAGGGAACCCAAGAGAAGATATTGTCGAACCACGAGCTATCCTCAGCTCCACCTTCAATTTTCATCTTCTCGCCCAGGTTATGTACTGCTTCAATAACGTGGGACAGGGACCCATTTTCTGCGTCTTCAGAAGGTACGAACGTGCAGCACGCACTTCCTATTTTTCGGCAAACACCTCCATCGATAGCTGTTAACAGGTCTAGAACATACCTGTTCTGCATGGTCATTAATCGCAGAGCTCGTAGTTCCACCTTTATTATGTTAAACCCTTCTTCAGTGTCATTGGCCAACTGGATCAGTTCCCACCGTGTGATCTGGAGCCATTTTGCATTTGCTCTTGCTTGGACACTTGATACTAGCGAAGCAAAGAATGTTTCCACGGAGCTGAACAGGCGATACTTGTCTGGGATCTGTGCCAATAAATCAGATGATGCTTGTGATATATAATTCGAGGCTCGCTTGTTCCTTGAGAGCTCTTCTCCTTTCCCTCCGGAGGACAGGACATAAAGGTGCGCTTGTGTAGTTGGAGACGCTGCATTCTGGTTCAAGCCTCCGTTCATCATGTTACTTATGTCAATATGGCTTTCGGGAATCACCATTAGTGTTGAATGCAAAGTGGCCATTGAGCAGCTACCACTCCATGATTGGGGAAGGTGCAGGTACGCCTTGTTTCCGCATACCCAGTAGGTGTCCATTAGTGCTGCTGTTCCTTTTTTCATATCTGGGATGGTGAGAGTTTTGTTACAGTTCTTGTTCGTTCCTATTGCCATTTTTCCTTCTCCCTTGAAACATAGTTTGTTTTGTATTTCACTTTGTAGCTTGAAGGGTTTCTCCATCGCTGTTACCCATGTTAATTTAGGGATGTGTTCTTTCCATATTGGCAAGCACGTTCTTTCCATCCACCGCAGCTTTTCCGGTTGGACACCCTTCAGTGCTTCTGCCTTGCACAGCACTTCTTCGTCTTTCCATTTGTTTTCGGAAAACAGTGTCCCTTGTATTGCAAAGAAAGGTTCTTTAAGGCAGATTACTCCAGACGCTTGCGAATAGCACGTTTTGTTGTTCTGTAACATTCTGAAAGAGACATCGTGTGCTTGGAAAGTGTTCTTTATTCTACACAGCGTGAGATGAAGGAGACATTGGGCATCCACAATGGGCAATTCTCGTGGCAACAATACTTTAGGTGTGCCTGATGCATGGGGGATAAGTGAGCAGACATAACAGCTCTCATTGGTTGTTTGCTTGGCTGTTGTGCTCATGTCTGCATACCATTTATTTGCTTGGTGAGGGTGTCGTGGGTCTTCCATTTTGTCTAACCCTAGCCCATAATACTCATCATACCCTTTTCCACCAGTCTCTCTCCTCCGCCTACTTTTCTCCCTTCTTCTGTACCTTCTCGTTATAGGAGGTGAAGAACCAGGCCCCCCTTCCTCCCTCCCACCCCCCTTTTCTAATTCTTCATATAGGGACTTGTGTTCTGTCATCATAATCACTTTTCCATCCTCCTTAATAAACAAGAGATCGTTGTTTGGAATTGGGGCGGGAGCGATCGTGTGGTTGTTGTATGTTCCAGGTTGGGACATTGTGTCATTATCTACATTTTTGGTTCTCCATTGTGAGAGGACAGCAGTGGGTGGTGTAGTATAGTATCCCCACACAAAGTGTGATCCATCCCAGATCAAGAAATCACCTTCTTTGATACCTACAGTCGGAATTGTTTTCGCTCCAGAAGCAAGGGTGGTGTTGTTCCCCCCTCCCCCCTCGTTCATCTCGGTAGAGATGAACGCTATAATCCAGTGTAACACCAGACAAAACATTGAGATGAAGAACACGATAGCACATATTGATAAACCACATTCAAATGAATATGTTAACCTAGCCACTAACATTTCTCTAAATCTAACATATCTATTAGTTGCAGGCTGCCCATTCGATGCCATGATAAATCCTGTTTGAGACACAAAAGTTCATTAAATACAAACATGTAAGCATTTCCACGTTGTAACGTTTCGGTGATAAAATATAGGGTTGGGTGAGGGAGGGGGTTTGTTGACAGACAAGGTAGCTTTCAGTCATCATTATTCGTACCTTACTATATATATATATAAATAATAATAATAAAAAAAACATCACATTTTAAAAACAACAATAATAATAAAAAACATCTTAAAGAGCACAGGAGGGGAAAAAAAAAAAAAGAACCCCACGCAAAACTTTCAAAAATTGTAAAAAAAGAAAATTTACATATACATGTGTACGTGTTTTAGTCCAGGACATTTGTTGCGCGCTGATTGTGTTCACCGTTCATTTCATGAAGCACACAAAATTCCAATCATTCATTCCGCACAACTTCATCGTCCGCTGTTGCCTGTGCCTCATCCTGCACCTCACTCTCTGCAGCGCTGTAAGCTTTACGTACATCTGTCAAATGCACCCAATATCGCAGGCCCTTAACCTTTACTGCTGTAGGCGTGCAAAACACTACCTCATAGGGGCCATGGAAGCGTGGTGCGTTCCACCTCCGCACAAAACTTCTAACATATATAAGGTCACCAGGCATTAGCTGTAGTGGTTTTTCAGGCAAACCGGTTTGTTCAGTCGCGTTCCCCTCCTCTCTTGTCGAGGGGGGGGCTAGTTGCTTTGCAATTACGCGCGCTGCCCGTGTCAATTTTCGCAGGTATTCTGTGAACTCCTCCCCCAATATAGCTGCGCTTCTGTGTGCATCAGAACGTTCACGGAGAGGCGAATGCGCTGTGTGCATTCTTCTTCCCGTGACGATCTCGTGCGGGGACAAATGGTGATCCTTACTGGGCTGGTTTCGTAGTTCAAACAAGGCCAAAGGCAGGCAGTACATCCAAGTCTTTTTAAGGGAAAAACAAAGTTTTGATAATCTGCTTTTTAACAGGCCATTTATCTTTTCCACGACGCCATTACTTTGAGGATGATAAATCGAACATAATTTGTGCTTTATTCCCAATAATGTAGTCACTTCTTTAAATAATTCATTAACAAAATGCGTCCCGTTATCTGAGCGAATAACGTCGCAAATTCCCCAGCGCGGAAACACTTCCCGCACTAGGAACTTCGCGGCGCCCTTCGCGTCAGGGCGGGCACATGGGCCTGCCTCCACCCACCTCGAAAATGGACATACAACCACAATCATGTATCGAGCCCCGTTACACCTTTCTCCCATATCTACATAATCAATGTGGAGCTCTCTGAATGGGCCACTTGGCTTTGGTATCGTACCCCTTAGTGTACGCAATGTCATACCTGAGTTGTAAATTTGACATGTCGTGCATTCTAGAGCTAACCTTGTGACGTGTTCCTGGAGGCAAGGTGCAAACCAATCTTCTTGTATCTCTGCCATTATGTGTTTCTTTGTGTTGTGTGCGGGAAAGTGTAGTTGTTGAGATGCTATTTCTAGCAGCGTAATTGGCATTACCACTTTTCCTGAACTCTCTTGTCGCCACAATAAATCAGTCGGTGATTTGCTGCATCCTCTCTTAGTCCACAGCAATTTTTCCTCTGCACTAGCTCCCTCTTGCAGCTCTATTATCTCCTGTGTGGACATCATGTTGTATCCTGTGGGGACCTCTTGGCTTGCTGTGTGGTGCAACATGTACTCTCCTATTTCACCTTTCTGTAAATATGAAGCTGCTTTGGCAGCGGCGTCTGCTGCCGCGTTCCCCAAAGATATAAAATCTGTATTTGCGGTATGAGCTTGACATTTTACGATGGCCACTGCCGTGGGGTCTTGCAGGGCCTCAATCAGTTCTTTCAATAATTCTGCATGCTGGACTGGCGTTCCGTCTGCTCGCCGAAACCCCCTCCGCCCCCACCGGGCCAACCCACCGTGAACTGTTGTTGTCATGTATGCTGAGTCTGTATATATGGTCACTGCGCACCCCTTGGCGGCATGCAATGCTTCTATTAGCGCTATTAGTTCTGCTGCTTGCGCTGAATAGTGTGATGGGAGGCGGTGTTGTACTAGTATCTCATATTCATCTTCCTCTAATCGTACCACTGCCATACCCACATGCTTTTCTCCTGTCTCCATGTCTATTGATGCTGACCCGTCCACAAAATACACCTCACCCTCGGTCAGGGCATTTTCAAAAATCACTGGATCCTTACTTTCGTCACCTGTGTACGTGGCGCAGTTGTGGTTTTGCATGTCCTCTAC
Organism: Ambystoma mexicanum; assembly: GCF_040938575.1. NCBI lineage: Eukaryota > Metazoa > Chordata > Amphibia > Caudata > Ambystomatidae > Ambystoma > Ambystoma mexicanum. Next base: position 897,936,815 of record NC_090934.1, read on the forward strand.
GGTGCATGCCTCTGTGATGAATGTGGCTGGGTTCACTGTTTTACATCTTACTATATGGATGTTAGCGCTGGACAGTATTATCTCATATGCTGTGGCGCGTTGTGTTGTCAATGTGCTCTTTGTTCGCTCTAATATTGCAAAAAGTGAGTGTTCCACAAACAGTGTCACCGGGCAGCCCATCACTATCGTGGCACTTTTTTCAATTGCGAACGCGGCTGCAGCTAGGGATTGCTCGCACGCGAAATGACCTTGCATTACTGCGTCTAGGGTGCCGCTATAGTAAGCAAGTGGTTTGTGCCCTAAAGATGTTTTCTGCGTCAATACTGCTGTCATCAGTGTTCCTTTGCAATGTGAAAATAAGAAAAATTCGCGCCCATAATCTGGATTTGCTAGTACTGGAGCGCTTGATATCAGCTCTTTTAGTGAGTTAAATGCTGTGTTCATCTCCTCTGTCCATTCTATGTGTTTGTGTTCTTGTTGTGCTTCTTTCAGTGCCTGTAACAAGGGCCTTGTGTACGCCGCATAGTCCAATATCCATGCTCGGCAATAGTTACACATACCCAGAAATTTCTGCATCTCTTTTACTGTTTTGGGCTCTCCAATTGTTCTAATCGCCTGTGCCCTGTCTGGTATAATTCGCTTGCCATCCTTCGATATCAGCTGACCCAAGTATAGGACCTCTGTCAGACAGTACTGTAACTTCCCCTTGTCCACCTTGTATCCTTTATTGGCCAATAAAGTCAAAAGTGTTATTGAGTCCTGTCGGCACTCTTCCTCCGCCTGTGCACAAACCAATAAATCATCAACATACTGAATCACTGTGCTTTCTACAGACAAATTCCCCAGATCTTCATGTAGTACCCTGTTAAATATGCTTGGGCTCTCGCAATATCCTTGTGGTAGTCTGCAGTGTTCGAACCTCCTTCCTCCCAATGTAAATGCTGTCAAGTACCTGCTCTCTTCCGCTAAGGGAATCGAGAAAAATGCATTTTTTAAGTCAATTACTGTGAAGTGTGATGCTACTTTTGGAATGTTGCACAGTATTGTCGCCGGGTTCGGGACTAAAGGGAACTCCTTCATTACCACATCGTTCAGTGGGCGTAAATCTTGTATCATCCTCCACGAACCCCCCTTCGCCTTTTTGATTGGGTAAATGCATGTGTTGCATGGGGAGTTTGAGGGCACTATTATACCCTGTGCTAGCAGTGCATCGATTGTCTCTCTGATCCCTTCTTCTGCTTCTCGCGACAGTGGATATTGTTTCACCCGGGGTAGTATTGCTCCCTGTTTTACTTTTATCACCACAGGCTGAACTTCATGCAGCAACCCTACATCGTGGGGGCCATTAGTCCATAAGTTAGTGGGTACTGAACTCATGTCCTCATCAAAAAATGTGTGCGGTGCTCCTACTACCGCCATTAGTTCAACCTTAGTTTGTCTGGCTGTAACTACAATGTCGCAGGGCATTGCCAGTTCCATCACTATTTCACCATCTCCCTCAGTGTCAGAAAATAGCTCCTCGTCCGGGAGCTCTCTCAGCGGGATATTTACATTTGTACACAATACTGTCCGCCACTCACATCCTTCCATGTCAATACCAATCACACATATTCTGTTTGTTGATACATGTATTGCATGCAAATCCAACGATAGTACTGCCCCAAGAGCAGTGTCAGGGCTTGCTATGGGACGAAAAAGGAATTCTGCTGGGATCCTCCACTCCACCCTTTTTAGCTCTGGTACTATGAGAGCCAATGTTCTCATGCCTTCGACAAACATCTCCTCATTTCTTGGTACCCCTCTGATCTCTTTTATTATTGTGTGGCCGTGTATTACTGCTAATATACGGAGGGGGCATATGCCTGGCGTTGAACATACGATGCCGCTCCCTGTGAATGATATGGTCATGTTTAGTTTGCTCAAGAGATCTCTCCCCAGTAAGTTGATGGGAGAGTTTTCATAGTACAGTAAGGGTGCTTTCACTGTTTTACCCCCCACTGTCACATCCAATACCTCTGTGTAAGGAACTTCAATTACAGCCCCAGAGAACCCCTGCGTCTCTAACGTTCTATTAGATAACGGGAACCGGCCCTCTCTAATGCATGATTTCTCCGCTCCCGAATCCACCATGAATATGAATTGCTTGTCTCCTATCTGCGCTCCTATCAATGGTTCCTCTGATGCATTGTGGGTCGTAGACAGTACTGGACACGCAAGTGCTCTCTGTGGGCTGTCCTATGCGGGGTGTCTCATTGCCCCCCCTTGATCGAAAATGTTCCCCGAAACTACTGACACTCCACTGTAAGGTGCGGGGGCGGGTGCCCCATTAGCTACTGTGGCGAAAGTGTTACCAGGCGTGTAGTGCACATTGTCATTATTCTGTGGGTTGGTTTGTGTTCGGTACTGATGTCCGTGTAGTTGTGCGTTACTCCTTTGTACTACATTGTCTGGTTGCTGGTATTGTCCCATAGGGAGGCCGTAGGGGCTTCCTGGATGGGGGTGTCCATACTGTTCTATCTCTTGGAAACCGTTGTTTTGTCTGCTCCTGCATTCTCTTGAGTAATGCCCCCATCTCCCACAATTCCAACAGCTCCCCTGTGGACCTCTGGGACCCTGCCACCCATTTCCTCCCATTCCTCCATACCCTTGTCCTCCTCTTCGACCCCTGTACCCACCTCTTCCTCCTCTTGGGGCCCACTCTTGCCACGTTGGACCTCCGTTCTGCTCCTGCTCTGTCCACTGTCGTTGCCCTTGTCCTGCCCAATTCGCTGCTATTCTTCCTTGTATTGCTATTTGCCCCTCCTCTCCTTCCTCTCCCTCCCGTATGAGTGGGAGTCCCGCTACCGCGGCTGCGACCTTCACCAATTTTGATTGCACCAACTTCGCCTCGTCCGCCAACCTTTTCTGTGCTACTTCCCTCTCTCTTTCTTTGATCCGTTTACAATGGTGTACTATTATGCTTTGGATCTCCGGCCAGCCTTTTGCCTCGACACCTGCTATTTTATCTAGTGCCTTTTGCACTTCCTTTGGGAGCCCTCTCTTAATAATGAAGTAAAATAGAGACGTGGATTGGTGCCAGGGCGTACCCGTTTCCGCTCTCCACATCTCCTGCACCCGGAGAATGTAATCCATAGCGTCCTCCCCGTCATTCATGGTACATTGCATTACTGACTGCAAATCAGGGGTATCTGGGAAGGTTTCCCGCAGTGCGTCCCACACCCTTGCTCGCACGGTGTTAAAAGAAGCCCCATCATGGCGATCACACTCTAAAGTTACAGCTGGAAAACCCGCTTTAGCCCATACTCTGTCTGCCTGATCCCCTACTGCGGACACTAGTAGGCTTTTCACATCGCCTACTGCCAGCGGTATGTTTCTCAAATGCATATATCCACTTGCTTGCCCCTCCCGACAGCTGTGGTAGTAATTTCATTAAATTAGCCTTGTCCATCTGAGCCCACGGTATATAGTTTGGCCTCCCGCCCCCCCTGTGGAGTAATGGGAGTTGTAATTTCCCTTTTGCCGTTGCAGCTTCCTTTTCCTTAGTCACTGCTGACTCTAATGACGCCATCTTCCCCACCCTATTTCTTAGTCGTCCCATCCATTCATCTTCTATAGTCCCCAGTGAACATGCACCATCTAGTTCCTCGCCTTCTCCTCCTATTGCCATGCTCAATCTATCACTCTCATCCCCCCCTCCTCTGACATCACATAACAAATCCTCTCTGATCCCTCTCTCTCGCGAGACGTCACCAATGCTTCCTTCTGCTGCCCCCACTTCTATTATCCTGGTCGGTTCTTCCTCAATTCTGAACAGTATTTCCCCCTTTTTCCATCCCTCCTCAATTTGTCTACTTTCGCTCGACGCTCTAGACGTGCGTCCAGATTGTGTGGGGGCGCATGCTGTGCGTTCACATATGTCTTTTATTCTTGAGAGTTCATCTCTTGCCACTGTAAGCCTCGACTCTAAGTCACTCGTTAACTTCTCTATGTCCACCCTCTGTGTGCCTCCCTGGGCGCGCTCTCTGGTGTTTTCGTATGGTGGGGGTGCAGTTGGTCTTTGTGGTGTGCTGGTCGAAGGGGGAGGCACATAAATCGGGTCGCTATATCCTGCTGCAGGGGCTGGTTTAGGTAATATTGGGTACAACTTAATCACCTCCACCGGTTGTTCTGTACTTAGCTGTTCCTTTTCCTCCCGCGGGATCATCAGTGGATTATCTGTGGTGGAAGGTAAATCAATATTTGGTGTTGGAGCTTTGGGTGGGGGTACTTCCTCAAACAATCTCCAGAGATCTAATATCTCCTTCCTATTCTGCCATTGTTTCCCCTTATACTTGAGGCGAATACATGTACATACCATATCAAGAACGCTTTTGTCAAAAGACCCTCCTTCTGGCCAAATCTGGGGCAACCCCTCCCCTTTCAATTCTGTTAACCATTGATCATGATATTTATTTATGCGTTCAGCATATCCCGGCAAGCTCTTACAAATGTGTGACAAGGGAGTTTCAGCCCCCATCCTCTAAATCGCTAGCGCTACCGCGTTCGCCTTCGTTACTTTTGATTAGGTGTAGATATGCGTATGTATACCTTTACGGCACAGACAAGAGCGGACCTCTCAAAATTATCACCCACTGTTATTCACTGTGCAAATCTTTTCTCACTCACCATATCTCATCTCCTTCCCACTCCCAGGCACTCTTATGTAATCTCACTTGCAATTGATCAAGTAATGGTTATGGCCACACTCTCTGGCACCACCTCGCGGCCACCCGTTCGTCTCCAACACTCGTACGGTGCGCGCACCCTTCACAATACTTTCCACTCACACTTTTGTCTTTTTCCTCCCTTTCCTCCCTGGCCAGCTGTCCCTGTTTCCCTGCTAAGGTTACTGTGTTCACGTCTGTACGTGCCACTACTGAGTCCCCACTTTTTAAGATGTTCTAACTACTTTATACCCTTCTCATTTTCCCCCCCCTGCCCCGTGGAAATGGAAAAAAAGAAATAGAGAGAGAGAGCACAATCACTAAAAATATTCCCGGTGTCTCCTTTTGCTAGACACCAATAACTTATTTCTCACTTCTTCATATATTCCCAGTACTAGTTTAGATAGCACTATGCGGCGCCGCCTTCCACCCCCTTTCGGAGCTAGGTTTCCGTCACTTCTACCACGTCACTTATTTCTTACTCCTAATGGCCATATGCAAAGAAATAATAAAGAAAGTTTCAAGACCCGTCTCTAGTAGACCCCCGATATTCTTCTCCTCTACCTGTCCCCGTTCTTTTATTCCCAATTCCCCTTCTTCTCCCCTTGACGATCACTCGCACTCGGTACTCACGTGCCCGTCTTGAACCGATACTCTCCGAAACTGGGTCCGTCCAGGCGGCGTTACCGGTAACTCAACGGTCAGCCCCTGGCTCCGGCGAGCGGCACTCAAAGGGGATTTTTTTCCAATCGGGATCCCGTACCCTTTCTCATTGAGTGCGCACTTCTTATTGTGCCGGTCGCCGTTGGCGGGCGGCCTCCCGGAGACGGCTCACCGTGCGTATCCCTTCTCAACCGGAGATTCTCGTGCCACAAGGGGGTCGTTTAAGAAGGAGTTAGGAAAAATAGTTTGGAGATATCACGCTATCGGGGTCACCACTGAAGGGAAGCGCCCCCAATTCAGCACGATCCTCCCCGCAATGAGAGACAATAAGGGACTCTCCCGTAGTGGGAATAAGACCAAGACAGAGTGCGGGTGAGCGTAAGTGGGAGTTTATCCAAGGATAAGGCATGCAAAGAACTCTGCAACCTACGAGAGCGCTCTGTCTGACAATAGCAAAGACAGGCGTATTTCTAATACAAAAAACGTCATCAACACCTAAACACTATAGGGGGCACAAGTCGATTGGGATTGGGTGGCGTCGACTAACTATAGGTGTTGCTGCCGCGGGGTTGGTCCTGGCGTGACGACGTCACTGGTCAGCCTCGTGGGTTGGGTTGGGCCTGGCAGGCCGGCTTGAGGTCATCTGTACGGTGTTGATGTGCTGGGGCAGCCTGTGACAATGACGAATACCTTTCCTGTCTTATTTGCCCTAGGCCATGCACACTGCAGTTATTCAGAAAATGACATTTAAGTTCATTAATAAATCGCTTCAACAGCTTATCTTATAAAATAAACACAACACATGAGGAATGCACCTCGTGAGAGGTCTGGTGGTTGTCGGTTGGGGTGAGATTTACCTGTGTCTTATTGACCGGTATTTTAGGTCACGGGACGGGGCTCTGGGGCCTGGGCCGAGTGATACATGCGTGTCTGCTGCGTTAGAAGTTATTATATAGATGGGTCTCTGTGTCCTGTCCCAATGATGGGGGTCGTCCTTACACGGGGTCAGGATTCTTGGGGGGTTCGTGGGATTTATGAGAGGGTGCTGGTAGATCAGTGGGTTCAACCGTGGGTTTATTACCGTGCTGTAAATAACACAGGTGGCGGGCTGTGGCCTTGGTTGCGGTGCCGGGGCCTCTGACTCTCTGAAGTAACGCCAGCTTGGTTGGGGGAGGTGAGGGAGCGCGGCACAAGTCTTAGCTTTTTTATCTGGCAGGCTTGGTGGGGTGGGAGAGGGAATGGCCTTGCATATATCCACAAAGGTATTTTCCTCGTGCGTTGCTGATCAGTGAATGCAGAAGTTCTATACTGTTCTGCCTTATTTTGACGTTATTTAGACACACATATATATTTCAATTTCGTTACACATTTCTTTAATACAGTCGGTTCCAGTACCTTTTCATTACCTAACATTATATTCACTACATTGTGTGCGTATTGTATGTACATTAGACGTTATACGAGGGATATCTAGGTTATGGCCTACAGAGATTGATGCTCGCCGCTTTGGGTGATTCAAAACATATATGAGTTCAAGTTTCTACATACTATTGAAAAACACTTTTACAAAATAGAGGTTACACGTTTAGTCAACATCTTTCTCCGTGGTTATAGCAGCATTAGTCCAGACCTGGAGGGATATCATATAACGTTACATTTTTATGGTTTATTCACATTTTAAACAGAGGTAGTTCATTAATACCAATACTTGAATTATTTTCCACCTTCTTCAGATAGTGATGCTTCAGCTTTTTCCCCGTTACCCCGGCCTTGCGGTCCGGGTCATACGGGGTGCAATATCACATTGTTACTAATATAATGTTGCCGTGTTGGCATCTCGGGTTTAGCTCATCTCCGACTTTCTCATGGGAACGCGCTTGCAACGGATCTGCCAGGGCTGCTGAGGCGGCAGAGATGCATGAAAGGCCCTCCAAAGGTGGGGGCCTCGTTACAGTGTGCTGAACTCACACCATGTTTGCTATGCAAGATGGCGTCTAGGCCTAACTTAATTTTTGGTAACTGCAAAGACAGGGTGCGTGTGGGCAATGTCGTCGGCGGGTGAACCCTCCTCCACCTGGGCCCGGGTGGCATGAGGGTGCGCCCACCGAGCCATGGTCCTTACCTGGGGAGGGAGCTGTAGGTGAGGAGGGCCTCGTGGCCATTCCTCCCCTACAATTTCGAACCGCTGGAGGCAAAGTATTGTTAGGGGAAGGACCTATTCCGCATCCTTTTTTCATCCACCTGCAGAAGATGGGTTTCTTGCAGGATCGCCACTGCTGCTTGCATATTTTCGAGTCTGCCAAGGATTGCTCGGCGCTTCCTGGGAGAATTTAGCCCCTGTGCATTTAGTGAAATAATTGTCGTTTCAGCCATTGGGGAATGGGCCTCACATTTTGCTCCTGCCTGCTGGCATATCTTTTGGGGTCTGTCCCCTCCTTTGGCACCGGGGGCCACCGCCCACCCCCTCTTCACGCTCTGGGCCTCTTGTCTTGTTCATTGTCTTTTGCTTTCTTCCCTCCTTTCCCGATCTGACCTATACACACTCCTCCTCCCCTCCCTGTGTCCCTCCCCTTGGGGTTTCCGTGGCTGGGGGTCTTAGGTACTCCCCCCGTCCCATTCAGAGCATGGGCCACTTTCACCCCCCATTTGTTCACATGTTGGGATTGATACATTTCTCAAATCAGATTCCAAGGTGTACCATTCTCCTTCCTCCGTGCAGGATTTTCGTGTTTTTTTCTTTTCTTTTTCTCTGTTTGCTCTCTGTTTCTTCTCAGTCGACCATTCCTAGAGTTTGCTCTGGCTGTTGGGGGCACTGTGTTGTGGGCTAGCTTCCGCTTGACTCCGTTCTCCTTCCATTTGTATCAACAAGAGGCCTTCCTCGTATGTGCTGATCTTCCTTTGTTTTCCTTCTCAGGAGAAGGTGAGGCCAAATGGATAGGTCCATCTGTACGTGATTTGTTTTGCTTGCAGAGCTTTTGTGACCGGTTGCATGAGCCTCCTCGTATGGAGAGTGACAAGTGCCAGGTCTTGGTATAGCTGTATGCAACCTCCATTGATTGTGAGCTCTTTGTGGGTGCGCACAGCTCTCAGGATATCTTCCTTTAGGCCATAGGATGTCATTGCAATGAGAACATCCCTGAGTCTTGCTCCCGGCTTGTTCCTTATGGGACCCACACGATGAATCCTGTCAAACTCAAACCTCTCCGGGGGAGTATCATTTAATATGCTGCTAAAGAAATGCTGCATGGTGTCCCGCAAATCTTTATCTTCGACTGTCTCCAGGAGGCCTTTGACCCTGATATTGGATCTTTGATATCTATTTTCTAGATCCTCAGCTCAGATTTCTAGATTTTTTGTGGCCCTGGCGACCTGATCCAGTAACATGTTGTTTTGCTTTGTTTCTTCTGCCATGCATGAGAGTCCATTTTCTACCACGTCCACTCTATCTCCCAGTTCATTTATTTCTTTCCTGACCTCGTTCAAAGAGGATTTCAGATCTTCCTTCATCAACTCTATTTGACTTTGTAGCGTATTTGTTAATCTGGATTCCATGCCTTTCAGACAGTTGAGAATCACCTCCTCGTCCAAGGCCATTTTATTCAGGGACGGAGAGCGATTGGTCATAGATAAACCTTCTAGGGATGGAGGGACGGGGAGCGAGCGGTTGTTTTGCACTCCAACAGCTCACGAGCTGATGTTCTTGACTGTTTGCCAGTGTCTTGGTTCTTGGGTGAGCGTTTCTTGTTTTGGTCCCCGGCATCGGAATCGCACTATGCTGGATCATTGTGGAGGGGGACCTTTAGCGATTTTGCTGGTTATCTGAAGTTTGTGTTCTTCTGCCGGCGATAGTGCCTGCTTTGTTGCTTGCTTGGGGCTAGCTTTCACCCGTCACCCGACACCTCCCTCTTCTCTTTAAGGACTGGAGCTCTCTGGTACTTGGGGTTGAGCGCTATAGGGTTGGGATACTGCTTTGGCTGCAGTTAATTGTGTATTATTGTGGGTTGACTACTAGGCCTCTTCTCTCAAGCGTAGATGGTTGCAGTGGGCCTTTGTGGATACTATGGCCTCTTGGCTGTGCTGGACACCAAGTATTAGCACCGAAGTTGATATCCCCTGCTCATATGGCCAGTTCGGTTCTGTATCGGGTCTCCACCTCCACCCCTAATTCAGGAACCCCCCAAGTCTCACTCCGATCGGAGTCTGGATCTTGACCGGGACTCCACACAGGCCCTATTCCGGGCTGCTTAGATTTGTATTAAATTCTTTCAGATGGCGGTGCTGTGCATGAGCTTCTCATGTGAACGAACTGTGCCACAACCTCTCAGACCCAGTAGGTCAGGAGACACCCCCTATGCACTATCCCAGCATTCTCTTCTCCGCATTTAGGGCAAGCTTGTATTCCTGTATTTTTAAATCTTGCGACTCTTTGGGGGTCATATATGCTCTGTGGGTTACGTATAATTCGATCTGCTGCAACCTCGCATTCCTGGACAAGTTTTTGTGGTATGTTTGGGCTCTCTCCCACATCCCGTCCAGCATGGGTATCCTTACTCCTTCCTCCCAGTCCCTCCTCAATTGCAATACCTCCTTCCCCACCCCGGACATCAGGAGTTCATAGATTCGGGAGACATCATATCCTCCCTCTGAGATATCGTATATTGTTTCAACAGTCGCATCAGAATGGTCTTCCAGTACCAGCTCAGGCCACGTTTCTATCACCAGCCGGACCACCCTGGCATAAGTAATGTATTGACCAGAGTGTACTCCGGTTCCCTCTACCAGTTCATCAAATTCTATGACCCTTCCCTCTTGCCATGGGTCTCCCACTGTTGCTATGCCCACACTTTCCCAGTGCTTCCTGATCGTCTTACGCAGTTGTTCGTCTACTCCCTTCAGTGCCACTAACGGCACCTGGGGGGAGCACGGAGTCGGGTTCTCCAGTGCCCGACAGGCCCTGCGCCACATTTTCCATCCCAGTTCTAGCAGCCACGCTCGCCCTTTCAATTCTATGTTGGGCACCCATATAATTTCTTTCAGGAAGAACAGGGCGCATTCGGACCAAAGCAAGTTGGACTCTGCCGTGGGGTCTTCCTTTAGCCATCTGACCACATGCTGTAATTGGCTAGCCAGGTAGTACATATCAAAATTGGGTAATTTGATCCCACCCTTGTCGTACGTGTTCTGCAGCTTCCATAGGGCTATCCTGTTTCTGGTGTTGTGCCATATGAAGCCCCTGCATAAGCTTTGTAGTTTGCCAAAGAATCGCTTAGGTATCATATAGGGGATATTAACAAAGAAGTGTAATAGCGTGGGGAGCACCACCATTTTCAACAGTGCTACCCTCCCTACCATAGCCAGAATCTCATGCTCTTCTCCAAGTTTACTACTGCCCTTTCCGTATTATGTTTATGCTCGTCTTCCACCCTGTGGTATATACGTTATGCTCACCTGATATCCCTGGGGCGTCTGGAAGGCTCTGAGATCTGGAACCCTGGATACGTATTTGCCCAGTGCTGAAAATGAATCTTAGTTATTTGTAGGGTGAGCTATCCGTACTGCGTTTCTTGTGCAGGGGCGCTTGACGTTTGTTGGCGAGCTGCCCGAGTTGCTTCACTGGTGCAGTACGCTTTCCTTGGGCCCAGGCCTGCTGTGACCCGAATCGGCGGGTAGGCAGGTAGGTTTGTTAATTGTAAGTCTTTGTTCTGTTTATGGTGGGAATTCGTTAATGTCTTTATCTCCTTCTTTTCAGGTGCGAAGGGCTTGATGCTGGCATGCCGGATGGAGAGGCACGTTTTCTAGGTAAGAGAAAGCGCGAAGCACAGCGCCTTTATTGTCTTTTAAAGCTAAACTGTGTTTTCTTCTTCTTCTCCTCACAGGCAGCTGTGGTGCTGCGAGTGGATGAGAGTGCGATGAAAAACAGGCCCTCGGAATCTGTTAAGGTTGCGGTTGTTTAATATTGAAAGCGAACCTGAATATGGGCCTCATCACGAGTCTGTCGGTAACCCTTAAATGCGGCGGGTAGTGCTATTACTGCCTCATTTAAGAGTCCGCCAGATCATGGCTTTGGCGGATTTCCCCCCAGCTCTGAGCTGGGGGGAAATCTGCTGCAAAATTGCCGATTTTTGGCGCGATTACCGCCGGCGGGAAATCCGCAGGCAGTAATAGCGCGAATATTCCCCATTGTGCCCAATGTGGAATGAGGAACTCCCGAATGGGCCCAATGGGGAATGGGCAATAACCCTTCTGCCAAACCCGTGATCTGGCGCTAATAGCGCCGGCGTTACCGCCCAACTCGTGATAAGGCCCTATGTCTCTTTTCCTTTGCAGATGTTGCTGTGGTGCTTCGGGTGGAAGCGTGGCGTAGAGCGATGGAATTCAGGAAAGACTGATGGAATTCGATGATTTGGAAGCGCGTGTTCTAATATTGTTTTACCCTTTCTCGTTATTGCAGGTCGCAATGTTTGAACAGCAGCTGTGGTAGCGGTTCGCCGGAAGTCCTTACGCTAGTATTCATAGGTGAGTGATGTTTCTTCTTCTCTCGGTTTCCACAGATTGCAGCCCAGTTGAGATCCTGAGTGCTGGATGGTGTTTTCTCAGGTAAGGCAGAATAATCTTGTTCTTGTTCTTGCAGGATTACAGGAAGATGCTGAAGACCATGAGCTGGACACGGTGAGCGTCACGCTGCGGGTTGCAGAATAACACGAAACGTGTTCTGCAGTCAGGGTGTGGTTTATATAGCCCAGGTAAAGTAGTACCAGGGAAAGTAGTTCCAGGCCTGCCACACCCAAAACACTAGACCTCATGGCTGGGTTCTTAGAACTAGACTGGGTGCTTCCATGTTGGATTTAAAGGCCCATGTACATAAATGGGACCTAGTTTGAACAGCCCTTCCTTCCTACATATGAGCCTGGTGCCAAAGGTGCCAGAACTGGCTCCTGGAGCCCTTTTGCAGTGGTTTTAAGGCCCTCTTGTGCCCCCTCACAGTGGTCATGACAATATATCCACCCCCAAGTATCTAAAGGTGCTGGTCTCCCAGGGTATCTGTAATACTGGTAAGTCCTCACATGAGGCCCCTATGTATCTGCCAAGGGGAAACAGTCTGGATTTCAGGGGGTTAACCACTATCCCAGAGAGCGTCGCAAATCGCTCCATCACTTCCAGGACGTATTGCAAATTTTCCTCCGGGCATCTCAAATATAGTAAGATATCATCTGCATACAATGATCTGAGGTGTGGTCCCCCCTTATGTAAATTCCCACAGGTTCATATTGCTGTCTCAAATATATTGCCAGGGGTTCCAATGCGAGGATATACAGCATCAGGGACCAAGGGCAGCCCTGTCTGGTACCCCTGCTGAGCTGCCATCTGTCTGAGATGATCGCCCCTGTCTTGACTCGAGCCAGTGGGGAGCAGTACAACAATTTTGCCCATCGTAGGTACCCTGGCCCTATTCCGTATTCTTTCAAGGCTGCCAGCAGCCAAGGTCATCTGATGGAGTCAAAGGCTTTCACTGTGTCCAACAAGGCTATAGCCATTTCCTGCGTGTCACCTTCCATTTGTTCTATAACGTGGTGGAGCCTCCTCAAGTTATCAGCTATGCTTCTATGTGGAACATATCCGGTTTGATCTGGGTGTATGGCCTTACCTATGACTTGTTGCAATCTGGTCGCCAGTACAGCCGAGAGAATCTCACTATCTTGATTTAACATGGAGAGCGGTCTATACGACCTGCAGTCCGCGCTGGTTTTGTCCGGCTTAAGGAGTGGGATGATAATTGCCTCTCTGAGGGATTCCGGCAATCTCCTCACTTCCAGCGCCTCATTCAACATATGTAGCATCGGGGGAAGTACCTCCGCACTATACACTTTATAAAATTCACTCGGCAGTCCATCCGTCCCTGGGGCCTTACTGGTGGGCAGCTGCTTAACCACTGCTTCCAGCTCCTCTAGCGTCATCGTGGGCATCCAAGCTCTCTCTTTCTTCCGTACTTATTTTTGGTAGGCCTATATCCTGCAGTATTTCTGTGATCTCGCTCTCCTCCCCTTTTCCCCTGGCTTGTTACAATTGTTGATAACATTTGTGGAACCCTTTGTTCACTCCCTCTTGGGTTTCTAGCGTCTGGCCGTTCTCCTCTTTTATTGCTCTGATAGCTGCTCTGGGCGTTTCCTTCTTGTACAGCCATGCCAACAACCTTCCCGGCTTACATAGTCTCTCCCAGAGTCCCTCGCATTCTTGCTGTAGTTTACTTATGGCTTCCGCGCCCCCTAGGGAGCTATCCCCCTTTTTTGTAACTGTTTCAAGTTTCTCCTCAGCCTTTCCTAGGTCCCGAATTATATCCCCTTGGAGCCCTTTGGATTTTGATAAGGCTGATCCCCTCACCACCACCTTAAAAGCCTCCCACAGGGTGCCCGCTTATTGTATGCTTCTGTTGTTTTTCTCAAAGTATTCCCTGATGTCCTCCCTTAGATACTCCCTAAACACTGTATCTTTCAATGCCTATGTTCTGAGCTGCCATGTGGGGATCCTTGGTCTGGGGGGCAGATATTGCCATGTTATCATCAGTGGCAAGTGGTCTGCGAGGACCCTCACTTTGTATTCTGCCTGCACTATTTCCCCGGTCACGTCCGAAGAGACAAGCACATAATCCAGCCGAGTGTGTAGGTTTTGTGGGGCCGCATAGTGTGAGTACTGTCTATCCTGTGGATGGCGTACCCTCCATATGTCTTCTAATTGTAAATCCGTGAGCAATGTCTTCAGGGTTCTAGCAGCATGGGTGGGCTTGCTTTGCCTATCGTCCGATCTATCCACCTCTGGGTTCAGTGTACAGTTGAAATCTCCTCCCCATATCACTACTCCTCCTAGGTACGGGATAATTTTACCATATAGAGTCTTAAAGAATGCTACAGTGTCCTGGTTGGGTGCATATGAGTTGATGATGCTCACCTCCTTACTTTCAATCAGACCCCTTATTGCTACCAGCTTCCCATCCGTGTCCACTGTAGACTGTGTTAGCTGGAAGGGTACGTGTGGTGCTATCCAGGTCGCCACGCCCCTGGCGTATGTCGAGTATGTTGCCCTAATGGTGGTTCCCTTCCATTTCCCCCATATTGTTTCCTGTTTGTCCCTTGTGAGGTAGGTTTCCTGAAGCAGGGCAATGTCTATCTTCTGTCTCTTAAGGTACATCATAACTTTATTCCTTTTGAAATAACTGTTGAGTCCCCTGACGGTCCAGGTTACTATCTTGAGGTCCCCCATTAACAGCTGTACCCTGTACCTCCTCTTACTTCCGTCGTCATCCATATCACACGCAGTAGCACGTGGGTGTAAGCTTGTTCCCTTTCAACCCCCACAGCACACTCCCCAACTCCCCCCCCACACTCCTCCCTTCCCTGCCCCAACTGTTGCCCAGCTCCATCCCTGGATCTCAGGCGATCCCGCATTTGGCCTTACCCTGGATAATCCGGTACTAGGTGCCCAGCAGGGGGTTACCGTACTACTGGTTTCCCAACTAAACTGTCTACTGGGGTGTGAGTTCAGGTCCTCTGTATGTCCCGAACCATCGTTAGCTCAAGTGCTACCAGCCTTCTTCTAGCTTCACAGGTCTATAATCCAGTCTCAATGTCACCGGTTATACGACACCTCAGTCTCTCGGGCCAGCGCCTCATTTCTTCATTCTGCCTTCCTTCTGCTCCTCTGTCCCCATCGGACAGTTCTGTGTGTCCAGCCACTCCATCGCATCCTCTGTGGTCTCAATAAATATTGCTTGGTTCCCGTGGAACACTTTCAGCTTTGCCGGGTACATCAGCATGTATTTGAGGCCCGCTTCCCGAAGCCTCTTCTTCACTATCCTGAAGTTCATCCGTCGTGCTTGCACCTGGAGTGTGTAACCCGGGTAGGCGGTGATGGTCATGATGAACTTTGTATTGTGCCGCCTTTGCGAAAGTATTCCAATATCCTCTCCCTGTCTTGATAGTTCAATATCTTGGCTATGATTGGTCACGGGGGGGGTGACCGGTGAGGGGGGGTCTTCTTGACAGTGATCTGTGTGCCCTCTACACTGCAAAACCTTGAGAAGGTGCCCCCCTTCCATTTCTTGCAGTAGCTTTGTCTTGATATATTCGGTGGGGTTTGATCCCTCCTGTCCCTCTAGGAGGCCCACGAAATGTATGTTGTTCCTTTGTGCGCGTCCTTCGGCTTCCTCAGCTCTATCTTCCAAGTTGCCCACTGTAGTGTGTGTGAATCTCCATGGTGTGTGACGCGCAGGCAGCTGTGTTTGCTTTTGCTTCCTTTTCCAGTGCGCCTGTGTGTTCCGCTATCGACCTCACGTCTTGCCTCAGTAAGTTAACGCCCACCTTAACCACATCAATTTTGGCCTCTACCGACTCCTTGAGAGTGTCATGCCGCCTCCAGTTTAGTTTCCCATGTCGCTTTCAGGTCTGCGTTTGCTTCCAGTATCTGTCGATCTCCCCGTGTTGGCAATACGTCCCCCTGGGCGTTTCTCTCCTTGTTCCTGGCACCTTCATTATTTGTGGAGTTTTGGTATAGTCCTCCATTGTGGGCTGTTTCCCCTTCAACTTGGGCAGCTTAGATGCCATCTCTGTTGCAAGACTAGGTGGATAGGGCCAGTTTTCCTTGTGTTTACGCCACTCTTCTGCTGGCGCTGGGGACTGTGCGGGGGCTATTCTCTGCGTTTGTGTGGTGCATCTCTCTGGATGTGAGGCGCCAAGGTGTCTCGCCTGTCCCTTAGATCCCACTCCTTACTGCAGCTCCTTGTTGGTTGCTTTGCTCTCTACGCCCTTTTGGGGTCCCTTTCCTCTAAGTCGCTTGTTCCCCTGGCGCGGTAGTCCTGCTTTGCCGGTGAGGGTGGTCAGCCTCGAGTGTTCTGGGGCGCTGTGACCTGTGGTTTCCTTGCGCGTTGCGCTGGCTCCGGTGTCACCTCCTGTACTGTGGTGGCCCTTACGCCCCAGCCTTATCTACGTCTGTGTAGTACACTATCTGGGCCCTGCCTGGAGGCCCTTGTATGCCAACCTCTTATCAGGCAATGTCTTTCTTAGTGTTTTGTCTTTTGGCCTCCATTCAGTGTGGTCCACCGTATTTTGAAGTTCACTTGCGCTCCTGCGCATATATCATCTGGGGCTGAGGTTCATTGTCACTGTGTCTGCCACTCCTGATTATCAGGCCCTGTACTTGTAACGGCTCCACGTGGTCTGCCCGAGGTCCCGTTCCTCCAGTACAGTTCAATGCTTATGGTGTGTTGACTGCAGGCCCCTCCCCCTTGTCGCGGTCGTATCTTGTGCGCTGCTGAGCGGGGGCTCCAACTGCAGCGGGTGCAGTCGGTCCTCGCTCTGTTTTCAGTCGGCCCCCCGTGTTGCCTGCCGTTCTGGGGGAGCAGGCCGTGCTCCGGTCCTCTGTGTGGGTCTGCTCCGCATTATGCGCCTGCTCCGAGGCTATGGCTGTTCCTCGGCGCTGTACGGGTCCCCAGGATCAGAGCGTCTACTGTAAAAGCAAGAGAAAATATCGAGGCTGAGTACCATCAAAAGGAAATACACCAAACACAGGCTTATAAAGATTCACAGATCTTTATTACAACTGCACAGTTTTCAAAGAACAATACAGATCAGATAGCTATCTGGCCCTCAGTACATCATAGTGAATACCAGCCATTCAGTGTGAGAAGTGAGAGGTACTGGACACCCTCTGCAATTTAATAATCCATGGTGTAGAGTTTGTGCCGAGTTCACTTATGGCATACAACAACATGCACACGGATTATCTTCAGTTTACATACAAACAAGTTACAATGGCAACAGTGTATTCCAGGTTTAGCAGTAAGCCTTAGCACATGTCCCTCACAATGCAGTTCAGCCAGTGTCCACGTTCGATATTTGTATTTCATTGGGCCTCATTACACGCTAGGCGCTAAGGGATTACCGGCACCGGTAAGGGCACTGGTGCTGGTAATCCCTTAGCGCCCTACTACGAGGTCCCTCAGCAGGTCCCGTCCTTAACGCCTGGTCTGACCAGGTGTTAAGGACGGGACCCGCTAAGGGACTTCAGAGCTAATAACGGTACCGCAAATTGCAGTACTGTTATTAGCTCCTTCCCCATTTCCATTGAGCCCTATGGGGGCTCAAATGGGAATGGGGAATGGTTTTTGGCATGGGGACTTACCGGGTCCTCCAGGGTCAGAATGACCTGGTAAGTCCCCATACCGCCTACCCAGACCTGGTATGCGGTAAGGCAGTAGCCATGGCATTTGGTTACTGTCAAGCTTTGTGTTGGAGTACATGCACACAATTGAGGGGTTAGTTGTTTTGTATTTAGCTTCTGCTCTTACATATAAAACTAAATGGAACAATTGGGATTCTTCATTATCTTCTATTTTGTAGGCTAGATCTACTATTTTTGTGCTCTTTTTATAAAAAGTTCTGCTGCAACAGACACATATTTGGTCTGGTATTTCAGCAGATGTGTTTTGAAACGCAGCTATATCCTTTTTCTATGTTTCTAGTAGGAGGTTGGTGTTTATGAGGTTTTCGGTTATGTTTTCGGAAGGTATAGAATTTTCTAAGTCACCTTCAGTTCCAAAGTATTTACGTTGAATGTGCTCCATTTCTTCAATGAGTGTTCCATGTAGGAGAATGTTATTTAAATTTTCCGTTGTAGAGCAGGACTTTTTGCATAGTATATTTGATGCACAAGATTACATACAGTAGAATGGTGTGTCGCTAACATTTTTATGTGGTAGAAATGAATGTCTTTGCAGACCAGTGTGGCTGTGCACTGGACAGGAGTCTATGGTTTGTAAAGTATTCATTTTACATTTGTCTTTTAGTTTGACATAGTGATTCAGGAATTGTCGTAAAGATTTAAAAGATTGTTAGCGTACATTACACGTTGAGCTGCCTGTCCATTTGTACAATGGACGGTTTGTTTGGGTGAAAAGAGCATTTGTTCAAAGTTTGTTGTTGATTCATTTTCTACAAGAGTTTCTTTTACCATAATGGTTTGATCCACCATTTCATACCCTTGACCACCATTGTCTATGGCAATAGTTTGTTCTTGTTCTTGTTTATAAGCTTCTTCATTAAAGTATGGTTCTGTGCTGCTTGTGTGCATCCATTCAGCATCACTGAAGTTTAAAAAGGTCTGAAAATTGAAACCGTGCATGTTTGGAAGTAATTTTTGTAATTTATTGATTCATTTAGTTAGTGGTCTCATTGTTTAACATCAATATAAACAATGTTCTCTTTAGTAGAAAAGCGCTGTCGATTAGAGCTTGCAAGATTAGTCTCCTGCGATAGTTTTTAAGGGAAGATCATGCCTTTTTAGATGTTTTCATAAGAGTGTTAAGAACTCTACAGTGGAACATGTTTTGTAACATAATTTATTTGGATTGCTTTACCGTGACAACGTTAACACTGTTAGAGGATCGGGTTGGTTAGTAGGTGCACTTTTCTTTGTACGTAATTGTTTGCTTTTTATTTTTGCAAGAGGGGCCTTGCCTTTTTGAGTCATGGTTGGTTTAGTTTTGTTGCGTGAGACTATTAGCTCTTTTGTTTTAAGTTTTTCTATAAAATGTTTTAGAGGTGGATGACTATGTGATGCCCTTTTAGTCTTATCTGCTCTAGTTTTTCCTTCTGTTCTACATAGTTGCTGTTTGGTAGGCATTTTGTTGTGTCTGTTGGGAAAAGAGAAGAACAAGTTGAAAAGAGAAGAACAAGTTACTTACCAATTGATAACATTCTTTCGACTGGATGTTCCTGCCACGTATTCCTCATCTATGATATTCGTATCTCGCCAGCTTTGCTGCTTCTGAAAAAAGAATTCTCGCCGGAGGGTGCTGTGCACGAGGTTGTGGCGTTTATGTCCCTCGATGGTCTCTGTAGCGTGTCAACGTCACCAGCAGTATAAGTAGCTTGTGCGGCGCCCGTTGGGTTCAGTTCTATTTTTTCGTATAATCAACTAATAATCAACTAATCATTAAGTTGTGCCCCAGACTGTAAGCTCTTCATGAAACGCAAAGTGTAAATCGCGTAAATTGTACAGTGGGGTAGGATGGGAGGGGCGATGAAGAATACTTGGGTAGAACATCCAGTCTAAAGAACGTTAACAGTTGGTAAGTATCTTGTTCTTCAAATGGTTTGTGTGCTCCCATGTATTCCTCATCTATGATAGACTCCCATAGCAGTGATAATTTAGGAGGTCAGAGTACTATTTAGTTTTTTCATGGATAGAATGAAGTACAGCTTTTTCAAACAATCCCTCATGGGAAGAAGAGGTGCCTAAGCAGTAATGCTTAACAAAAGTAGTATGCCCAAGTTGCAGCTGAACAGATATCAACTACAGGGACTCCCCTCTGAAGAGCCGCAGAAGTTGCCATACCCCTCGTGGAATGGGCATGAAGCCCTTCCGGCGGGTCTTTCCCGGCTAACCTGTAACACTCCACAATAGGCAGTAATCCAGCGGGTTATAGTTTGTTTAGTCAATGCTAATCCCAGTTTATGACCTGTATAACCCACGAATTGGTCATCGTGGCGTAATTTTGACATTCTTGCTATATAAAAACTCAGAGCCCTTTTTGGGTCCAGTCTGTGTAACCTCTCCTCTTCTTTGCCCAAATGAGGAGGAGGGTAGAAGGGTGGGAGTGTTATTTTTTGTGAAAAGTGAAAGTCAGAAACTACTTTCGGCAAGAAAGAAGGTTTAACTCTAAGTACTCCTTGTGAAAGGTAGTAAACAGAGGTTTGCATGAGAGAGCCTGCAACTCACTAACCCTGCGGGCTGATGTAAAAGCCACAAGAAGGGTAGTTTTAAGTGTTAAAAGGACAGGAATGTAAAAGCTCAAATGGTATACAAGTTAGGAATTTCAACACAAGATTCAAATCCCAAGCAGGGACATGAAATGGTAGTGGAGGGTACACATGGGTTTCAAAAATTAGATAATCAATGGAATCTTGAAATAGGAAACCTCTTCCAAGGAGCGCTTAAAAATGGCAGGCGCTGCCAGGTATCACTTTATTGTTCCAAAATGGAGCCCCAGATTAGCCAAATGTAACAGAAAATATAGCACCAGATGAGTGCCACATAGAAAAGGGTCCACATTCTTATCCTTGCACCAGTTACTGAATTTATTCCAACGACACCAGTACAAGGATTTAGTTGCTGGCCTTCTGGCCAAAAGTAAAATCTCAATTACGTTGTCCGGGAGTTCCCAATGCTTATATCTCAACCTCTAAGAAACTATGCGTGAAGGTTGAGTGTCTTGACCTCTGGTTGGAGAACCCGACCTTCCTCTTGCGAGAGAAGATCCTCTATTTGTAGAAGACATATTGAAGGGCAGATGGACATGTCCAGAAGGTCTGGGCACCACGTCCTCATGGCCCAATCCGGGGCAATTAGGATCATGTGTTTCCCGAACTTTCTCAAACTCCTGATTACGGTTGTAGGTCAAAGGATCGAAAAAAAGGGTTGAATGACAAAAGGGTGGAGTCAATTCGACCGGAAAAAAGGATCACATTTTTTTGGGGGGGGGATCCCCCCAAACCCCTGTTTTTGGGGTAGGGGTAAAAACACCCTTTTAAAGCTACACTAGAGCAAAAAAAAAATAAATATATATATATATATATATATATATATATATATATATTTTTTTTTTTTTTTTTTTTTTCAATCCTTTGGTTTTCGGTTGAATGCACTCGACCCTTTTGCATTCGACCCTTTTGCATTCGACCCTTTAACTGGACACCCTGATTACGTGAAGAATCACGGGGACTGGAGGATACGCGTACAGAAGTGGAAACTCCCAGCCCACCATGAATGCGTCTCCTAGAGCTCCTCTCGGAGGAAATTCCCTTGAGCAGTACAGTTCACACTTTCGGTTGGCACTGGTCACAAACAGATCAGCCTAAGGGATCTCTTGAAGGACTTCCAGAGCTAGTTCCCACTCGTGGGAGACTGTGCTCTGCCTGCTCAGAGTGTCCGCCGCTGTGTTCTGCTCTCCTGTTAGGTGAAATGCTGACAGAGAGATTCCTTCTTGTTTTGCCCAAACCAGAGCTGCATTGCCTTTCTGCACAGTGGTAGTGACCCTATGCCTCCTCTTTTGTTGAGGAAGTACATGGCCACCGTGTTGCCCGTCATTATCAGAACATTCTTTCCCCGTACACAGGGCAGGAAGGCCTTCAGCGCTAGTCTGATTTCCCTCAGCTCCAAAAGGTTGATGTGTAGTTTGGACTCAGATGGAGGCCAAACGACCGCTGCTTGTCAGATCGTTGGTGTGGACTCCCTACCCCGTGAGTGAGGCGTCCGTCACTACTGTTATCTCCGGCCATGGTTGCCAAAAAGATTCTCCTTTGAGGATATTGTCGTTGCAAGTCCACCATAGACGGTCATGAGCAACTGTGCTTGGAACTTTCTGAAGATCTGACATATTCCTAAAGAATTGGGGCCACTAAGTCCTGAGGGCCCGTTGAAGGGATCTCATCCTCAATCGGGCCTCTGGGACCAGAAAAATGCAGGATGCCATGAGACCAAGCAACTCAAAAATTTTTCAGAAAATCAAAGGCCGGCAGATGCTGGCCATTCTGGAACTTTGTTACCATCTGCAGAATGTGATGAGCTCTCACCTCGGGAGGCAAGGCTTTGCCCGAGGAAGTATCCAGGACTGCTCTGGTAAATTGGAGTCTTTGGAATGGTACAATATGGGACTTCTTGTAATTGAGGGAGAAGCCCAGTCTGTGTAGGGAGTGGCAGGTGATTGATAGATGTTCCTGAGCTTGTTCGGGGGAATGAGCCCTGATCAACCAATCGTCCAGGTAGGGGTAGACGTGAACCCCCCCTCTCCTGAGACTCGCTACCACAACCACCATCAGCTTGGTGAAAACCCTTGGGGCAGAGGTCAGCCGGAATGGCATAACTCGAAACTGAAAGTGAGAACCGCCAACCACGAACCTCAGGTACTTTCTGTGCTTGAGATGGATTGTCACATGAAAGTAAGCATCCTGAAGGTCCAGGGATACCAACCAGTCTTGGAGTTGGGGAGCCTGAAGGATCTGAGAAAGGGTTACCATCTTGAACTTGTCCTTTCTGAGGAACTTGTTCAAGCTTCTTAAGTCCAAGATGGGTCTCAGTCGTCTGTTCTTCTTTGGGATGAGAAAGTAAGGGGAATACCAACCCATGTTCCTCTCCTCTACATGTACATGTTCTGTTGCACCTTTCTATAGCAGGGTTAACATTTCTTGCACAAGGAGCGGATCTGGAATTTTGACAGAGTTGGTTCCCAGTGGATGGTCCTGAGGCCTTTTTAGGAAAGGAAGGCAGTAACCTTGAGCCACTGTTTCCAGTGCCCAAGCATCTGAAGAAATGCCCTGCCATTCATTCAGATGCTGAGAAATTCTGCCTCCCACCGGGGTCTTGTGTGACAAGGTCTCAGAGTAATTTGGACGTGACTGCAGGAGCGGCTGAGGGCAAAGATGGTACTGCTGAGGCTGATTTTGCACCTCTTCCTCATCCGTCACGAGGGAACTTTCTTTGGCCTTTCTGCATGGCCTGTCCTCTTCCTATACCAAATGAGGAGTAGTATTGAAAAGAACGACCTCTCCAGGACGATGAGCCCGAATAAGGTTTTTGAGGCTGTCGCATAGAGGTGCTAAGGGACTTAGCTGCCACTTTGGAGGTCTGGAGTTTCTCTAAGCTCTCATCAGCTTTACTGCCGAACAGCCTCGAGCCATCAAAAGGCATGTTGAGTAGCCTGGCCTGCACGTCAGGTGTAAAACCCGACTTCCTCAACCACGCACATCTGTGCAGTACTGTGCTTGCAGCCATGGATCTGCTGATGCTGTCAGCAGTTGGAGACACTCCGCATTGCCTCCTTGCCATCTTTAAGAATATTCAGAAAGCCTTCCCTTTCTTCGCCTTCTGGAATATGTTCAGCCGCCGCCGTAATACAATCCCACAGGGTATGGGTGAACCTGGCCAGGGTACAGGTAACATTAGCAGACTTAAGGGCCATACTTCCCGAGGTAAACACCTTGCCATCCCAAGTGTCCACTTTTTTATCATCTCTATTCGGGGGGATAGATGGATAGGCTGACTGTCTTGTGGATGTTGCAGCCTAAACCACTAAACTCTCAGGCATAGGGTGCTACTAAGATAATCAGGGTCACAGCTTGATGGTCTATACTTTTTGGGAAATGTTTTATTGACTGCTGACCCAGATTCAGGAGCCTCCCAGTTTGCTACCACTGTTCTTTGAAGAGCCCTATGAAAAGGAAGAACTGGGTCTTTTTGGGGGCCCTGGTCAAGGATGTCGGTCATGTTATCCCATTCGAAGGTTTGTGAAGATCTACCCCAACCCATATAATCAGCAACCCTGTTCATCAGGTTCCTGTACCCTGAGTCTGCATATTCTGCAGGATCAGGTTTTGCAAAATCTAACTCTGGTGACGTATCAAGGCCATTGGCAGAGTGAAGGGTGTCACAAAGATATCTCATTTTTGACACAGGGTCCATCAATTCCTCTGGTTCATCTCTAGTACCAAATTTTACTCCCAATATAGAAATATCTTCCTCTGGTGCACATTCCTCCTCAAAAATAGAGGACAAAAAAGTCTGATTTCGGTAAAGGTGTGCACCTTTATTCTTACTCTTGAATTTGCCTTGAGGGAATTGAAGGAATCTTTGAAGGCGTCAAGTCAATGGCCCTCATTCTGAGTTTGGAGATAAGTAATGGTCCTTACCAGCATGGCGTAAATAGCGTGTCCGGGCAGTCATCAGTCCACTAATAGAGGACTATTACGACTTCGCAGGCACGAGCTTTACGCCATGCCTGTAAGGTCATTACCGCCATGCCGTTAAAGGCACCTTAAATGCCCTTAGCGGCATCAAGCATAGTGCAGATAGCACTACCGACAAGGTCCAATGCGGCATTAGCGGTGACCGTTATTAGCGATAACCGCTAATAACGGTCACCGCTAATAAGCGGAACCGGAAGTAGCGTCGTCGCACAGGAACGGGAAGGAGCACAGCGGCCATCTTTAAAAACACAATCCATTGTCATCCTAATCACAGAGGACCCGTAGAACTCTGCTGTTGTCGTGAAAACATCATGCTATTAAATCACTATGCCCAAGGCCCTGAAGAAGGAGCTGCCCGCCAGCGGAAAGAAAGATTTAATGAGAATGAGCTGCAGATGCTGGTTGACACACTGCAAGAGCATGCTGGCATAGTTTTCTCCAATAACATGAAGAGAGAGGCAATACTGAAGAAAAAGGAGATCTGGGCACTTGTTGCTCAGAAGGTCAGTGCTGTTGGGAACACCCCACGCACCATCAAAGACTGCTGCAAGCGCTGGGACGACCTGCGAATTAGAGTTCGGAATATTCTCTCAGTGAACCGGAGCCAGGCAATGGGAACAGGAGGAGGTCCCAGCTCACCAATCAAGCTCACCCCATGGGAGGACATCTGCGCCAGCATGATAGGAATGGAGGGCATAGAAGGAGTTGGCGAGATGGAGTGTGGCGCCACAACATCGGGCGATGGAGGTGAGTGTCCTAAGAAAACATTGTAATGCCAAGTCTGATGAAAGTCAAACAATATGTGAGTCTAAAGAGTCAAGCCATGGTCCAACACACACACCATACATGCCAATCCTCCCGATTTAGGCGGGAGACTCCCGATTTTGAGGTGAAAAATATTGTAATTTTTCACAGTCTCCGGCCTAAAATAACTGTAGCCCCAATGCATTCATATGGGTAAATATGCGTCTCCCGATTTCCCTGGGGAAATCTCCCTCCCAGGTGCATCTGAATGTTGGCATGTATGACACACACTCCGAGCAAAGTAGCCGGATGCATCACAGACACATGCAGATGCCTGCTGCAAGGCAATGCCGTACATGACACATACTACACAAAGATGTAAATGCCATGAGTCACACAGCGTGCAGGCCCAAAATACTATGCATGTCAGATAGCATTGCTCTTGGCGAACATGAGTGACGCCGACGTATGCCTGGATAACCCACCCATGTATCAAACAACGTGCTCATCCAAACACAAATGCCTATTACCCCCAATTGTGTGGATGATCAATTGTCCAAATGTATGTATGATGCCTATCAAAACATCACTCATGCCGTCCCTCTCTTCGACCCCCACAAGCTCTGACCATGACAGCGATGGGCAGGATGCAACCCCCGCACAGACCACACCCCGGAAGAGGTCCCGGGACGACGACAACTGCCCTTCGACCTCTAGGGGACAACCCAGGGGCCACCGTGCACCAACAGGCAAGACACCCCAGGCAGCCATTACACCGGTGCCGCCAAGGCCCGTAGAGGGCAAAGCACCACCACCACCCATTGGCCATCCTTAGGAATCAGGCGAGGCACCACATTCAGAGGAATCCAGTTTGGCTGGGGAGGTGGCAGCCACAGCACCCCTGACTGTGGAGGACCCACAGGATGACATATGGGTGCCCATTGAGGACGATGCTTTGGAAGTGGTCTGTACTCCCAGTCCTCCGGCATCCCCCCAAATATCATCCCTCAAGAGTGACCACGCCATCACCCCGAAGCAGTGTGGTCAGGAGCAGATGGAAGGGCACATGAGTCCCACTTTGACAAGTGTGGAGGTTGAGCAGGCTGAGCAGGACAGCGAGGGACCATTAACCTCCACAGGTGCACCCACACTGCCGCAGCGGTCAGAACAGCTGACTGCCCTTGTGCGTCAGTTTGTCGAGGACAACCGACTGGGCAGACAGAAGTGGCGTGAGAACTTCACCTCTCTAGGCAGCTCCATCATGGAGAGCACCGCCTCCATGGCCAAATCCATTGCAGATAACACCAGCCGCCTCTGCGAGGTGGTCTCGGCCCTCCGCCAGGTCTTAGGCCGCATAGCAGATGCCATGGAAGCAGGGCATCCTGCTACCCAATCCCAGCAGGCGGCCACACCGTCCTCATCCAGTTCGACGCAGACACACCCGCACCGCTGCTCGGCACGTACCCTGCGCCGGCAAGACATGCCGCCACCTGGAGCAGGGAGTGCCAATTGATAGCCAGGCCAGCCTCATGTACGCATTGCTGACTCGATGGGACATGGGTGAGGGGGCGTGGGGGAGTTGTGGGGGGAGGCGGAGGGGGATGAGGGTGACCGGCTGAGGCAGCAAAATCGTGCCTTCAACAGGCCAAAGGTCTGCTCGATGACCACACGGGTACGGGTATGGGAACGATTGTAGTCCTCCTCGTGCCTGTTCTGTGGGTTTCGGACAGGGGTGAGGAGCCACGGCTTCAAGGGATAGCCACTATCACCTGCATGAGAGGCAATAAAAGGTAAATGTTAGTCCATTCATGATGGACAGCTGCACTAGTCACACATGCCTGCAGATTATCTTTGCCCACATGCACATGTCTGTGGATGTATTTACGCCATTTTCAGTCCCTCACTGTGTCCTGTGCCATGGACTAATGGTGTGGGTTGCATCTTCTTGATGACACATGGTGTGCACTGACGTCGTGTTGCACATGCATCGTGTACGTAAACAGCTGTGTTAGTGTCACATTTGTGAGTTGTTGTGTACTGTGAGATCTACTTAGAGGGAGCACTGGCAGTAGTCTGTGCCATATTGGGCAATCAGCACTGATGATTCCTATGGTGACATGCAGCACTCCTGTGGTTGTGGCTGCCCTGTGACAGACAGTGGATTCCCTAGTTGATTCAGTTTGATGCACTCCCAGGGAAGCTTGTCCTGTGTGGTGATATGCTTTAGACAGCAACATAGTGCATATGCACTGCATGGTGCTGGATGGCGTTACGGAGGGTGAGGGCCGCTGATGAGTGGTGCATGTGTTGTGGGATGTGGGGTGGTTTCCTGATAGTCATGTGGTGATAGGTTTCGACATTACTTCATTCCCATGGGATTTGGGTGTCATGTACCGTTTTTGATGCTTTGGGGCACAGTGTTCGGTGATGTGCACATCGTGCAGTCACATCAACATTGGCAGCATGGTGGTGTGTGCATCTCTCCCACCATTTCAATGCCAAGTGCCAGTCCTGCAATTTACCAAGCAGCCAGGCACGTCGTCCAGCATGCCGCTCCATGAAGCATGTTAGCGTGGAGTTCCGCAGGACCATAGAGTCATGAGTTGATCCGGGATATCGGGCACAACAATGGGTGATGATCTTGCTGGCGTTGCATACCATCTGCACATTGATGGAGTGGTATTGCTTGCGGTTGCGGTACACCACCTCCATGGCATGCAGGACCACGAACTCCACGTGGGTGCAGTCGAGGGCACCTATACAATTTGGCATGGCTGCCAGTGCATGGAAGGCAACTTTTGTATCAAATATCTCCTGGGGAGTCTGTGGTAGGAATATGTAGTCCTTTGTGTGCTTGAGGAGGGCATCCAGCACTTGGTTCAGAATCCGAGAAAATAAGGGTTGTGATATGCCTTGCATGTGCCCCACTGTGTGCTGGTAGGTGACTGTGGCAAGGAAGTGGAGCACAGACACTACCTTCAGTAGAGGGGGGATGGCGGAGCGTATTTCAATGAGGCTGACAATGTCGTCGTGTATCAGGTCCACAATGGTGGTGATGGTGTCCTGGTCCAGACGGTACAGGATGTGAATTTGCTCACGGGTTAGGTTGAATGGACTGGCTCTGATGCGAGGGATTGGAGGCTGCCTGCGTGGTAACGGTGGCTGCACTGGTGGGGCATGCTGGGCCTGTCTCACCCTCCTTCTCCTCCTGCGTCTCCTCTCTGGTGCCGGCTGTTGTTGTTGTTGCTTCTGTTGTGGCAATACAAGCATGTCCTCCAGCTCCAGTAATGCTACTACTATTGGAATCATCTTGGTGTCGGAGGGGGTGTGGTGTGTGGGTGTGCTCCTTTTGTAGTGGGCCAGACTCCATTGCCTCCACCTGTGCTGATTGTGTGCACCTGTGGCAGTTGGGAACACTGCTCAAGGCATTTTACGGTTGGTCTGTGATGCCGGTATTTACGGCATGCCGGTAAGCACTTTTAATGCCTTCATGAAGCCGGTATTTGCCTGTCCGCTTCACTTGTGATCTCCTCCAGTTTACGGCATGCCGCTATTGCCGGCTTGGTTGGCCGCATGCCTGCACCCATGGCGCTATTAGAGACCCTGTAAATTATGATGCCGCTAATAGCGGTCAGGCTGGTCAGCATAACCCGTACAGGTAATCAATGCCGGTAATCCTTTACCAGCATCGTTTGCCCCTTAGCACCAACCTCGGAATGACCCCCGATTTCTCCTTTGGCTTCGGCATCAAAGCAATCGGCGCTGACAGCGTCGATGAACTCGTCGAATGCTTGGACGGTTTATGCTTCTTAGCCGGTGTCGGAGAATCACTCGACTCTCGAGGAACCTTCGACGTTTTAACGTCGGGTAGAGAATGTCGGGTTTCTGCCTTACTACTGGTCTTAGCCAAAGTAGTTTCTGACCTTCGTGCATCATCCAAAGGAGCGACCGTGGTCTGGCTCTTTCGAGGTTTCTTTGAGGGGCCGGGGCTGCATTCTCAAAGAGCTTCATCATGTGTACTCTAAATTCTTCCCATTTTCTAGGGGAATCCAACCTAGTCGGACATCGTAACAACCTCGGTAGAGGTATTCGACGTAGAAGAGGGAGATCTATGTCTCCTCTTCGCCTTCTTGGAAGAAGATGAAGAACGCCTCGATCTACTCCTAGAACTAGACCTCTTTGAGTACTTGTGCCGATCCGAGTCTTTCGACTCACTGGACTTCCTATACTTCTTCGAAGAGGCCTCCAAGAGGCCTTCGAAGCTTCCTGGCCCATCGCCAATTTACCTTTTCATTCACAAAGAGCTTTCTCTATCATTGATTGACAGGAGCCACAGTCGCCGGTTCGATGGTCCTAACATAAACAGCAAAGGCAGACCCGGTGAGGGTCTGTGTTTGACATTTTTGAACCACAGTCGATACACTTTTTAACCTCCGTCTTAGGAGTGGAAGGGGTCGAAGATGATGACATTTTCCTGAGGAAAATACGAAGTGTGTCGTTACTCGATTGCGAAGCTATCGGAAAATGGAACTGGAGCCAACAGGTGCGGCACGAGCTACTTATACTACTGGTGACGTCGACACGCTACGGAGACCGTCGAGGGACATCAACGCCACAACCTCGTGCACAGCGCCCTCTGCCGAGAAAAAAAAAATCCAAAGCAGCGAAGCTGGCGAGATAGGAATATCATAGATGAGGAATAGGTGGGAGGACACAATCCATTCGAAAGGATGTATTGGGAAGTTGTGCAATGTATAAGCATGTCTGGTGCATGGATGTGTGGGTGTGATTGTATATATCAATAGAGTACTGTTTGATTGAGAGGTGGTATATTAGATGTGGTTGGAAAGGTTGTGGGAATTACGAGTCTGCAGAGGTGTGATGGTGTTGAGTTAGTGAGGAAGGGAGTGTTAGTGCAAAGGAATCTGTATGGTGATTGTGCTGTTTAATGGAACAGAGTGGGTGTTGCAATGGTGGTGTGTAGATGGAAATAGGAGGCGTGTGTATGGTGGAATATAATGGCCTAGAGTAAAATAAATGTTGTTTTGAGAAAAGTAGTCTGGGGTAATGCATATAGTGGGACTGTGTTGCTATTATAACATACATAGGCTTGGTCCATTAATGTAGTTACTTTGTGAGATGCGAAGGGTATTCGTTTTTCAGTTCTTGATTACAGTGATGTGCTTCTTTCCTGTAATTTTAAAAGAAAGTTAGTGGTCATATTTGGTAATGGTGAAGTACTGTCAGGAAGGAAGGCTTATATTTGTAATTGAATGAGGAGTGAAGGTGAAAACGTTAATAAAATTGGTGATCGGTTAAAAATGGTTGATTTTAGGAGCATTTTCCTGAAATTTAAGAAATGTGTGTGTGCATTTGCAGAAGCTCTGTAACAATTTGTAAAAGCGAACAAAAGGTGATGGAAAACATTTTGTAGTACACTTTAAATGGCAGTTGGTGTGTATAAGTTTAATGTGTTAGGAGTATATGAATACTTGCCAACATAATGCATTATAATCTGTTGGTTTTTATGTAGTCAAAGAGTTTTTGTTTGCATCATGGGACTTATTGTTGCACATTTACTGTTATAAACGTCGGCAGTACAAGTCACAGAATGTAGAGAACAAAGTAGGACTGCATAAGCAGCTTAAGATTGTAATGGGTTCTGTTAGGAAGTATACATGGACTGTTAATATATTAAACTGGCACACGCTGAGCGCCAATTAGAAATGGTGTACAAATCAATTTTTCCTGCTTTCGCTTGTTTTATGCCAAAGTGACAGACTACTGCTGGAAACGAAGATATGCATTTTTTTATTTTGTTAAAAATTCTACCCAAAAAATATTTAGAAAAGACAGCATTACATATGTTTGGAATACATGTCACAGTTTGGGATTGTGAAGTCTAGTCATGTTTTTTACTTTGCATTCTGGGACTTCTAGTTGCAACTTTATAATGGGTGAAGTGAATTGCAACTGACAGAATGCAAAGGAAAAAAGAAAGACTTACAATGCACCTATACATTGGAATGGGCGATGTTGGGTTGGATGCATGTGCTGCCAAGATATTAAACCGTGAGACAGTAAGTGACATTTCAAAATGGTGTACAGGTGTATTTTATTTGGTGTTCCCTTATTTTATGGAAAAGTGACACTGTTCTGCTGCACATGCACATATGAATTTTTCACCTTCCATGAAAATGCTTGTCAAAAGAAACTTTTTTAAATGCAGAGCATTTTAATTGGTTGCTGCTTTAGGTGCGCAGGTGATGAATGCTGCACTGCATGGCATTTGCTAGAGTGGTTAAAAAGACAATGGGTCTCATTACGACCTCGGCAGTAGCCACTTGTCCGGGTCGGGGTTCCCAGAATGAGGAATTACCAGGCCAGTCCGAGTTCGGAGGGCCCGGTAATTCCTCCTTTTAGGAACCCGGACCCGGACCTTCCCCATACCCATTTCAGCCCCCATAGGGCTGAATGGGAATGGGTGAGGGAGCAAACAACGGGCCAATTACGAGGGGCTCGTTGTTTGCTCCCTCCACCACTTCCGGGACCCGCTCTGCACTTCTGGTGAAACCAGACATGCAAACCGGGTCCCGTGAGGGGACCTCGTAATCAGGTGGGACGGGGTTGACGGCGCCAGCACCTTTACCGGCGCCGTTAACCCTGTCCCGCCTGGGTTATAATGAGGCCCAATATGCTTATTGCAAACCGTATTACAGGGGAAGTAATAGGAACCCTGTATATATAAGAAAGAGTTCAAGAAAACATTTTTTTTAAATATAAGCATGCCTGTACTATATTTTCTTAGATGAAGATCTCGGTGAATCTGGAAATAGAAATGTGGGCCAGTCACGCAGTAGTTTCTGATGCAGATGTGTTTTATTAAAAGGTGATATGTTCTCTGAAAGTTCAAGTGTACATATGAAGTGTTGAAGAGAGATGACAGGGTTAGGTGTAGAGGTTTTGGATGTGATTGGCTGATGGATGTGTGACTCTTTGAAAGCAGCCAATGAGGGAGTGTTAAGATCATGGAAATGGAATGGGTAGAAGGGATGCCTTCTGAAATTGGGTTCGCAAACACTGCGGCAGTCCATGGATGGCACGTGCCACATCCGGGCCTTTTGTGGATGCCTGCCATAGAAAGGGGACTGTCGGGAGTAGCCAATCAGGTTTTCTGGGTGTGGTGTACATGAACAGTGGGGGCAGTAGGAGTTTTGTTTACAGGAGTTGTGAAAGCAGTGATAAAGGCTGTGGTGATGTCTTTGAGAAGGCATACTCTGTGGATTCTGGGGGACTCTTCAATTCAGTCATTGAAAGTCTATGATGATAAATCAGGGTATTCTTGGAAATATTGGAATGGCAGAAGTGGAGGTTTCCTGGCATGCAGTTTGTGGCTCAAACTGGGCAAACCTGCTTTCATTTTGTGAGAATATGGCTCACTTCAAATATCCAGATATTGTAGTGGTCCACTGTGGAGGGGAAGTTTAGGGTGTGTGACTCCAGTGTCCTTGTAGGTTGCTCTGAAGGATTTTTTTAAAAGCCTAATGCAACTGTTTCCAGCAGCTCAAATTATTTTTTGAGAAATAAATCAGAGACGCATATGGAGATATCCAACAACCTTTTTCGGTCCTCAAACTGAACAATCAAGACAGATTGTAAATAAAGATGTATCTACTAGAAGTTGTGAGAGGATTGAAAATGGCCATGGCAATGTCTTTCGGCAGGCGGAGTATTTGGATGACTCTTGGGTCCACTGGGTGAAGGTGTATGCTGAGCACTGTGGAATGGCAAAAAATCTTGGATTTCCTGAATTGGAAGTGTTCTGGTACGGAGTGCTTGACATGAAGTGCGTGTACTTGCCCCCATTTTATGCAAATATGGTCCAATTGTAGGATCCAGATATTATTATTATTCCTTGTGGTGGGAACCGTTTGGGGAATGTGACTGGAATCTCTTTGCAGTTTGCAATGAAGGCGACATTGGGAAAGTTGAAGGAATTGTTTCCTAATTCCAAAATATCTTTCTCTCAAATTGCACAGAGACATATGTGGATGCGGGATAGATCATTTGGTCCGCAAATGGAAAAAGCGAGGTGCAACATAAATAAAGCTGTGTGTGCTTTTGTTTGCGATGTTGGGATGACATTGTTCAATAAGGAGAAAATTAAATTTGATAGGGCCAACATTTTTCGGTGAGATGGAGTCCATCTAACTGATGTGGGTAATCAGATTTTTGTGGAAACATTTGAAATGCTTTAAAGCAGTTTTTGTGAAAGTGAGAAGAAATAATGAAAATGAGTCAAATATTTTCTAACTTCTTTTTGTGTAAGCAAACATTTTAAAATTATATAAAAGCCAAAAAAAACGGTTGTTTTAAGAGACACCCTTTTTTAGCAGAAAACAATTGCAATGATCGCAATTGTCCCACGCCCTGGATTTTTGTACATGTTTGCGGACTACTGCACTGTCCGCAGGCTTTGCGGGATGCACAGGGCACTGTGACTTATTTTCTCACTTCTATTGTATATCTGAGAAGATGCAAGGTAGGGGAGAGAAGAGGCACCAACCACAGGGAGGAAGGGGCAGGTGGATAGAGGAAGATGTTGGGCGGGCCTTAATCGGGTAGATGGCAGTGTTTCTCATGCTCCTTGGCCGCAGCCTCAAAAGCACTCCTAAACTCCTCCTCCCTATAGATTGAGCTTCACAATGCATGCACTGTGCCCCTTGCAAGGTAAGGGTAAACAGCATTTTGTATGGCCTGCAAAGCTGCCACTGGGATCCTCTGCCCCAAAGGAGTACCCTTTGTGGTGACAGGAGTAGATCAAGATGATGGGGTGGAAGAAGTTAACCTGCTCTAACCTGTGAAAGGTATTGCCTTTCTCAGAGCCCTCTGGTGGGCCGATTTGGTGCAGCGCCTCATTGAAGTAGTCCCATAGGAATACAAGCCAGGTTTCCCGAGACTGAATACAAGTTTGCACTGAGTGCATCGAACCTTGTATCCATGTGCCTTTAGAATATTTCCAATGATGGTGAACAATTGCCACACCCAGGACTCACTCCAAGTAATGGTGACAGGGACATCCACCACTTGATCCTCTTCTTTTTCTTGATCCACCTCTGTATCTCTGTGCCTGTTCTCCTTTTGAGGTCCTCCAGGTTGTTGAGGTGGAGGTGGTGCTGGGGGTGGTTGGGAAGCAAAGATGGCCATTGGAGATGCCTTTGCAGCAGGTTTTCAGAAATTTGGAAAGCAGGTTGAACCCTTAGGCCCTTTTACTCAAGGTAACATGTTGTACTATGAATGGACCGAGAATAACTTCTCAAACTGTGCAAAAAGACTGACTCAGGAAGTTGGCAAATATCACTGTTTTATTAACAACTATCTGAAACAGGGAGTTTATTAATGATTGATGGGGACTCACAGTACCCCTGTGGTAGCCTAGTATGTTTCAGTTGAATTTGGCGAAACGTAAAGGAAGTTAAATCTTTTGAGTCTTTGTGCAATGGAATTGAGAAAAAACAAAATGTTCAAGTCAATTACCGTAAAATATTGCGCTTTTGCTGGGATACTGCATAGTATTATCGCTGGGTTTGAACCTAAAGAAAACTCGGCCTCTACAATGTGGTTAATCAGTCTCATGTCTTGTATGAATCGCCACAACACTTCCTTTAATATTTTCACAGGGTAACCGTGGTATAACACGATGATTCTGACGGTACCAGAATACCCTGCTTCATCAATGCTGCGGTAGTTTCAAAAATGCCCTCATCTGCCTCTCGAGACATTGGATATTGCCTTGCTCGAGGTACAATTGCTCCAGGTTTCAGCTTTATTTGGACCTCTTCTACTCCTTTTAACAGGCCTACATCATAAGGGGCTGTAGGGAATCATAAAATTACTATGCCGGGTTTACTGCACCGGCCGAAAATGCTGAATTTATTATTTTTTTAAACCCATTTCTCAGAATATATATGTGGGGGATGGGGTACAGTAAATAATTAATGTTGGGGTTGTATGGAATCATACAATTATTACGTTGGGTTTACTGCGCCGGCCGAAAATGCTGACTTTATTATTTTTTTAAACCCATTTCTCAGAACATATAAGGGGGGGATGGGGTAAAGTAAATAATTAATGTTGGGGGGAGTATGATGGGTTGTGGGGGGTATCCCCCCGCATATATAGTCTGTGAAAAGGGGCTTGAAAAAAAGAAAAAAAGTCGGAATTTTTGGCCGGCGCAATAAACTGGGTCGTAATAATCGCATAGATCCGTCTGTAGTCCATAAAACACTTGGCACTTTCTCCAAGTCTTCATCAAAAAATGCTGGCCACTGTCACATTATTGCCATGCACTGGGGAATCTACCTTTTCTCTATTCTGATCCAATACGTGATGCTCACAAAGAAAACCACTTCATCAACTGATGGATCATGCCTAAACATGTAATTGTCAGTGACGTCAGTCAATTTGCACCCTTCCCCAATGGCAATTACCGTTCTCAAATCCTGATGCCACTTGAGCAGCAACGTTTTTATGGTGCAAAGTCTTCCCAAGGTGGGGTGTGTGCGAAGTACTGAGATCCGATAATGGGCCACATTTTGTTAATTAGCTATTTGAACTAATATCACTACTATTGAGCATAAAGCATACATTTTCTTCTGCTTATCACCCGCAAATGAGATATGTGAGAGACTCAATGGCCTCCTCAAAGAGAGGATTACCAAGATTAAATTAAATTTAAAGAAGGGGTGGCTATATTGCCTACCCCTAGCCTTATATGCCTCTCGGAATCAACCAGGTTCTGGTCACCACCTCACCCTCAAAAGTTAGTGATAGGGCATTTCATGAGAAAGCCTCTTAAACCTCCATCTAGAATCTGGAGTGATGCCCATAGTGTAGCGAAGGCTCTAGGTGATGAGATGTACTATTATTTGACCTGTATGACTAACAGTGTTTATTTCATTTCAGATCAAGTCAAGCATCGGAGGCAGGGGTGAAGGAACACGGAAAAGAACAGTCCAGCGACCAATCCAAGTGAACTATTGTCGCAGCCAAAGTTATATGTTGATGATTTAATTCATATTAAAAAATGTACTTGAAAGTGGCACACACCTAGATTCATTTGTCCCTTTAGTGTTGAGGAAGTCTCCCCTTCTGCAGTTAAGGTATCGGGAAGACGAACTTGGCTGCACTTAGGCAATTTCAAAATCTACAAAGGCGAGAACCTCCCTCCAACAGTTACGGACCAAGAAGCAAGACAAGAAGTCGAATTTCTGCGTGTGACCTGAAGAAAGACGATAAGACAATGATTGATTATCACATATTTCTTTTGGACTGGAATTCAGTGAATACTCCTTACACATATTAGGAGGAAGTGCATAGATGTCAGGATCCCATGGCATATTTCCACATTGTTAAAAAGACATTACACTAGAAAGTGTTCATTTAAGAAATTTCATCATCACATATATATGTAAGAGTAATGGTTGAGTGATGTTTGAGTGTTAGTTCTGAATTTCACATCTTATTATTTACCTAAAATTCCTTAATGTTAAACTATGCAGGAAGTGCCTAATTTCCCAAGCCAAAATGGTGGCTCTGCTCCATAACTGTGATTGGAGGAATAGTGCTGTGAGGTAGCTTGGAACTTTCATCAAGATTCTAAACTGCCTTTCATTCCAGTTCCCATAGAGAAAGGTTGCAGATTTTATAGCTCCATAGATATTTAGTTTTAAGAAATTATAGAAATCCTTTTTAAGAAGATCTAAAGTGAAATACTACAGAAAGAAGAAGCCATCATTTAAATACAAGAATATTTACAGATGAAGCAAGATAAGTTTTCAAAGTGAAAAGTTCATCTTTCTGACTGTACTCATTTAAGAGTTTTATAACAAAGAAACTGTTACTATCTGCATTTTGATTTTTTAAAAGAACTATTAATTGCACTGTGCAAGTATTTGTGAAAGAATTATTTTGCGTTTTATTTTTTCTCGTGACTTCGTGTTCGTATATTATAGTATTGTGTAGTTTTATTTTTGATTAGTTAGAGTTTGATATTTAGTGTTGTTTAGATCGATTTTGTTTTCGTTTGAGTCGCGCGTGGTATACTACATCTTTTGTAGTATTTTTCTCGTTACACGCGCGTCTCGTTCTTATTAGTGTAACGGTAAATTTTCTAGTTAGAGTAAAGGACCCGCTTGCGTCTATTGCGTGCGTCCCGATAGTATTGTATTTCTTCCTGGTTTGGCTTGTTAGTGTTTACTAGTGACGTAGTTTTGGATTTCCGGAATTTCCAGTGTTTTCGTTTTCTTAATGCTGATTTATTACGGCGGAGTGCATTAACTTGTAATCAGTTATTTCTTCGAGCGCGGTTCTATTTTTTTTTTTTTTTTGCTTCGCGCATCCAATTTTTCAACCCCGTTCTGTTTGCGCGTTACGTTGTGATCTTCAAACAAGTGTATTTTTGTTCACAGTGCGTATAGTCATCTTTTCTACAACAGAACTTTAGAAGTCTACAGAATTGAACCAAAATACACACAGGTACATTTATTCCTCAGGGAGTACAAATAAATAAGAATGCTGGAAATTACTCTATAGAAGAACTTTAATTATTTCATGAACTTTATGAACTTTAATTGAACTATTCGTCAAAGCAAATTCAACTCAGATTTTCAACATTTAAGTCAAGAAACTACCAAAAGATTTATGAACTTTGCAGTATTATAATAACATTTGAAGACTTTAAGAAAAGTTTATTACTATAATTAATGCCTATCAGCCATCAAGCATAGGCAGCAGGTAAAAGAGAAAATAGTTTCAAATCTTATCAATAGAAGTAGACAATATTCAGTATAGAGTAAAATTAACCCATATATCCTTGTGTTTAGATTTTCACAGACACAGCATACTGATGAAAATAAATCTATCCAGTCCCAGAGAATAACCATCTACTGAGTCTGAATATCTGGGAACCAGTGTGCCAGGAACCAGTGAGCCAGTGTCTTGAGAGCCAGTGAAGATCTGCATTTGTTATTTTATCCTCTATTCCCCTTTCACCTTGGGTTTGTCGGTTTGGTAATTTTATTTATTAAGGATTGTTGAGCTGGCATACCAAGGGGGTCTGGTGGGCCAGCATCACTCCTGCAAGAAGATTCAAGACAGAGTCTGACAGAATCAAAGGCCCACGTATTTGAATCTTGCCTGAGTGATGATGGATCCAGAGTCAGAGTTGAGTTTGGGGGCCATAGGAAAAATGTTAATGGAGATTAAAGAAGAATTAAAGTTAGCAAAAAGTGAGACAATTAATTTAGGAGTTAGAATGGAAGAATTAAACAGTTATGTGCACAGGTCAGAGACTCCTGGAACCTCTAAGACAAAAGAAAATATTGAAAAAGAACCACCAGTTTTGTATCCAGAGTTAGATGTTAAATGGCGAACATATGAAGTAGAAGAGAAAAAAGATAAGAAAGATATCCATTTAACACCAGGAATATCTTTAGTATCCACTCCAATAGCGCCACCCGAAAGATTTAGTGGAGACCAGAGAAAGTTAAAGACATTTTTAATGCAATGTGAATTACATTATTTGTGTAGACCGGAAGCATTTCCTACAGGAACAGCAAAGGTTGCATTTTTAATTTCCTATCTTACAGGAGAGGCATCAGCATGGTCAGTTCCTTTTGTAGAAAGAGGTGCAAGAGAACTTAGAGACTGGAACCTGTTTAAAGATGAATTCCGTAAAATGTTTGATAAAAGAACTTCATCTTTAAGTGTAGATGGAGAATTATTAGAGTTACGTCAAGGTAGCAGAGAATTGGTAGCCTATATTACACACTTTAGATCATTGGTGCAAGAGAGTGAGTGGCCAGAGGAGAAGAGAGCGTCCATCTTTTACAGAGATTTAAGAGAGGAATTAAAAGATGCCTTAGCAACTATAGTAGAGAGACCTACAGTGTGTGAGGATTTAATTTCTTTAGTAATTCAGTTAGATCTACGATTATTGGAGCGTAGGTCAGAAAAGAGGAGAAATTGTTTCAAAAACAAAACTTGGAATAGGAGTGAACGACCCAAAGTAGAACAAAATGCTGGAAAAGAAATTAAAGTACAATTGAGTGAAAATCAAATTCGAGGTCCTTTAACTAAAGAAGAAAAGGAGAGAAGACGCAAGGAGAAATTATGTCTGTATTGTGGAGATAGAACACATTTTGTAGGAAGATGCCCACGTGCTCCTAAAAGACTTCCTCCATTTCCTGGAAAGGGACAAGTTGTAGCAAATACCATTCAGACTGCTATACCACACATCACTCTCAATGTATCCTTATATTGGGATGGTAAATTAAGATGTGGAGGTCCATGTGTGATTGATTGTGGAGCAACTGGAAATTTGATGGATTTGACTTTAGCAGAACGATTGGGGGTGCCTGTGGTAATTAAGGGAACTCCTGAACAAGTGAGAGCGGTGGATGGTACACAATTACCATCTGGGTTAATTACAAAAATGACAGGTGTGTTAAGAATGAAGATTGGTGAAAAACATGGTGAGGAAATTGTGTTTGAGTTAATTGATGCACCACAATTACAAATAATCCTAGGAATGCCATGGTTAACTTTACATAATCCATATATTGATTGGGAAAGAAGATCAGTAGAGTTCAAGTCAGAAATTTGTAAAGAACAATGTTCTATGTCATTTCAAGAATGGGATCAGGAAGGAATTTCTGAAGTTCAAGGAATTTGTCTAACTGCTGGAGTTATTAATGAACATGTGATAGGAGCTGTGTCTGGCTGTTTACCAGATTGTTATCAAGAGTTTAAGGATGTGTTTGATACACAAGTAGTTAAGGAATTACCCCCACATCGTTCATTTGATTGTGGAATTGACCTTGAAAATGGAGCACCTATACCTTGTGGGAGGGTTTATGCATTGACAGAAAAAGAAAATGAACATTTAAAGGAATATATTGATGAAAATTTAGCCAATGGGTTTATTAGACATTCACAATCCCCAGCAGCTTCACCATTATTTTTCTTGCCCAAAAAATACAAGACCTTGAGAACATGTATTGATTATAGGGCATTGAATAAGATCACAATCAAGAATAGATATCCATTACCTTTGATATCAGTTATGTTGGACAGAATTCAAGGAGCTAAAATATTCACCAAATTAGATCTAAGAGGAGCATATCATTTAGTAAGAGTGAGAGAGGGTGACGAATGGAAAACAGCATTCAGGACTAGATATGGATTGTTTGAGTACCAGGTAATGCCATTCGGTCTTTGCAATGCCCCTGCTGCATTTCAATTTTTCATTAATCAAGTTCTTCGAGAATATTTGGATGTGTTTGTTGTAGTATATATAGACAAAATCTAAATATTCTCTAAAGAATTAAATGAACACATTGAACATGTTAAAAGGTGTTGACTAAGTTAAGAGAAAATCAATTGTTTGCAAAACTTGAAAAAAGTCAATTTCACACTGATAGAGTTGAATTTTTAGGTTTTGTTTTGTCTCCAGAAGGACTAGAGATGGATTCAGCTAAGGTGAAAGCTGTACGAGATTGGCCACAGCCAAATTCTGTAAAAGACTTACAAAGTTTTATTGGTTTTGCTAATTTTTACCGCAGATTTATACAAAATTTCTCATAGATTATTTCTCCTTTAACAAGATTGTTAAAGAAAGATTGTGCTATGGGTGCTGTGTTGTCACAACATCATCGGGTTACGGGGCAGCTTCATCCGGTAGCTTTCTTTTCTAAAAGATTCTCACCAGCTGAAAGAAACTATACGATTTCAGATCGCGAATTGTTAGCAATAAAGGCAGCTTTTGTTGAATGGAGACACTATCTATTGGGAGCTCGACACCGAGTCACTGTGTTGACAGACCATAGAAACTTAACTTTTCTTCGATCTGCAAGAACTTTAACACCAAGGCAATTACGCTGGTCGTTATTTTTTGCAGAATATGATTTTGTAATTTTGTTCAAACCTGGGCGTCAGAATGGAAAAGCAGATGCCTTGTCTAGGTGTTTCCCTGGGAGTTTGAAGAATGATCCTTGTATATCTATGCCTTTGCTTGCAGAAAAGAATTTTGTCATTGCTGGGGTTGAAAAGGTTCAAGATTTTCGTGAGTCAATTTTACAATCTTTTACTGACAAGGAACTGTTGGATTGGGCGGTAGAAGATTCTGAACGTCACACTATAGAAGGTTTACCATATGTTGGAAAGCAGTTGTATTTGCCTTTTGAAGAGTTGAGAATTGAAGCATTAAAGAATTGTCATGATTCCCCTTTGGCTGGTCATCCAGGAATTAAGAAAACTTTTGATCTTCTTCAAAGGGAACTTTGGTGGAAGGAAATGAGGGAAGATTCTGAGAATTATGTGAGAACTTGTGATGTTTGTATTCGTTCTAAGTCTGATCATCAGAAAGCTGCAGGATATTTAGTTCCACTCCCAGTTCCACCTCGTCCGTGGCATACGGTATCAATGGATTATATTGTGGATTTACCACCTGACAAGGGTTGTTCTACTATTCTTGTAGTTGTGGATGTGTTTTCTAAGGCTGGTCATTTTATCCCCATCAAGGGAGAGGCTACAGCGACATCTTTAGCTCAGGCCTTTCTGCAAAATGTTGTTAAATTGCATGGTTTACCTAATCAAGTAATTTCCGATAGAGGATCTCAATTTGTCTCTAGATTTTGGAAAGCTTTTTGCAAAGAGTTGAAAATAGAGATTAATTTAACAACAAGTTATCATCCTGAGAGTAACGGCCAAACCGAGAGGGTGAATCAAGAGTTAGAGAAGTATATATGATGCTATCTTGGTGCAGGTCAGGGGTGGTTGGAATTACTTTGGTTGGCAGAATTTTGCTATAATAACGCTACTAAAGATTCAACTTCTATGTCCCCAT
Organism: Ambystoma mexicanum; assembly: GCF_040938575.1. Classification (NCBI taxonomy): domain Eukaryota; kingdom Metazoa; phylum Chordata; class Amphibia; order Caudata; family Ambystomatidae; genus Ambystoma; species Ambystoma mexicanum. The sequence goes on from NC_090934.1 coordinate 897,978,622, forward strand.
TCTTTCTAAATCAGGGATTCCATCCACGATTTTTGAGAGGAGTGGTTTTGGATGAAATTGAGGTTCCAGATGTTGAAAGTAGGTTGATTGCTATGGAACAAAATTTAAAACGTGCTGTTCAGGATTTGAATAAGAGTAAACTTAATTACAAAAAATTTGCTGACAGAAAGCGTCGAAAAGAACCAAATTATCAGGGCGGAGACAAAGTATGGTTATCTACAAAGAATGTACCTTTGAAGGGGAGAAGTAAATTTAGTCCACGATATATTGGACCATTCGAGATAGAAAAGGTTTATTCCCCAGTATCTGTGAAATTGAAGTTACCATCAGGATTAAAAATTCATCCAACCTTTCATGTAAAATTATTGAAAAAATTTAGGAATGATACCAGAATGTATGATGTTCCTGGTCCTGTGTTTTCTGAAGATGAGAATGAATTTGAAGTGCAAGCTATTTTAGATTCCAGAATTGTTCATGGTCAACTTCAATACTTGATTGATTGGAAGGGATATGGTCCTGAAGAGTGTTCGTGGGAGAAAGTTGAAAATGTACATGCACCTAGATTGGTAAAAAGATTTCATCATTTACATCCTGAAAAAGTTGGCCCTGGGGCAGGGCATTACGAAGGGGGTACTGTCAGGATCCCATGGCATATTTCCAAATTGTTAAAAAGACATTACACTAGAAAATGTTCATTTAAGAAATTTCATCATCACATATATATGTAAGAGTAATGGTTGAGTGATGTTTAAGTGTTAGTTCTGAATTTCACATCTTATTATTTACCTAAAATTCCTTAATGTTAAACTATGCAGGAAGTGCCTAATTTCCCAAGCCAAAATGGTGGCTCTGTTCCATAACTGTGATTGGAGGAATAGTGCTGTGAGGTAGCTTGGAACTTTCATCAAGATTCTAAACTGCCTTTCATTACATTTCCCATAGAGAAAGGTTGCAGATTTTATAGCTCCATAGATATTTAGTTTTAAGAAATTATAGAAATCCTTTTTAAGAAGATCTAAAGTGAAATACTACAGAAAGAAGAAGCCAAATACAAGAATATTTACAGATGAAGGAAGCTAAGTTTTCAAAGTGAAAAGTTCATCTTTCTGACTGTACTCATTTAAGAGTTTTATAACAAAGAAACTGTTACTATCTGCATTTTGGTTTTTTAAAAGAACTATTAATTGCACTGTGCAAGTATTTGTGAAAGAATTATTTTGCGTTTTATTTTTTCTCGTGACTTCGTGTTCGTATATTATAGTATTGTGTAGTTTTAATTTTTTATTAGTTAGGGTTTGATATTTAGTGTTGTTTAGATCGATTTTGTTTTCGTTTGAGTCGCGCGTGGTATACTACATCTTTTGTAGTATTTTTCTCGTTACATGCGCATCTCATTCTTATTAGTGTAACAGTAAATTTCTAGTTCGAGTAAAGGACCCGCTTGCGTCTGTTGCGTGAGTCCCGATAGTATTGTATTTCTTCCTGGTTGGGCTTATTAGTGTTTACTAATGACGTAGTTTTGGATTTCCGGAATTTCCAGTGTTTTCGTTTTCTTAATGCTGATTTATTACGGCGGAGTGCATTAACCTGTAGTCAGTTATTTCTTCGAGTGCCGTTCTATTTTTTATTTTTTTATTTTTGCTTTGCGCATCCAATTTTTCAACCCCGTTCTGTTTGCGCGTTACGTCGTGATCTTCAGACAAGTGTATTTTTGTTCACAATGCGTATAGTCATCTTTTCTACAACAGAACTTTAGAAGTCTACAGGATTGAACCAAAATACACACAGGTACATTTATTCCTCAAGGAGTACAAATAAATAAAAATGCTGGAAATTACTCTATAGAAGAACTTTAATTATTTCATGAACTTTATGAACTTTAATTGAACTATTTGTCAAAGCAAATTCAACTCAGATTTTCAACATTTAAGTCAAGTAACTACCAAAAGATTTATGAACTTTGCAGTATTATAATAACATTTGAAGACTTTAAGAAAAGTTTATTACTATAATTAATGCCTATCAGCCATCAAGCATAGGCAGCAGGTAAAAGAGAAAATAGTTTAAAATCTTATCAATAGAAGTAGACAATATTCAGTATAGAGTAAAATTAACCCATGTATCCTTGTGTTTAGATTTTCACAGACACAGCATACTGATGAAAATAAATCTATCCAGTCCCAGAGAATAACCATCTACTGAGTCTGAATATCTGGGAACCAGTGTGCCAGGAACCAGTGAGCCAGTGTCTTGAGAGCCAGTGAAGATCTGCATTTGTTATTTTATCCTCTATTCCCCTTTCCCCTTGGGTTTGCCGGTTTGGTAATTTTATTTATTAAGGATTGTTGAGCTGGCATACCAAGGGGGTCTGGTGGGCCAGCATCACTCCTGCAAGAAGATTCAAGACATAGTCTGACAATAGACTTGTGAAGAAAACTCCAGAGGGTAAAACAAACTTTTTGAAATTCTTTGAAGGAATGAATATTGCATCAATATCATGCCTAAACATTGGTCCCTGATTAGAAATTGGAAGAGAGAACAATACCCAGATTCATTTAATGGAGAATATCTGTTTTAATGATAAATACATGATACCTGTCGACAGCGACACACATCGGCTTGTAGTTGCTATCTTTGTGTTTATACTTCAGTTTTACCCTGCTCTTGTCAGAAGAGATGTCAATATTCATACCTTTTGACAGAATCCTAAAAATGCTCCAGTGATTAGAAGACTCCTGATCGCTATAATTGAGCAGATTGTGCAATTATAAATGTAAAACAATTGAATATTTGCCTTAAAACATGATTCATCAGGAGGATAATGTGATTATTCAGAGAGCACAAGTTCAACACGTGTTGGGATGGCACACCAAAAGTTTGTCCAGACTCTTATGCTTGATATACATATACATATGCATGTGTATTCTGTTTATCTTTTTATAGCTTACATTTCGTGGTCTCTATTATCCTAAAGGTCCCATTGAAGAAAGGGCTCCTATGATGTTTCCTATTATCAGTACAAATGATGAAAATGTCTTTGATCTCTATGGGCATGTCAGGCGACATAGGAGGGATGAAGAGGAAGATGACCAGGAGATAAATACCTATCTTGGTAATTCAGCTCACCTGGGAAATAATATGTGGTATCAACACATGAAAAAGGTGGGAGAGAGATCATCTGATGAGAATGGCTATGTCTGCTCTCTCATCCCCTATGCCATGAATATAGTAAAGCCATTCATTTCAAAGAAGGTCTCAGCATCCGATGCAAAGTGCCGCAGTCATCTTGCAGCATGCACTACTCAGGGACTATTCCAAGGGAGTTGCGCAACCTTGCGGTGGAGAACATGACAGTTGTTCCCATACCAGGATGACTATATTAAGACTACTCAGATGGAGAAGGAGCCTGTATGGACAGATAATATGCTTGTGTATCCTGCTGCAGGACAGGATAAGGTGATAATTGAAGAAATGGAGAGGATGGACTGTTCTGATATGACAGAGAAAGCTTGGAGGCTTGGATGCTAGGAACAATGACAACTGCTAATCTATGGACGAGCGGGCACAAGTAAAGGATGGAAAGATGGAATGATGTCCTGTGCAGCCCATCTTCTGAGGTAAGAAGCAATACGAGGAATACATAAAGTGAAGGATGAGTGTCTGAGGTCTTGGTCCAAGTACTCCAAACTACTGACATGGGTGGAAGACGAATCAGGCCCAGTGGCCGTAGTCCCATTGGTTAATGTGACAATGTGTTTCCGGAGTTGGACATAATAAAAGGTGAAAAAACTAAATTGATGTCCAAGGAATGAGAAAAGGGACAGCTGTCGTAATGGATCAATATTGGGCCTGCGGTTCTAGAGCATATTTGAAATTACCCAAAGTTCGTCCATGTTGCAGCATTGGTGAGTCCCCAGAGAGATCTAAACATTGATGAATTCCCAAAGGTGGATGACCATTTCAGAAAAAGAAGATCACTTGAACTCTGACAGATGAAAAGAGAGAATTATTTCTCATTGAACTTAATAAAGGCTTATAAAGCCATTCTTGATAAACATAAGTTGGTCAGCAAGACTGCTATGATAATGACATCTATATATATCCTGGACTTCAAGCAGCAGTGAATGCCAAATGGCTACAGATCATCAGGCGGGTGCTTTGCCAGAAAATCAATGCTACTATAAAAGGATTCAATGCCATAAAGGGAGAGGTGAGGGCCATAAGACTGATGACCCTCCAGAATAGGTATGTCCTTGACATAATCACAGCAATGGAAGGAAGTGTTTGCGCAAAGATCAGTCCATCATGTTGCACATTCATACCTTCTCACCACGGTGAGAATGGGACCTTGATGTAGGCAATATCAATGTTGACAGACCTGCATACAAAGATGGGGGAAGAGACAGATGACATTGAAGATGACAGTTGGTTTGCATTCTTGTTTTCATTTATTCCTCATTGTATATCAAATGTATTCTAGTTTCTTGGAGCAATATTAGTGCTGATCATGTTTGGATTCTGTAAGTTCAGGATTATAATTGTAGAATGTAAGAAAACGGCAAAGAAAGCAGTAGGAATGAAGCCAGACGCCAAAGAGTTGACCGATGATGATGTCAGAGATTACATAAAGGCAAGCATTGTGGCACCTGAAGGAGCTAAATTCTGTTATCCAAAGGATCATAAAAGGTACAAGGGACATTGGGTCTACTGTACCCCAAAGAGGCAATGTAGTTACAAGACCTGGAGTGTGGATGAACACATTAAAACAGCGGGCACCCTGAGGGGGCTGAAGAAGATATGGACACTCAAGAAAAACTTCTTTAAGAGAAGATAAGGACAAAGAACAACTTGAGGAGGTGATCGAGGACTTGACAAGAGGGGGAATGTAGAGGAGCAGTCGTATACATCTGCATGAGATCCCGCCCCCTATCTCCCTTGTATTGGAGACATGAGAACGTGCCGTGTTTGACACCAGCCGTCGTGCCAATACTGCAGCGAGTGTTTGGAAGAAGATACCCATAAAGAGAACCTTATCGAATGTACCCCACAAGTAATGATAACCTGCAGAAGGAACTCCCTGAAGAATATGAGAAAGAGCAAAGAAGAGTAGCTAATGACGTCGTAAGAAAGTGTGCATGACGTCTCGATATACTAGCTGAAGATGATGTATAGACCCTGAACACCAATGACGAAGTAAGGATTGAGTTTACTCTCAAGTGTAAAAGAAGATTACACGTGCACGAAGTGCTACAGAAAACAAACACTCAATAAATGTACAGACGCTGAAATGCAAGGTAGATTAAGTCATTATAGAAGCTAGCTATGAGTACTGAATAGAATGCAGGTGAAGCCACCATTGTACAGAAACTGGGCATTGGTATCATGAATTAAGTAAGCCAGAAACCAAGAAGCGGGAATGGAAAAGTTGTTTCGCATCAGAATAGCAGGCTCATGGAGCTGCGTGGCGAGGCTGCCTGGCTTGAAGTCAAGTTTCTAGAAATCAAGGTCAGCTATCTACTCTGAAGAAGGAGCGTGCAGAGGATGAACCTTCTCACGTTAAGGTGCAAGAAAGAACACAAAAGATACCAAGTTTTAATTCATTTAGAGCATTTAAAAGCTGCAAAATTGACCAAAGCGTGGTCTTTTGTCACGTCAGCCAAGGATAGAAATAGAGTTTGAACTTGGAGTGCACGACACGATAGAGAGTGTCCTCACTCCTGTGCATTCTCAAAGACAAGGATACTCTGCAAGGCCAAGTACAAAGACAAGTTCATGGCAGAAGGCATGGGTGATGAGCGATGCTGGACTAATTGGGTGGTGAAGTAGCTTCATGTCCTATCTCCCTGCACCTGGATCTGGGCTTACGTGCTGCTAAATGAACCAAATGTTCCAGACATGGCACAAGCGTGCCAATCAATTGTATTAGTCTATATAACAAAGGACCTTATAGTTTGAAGACCAAGGAGAAACTGTATAGCGAATATTTCTGAAATTACATGTATTTAGATGTAGGCATACCTTGTCCACCTGCTAACGGGCAGCCAATAACAATCCTAGCTTCTATAGAAATGTATATTTAGATGTTTCCCTTAACCAATCCCGACCCTTGATTGGTTTTTCACTATTGCCATGTAGTATGACGTCACTCCGACGCTTTATTGTGTATAAAGACCATATTTTGTGTGGAGATCATTGAGAGACTGAGCGTACGTCTTTTGATGTTCGTTGTAACCTCCCTGTTTTAGATACTTGTTAATAAAACAGTACTTGCCATATTCTTATGTTTGCCTGGTTATTTGGACTCAGAATTACTCTGGTGTAATCCCATCCATTACCATATGCACATTCCAAAGAGCGCTAAGCTCATGTGGTAGCAGTGCAGATGGTTTCAGTTCCAAATGAGTCCAGCTCCAGAGTATCAGGCGATTAGACATCCTCCGCCATTAGCTGGAAGATCGTGGAGTGTCATGATGCCTACCCCCAGACATCCGGACCAAGCCCATCAGCCCCGGGAGCAGGCATCTAGACATTTGGTAAAACCTCAGCAGCCCCGGCCTTAGGCGCCAGGCTCATAGTAGAAATCAGTCCTGGTGCCTAAAGCGCCAGGCTCATGGTCATTACTTACCTCAGGCAGACCATGCTGCAAATGACTCCAATCCAACATGAAGCCTGAAAGGGACTATTTTTCTACAGGGACTATTTTTTACTCGGGTGTGGTTCTAGGGACTTCTTACCTGGGACTACTTTTGAGGCTATTTAAACCACGCCCGACCAGCAACACAAGCTTCACGTTATTCTGCATCCAGCAGAGTAATGCTCACCGTGCCTGCAGACTGCATCCAGTCTTCTGCCACGCCCGCCTCGAATCTGGAGCTCCTGAAACAAAGAGGAGAGAAAAGGACAAGGTTAGAAACAAACTATTTTCTAATTCCTCACCTGATTCCGGATCCATCTCGCCTCCGGACCTGGAAAGAAGATCATTTCTGTACGCGTCGCATCTACAGCTGCATCGCCGCGCCATACTCACCAGTCCTCGCAGCATCTTTCGATCCGGCGCTGCCTCCATCATTTCTTCTCCGGCGCCGGCATCTGAAACAACCAGGTGAGCCGAGAGAGCCAACAAATACAAACTCTCTTACCACCATAGACTTACCTGATTTACCACCGGAGGCATTATTCTTTAACTCTTCACATCTTCAAACGCTGCATCTGAAAACGGAGAGAAAAAAACACGTTAAATACATGCATCATTTACCAGACAGCATCGGGTAATACAGACTCTTACCTGAACGCCATCTACCGCCACAAGACCATCTTTTCTCGAACTCCACCGCAAGATAAGAAAGGAATGGGACACAAGTGAACCTTTGACATATTGTACTCTATGAACTCTATACTTACTGGTCTTCGCCAGGAACCTCAGAGTCAACTCTCGTCCGGAACTCCCCAACGCCTTTTAACCAGTGAAGGAACTGGTGTCTACGCGCCCCTGCAATTCACGCAGGATGGAGAGCTCATCTTTCAAGAATATAAGGAGAATCCTTCTACAGATCAAGCAGACGAGATTAGGAGGGCCAGTCCAGTCTATCATCTCTGCACTACGCATCACGTTGGTGGAGGCCGCAGCAGTCTGGGTCCGACCGACACCCCTGTGTGAACCAGGTGAGCGTAACAGGAGTTACCTGTGGAGAGCGGCCGATAGAAATAAACTTGCAAGAAGAACCGAGATGGTGGGCAGGTCCCTCTTTGAAGAAATGCTTCCTAGGTTTCCACGGGCGCTCTGCTCATGGAAGGCAAAGTGGTCGGATTGGAGGAGTAGTCGATAACTAAGGCCTCGAGATGATTAACGGATGTAAGTACACTAAGGGAAATGTCAATATAAAGGGGCTGGATTGTGATATTTTGAGTAACGGGAAGTTTTGTGTAGCTAAAGGAACGACTAAGTAATACTATTTCAAGGGAAATAGAAGAAGACGTCTCAAGCTCCAACGGGAGTATTAAGAAAGGTTACACGCACAGTCAGGACTGTAAAAGGTGACGTCTTGAAACCCTTTATAGGGTGAAATAAGTGGAGGCGTGAGAAGTATACCTCTTATTATAAACGGTGATGAACAATGGAAAGTGATCACGGGGGCTTTTAATGTGTATTGTTTTATTGTTTTAAGTATTATTTGTTGTGTAAAGTTTTAAGAAATGACAAGCTGTAAAAATCAGAAGTGACGTTGTTTGAAGTAAAGTGTAGTAAATGACTGGGGCCAATCAACAGATAGGTTGTTGAAACAAAAGAGGATTGAGCAGCAATTGATGGTGCTTGCTCACATTTGTTGTTTTTAAGATTGAATGTGGTGGCTTATTTGCCATGAGATAGGGATTTTATTAACGATCTGGTAAGTAACGACAGTCAATTGCGACTTGTCATTATGGAGTACACTCCTCTCATGCCTCTTTGTAAAACACTACCAAAACATGCACCGAAGGTCTAACAGTACAGTGCAGAATGGGTAAAGGGCACAGCTGATAAAATGTTCATGCCATGGCCACAAGGAGGATCATTGTCAAAAGTGGTATTGCAGCACATGAACACATATGTACATGCTGTGTACACGGGAACGCCATTAGAGAAAAGGCTGTCAGTTTTAGAACTTTGGAAAATGTACCAAGAGGAGAAGGAAGACTCAGTACAGGTGCAGTGGATGCTTAATCAGCATAAGGGGTAGGGTGTTGATCCCTCAGATCCTCTTACCTTTTCAGGGATTAAGAGTGTAAATACAGAAGAGATAGGAGTTTATCCTTTAAAGGAACTGAAAGTAGCGTTGGGGCATAGTAAGCGGATATGGTGTCCTGACATTTGGTCGAAAGACATTTGGTCGAAAGACAAATGGTCGACGGAATTTGGTCGAAAACCAAATGGTCGAATTTTTTTTAAAATTTATATATATATATTTTTTAGGTTTTCGTTTAGGGAAAAAAAGGGTTTTTTTTAGAAAAAAAAGGGGGTTGGGTGGGACCCCCCCAAAAAAAAAAATAAGTGGGACCCCCCCAAAAAAAAAAAATAAGTAAAAATAATTAAAAAAAAAATTCGACCATTTGGTTTTCGACCAAATGGTTTCGACCAATTGTCCTGTCGACCATTTTTCTTCGACCAAATGTCTGGTAACCGGTAGTAGGCTGTCAGCTGAAGGAAAGGACCAGTTGTAGCAGGGAGTCCCTGGTAGAGGACCCTTGCAGAGGAAGGGGCCCACAGACAGGAAGGGTCAAGGTAATGGACTGCTGTCTGCAGATCAGAGAGGCCGAGATGCGTCCGTGAGGCTAATGATAGGCAGTCAGTATTGACAGGGGAGGATCCGGATGAGGTAGAGGTGTACATCAACAATAGAATATGAGAGATGAAAGCCACTCTCAACTTGGCGTGAGAGCAGGAGCGGAGCAGGTCCCAACAGAGACGGAGAGGCAGGTGTCAATTGGAAGGTCTAGTGGAGGTGGGTAGCCCGCTGGCAAGAGGAAAGAGCAGGCGAAGCAGCCAAATGTAGAAGGCAGAGGCCAGGTAGTCCTGCCTGAGGCAAGGGCAGGGGTGGATCAGACCAGTGCTGGCAGGGGCCCGCTGCAGTGACAGAGCAGCAGATCCAGCAGTTGGATCTCCTTCTCTGTCACAGAAAGTTGTCTCTGTCCAGCACAGAAAGTTGTCTTTCTGTGGCCCCAGTGATGGTGTGCACACGTTGAAATGGTCCTGCGGCTATACGCCTGTGTGTGGATGTGTACATTTTTGTGTGTGTGGTGGAATGTGGTTGGAATTTGTGTATTTACCTATCATTCACATGTCCCTGTAGTCTCTGGCTTCCAACTGCGCACAGATGCTGGAGACTCTTAATATGTGGCTGTCATGGATGGAGCATGGGAAATTGGCAAACACATCCATGATGAGGCCATCGGCATCACTGAACAGTTGGATGCTGATGGAGTGCCAGCGGTGCCGGTTTCAGTACATGTCTGCGCGGTCCTGGGGTTGTGGGGCATAGTGCAACATGGGTGCATTCCATGTCCCGATGACACGGGGAAATCGGTGGGTGGAGTAAAACGCCATCATGGAGAGGTCCATAGGCCTCCTGAAGTCACGATTTAGATGCCTGGTCTACTTGGGGCATGTTCTCCTGTACAGGCCACATGTGGTATGCAACATCATACATGCCTGTTGCATCCTGCATAACATCACAGTGTGCAAAAGAGTACAGGCAGACCTAGTACCTGACCTCAGGCCAGAGCCACAAGCCAGGACACCAACCCGCGGGGAGCCCCGTTTGACAGCGGCATGAGTGAGGGAGCAACTGTTCAACTGGTTTCTCACATGAGCATGCATGCTGCCAGAAAGGAACATTGACCGTACAAAACACAGTGCCCATGATGAAAGGATGACAAGTGCCAGGCACGGCCTACACACACTAACCTGCCTGAGAGTATCTATGCATTTGGGGGTTGCCAGTGTGTGTGTCTTTTTTTTCTGGGAGTATTGTGTCTCGGTGAGTGTGACAGCCAAAGAGTGTATGTTTGGATGTATTTACTAAATGAAAGCGGATGTAGGGACGTGCGTGTGGAGTGTAGAAAGTTAAATCCCTTCCCCACTTTCCATTCCCTCCCTCCCTTTATTACCTCTCCCTGTCCTCCTTAGCTTTATCTTTCCTGTCTCTCTTATGATCTCCTCTCTTTTATTGCTTACTTCACTCATTTTTTTTCTCTCCTTCTCTTTTCTCCTTACCTCCCCTCGCCTCTCTTCTTGCAAATTGCTCTAAATGCCGATTTTAAAACTTGATTCATGTATACTATTTTGCTTCTACTGTTCTATGTTTGATGTGTTTCTTGTTATTAACTGTAAAGCGCCTTGGATGAAGGCGCTACATAAAGTAATAAATAAAAATAAATAAATAAGGCATGCAGCTGATGGTGTAAGTATGGTGCACGATGCAGGTACGTTTGTTGAGTTGCTCAGTGAGGGCAGGGATGGTTTGAGAAAGTGCGTGGGTGCATGTCTATTGTAATCGTGGGTGTATGTGCACATATTCGTCATGTTTGACTCTATTTTACCTTGACATGTTAATTTACTCTTGTGTGAGTTCCGCCGAGGGGAATTATATGCAGTATTTTAGGTTGTACGTGCTTTATCTTAGTGATCAGGCCTGACTTGCGTCCAATTTTGTGCATGGTGTAAGATCCACTGATGTTTCGTGTCTGACTTAGTAAATGTGCCGATTTGGTCATTACTTACAGTGCACATACAACTAAATAGCATTTTATGTAACACACTAAAAGGTCATAGTAAATTGAGCCCAAAGTCCTTTTTTCTACTTACATTATTTTTCTGAGCATAGCAAATGTAGTCTTACTTAAGCTACTTATTTAGCTTAGTAAATTGCCTCATTTATAAATACATTTTTAGAAACAAGCACAATTATTACATCTTTCATTGTTTTACACATATTAATGATTTAAAAACAATGTTGTAATACAACTTTCAAGTCCCTCGGGCCTCACTTCCCCATTGTCAACAATGGTAAAGCCCACTTACACCTCACCTGATGGTGCCTGCAAGCACACCTCTGGGGCCTTGAAGATGGCTGACAATGTGGCACTGAAGATCAGCTGTTTTTGCATCTTAGCCCACTTGTCCCGTTCCTGCCACCACGACTGGCTGGGCAGGTCTACATCCCTTACTGCTACAACAGAGCCAAAAGGCGCTTGCCGGCACCATCTAGGGCCAACGAACTACATACAGTGCTCTTCCTCTACCTTGCAGCCAGGAACGCAACCCATCACCCACTTAAACCTCACCTGATGGTGCCTGCAAGCAGATCTATGGGTCCTTGAAGATGGTCGACTGTGCTGGACTGAACATCAGTTGTTTTTGCATTTTAGCCCAGGTATTGGCTGGGCAGGTCTACATCCCTTACTGCTATGACAGAGTCAGATGGCGCTTGCCGGCCCCATCATCAAGTCCTGTCTGATTCTGTCTGGGCCTGGTAGGACCCTGGACGGGGCTAATCAAACCTCCACCTGTGCATCCAACAACTACCCCAGTTCGATCCCTGTTCACACGTCTAGCTTTATGTGGGGCAGTTCCTAACACTGTCCGTCACTACAATAGATCTTTAATGAGACATCTTCCTTTCATTTTTTAAATAATTTTCCAGACCATAGGAAGAGTGATTTCACCTGAGAATGTATATGAACAAGGAGAAGAGACAAGTCTTCTCATTTGTGGTGAATATGATGGATTATTATTACAGGGTTAACTTTTAAGGATTTATCCAGATAATATGCTGGTGATATTAATTAATAATGCATGTTTTGAGAATGAGATCATGGCTTTTCTGAGATCAGACATCATCAGATTGCATGACAAGCATTAGGGATTTTCTATTCAGAGTGGAAGGTGATTTGGTTCACTTAAGAAGTCAGTATTGCATAAGATTAAGGACATGCATCCTAGCATGCTTGCAATATTTGAACACGAGTGCTATTGGGAAGTAAGGTCCTAAATCACTTGGAAATGGACTACTAAATTTCACATCCAAAATATTGTATAATAAGGTATGGGTGGTGCTGGGTTGATTTGGCAATAGAAAGGTTTCTAGGTCTTTGAGCACGAGATAATGATAACACGGGTACGTGGCCATTTTAATAATGATTTTTTAAAATGTTTTCCTTTACCTTCTCCAACTCCATTTCCTCTTCCCCCTTTTGGTCTTCACTCCCCCATTTTCTTGGGTACTGCACATTTTTTGATATGGCCAACTGCACAAACACACGTGTGTATGTATATTTGGTGTATTTAATTTGTTTGAACTTGTTAGTGCACCTACCAATTCCCTTAATTGGGACATGTTTTGGTGATTGATGTATTTATATTTTGTAAAAAACAATTGAGTGTCAAAACAAAATCATGATGTATCATGTAAATATCCCTGATGAAGACCTCTTAAAGGTCAAAACACGTTTCTGCTATGGGTGCTGATCATTCATTAACTGTTTAGATTATTTAGAGGCTATGGGCCTCATTACACGGATGGCGGTAGGGATTTACCGGTACCGGTAAAATACCGGTAACGGTAAATCCTTACCGCCTTACTACGAGGTCCCTTTGCGGGTTGGGGGATTTAACACCTGCTTTTTGCAGGCGTTAAAATCCAACCCGCTAAGGGACCTGGGAGCTAATTACGGCACCGCAAAATTGCGGTGCCATAATTAGCGCCTTCCCCATTCCCATAGAGCCCTATGGGGCAGAAATGGGAATGGGGAAGGGCAATGGTGGAAGGGGGATTTACTGCCCCTCCAACCTTGGAATGGGGCGGTAAATCGCCTTCCCGCCAAGGCGGTGCCGGTATTTTACCGGCATGAGCCATGGCTCTAATAGCGCCATGGCTCACCGCCTACCGTGTAATGAGGCCCTATGTGTGTTAATCTAAAAAAACTATACAAAGACCAAACCTGGTTTGGAGACAAGTATAGAGCCTAATGAATGGGAGATAAGGAGGCCATGGAGTATAGCTGACTAGTTGAATTTTGTTAGGTATGGCCTTGGATTTAGGCCATGTGCATACTTCCATGCACCCACCCTCCACGCGGACTAACATATAAATCAAATTGTTTTAATTTATACAGAATACAACAGGTAGTTAGCTAAACCTGATAGAACCCTCTCCAATGTTCTTCTGGTTTACCTACCCTGAGAAATGTATGTATTTTAATGCTTTATTGGAATGTCGTATCCTTAAAAAATCACTCTCTGAAGCTATTTGATTCACTTCTTTAAAAAGTGGGGGGAAATCAGGTATAATAATAGGCTAAGGGGGAGCAAACCTGACCTGTATATAATTAGAACAACAAAGCTCCCACACCTAAATTAGGTTTATGGCATGTAGTTCACTGGATGAATTAGGGATCCACACATTAGTGAACGACAATTCAAACAAAGACAAGTAGAAGTTCAAGGAAAATACAACCTGACTTCATAGAACAATATTATAATAACATAAACAGTTTTTAATAAATAGAGTTGTTAAAATCATCACATAAAACATAAAGTGTCCAGTGCTCTAAAGTGCATAGCGATGTTCGTCACATCAATACTAATGTGCAAAATGTGCTTCAATTGTACAAAAAACGCAATTTCACAGTATCTCCCCCCCTTAGCCTATTATTATACCTGATTTCCCCCACTTTTTAAGGAGGTTTTAGCACGGCTATTGGTCGTGGGAATTTGCATTTATACCCTGTTGAATTATACAGATACACAGTATACCAGGCTATAGTCAGAACCGTCCCTCGTCACTAAGTTAATATGGCTGCTGACAAAGTGAAAAGTTATGATGACAAATATGTACTGGAACTACTAGCACAAGCCACAGCTTTAGATCCTGATAATGGGAACTCTACAATAAATAATGTCAGCAATTGGGATGAGTTAGCCCAATTGAAGAAAAGGTTCATTAGAACGGAATTGCACGGAGTAATCATGATTGAATACCTTAGGAATGGTACTTTACCCCAAGGATTGGTGGTAAGAAATGAACCAAGATTATTTTTAGATAACAAACAGTTCATACAGCAATGGAGTTACATTGCAAATAAATGTGGCCGAGACTGGATTATTCTAATCATCGACACGGCCAAAGAAATGACTGATAAACTTGCAGCTGAGCTACTAATACTAGAAGACGAAATTAAGAAGCTAGTATCTATAGATATATATAAAAAAAGACTTGAAGAACTCAATAAAGAAATAGATAGATGAGTTCAAAGATTACACCACTCGAGATAGGGTTAGAAGGATGAGAAAAGATCTGATCAATTTCTCTCATGAGAAAGCATTCACATACACCCAGGATAACTACAAACCAACCCAAACACGAGATCAACCGCGTACAAGAGGACGAAGAGTTAGATTTGGTAATACATCATACAGCTCACACGGCTCCAATGATGAAAACCTGGATGATGGCGCGATGACTACTACTTTAACAATAGAGGGATTCCAAGAGGCAGAAGAGCTAGTTGCCTTGAACTTCTACTTGTCTTTGTTTGAATTGTCGTTCACTAATGTGTGGATCCCTAATTCATCCAGTGAACTACATGCCATAAACCTAATTTCGGTGTGGGAGCTTTGTTGAGCTATTTGATTCACCACCAGACATTCCCTAGCATTACAAAACAAAATAAGAGCAGACAAAGTAGATGCAAGCCGAGTTGGGGAGTGCTGAACTCACGAATAGTGAAAATGCTGTCTTGGGCTGAATAAGAACATTGAATTGTATGTTGAATGCATAATAAACAGTATGTAATTTCAATCAATTTCCAATATAACATTATGATTACCCTAGAACAAGGCAGGGAGGAATGAACAGATAAACAACCTGCATGGCCACCAGTGTTGCTTGGAGTGTAGAAGAACCACTGTAATAGCAGATACATGTATGAGTCTAACAAGTTAATGCTCCATTCAGTAAATACAAATTCAATGTAGTGGTGACATTGAGACCCACACTTTCCTCATCATATGGCCCCAGTGCTGTGATCATTAAGGAACTAACTTCCACTGGAGTACCTACTAGAATTAATCCTGTCAACATGGAGAGGTATGCAGTGCAGCTGGCTTGGGATGTGCTCTAAACCTTGGGTGGAAATACATGCTTTGCCTTAAACAAAGATAGCAATGAATAGCTCCTGGCATCATTTTTCAACCCTATTTGCTGCTTTTCAGACACATGAGAACTCTGAGAACTCAGGAGGAAAAGACAGAATGATGATCTACAACAGTACTGCTTTAGTAAGTGGTCCATCTAGAGAGCATCACTTGTGATATTTGCCAGAAAATCCCTAAGCTCGCCTCCCACCAATGTATAAGACAAGCAAGTGTTTATTGCTGTAGGGTCCGTTGGATCTAACCACAGGAGAAGCCTCAAAGTGCCCGAAGCTAAATAATGTACACTCATTAAAATAAACCAGCACTACATTGTGGAATACTATGTCAAGAGACATAGCTGCAGCCAACAGACCAGTTCCGAGGATGAATTCTTCTTTTCATCTTCAACTCAAACAGTGAAAAATGGAGTAGGGTTATTTACTGGGGCTTGGAGTTGTTAAGGGGATAGCTTTCATTTTTTTTAAATTATACTTGATACAACTATTTTACTAGTTTTTATAAGTTTTAACAAGTTATGCGAGCCTTGAATGTTCTGTTAATTGTTTCCTCTAGTGGTTTGTCTTTAGTCTTTTTCGATCATTTGCAAGTCTTTCATTTTACAATAAACAAAGTCTTTCCTTTTAAAGTATATATATTCCTTGTTTCTTGACTGTTATGTCTCCCGTTCACTTTCTGCAGACGGTTTATTGTCCAGGTCAAGGCTCTCTAGGAAATTACCTACGGCAATCACTGGTTTGATGTTTTCTCCGTTCATCAGGTATGTCCACCTGTATTCCTCGTCCAGGCTGCAGAAATATGTAAAAAGGGGGGCGAGGTGTGTTCTTCTGTTGGTCGACAGATACTTGCAGCTAAGGAGTAGGTGATTTAGTGTTTCAATTGATTGAGGTTCCTCACAATATCGGCATTTGTTGTACTTAGTTTTGTCTCTGATTGCTTGGATCTCTTTAGTTTTTAAGACATTCAACCGGGCACTCATGAAGGTTGAGCGTATCCTTTTGTTAGGAAATTTTACTAGGTAGTTCACAGCCTCATTCAGTTTCTAGGCAGTAGTAGGAAGATGTGTGGTTAACTTATTTCTTCTAGCCAAGTCTGCTGTTTTGCACCAATCTGCGTCTTTTGAGTTTTTTTGCTGTTTTCGTCAGGTTCCTCTCCAAATCTTCCTTTGAGCTTCCGATTTCCACAAGGAGTAAAAGATTTTTATGTGCCAATGAGGCCTGCATTTTGTTGTCTCCATTGTTCATTTCTTTTCGGATTATCTCATAGATTTTCTAATTTCATGAGCAGATTTTCCTAAACAGCATTAGACCATTAAGGTCTACAGTAGCTTTCAATGATGTTAAGCCTAGCTCTCTTCTAATAGATGCTATAGGAGTAGAGGTCGGCAAGTGAAGTGTTTTCCTCCAAAACAATCCCTCTAGTTTATTCCAAAGTTCTGAGGGTATAGCCTGCATGGCTTCTGCTACAAAAACGCTGGAACTACTTTTCTTTTGTAAAAAGTCAGGCAAGCTTTGAGGGAAAAGTGGACGAATATTTTGGCCATCAGTTGCGTCTGGATGATTAGGTTTTTGATTTTATGCAAATGGTTTCCTGCATTGGTTGTTCTTGTGAATTGTTGCTAATGGTGACACCTAAGTGAAGGCTTCCACTCTTTCTAGTCATTCTTTGACTAAGTTCCAAGATGACATTTTCTTTCTTTTAGGCACTTTCTCCAGGATCATCACATTGGTCTTACTTGTGATGATCTCGAGATCGTTTAGTGAGAGGTAGGCCAAGAAGTTGTCAAGTTTCCTTTGAAGGCCTACTGCGGTCTGGTCGATTAAGATTATATCGTCTGCATAGACCAGTCTTGAAATCTATTTGTTGCCCACAGATGGCAGAAAGGTTCTGATGTTTCTCTCAGCAATTTGAATATGTCATATGTAGGCATTATAGAGCGCAGGTGCCAGAGGACAAACTTGTTTGACCTTTAGTGACTAACTGCTGGTGAGGGAAGTGTGAATGTTGTATCATGACATGATGCAATTAAGTCTTGCTCTTGCTAATTTGAAACCACATTAGTGGAAGTGAGAGCTGCCATCATGAGAAATTTGGGGTATTTTGCCTGCTACCTGAGAGACACTAAAATGATAATTTTGTGGGTTCTCCCTGCAGTCTGTGAGCCACCAATACGATATTTATTTGCGCTCTCTTCACTTGCCAAAAGCTGACAGCGTGAGATTTATTTGTTGCTATCACTGCCCCCCAAGAACTGCCAACATAATATGTGTTGTGTTCCCTCCATTACTGGAGAGAAGCAAACATAAGAACTATTTGTGTTCTCCCTACTACCAGGGAAAAATGCAAAATTGAGAATGTTTGTGCTGTCCTCGTTACAAAATTATTGTGTTCATGATAATGTTTTAGGTTCTTCCTGCTCCCAGCGAACCATCAACATACACATTTGTTGGGTTCTTCCCACTAGCTGTGAGCCACCACATGAGGCTTTTTTGGGTTCTCCCTATTATCCAAGACCCACCAACATGATCATTTTATGCATGTTCCCTGCTACATTTGAAAGACACCAGTGTAACATTTTTCTCAGGGTTACCCTGTTGATAACGGATGAAATATAGTACATGAATTTGAATGCATATGGAGTCCTGGTGTTTCTGATGTCAGGTGTAGAGAGCTCCAGTGAGGTAGAAGCAAGATGAAGCACATGGATGTTAAGGAATGATGAAATTGAAGAGCGTGTTAGACAGTAGGCTGCCATGAGGAGAGTGTTAAAAGATTTAATCATCCAGGTGTGGTTGTGGTTGTGGGGTCGGAGGGGGCAGGGGATTAGTCAATGTAAAAATTAACATAACTTGTCTGCATTTTCTGCCTTGTTAACTTTAGTGTGCAGAGTGGTTGATGGGCATGTATTTGAGCCTTCAGATCACCTTGTACTACACTGTCCTCCAGTTAGAGCCCCGGATGAGCACCACCTGGCAATGCAGGCAATGTTTGCTTGCAAAAATGCCTAACTTTAGCACATCTGCTGGACATTAGAACAACACAGTAAAATAATTCCAGCAGGAAGCCAAGACACGTGTCAGTGTTTTACAAAATACTCCACCCTTGATTGCTTCACCTCCCTCAGACAGCTCCTCAACCCTATGTCATTATGGACAGACAGACGCACCAATAAGGCTGCAAGTCATTCTTTTTTTTTGGAGGGACACACCCTGCTAAGCAATTACAGAGTTAATAGCATGGGGAATAATGCTGATCCATGTGGTCCACAGAAAGGAAGGGGAGCATGGATAGACCTTGTATCTGGAATTGGTTGGCCAGGAAAGAGAAAAAACAACCCAAAACCATTAAAAAACCCATCTGTTCTTCAAGGATCTTAATAAGAACCCCATGATAGATTGTGCTCACAGCCAGGGAGGGATTCAACAATAGCTGTACATTATCTAACATTGGATGAATCACTGCCTTGGTGCTACGTCCTATTTGGAAGCCAGATGATGAAAGGGAAGATCCATTTAGGCTCCTTATGATCACAAGAAAGAAAACAGAAGATCAAAAACTATGATATTGCCAGAGACAAAGTGCCCGGACCCCGGCAAATCCTACAATTGTAATCCACAAAAACAGAACACAACCAGAATTAAAATCTGAAAGAAACATTGCAATTACAAAATCTGATGTCAGCTCACAGTCATCAAAACTGGTGTGTTGGTATTCAATCTTGTTGATGTAAACTGTCTGGTATATCATGCCTGTCTCATGATTCACGTCATATCAGCCAGTTGAATATGGGAATCTGCAGAGAGTTATCCAATTGGGAGGGTCAGATCATCATCAGAGTGCACCTCGCAGAGACGGACAGCAAAAATTACCAACAGGAAATTAAGAGCCAAAACACCTCCTGAAAAATTGATTCAGTTGTCCCCACTGGATACGTGGAAAGGAGCATCAGGTAAAATGCCTTCTGTTCAGGAGAGAGGCAGAATACACCATGGGATTGTCAGAGTCCTGAAAGATGCTGTTGCAGAGCTTCCGTGGTTGTCTTTGTGGCAGTTGTTGCTACCATCTGTTGACAAAGTTTCTTGTGTATTCAGCGAATCAGCTTTTATGCCAAACCTGTGGGTTAGCCCAAACACCAATCATACACTCATGCACCATTGAAACATGTGGTGCCAGATAATTAGTGCTGGCCACCACGCACAAACATCCATGGGAACTTTGGGTTGTACCTCGAGACGAATCCTAGATCCCTACCCCTGCAATCACTCACAGGAA
The DNA here is from genome assembly GCF_040938575.1 of Ambystoma mexicanum. Classification (NCBI taxonomy): domain Eukaryota; kingdom Metazoa; phylum Chordata; class Amphibia; order Caudata; family Ambystomatidae; genus Ambystoma; species Ambystoma mexicanum. The sequence goes on from NC_090934.1 coordinate 897,998,582, forward strand.
ACACCACACATTTCAAGCTCCTGACCAGAGTTCACTTCAGAATACTTACTCTGTATGGTAATTGTCAGCCTATATGCATATGTTGGGAGTGTTGTGGGGGCATGCTGCTGTCATTGTGGCTGTAGCCACCAAGAAAAAGCTAATAAGCCCTGTGCGTCATTGGTAGGGGTGTACAGCGTGAAGGACTGGCTTGATAAGACACTTCTCTGCCCAGGCCAGGTGCTGGTGATTGACGGTTGGAGACGTGGGCGGAGGGCATCGTCGAATCTCCGGGAAGAGCGCAGAGTTTGTTTCTTTCTTTTAGTAGAATGCAGTGAACCTTCTGAACAAGTAATTCCCGGGAAGCAGTGATGAGGCTTACCGGGCTGCAGTGTGGAGTCAGGAGAGTCACGGGGAATTGCTGCGGTGCCGGCAGAGACGAAGTGGATTTCGCCTGACAATGTTTGCTCAAGAGTCTTCCCGAGGCTCCCGAGCCTCAGATAAGTGGCCTTGTTGAATGCTAAGTATATTTACGAAATACACAGGGCATAAACTCTTATGGGAGCAGTGTTATGAAATCATGGACTGTGTTACGTAGTCCAAGTGCATGTTATGCACACAGGTGTGGGACATGCTTGTAGACACTCTTGAGGAGCTGTGCAACTTACCCAGGCTTCGCGGCAGGAAAGTGATGTTTGCCTAATATCCTCTGTGTGTGAGGTGAACACATGGAGGGGAAGGAAGCAAGGTGTATGGAGCAAAAAGCTAAATGTTGATCAGAATATTCAGTTTATGTTGTACATGTTGTCATTCATCAATTCATCATGTCATTTCATTGTCTATGCCACTGTTATGTTTTATGTTTCTTGCATGGGTATGAGGGCAAATCCCACCAGGATTGGACAGGAGAGGTTATAATTAAGGATGAGTGTGTGAGGGGATGTTAGGTGGTCCATGTTCATTAGACAATGTATGCGCATTGTTACAGAGTCACAATTAAGAGTGATTGTATGTCTTTTCCTAAATCCCCCGTCCCATCCAATTTGCTACCCTCATCCTCTTTCTTGTTTTCCTACAACCCCCTTACCCATCCACAACCTCTCCCTAGCCCCTCTTCCCCTGACTGGCTGCCTCGTGGTCACCTGTTACTTGGAATCAGTGACCCGTGCCAACCACGGTGGAGGGGTTGTATACATTTCGGCTTCTGTGGTTCGGAAGAGGGTGTCGATACCCTCTCCTCCATTGGGTTGTGATATATATGCTAGTCAAGGGCAACAACAAACAGTTGCCTGCTAACTAGATGCAACTATACTAGAAGTTCCATTTTACAAGCATTCAGGAAGAAAAGGCTTCCTGAGAGCCAACATGGCACTGCATTAATGTATAGTGCCACCAACCAGAACTCATTCATCACTTTGGGTCAGGATACGGACGCAGGGACTCTAATAGGTACTATCGTGGTAGCCCTCATCTTTGGGATCCATTGGGTTCCCTGAAACATCACAGAAACATATAAGTCCCTTAAACCACATAGAAGGGTTTTACTGTGAAACAATAGTTAGGACATCATAAGAGACAAGCAAAAAGAGTCTATCAACAGTAAGGCAAAAGTGGAAATTCTACCTAACAATTTGGTTTTTGCATTCTACTCTTGTTCCCACCTCACATCATTCATGGGTTTGTCCTTGTTTGACAGTGGAGGATATCATTTTTGCAAGTATTATGTTTTATAACATGATTGATGGGATTTATTTTGAAATGTAGCAATAATATCCAATACCGCTGGCGAAGGAGGAGGGAAGGGAGGGTGGTGGAAGATGGAGGGGCAGGGGAAGCGGTCGGCAGGTTGCTTGGAATGTGGGCTTGGATCATGGGATATTGATAGCGAACCAAGCAACCTGATTGGTTGCCCTCCCCCACCGCCCGGGTGCTAATAATCAGTACCTCTACATTGATTTTCAGTCTGGTTTTAAGGAGATAATGTGACAAAACGATTATTAAGCAGTATTACAAGGATGAATGGTGGTACCTAAGCACCTGCTCAGCCTCATACTGTTTTTAAACCAGCAGTGATCTCAAGCATAAGAAACAGGCACAGAATGAATTATATTCCTCCTTTGCCCCTTTCAGATAGCATGGACTGAGAACTGGCAATAATATTCATCTGGGTGTGAGCCAGCAAAGAAGCATTCCAAACAACAATTGTGCTGTGAATGAAATGTCTAATGCCTTTCCTTGATCAACCTGGAAATTATGACTTGCCCTTGGTCTGATCATTGCCTTATCTCTTTGCTACTGGATCTTCTGACTAAGGTCACTATGCTGAACTCTAACCCTCGTGTAGAACACACTATCAGGAATATTCGCAAGATTACCCCCCACTGCCTGTAATAAACTTGCCCAACCGATGTTGGAAAATGTGGTACCTTCATGTGGTACTACTACTTTAGTAGATCACTATAAAGGTATTGTCTCTTCTGTTACAGATACTCTTGCCCCCTTCTCTATTAAACTTGTCAAGACTGAAACGCTGGACCAATCTTGATTCTGTGATAAAATCCTTGGCATAAGAATAATAAAAAGGAAAAAGGAGGAGGCTTGGCAGAAGAATTCTTCTGAGTCCAATCTTGCCTCCTATCGTAAAGCTTCCTCTGAATATAAAACTGCCATTTTGGTTGCCAAATACGACTCATATGACGATCGTATTAGTAATGCCACGTCATCTCAAAAATAACTTTTAGCTATTCTTAAAGAGTTTGAGGGCAAGGCCAGTTCCTACTCTGCCATCCCTAAAAGTAACCAGTGGTGTCTAGACATTACTATTTATGAGGTCTCTGCTCCTCGCTTATTGGACACTTCCATTCCTACTTGCAACTTTAAAGCGATATCTGAAGCTGAGCTGTGTGATATTGCTCAAACCCTCAAGCCATCTCCCTGCCCTGATGACATCTGTCCCCCTGCGAAGATCAAGGACGTTTTAAGCTACCTAGCTCCTCTCATACCAGACTGGTAAATTCTTCTTTTATTATTTCCACTGTTCCTGCTTCTCTAAAAAATGTTAGGATCTGCTCATTTTGAAAAAGGTCACTCGTGATCCAGCCTCTGTGGATAATTATCGCCTCATTACTAATGTCACCTTCCTTTTGTAAATGTTGTACAAAGTCACATACACTCAACTACAGCAACCCATTGAAAGTAATCATCTTCTGGGTCCACCACAGTCCGGTTTTCGTGCTTTACATGGCACCAAGACACTTTTGGTAGACTTAAAAGCCAATTTATTTCATATTGTTGACTCAAGGACAGATTGCACTTTTGATGTTCCAGGATCTCTCTGCGGCCTTCGACTAGGAACTATCGCGGATTGCTCCAATAATGCCTTGTGCTGGCTTTCTTCATTTCTAGGTCCCAGATCTGCCTGTGTTGCTTCTGGGGGCTATACATCTCCTATTGAATTGCTGAGATGAGGTGTCCAGCAGGGAGCATGCCTTTCACCCACTCTTTTTTAACTTACATATTACACCTCTTTTTGACCTTCTTGATAGCATCGACCTGAGTTATACCAACTATGCCGATGATACTCAGGTGGTGATCAAACTGGCAATTCTGAGTTGGATCTCATTAAAATGACTTCTATCCATGCTGCTATTGAGGATTGGATGATTAGGAAATCCCTTGCAGTCAATGGCAATAAAATTGAGATTATGCTTGTTGGTACTCCCCAACGTCTTGCTAAATTGGATCCTAGATACTCTGCCTTCAATAACTCCTGAGTTACAATTAAAATCAGTCCCTGGGTTAAGACCATTGGTGTATAGCTGGATGCCAATCTAAATATGAACAAACATGTTAGCCTGCTGAAGGCCTCCTGTGCCTATATGATATGCCTTATTAGGCAAATTAAAACATACTTATCCAACTCTAACACCGCGGCCCTTGCTGTCGCTTTGGTCAATCCCAAACTTGACTATAGCAATTGCCTTCTGGTTGGTACTTCTCAGTCTAATCTGGCCACCTTACAGGTTGCGCAGAACAATGCTGTTCGAGCTGTATGTGGTATCTCAAGTAGGAACTACGTAACGGAACCTCGCAATTCCTTACATTGGCTTCCAGTTAAGCTCTGCATTACATATAAGGTACTATCTCTTACCTATAAATGCCTTACTGACAATGCGCCATCCTATTTGAAAGATAGGATTACATCTTTACAGTCATCTCGCTCGCTATGATCCGGTAACTCTAACAATCTTGAGGAGCCACGATAGAAGCTTACTCGCTTCAAAGGAACAAGCTTCCATTCTATTGCTCCACGCTCCACTCTCTTCCTGTTTCTCTGTGTATCTGTCTGGAGTTTTCTTTTTTTAAGAAATCTCTTAAAACATGTATTTTTAACTCCAACGACTAGAACTCACTAGTTCCTGGCATCTCCCCTCGTATTTCTCACCGACTCCTTCCGTCTGAGTTACTCTTACTTGTTGTGCAATGAGACCTACGGGCGAGTTGCACCTCATAATAGATAATCAACATTAGCATATATGTTCTGTACAAATATGACAATTTAATTGCACTATGAAAACAACAAAACTCATAAACGCAGTAGCAACCCAATCCTGTAAGGGAATGAAAAAATAATTAAAGGCTTTGGGGCGCAAAGGAACCTCTGGATATTAAGAAAACTGATATGGAGAAAAATTGTTTTTGTAGAGGGTGTGACAGGATACAACAATGTGGTCAACTGAGGAAGTGGCAACAACTTGACACTCGAAGAAGCTTGGGGCAAGAGGCAAAGCGCAGATGCATATCGTTCAAAGTTTCGACAGTGGCTCAGTTGCAGAAATGCAGTGATTCGACTTTGTCAACAGTGTGGCGCTACACAAGTACAGATAACATCCGTCAAAGATAAGGTGTCCATCAAAAAAGGCCAGAGGCTCGTCACAAGGGGATCACAAGGGGATCAACCGCAAATATGAACAAACAAATTTTACTGGTACTGATCAAAATGGACCACTAGTTCCCAAAGGAAAAGCATGCAGACAAGGCAAAAATGCTGACAAAATCAAACAGAAGCCTACATGTAAAGTGCCTTTTTAGGGGAACACCTTGAGCAAAAGAGCGATCCTGTGGATTAATCCGAGGAGTTCAAACCGTAGGACAATAGTTTGTTCGTATTTGGGGTTGGTCCCCTTGTGACAAGCCTCTGGCCTTTTTTGCAGGACACCTTATCTTTGACTGGTGTTATCTGTACTTGTGTAGCGCCACACTGTTGACGGGCTTCAGAGAGGTTCCCGGACCTGATACTGTCTGCGACCTGCACTCTATTTAATCAGGCAGGTGAGCGTTTTCTTGGCACTCATGGTTGTGACCACCCTACCTTGTTGTTGTCCATCTATGCAGTTCCAGTGTTGTGAGCACTGATAGTGCTATTTGGTAAAAGCTCATGTTGATGCTTTTTTGTATTATATACACTGTAGGACAGATTCACCTTCCTGAACCATTGAAGTTGCGTGACCCCACGAGCACCAGATAAGGTAAATCACCCCTTTTGGTCCTCCAGTTCATCTAGTTAGAACTCTACAAAGTAATGTAGCTATTTATTAGCTGGCCCTTTCTTTTGATATCCTTTTAACCCTGCAGGTGCTATGAACTGACCCAGATCAAGGAGGTCATTCCGAGTCGGGTGGCAGACCGGTGCTGCTAATCCTCTACCGCCCGATTCCGAGGTCCCCTAACGGGAGCCTTACGGGTCCCGTTAGGGGACCAGGCCGCTAATTGCGGGCCTGCCATTAGCAGGCCCGTAAATAGCACCTTCCCCATTCACATTGAGCCCTACGGGGGCTCAAATGGGAATGGGGAATGGTTGGTACAATGGGGGCTTATCAGTCCCGCCAGGGTCGGACTAGACCGGTAAATCCCCATCGCACCACAGCGGACTTGGTCCCGTTATTGGAGGCAGTCATGGCGCAAATTGCGCCATGACTACCTCCAATCTCGTAATGACCCTCCATGTCTGTGAATCTATAGGAACTAGGTTTTTCGTTGAAACAGTTTTCTCCTGATGAATGTTCGTTATTTGTGCTTGTGAACAGAAGCATGTCGAGACAGCTCTCTGGTTTTTCTTGAATTAGTTTTAGCTAGCATTGACTGCCTATTACGTATTCCTATGTTTTTCTGTGAAATTTTGTAAATTCCTTGTATTGTGGACTGCTGAATTTAATCATGTTTTTTAAACTTTCTGATTTATTATTAAAAATTGTGTTGTAATTTTTTAGATGTGTTCGATCCCCTCTTCTGTTCAGATTTTTTGTGATCAGCAACTGTATCTTTAGCTCTGTCTCCTATTTATATTGTGACCCCTGCAATGCCATGCCAAAAAACAAATCTTTTTTTGACCTGAGTGCTCTCTGAACATGCCAGGGAATTTCATTGAAACAATGCCTTGCCAAGGAGCCTATAATAGTAATGCCTAATCGCACTGTTGCGCCCACAGAGGCGTTAGTGTCATGGGAATAAAAAAGCTAGTTAAAGGCACTCAAGATGGGCATTCCATTCCACAGATGGTTTGTTTTCACTAGGCTGCTTTAATTTCCTTTAAATGCAGCATGTGTGGCATAGAGCCCAGAAATCTTGTTTGGCACGCCAAGTTGAAACACCTCTGGTATGTTAACTGCAATTACATGGGGGCTGGAGATGCTCTGCCAGTGCAAACATTTCCTGGCACAAGAATGACACTGCTGAACTAATCTCTGCCCACCTGCAACTCTATATCTGCTTGCACAACTGCAGGTGCCACTTTTTGCAGAGCTGTGTCTTTCTCTAGGCCTTCGAGCTGCAGCCCCTCTCTTCCGCACATGCACCAGTGGAACTTGTGCTGAATAAGCGCCATGTTTTTAAACTCTTTATACTTCAGACCTAGTGTATTGGTAGTACAGTGTGCTCATTTGTCATACAAGCAGTGGCCTGAATATATGATGTAAAAGAAATAATAGTTTTGGCTAGAAGGTGATGCGTTAGCTCCACCTATAAGCCAAAATGAATGCATTGGGGTACAATCAGGCAGAGATGGCATATGAGGAGGGACACAATCCTTGTAGGTGTTGCATGATCTTTTACCCACCAATTGACTGCCCATAGTCATGGGGCCTCATTACAACCCTGGCAGTAGCCTTGCCTGTAAAACAGGCACGGCTGCCGCCGGAGTTGTATTTTTTCCAGCGCCCAGAAATGGGCAATTACCAGGTCATTACGGCCTTGCTGGACCCGGTATTTGCCCATTCCTGGGTGCCGGAAAAAAATATTTCCCATTCGAGCCACATAGGGCTCAATGGGAATGAGGAAGCCAGATGCACAGGTACCGTTATCAACGCCAGGTCAGACCTGGCGGAATGAAAGGCACCCGCGAGCACAACTCGGTATTTGCCATTCTGGATACAACAGTATCGGTAAGCTTACCGGTACCGTTGTATCCGGACCGGCAAACTCGTAAGCATTAGCAGGCCTCGGAATCAAACTTTGCACTCAAAGTGCCTGCCAAGGTTCTTTTAAAGCAGTCTGCTGAATGGTTTAAATAGTGCAGTAAATGCTCTACTAGTAAAACGAAAATACATTGGGGGTCATGACGAGGTAGGGGGTAACCATGCACTATTAGCGGCATGGCTACCCTGTTACTGGGTACAGGGTCTGGATTCCTTGAATGAGGAATTACCGGGCCATTCCGACCTTGGAGGGCCCAGTAATTCCTCATTCAAGGAACCCATCCCCATTCCCATTCAAGCGCCCATTGGGCTCAATGGGAATGGGGAGGGTGCTAAGTTAGCACCCTGGTCTGCTAGCGGGACCCGCTAAGGACGTCTGGTTTTACCAGGCGGCCTTAGCGGGTCCCGCGAGCAGAACTTGTAATAAGGCGGTAAAGGGTTGCCGGGTCTCCAGCACCTTTACCGGCGCCGTTAACCCCTTACCGCCTACCTCGGAATGACCCCCATTAACCAGGTCTGCTTTCAGCCACTTGATTTATAAGCACTGTGCGTGTCCTTTACTGAAGTCCTGTTAAAAACTAGCATTTGAAAAGCCAACAGTTACGGCTTGTGTATAGATATTACATAGGCATTTGCCAGGCATTGCTATTGTATACCCAGGTATGTGGGGCCTCTTTCATCTGCTACCATTAACGGAAAGCTAGTGCCATTACAGCAGTGCTTGGCAAATACCTTTTCCCATGTCTAAACAAAAGCCAAAACTGTTGATCTTGTCAATGCTTGGTTTTATATTGTGCTTTGTACTTGCTGAAATGTCAACAATGTACTTGTTCCCATTTCCAGTGAGATAAATTGCTCACATTCTTTGATATGATATTTTCGATGCCTTTAATGCACTGTGCTTTGACTAAAAGGGGCACCAGTTCATTGTAAATTAGCTGTGTTGGTGGGGAAGTTTGCCATGAGCAGAAACATCAACTGGCAGTATGTCTGCCGTACTAATGCTGTTCATAATTAAATACCTATATTTGTAATCTATAACTGCAGTCTCACACTATAGCCTTTCAAGCAGTATTTTCTTGTAGCTTCATTCAGGTTTTCATGCACGAGAGTCGCTGAAATGAAGTAATTTACAGCTTTTACGTTTGCAGTTGTTTATGGCATTTTACATTTATGGTGGAGGGAAAACATGAGGAATGACAGCACAGAGAGGAAGAAATTATAGCATGGGAGGTGATACAGGGCCGGACGGAAGGGTCTGGGGGTAGGGGGATGAGGGGTGGCGGGGACAGTGAGAGAAGCCCTGTTGGGGGAGGAATAAGAAATGAATGGCAACACATCTCCAAAAAAGAATCTCTTGTATGGTAACACTATCCTGAAAGGGAAACCTACATGTAACCCAACAGGCTAGGAAAGCCTAATATAGACCATCGACCTGTGGCAGAGAAAAGTAGTTAAACAAGACACCGTTGGATTACATCAGTTTCAAGGCACAAGAAATAACATTTAGTGTGTTGGCGGAGAATGCCACAGCATTTCCAGCAATATTGCCACCCGCACAGTCAGCTTTCTGGCTCGCCTTTACTCTCTCTCCTCTCTGTATCAATGGTGGTGGCGATATTTTGGTGACTGTGCAACCAAAATGTGTCCAAACCAAAAAGTGACTGTTAGGCTGCACAGGGGGTTTTAAGTCACAAACAGTGGTTGCCATAAGTGACAGATTGTGGGGACTTCTGCATCCAAGAGGGAAGACTGTTCGGCAGGTCATGCACATGAGGCTGTTAGGCTAAACATAGTAGGCGCACAATGCTAGGGGCAGGGGTGGTCTTGTTAATTTACGTATTACGTGATATGTAATAGGGCATGCTAGGTTTCACTGTGTAAAGCAACCACTGGAGGGGGTTGTCTGTACTCCTGCCCTCTATATGGCAGAGGAGAGGCACAGAGGACCACAGCCAAGATTCTCTATTATTGGTAGAAATCAAGGCCTAGCTTCTCAGGAGGTGATGCAGGCTGGTTCTTAAGTACAGTGTAGTCCCCAAGCACCCACAAAGGAATGTCCTCACACTATGTTAGTTAAAACACAGCGCTTTATATAAATAAAGTTCAAGGTTATATACACAATCACGATAATACACTTTGTGCTCCGACAATTCTAAAATGGTAAATATATACAGTTCTAGGTGGTACCACGATTACTCTGATTCCATTAAAATGCATCAGCTGTACTCAGTTCAAATAGCATATGAATCAACACAGTAAAACGATATCAGCCATAGACGTAGGAGGTAGATAAGTTGGTTAGATTATTGGCAGAATACTGGCCCCTTCCACTAGGCACAGTTCCGTATGAGGATCCCCCACCTGGGCAACGTGTAAATGAAGATGCACTACAAGCCCAGTCCAAATATTGTCTATCAAAGTCTTATCTTCTTCTATAATTCTGCAACTCAAATGTACCTTGTGTTGTAGAGTTCTTTGTCTGGGAATGGACAGGCCCTTGTTGAGTGCGCTTCCTTTCAAGCAGGTGCCATGAGTCGTCGAACTTCCGAGATGAAGAAAAGGTGAACATTGTCGTTGAGGCAGCAGCTTCGGTCCTTGCGGTGCTGGTTGACAAGTGATCGAAAACGTCCTGCAACTGGGGAGGCGTGCAGTGCACCTCAACGACGATGGTTCGTTGCCACAAAGAGTTAGTGAAGAACTTTGGCCCAGCAAGGGCGTCGAGTCATCGGCATCTGGCGTCAGAGAGCGGGACGTGACCACGGCTGGCGTCAGTAGCTTTTGTCAGTGTCTCTGAGGTCTTCAAGTGGCGGGAAACCCACTGGCGGATTCTCCTTGGTCGTCAGTGGCCTTGACTTTCTCCGGCAGGACGAAAGCGTTCGACGAGGATGAGCAAGGGAGTCCTTGGATCAAATGTTCTTAGACAAAGGGAGCATGGCGGCTCTGGTCGGCGATGGCGGTCGTCGACGGTGGACGCCTGTCCGGTGCGTCTCTTCGTCCTCCTTGGTGGTCCCCTTCTCCGGTCGGCAGCCCTTCGTAGGTTTGTCTACCAAGGAGCTTTGGCAAAGATCAGCTGGTGCATGATGGTCCCTTGTAGATAGGGAAGAGGTCTCCTTACCAGGTCCTCTCTTGCATCAGTTCTTGAAGACACATCAGCTTTCAGATTACACAGAAGGGAACATCGGTTCACCTTCTTCTTCCGGCTCGGCTTCGAGGTTAAGCATTAAGAATCAACTTCAGCTTCTGAACGATTTCTTGCAGTGAGAGGTACCCAGATATACTGTTGATCTTCCATTCATTCTGCTGGGCCACACTCAGGCAACCAATCACTCAGAAGGGCATTCAGTCAGTCAGGAAGCCAATCAAGCACACGGTGCATTCAGGCCATTCTTCTCCATCCAGACACTCACAACACAGAATGTGGATTCAGACAAGCACTCTTCCATTCAGCACTACACACTGCATTCATACCAGTTTCGGGCAGGGCTGTCTCAGTCATTGTGACAAACACTAGATACTAGACACCCATAACACAGAATGCGTATTCGTCACACACTACATTCACACAGGTCCCACCCCACGGGCGTACCCACAACATACAGTCAGTGGGAAGGCTCCATCCAGCACGGCCTGGACTTCCCCACAACACCATATATGGAACTTCCACACTACAGCCAGTCAGGGGGGAGGGACAGAGTCAGGGCTTCCCAGAACTTCTGGAAAAGGTAACAGGCAATAAAAAGCAAGAGGCCACAGGGGCTATCTTGTTTCCTATCAAGAACAAGGCATAAAATAAGCGAAATCGCATCAACTGGCAGTATGTCTGCCGTACTAATGCTGTTCATAATTAAATACCTATATTTGTAATCTATAACTGCAGTCTCACACTATAGCCTTTCAAGCAGTATTTTCTTGTAGCTTCATTCAGGTTTTCATGCACGAGAGTCGCTGAAATGAAGTAATTTACAGCTTTTACGTTTGCAGTTGTTTATGGCATTTTACATTTATGGTGGAGGGAAAACATGAGGAATGACAGCACAGAGAGGAAGAAATTATAGCATGGGAGGTGATACAGGGCCGGACGGAAGGGTCTGGGGGTAGGGGGATGAGGGGTGGCGGGGACAGTGAGAGAAGCCCTGTTGGGGGAGGAATAAGAAATGAATGGCAACACATCTCCAAAAAAGAATCTCTTGTATGGTAACACTATCCTGAAAGGGAAACCTACATGTAACCCAACAGGCTAGGAAAGCCTAATATAGACCATCGACCTGTGGCAGAGAAAAGTAGTTAAACAAGACACCGTTGGATTACATCAGTTTCAAGGCACAAGAAATAACATTTAGTGTGTTGGCGGAGAATGCCACAGCATTTCCAGCAATATTGCCACCCGCACAGTCAGCTTTCTGGCTCGCCTTTACTCTCTCTCCTCTGTGTATCAATGGTGGTGGCGATATTTTGGTGACTGTGCAACCAAAATGTGTCCAAACCAAAAAGTGACTGTTAGGCTGCACAGGGGGTTTTAAGTCACAAACAGTGGTTGCCATAAGTGACAGATTGTGGGGACTTCTGCATCCAAGAGGGAAGACTGTTCGGCAGGTCATGCACATGAGGCTGTTAGGCTAAACATAGTAGGCGCACAATGCTAGGGGCAGGGGTGGTCTTGTTAATTTACGTATTACGTGATATGTAATAGGGCATGCTAGGTTTCACTGTGTAAAGCAACCACTGGAGGGGGTTGTCTGTACTCCTGCCCTCTATATGGCAGAGGAGAGGCACAGAGGACCACAGCCAAGATTCTCTATTATTGGTAGAAATCAAGGCCTAGCTTCTCAGGAGGTGATGCAGGCTGGTTCTTAAGTACAGTGTAGTCCCCAAGCACCCACAAAGGAATGTCCTCACACTATGTTAGTTAAAACACAGCGCTTTATATAAATAAGGTTCAAGGTTATATACACAATCACGATAATACACTTTGTGCTCCGACAATTCTAAAATGGTAAATATATACAGTTCTAGGTGGTACCACGATTACTCTGATTCCATTAAAATGCATCAGCTGTACTCAGTTCAAATAGCATATGAATCAACACAGTAAAACGATATCAGCCATAGACGTAGGAGGTAGATAAGTTGGTTAGATTATTGGCAGAATACTGGCCCCTTCCACTAGGCACAGTTCCGTATGAGGATCCCCCACCTGGGCAACGTGTAAATGAAGATGCACTACAAGCCCAGTCCAAATATTGTCTATCAAAGTCTTATCTTCTTCTATAATTCTGCAACTCAAATGTACCTTGTGTTGTAGAGTTCTTTGTCTGGGAATGGACAGGCCCTTGTTGAGTGCGCTTCCTTTCAAGCAGGTGCCATGAGTCGTCGAACTTCCGAGATGAAGAAAAGGTGAACATTGTCGTTGAGGCAGCAGCTTCGGTCCTTGCGGTGCTGGTTGACAAGTGATCGAAAACGTCCTGCAACTGGGGAGGCGTGCAGTGCACCTCGACGACGATGGTTCGTTGCCACAAAGAGTTAGTGAAGAACTTTGGCCCAGCAAGGGCGTCGAGTCATCGGCGTCTGGCGTCAGAGAGCGGGACGTGACCACGGCTGGCGTCAGTAGCTTTTGTCAGTGTCTCTGAGGTCTTCAAGTGGCAGGAAACCCACTGGCGGATTCTCCTTGGTCGTCAGTGGCCTTGACTTTCTCCGGCAGGACGAAAGCGTTCGACGAGGATGAGCAAGGGAGTCCTTGGATCAAATGTTCTTAGACAAAGGGAGCATGGCGGCTCTGGTCGGCGATGGCGGTCGTCGACGGTGGACGCCTGTCTGGTGCGTCTCTTCGTCCTCCTTGGTGGTCCCCTTCTCCGGTCGGCAGCCCTTCGTAGGTTTGTCTACCAAGGAGCTTTGGCAAAGATCAGCTGGTGCATGATGGTCCCTTGTAGATAGGGAAGAGGTCTCCTTACCAGGTCCTCTCTTGCATCAGTTCTTGAAGACACATCAGCTTTCAGATTACACAGAAGGGAACATCGGCTCACCTTCTTCTTCCGGCTCGGCTTCGAGAGTAAGCATTAAGAATCAACTTCAGCTTCTGAACGATTTCTTGCAGTGAGAGGTACCCAGATATACTGTTGATCTTCCATTCATTCTGCTGGGCCACACTCAGGCAACCAATCACTCAGAAGGGCATTCAGTCAGTCAGGAAGCCAATCAAGCACACGGTGCATTCAGGCCATTCTTCTCCATCCAGACACTCACAACACAGAATGTGGATTCAGACAAGCACTCTTCCATTCAGCACTACACACTGCATTCATACCAGTTTCGGGCAGGGCTGTCTCAGTCATTGTGACAAACACTAGATACTAGACACCCATAACACAGAATGCGTATTCGTCACACACTACATTCACACAGGTCCCACCCCACGGGCGTACCCACAACATACAGTCAGTGGGAAGGCTCCAGCCAGCACGGCCTGGACTTCCCCACAACACCATATATGGAACTTCCACACTACAGCCAGTCAGGGGGGAGGGACAGAGTCAGGGCTTCCCAGAACTTCTGGAAAAGGTAACAGGCAATAGAAAGCAAGAGGCCACAGGGGCTATCTTGTTTCCTATCAAGAACAAGGCATAAAATAAGCGATATCGCATCACAATTTGCGATATAATAATGATGTTTTGCTGTTTACTTTAACAATCCTGTCGCACCAACTGTGATATGAATTTCCACAGCAAAAAAAAAAAAAAAAGATTGAGCCTTTTAAAGTTCTGCCTCTGCAGGCGAGGCAGAACACCCAGGCTGGGCTAAAAACATTGTATCAATGTTATGTCAGCCCAGCCCAGATGCGGCAACATCACGTCGTGAGAAAAGGATCTCAGACCCCCTCTCACACTCTGGCTTAACTTTCTTGAGGTAAGGAGGCCGAGGGAGTCAGTAGGGGAGGTTTGGGTGGGGGAGCCGGGCCTTTTTCATGTATATTTGGGTGCTTTATTATCATCAGACACACCCAGCACCCGCTGTAATAACGCAGCCTTCTGCTCGTAGAAGGCCTCTTCTACGAGCAGAAGGCTGCGTTATTACGGCAGGTGCTGGGTTTTAAAGAGCTATGGTGGGTGCTGGGTGTTAAAGAGCAACTGCTCTCTAACACCCAGCACCCGCCGTAATAACCATACTTGCCAAGATTCTGTGACCAAATAGATGTAGGATTTTTCAAGTTTCTAAAATAATACTTTGCATAACAATGACATCACAGGAAAATACAAAACATGCATTGTTGGACCCACTGGAGCATTCTAAAATGCACAATCCATCAAACAGCACAACATGGAAAGATGTTCAAATGTTTAAAATGTATAATTCTGAATGTTAAGTTAACACCAAATTCACTACCTAACTTCACAGAAGGTAATCACACAGTAGGCAATGTTTGACAATGCTCTGTAGCAGCTGCCTGGGCAATACATATGTATTCCTGCAGTGCAAGATGAATAACTGAACAACATGGAGACTGATACCCTCCTCATTCTGAGAGGCAGATGCTGTGTGATTGTAGTAGGCTCTGCCACTTGTCTTCAATGGTGGTTCACCTAAGGCCTGTCCTGGCCAGAGTGTAGGGCAGAGTCATGTAGCTGTCAGATCACTTGCGTTCGTGCTGCAGTGATTGGCTTTCACAGCTGATTGGAAGACATGCGGAACGGGCCCTCCACGGCTCGCATACGCTTCACAGGCGCATCGCGCCTCACTTTGGGAACCCGTGTGGAGCCGCTGCTGCCTCACAGAGGCCCGCTTACTCCGCGGTTCGCACCCCGCTTCACAGGCGCGTCGCGCCTCACTTTGGGAACCCGTGTGAAGCCGCTGCTGCCTCGCTGAGGCCCGCTGGCATGGCAGCTCACACCCGCTCCACAAGCACATTACACAGTGCTAATGAACCCTTGTTGAGCCACCGTGGCCTCGCTGAGGTCTGCGGTTTGCACCGCAGGCCGCCAGGGGAGCCCCTGCTTCACGCTGTCCTTTTCTTGCTTCTGGATCCGGGCACTAGAGTGCGCATGACCGTTAGCATTATAACGGTTTTTATGCGAACTCAAGCGCCGGAATCCCCTCAAGCGGTGGAACATAAGATATTAAAGCCTTTTCTTCACTTATAAAGATCGGATTCATCACGGAAGTGAACCCGATTCGTATGAAGTTTGAATTTGCATAATTTATATTAAAAAAAAAAAAGAAAAGAGGAGGAAGAAGACCTCCAGTTTCAGCTGACTTTGGACAATATTAACAGCTGAACTATCATTACTGGGCTAGAGAGAAGGTGTCCAGAAGCCCAGAAAAAGAAAAAAAAAAAGTGAGTAAGGTGTTTCAAATTTTATCATGGCAGCACAGTACTCACCTCAATCAGATCAAGCTTGGTCTGAGAATGAGGGAGATCACTGCTATATAGATAAGGTGGCAATGGCTAACAGCTTACAAAAAGTACTGGTATCTTCAGTGGAGACCAGTATTAAAAAAGCAGTAATGGATATGCTCTTTCCCATTCAACAGCGCCTAGACACCATGGAAGAGCACATAGGAGGGACCTCCACTCCTGGGAGGAAGAGAACACAAAAAAGAAAACACATTACCGAAGGTGGAAGTAACACAGCTCGCAAGAGCAGAAGCTCTATGACCCCCCAGAGCCAGCAAATTAATGACACAGCTGCCGTATCGGACGCCTTCTCCAGGCTAAAGCAAGCCTTTATGAATAGGAAGGTAACCCCTTCCCATATTGAACCCTCTTACCCCAAGGAAGAAAACGGGTGAAATGGACCCTCAAGCCCGGAGAGAGATGGACAGGGCATGGAAGACGACCAAACAAGGGCGTCTACAACGCTGATTATTCTCACTCCTCATCTGAGGATGAATTTCAAGTGGAGGGTTCAAAGCCCTCAAGCTCGGGGATTGCGGCAGACCCCATCTCCAAGAATACAACCAGGAACAAGACTCTTGTTAAGGAGGTCAGGGCCAGGCTTCGAGCCGAATGCCCACGTCCAAATATTGCAGACAAGGTAGCTCTAACACCGGAGCTGGATTCAAAGATGATTACCTTTCTAGGTAAAAATGTGAAAGATCCCAGGAAAGGCACAGACCGTGCCTGGAAGTTCTGCCAGGACAAGGTGCTAGATGTGGCGGGGCCACTAGCCAAGATCTCAGACCTAGCGGTAGCAGCCATCAGCTCATCTGACCCCTTTGACACAGTGATACTCTCTGGTTGGGTTCAGAGAGCTATCTGTCTATTAGGAAATTCTAGTTGCGCTATTTCGACGGAACGCCGGAAAGGCATTCTATACAAAATAGACACCAAACTGAGCGAACTAGCAGATACAGAATCAGGTCCAACAGCACAAGGTCTTCTTTTCAGAGATCCTTTCATGAAGGAGATGACTAAGTTTGTCGAGACATTTACAGCACTGGACAAAGCGCAAGCCTCCATCAAAAGAATCTTCGCATCCAAGGTTTTCTCCAGGGCCAGACGAGGTAGAGGTCGCTCTTCTGGCCTTTATTTCTTTGACAAGAGATCTCAATACTCC
This sequence comes from Ambystoma mexicanum, assembly GCF_040938575.1. NCBI lineage: Eukaryota > Metazoa > Chordata > Amphibia > Caudata > Ambystomatidae > Ambystoma > Ambystoma mexicanum. Next base: position 898,015,584 of record NC_090934.1, read on the forward strand.
AGAGGTCAGCACAACAACTGGCAAGAGTGCTCCGACACATTCTTCCCCTCAAGAGGTCGTGGAAGGGGCGCCCCTGTAGAAGAGCGGCTAGATACCCGGCCCAACAACAATCTACAGGTCAGTGTACTTACAGCAGCGCCAGCGCCGCAAAAACCTATGGGAGAGAGGTTAGCTATGTTTGCAAATGCCTGGGATACATTATCGGGAGACGCCTGGGTCAGGGACACAGCTCGGGGTCTGCGCCTAGAGTTTTTCGAGCAACCCATTCCGACATGTCGCCCTGCTCCTATAGTAATGTCCCAAACAGACCAAATCGCTTTAGACAAAGAAATACACAGCCTCTATCAGAAGCAAGCGATTCGCCCCTGCGTAAGTCAAGGAGGTTTCTTCAGTCCCATTTTCCTAGTTTGCAGGAAAGAAAAGGTACGTCCAGTTATAAACCTCAAAGCTCTCAACGAATTCATCATTTAACGCCATTTCAAAATGGAAGGTATTCACATGCTCAGAGACCTTCTGAGCCCGAACGATTGGCTCATGCGTTTAGATTAAAAAGATGCTTACCTCGAAGTGCCGATTCACCAAGCACACATAAGTTACCTGAGATTTTCATGGGAAAATCGAGACTGGGAATTCACGAGACTACCTTTTGCTCTCCTCAGCGCCTTGGGTTTTCACCAAACTTCTAAGGCCTGTAGTAGCTCATCTGAGAGAACAAGGTGTCCGTCTGATAATTTACCTAGACGACATCATCTTTATGACCCAGTCGCAAGAACTAGTTCAGAAGCAAACCAGACTAGCCATAAACTTGCTACACAATCTCGGTTTTCTCATAAACTGGGAAAAATCAGTTCTTCTTCCATCCAAGATTATGGAATTTCTGGGATTCGTAGTGGACACTCAGAATTCACAACTACGGCTCCCATCGGCCAAGATCCACTCCACCAAAAGGGAAATACGCAGGCTCTTGCAGAAGAATCTGTTCTCTCTTCGAGAACTAGCAAGAGTGATAGGGCTACTATCCTCCTCCATTCAAGCAATATTTCCCGGCCCTCTGCACTATCGGGAACTACAAAGATTGAAGGGCCAACACCTAAGAAACAATCTTACTCTCAACTCCTGACATTATCTCCTCAAGCGAGGACAGAGCTCAACTGGTGGCTCACTCACATGGAAGCCTGGAACGGCAGAGCCATTTTCGGATCCACCCCAGATATAGTCATCGATTCAGATGCCAGTCGCCCCGGTTGGGGAGCGAGATGCGGATCCTTGGACACAGGAGGAACTTGGTCTCCTCACGAGCTAGACTTACATATCAACTGCCTAGAACTTCTAGCAGGCTCTTTTGCGATACACTCCTTTGCCAGGGTATCTTGCTAAAAATGGACAACATTTCCGTAGTAAGATATATCAACCATCTGGGTGGCACCAAATCGAGGCCCCTAGCAGAACTAGCCAAGGATTTCTGGCACTTCTGTCTAGAACATCGAATATCAGTTACAGCAGAATATCTTCCTGGCCTCGCAAACGCAGTAGCAAACTGGTACTCTCGTCACTTCACAGATTACAGCAACTGGAGACTCGACAGAGAAGTCTTCCTCCGCCTCCAGGAAATTTGGGGCCCGATGTCTGTAGACCTCTTCGCCTCCAGACTCAATACCCAGTTGCCAGCATTTTACAGCTGGAGACCGGATCCAGCAGCAGCGGCAACAGACGCCTTTATGCAACAATGGTCCCAAGGGATGCTCTATGCCTTTCCCCCATTCAACATGATAGCGAGGACCATGGCGAAGGCCCGTCTGGAGCATGCAGAATTAGTCCTCATAGCACTGGTCTGGACCTCTCAGACCTGGTATCCAGTTCTTCTGGAACTTTCCTTGGATTCTCCAATCCTACTACCCTGATTTCCGGATCTCCTATTAGATCCAGCGGGGCATAGACATCCCCTTCTCCTCAGCGGTTCTCTGATCCTAGCAGCATGGAGGATTTCAGGTCAAGTAGGAGAACTCCCGGCATGTCTCGCAGAACGATCAGCCTCATCGAGGAAAGCTGGGCTCCAACCACCCTTAAGAGATGTTCCAACTCTTGGGGCACCTGGAGTACCTGGTGCCGAAGAAAAGGATTACATCCAGTTTCAGCACGTGTAGAGGAGGTCTTGAATTTTTTTAGCATCCCTAGTAGAAAGAGGACTTGCCTACAGAACAGTGAATGCATATCGTTCAGCAATCTCTGCTGGTCATGACCTTGTTGAAGGAGTACCAGCAGGAGAACATCACCTAGTCTGCAGACTGCTAAAAGGAATCAGACTTACAGTTCCACCCCCGTCCCGTTATATCAAACTTTGGGACGTTAATAAAGTATTGAATCTTTTCCTGTAATGGCCACATAATGAGGACCTATCACGAATGGCCCTAGCTGGCAAACTTATTACCCTACTCTGTCTGGTCTCCTGCAGGAGAGTCTCTGATGTCAGAGCTCTTGATCTAGCGGGTAGGACCTTTCCTCCTGACAGCATAATTTTCCATATACGCAGGAGGACAAAATGTAACTCTAGGGTGATCTCTTAACCCGCCCTCAAAGATCAGCCCAAGCTTTGCCTAGTTAAATGCCTGAAGGTTTACGAAGCAAAGACGACCTCTCTCAAGGCCTTCCCTAACGGGCAACTACTGATAGCTCTGCGTAAACCACACAAACCGGTTTCTGCACCAACTTTAGCACGCTGGGTGCGCTGGACACTAACTCAAGCAGGGATAGATACCCAGCACTTCGGAGCTCACTCAGTGAGAGGAGCCATAGCCTCCAAAGCCTTTCAGGCTGGAGTTCGCCTAGAAGACATCATGAGAATGGCAGACTGGGCGAGTGAATCAGTGTTCAAACAATTCTACTTAAAACCGGTAGATCAACCGGCATCTATTGCGGTGAGTAAGCTTTAAACAAGCATAATGTGAGCCTCCGGTCTTGACATAGAATAAAGATTTTCCATAATAACTTACTAGAAAGTCTTAATTCTATTAAAGACAGGGAGGCGAGCATGATGCCACCCAAAGAGAAAATATTATTGTATATTACGCTTAATTGTGATTAAATGTATTAACATGATTTGCTAAAACTTGTAATATGATTGTGTTATGCCAGAATAACTCAATGACACTTTCTCCCACCCCGATTAGGGAACTAGGGTTGTAATATACATGAAGTAATTTTTACTCTCTATCCTTTTTTCGACAGCTTCCGCTGACAACTCCGTTTGATCAGAAGTTTGACAAATTTCTATCAACTACAAGATATTACCTTATCATCGACAGTCAAGTTCGCAGCCTCGAAAGAGGAAGTTACTTCATGTTCAGGACTGTTTATGAAGGGATCTGGATGCCTATGTGAGGACTGAGTCACATGTTAGTGACTCCTCAATGAACTCTAGAGAACTCTGGGAAATGGAGTTTGTTTTCTTTCCGAAACCTATGGACATATTTCTGCGTTATTATATACTTATTATGTTGTATGTTTAGTGCACCCTTTTATATACATTACCTATATTATACCTGGTGCACAAAAATACCTTGCTGCTGAGCCTTTTCTTTACCGTGTTATTAAAGAAAGAGAAGCATAATGCTCAACTCTGTGTCTTTAATAGAATTAAGACTTTCTAGTAAGTTATTATGGAAAATCTTTATTGGGCATGTGTTAATTGTCAATTAAATAATTAAAGACACTGTGGGCCTCATTACAACTGTGGCGGCCACAGAATCTACGGTGCCGGTAAGGGACAGGCACCGTTCATTCCGGGCCGCCACATTACGAGTTCTGCAGCGGGTCCCTCTCTATATGCCTGGCCAGACCAGACGTGCTGAGCGGGACCCGCCAGCAGAGCAGGATGCTAACAACAGGCCCGTCATTAGCATCCTCCCCATTCCCATTGAGCCCTATGGGGGCTTATATGGGAATGGGGATGTACCGGGTCCGGTCCCGCGAAAGGGAATTACCGGGCCCTCCAAGGTCGGAATGGCTGGGTAAGTACCCTTTTGCGGGACCCGGACCCGAGTTTAGAGGTAGCCATGCCGGTAATGACGGCATGGCTACCTCCAAACTCGTAATGAGGCCCTATGAGATTTAGAAGGGAGTGATTCTCCCTTATATTGCCACTGTGTAATGTAGTTTGCATGTTAGGCTAAGTACTTAGTCATCATCCTCATGTTTATATAGAGGGCGTAATTCACCACAAAATGGTCTCTTGGCCCTGGAACCAAATTGGCACGGCGAAGCAGAGGAGGTAGTTAATGACTGGCAATGCTATGTGATGCCATTTCCTGTTTTGTCAAGGGTTCAAAGGTTGTGTGCCATCACTTTCTGTGATGTCACTTAGGGCAGCAGAGCCAAATGAAATAACTTCCTGCAATGTCATTAGACATCAAAGGTTATGTGATGTCAGTTCTGTTAACCCTGGCATTTTGGTGAAATGACGTCCCTGATCTTGGTGCCACACAAAAAGGTGCAGTCTACCTCAAACTTCTAGGTCATATGTATTCTTCATGACCTCACCAGCAACCACATACATGTTTCAGTCTCAAAGTCATTAATGTGCCCACAAACTGCACTTACAGCGACTCACTAAAAGAAGTCAGAAATGACATAAGGAAAATTTAAATCACTCAAAATGACTGGCAATTTCTTTGGGCCACGTCTGCTGTTTTAATCTGCACTGTTCTGGGTGGGGTCTGCTCACAAGTATTGTTCACTGGGCATCATTAGTATTTATATTTGTACTTGGGTTTGAGTTTATGAAGCAACAGAGGTCTGTTCAAGTAATCTGGGGTTAATAGAGTTCAAAGAAAGGAAGGTTACAGTTTGAATATCCCATACTACAAGGGTGGTATATAACTAGAAGTAGCAGGTCCTGAGAGTTCCGGAAGTATTCCAGTACAAGCAGGGTCTGGAGTTCCACCCGGAACTGCAGATTAGGAGCTGTCCAGAATGAGACTGGGATAGTGGCTGAGGTGTAGCAACAGAAGGCTTGATTCCTAGTTTTCTCTTTGTGTGCAACTTAACTTTGAGCTTTGGATGAACTGGTCTCTACAGAAGCGCAGGCCACCTGTGCCTGCATGTTTTGTGGCTAGACAGACTTTTGTTTGGGCAGTTGTAGACTTATATGTGATGCAGGCAGTTTTGAAAATCATCCTGGCTGGGATGGGCAGCAAGTGCAATTGTTTTAGCATGTGGAAGATGTGGTAATAGTTCTTACTTCCCATTATGCAGTGTGTCACCGCATATTTTGACAGTTCTATGGGGAGCCATGTGTGTGGCTGGGACACTGTGTCAGCCACCTCTATGCTGCTGGTGGTCTGCTATACCATTTAATTAGATCACAGGATTTAGATGTGTTCGTGTTCTCTGATAGTCACACAGCACACTCCTGTTGCTGTCTTTTATTCTAACACCACATAATTGTATTGGATTGATAGAGTAATCTGTTCCGGTTGATAGGTCGTTGGTCGTGCTTACTTGCATTTGTTTTGTATGTCCCAGTGATGCAGTCCATAAGATGTACACTCTTATTCTGAGAAATGAGAGAGCATTCAGTTAACATGTATTTGTATTACTGTTGAATGCGTTGCGTTTTCTTGTACTATTATGAACCTATTACACGTAAATGTTCATGTTTCCTTTGAACCCCCATGTTTTCGTGTGGCTTTGAATCTCTTTTTTAAGGATTATGTATATCATTTGACCTTCCATGGTACAAAAAAAAAAGAAAAAACGTGACGTGGTACACTCATGCTTTGAAGCTAGGAGTTGCAAAGGGTCTTGTGCATTTCATGCAGTCCTGATCATCCGGTTGTCATCCTTACATCAGTACCCTTCATTCATAAATATAAATATCCAGGCACAAGGCTCCTTCCTATAGCTAGTAATTTTAGCAATCGACATGAAGGGAGATAAAGTGGTCTTCCATGGATCAAGTAATAGGGTCATGAAGAGTAGCATCAATTATGAATCAGGACTCCCAGTTCCAAGACAAACAGCTTAAACGATAGAGTGACACTGCAGGTAAAGAAAATGCATATATTCATACTTCTACATCTCTCACCAAAGAAGATTTGCTTAACAGTAAATCTTATCGCCCATGGTCCTAAAAGGAGAGATATGACTAGGCCTGGGTATCTTGCCATTCTCCCTTGGAGATAAGATGCCATACTGCGCTGAATAGTGTGCACAGGATAGAGTTTTTGTATTCAATGCAGCTGGATCTCACTACCTAGATGCAAAAATATTTGCCACCGACCAGACACTTTTGAATCTCCAATCAGACCAAGAAAGTGGAACAGCACCTATTCTAGACTAAATTGGGTTACACTAGCAGGGAGCAACAGTTTGCACTGATACATGGCATTTCAGGCCCGATTTCCAGAATATGGCGGAAGGTACTCCCAGGTATGCCAGTGTATGGCTGGGGGTCTACCTGACTTTGAGGGCCCAACACACTCCATAGAATAAACGAAGGGCTAAGCCAATGGCAAGTAATACTACAGTTTATTGGAAATAAAACCAACAGGGCTCAATACAAGAAAATGGGCATTCTCTGATACGTCTCAGCTCTCCATGGCATGCAACATAGTTTTGTATGAGTATGTCATCATGACCTGAGCCCTTCCCAGAAAAACATATCATCACAAGGGTTTGGGTATTGAGAGTACTACTACCTATAGAGAGCCCCTATGGAGATTATTCTACTGGTTCTTGCATGTCAGGTGGCTGGCATGTCCCGTTCCCAAGGAACTATCTATTACATTGCTGCAGAGTACCAATGGTTTGTACCCTTTGCTATCCACCCCTGGCTTTCTAAGCTGTGATTGGTTAGAGCTGGTCTACCCAGGCCTGGGACTCGATCAAGTACTCAGCCCTCTGTGCACCTCTTCAAGGTGATGTGAATGATTATGTGTCTGTATTGTAACTTGTGTGTACCACCTTTGCCTATGGAATGCGCTCCTCACGTTGCAACACTTGTTGCTGTCTGCGTCTGACTTGCTGGGATCGGCACCGCTTTCCCACCACGAATGACTGTCCATTGTCTCGTTTGGCTGTACCACGTGTTTAGGGACCACAGAATTGGGCTCTGCAGCTTCTATTTATGAGGATTTATTCAGTTTCTCTGCAGGGTTCTATGTCATTTCATCAACACCTGTTTTTACGACGGTTATTATTCTGTGGAATTTTTGCTGAAACAACTTTTCAAAACATTTTTTTATTATATCTGGAGGGTGTCCACCCAAACCGCCAATCATTTACCTATTTTCTTTTATTCACAATCCCCCCAACCATTTACATGCCCTTTCCCACACCCCCAAAAAATGTAGAAACTTTTTTTCAGCAAAAATACTGCAGTAAAACACCCGTCTTAAAAACAGGTGTCGATGAAAGGACGTCGTACCATCTGCAGCGGGTCCCTTTGTTGTCTGGAGATAGGAATATGTCCGTGTTTCTCTGACCTGGCTGTGAGCCTGTCAGCTCTCCCCATCTCTGATTCGCGGCTTTTGGGCCTTCAGTAATTTTCCTTAGACATGTAGTATAAATTCTACATGTTCACGTTATTCTAAGTACTCTATATGTTAGTCACACTTGATCCTATCAGATTACATATATATCCCTGTAGTCCCATAGGATTGTTCGCATTAAGCATCTGCAAGCTTGCTCGGGATCTCCTGTGCCTTGCGGTTCTGCGTTACTTCATTTGGCTAATGAAAAAATTATAAAAGCATTGACAGCATCTATATGTATCTGTCCTCTAGCTATAGAACTGTAGAAGCATGTTCTTCATGTATACGAGTGTGTCTGTGTAATGCTGTGCAGGACTGCAAGTGTGCTTCATGTCTAATGCTGCTACGTCGTGGTGTCAGTAATGACGTCAGCACTGTGGCTTCTTTGTGCTTAATCGAGGCTGTCCATAACAGCGTCTCTGTCCACGGTCTCTGGTTCTTCTCCTATACATGTAAACACTTGCATTGTGTTCGGCCTGTATGGCTGAATGGCTGACTGAGAGTATACCTTTCAGTGTACTTGTCAATCATTGGTGCATTCGGGATTCGTACGAAATAAGATTGGTGGCTGCGAGCATTTCTGTCTCTTCATCTCAACATGAATCTGGGGGTGAGGAGGGGCAGCTTCGGGGCCCTCTCTTCACGGTGCGCTACCCTGGAGCTGCAACATCATTCCTAAGCTATTGTGCAGCTGCCCCAATGGAAGATTTGAAATCACTTAGGTTGCCTCTGCGCTAGAAAGGAGCTCAAATGTAATTATATTGGTTCTCAGTACCAGGTGCAATCCTACAAAGGCCTGATAACATTTCTTTCAGTAACTCATGCTAAGTTACAACGCATACCCGACTATTAATTAAGCAATTCTGACAGCCATTACTAGGTGGTAACAGCTAGGTTAATAGGCCCGAGTGAAGCAAGGTCGTTTAACAAGGGCCAACAGACATTACCACCAGATAATGGCTGGATGAGCAGGATATTATTGCTATTACAATATTCCAACCGCTGAGGTTAGAATTTTCTATTTAGAACAATTCAACACCACATTTCACCAACCTTTCAATGTTGGGACAGAAAATATGTACCAACCGTTATCGCACTTTCCCACTGCATTGTCTCCATGGAACTACCAACATTACACTTTTACACATGCTATCTAAAATCCCATTGAAGTCACACTACCAGCTACACCTCCTCAGAGGTATCCTTCCTTTCCTCTCCTTCCCCCAGAAGCTCACTGTCTCTAGAGCCCTGGTTCTCTCTAAGCTCGACTACTGTAACAGCCTCTATCTTAATCTGCCCGCCTCTACTCTCCGCCCTTTGCAACTCATCCAGAACAGGACTGCAAGACTTGTCCTTGGCCTCAAGCCCAGGGACCGTATCTCTCCAGGACTGAAATCACTACACTGGCTCCCAGTGACTGCGAGGATGAAGTGCAAAACCCTCTGCATTGTCCACACGGCCGTCTGGGGCCTTGGGCCAAAATACCTTCAACTCTCTCTTCCTAAATATCTTCCTTCTCGAGCTCTTCGCTCATCCGCCTCCAACTCCCTCAGGGTCAGCCGCTTCTCCAAACAACGAGTTGGGGGCAGATCTCTTTCCACTGCAGGGGCCTCCCTCTGGAAGAGCCTTCCTACCTCCCTGAAACTTGAGGAGAACCACCTCCGGTTCCGGAAGCACCTCAAAACCTTCCTCTTTGCCTCCGCTTTCTCTCCCCCTCTCCCCTGCTAATATTACTGAAACTGCATTGAATCTGCAAATGGGCCATTCACCGTTCTCGGCCCAGCCACTCTCTCCTGCACTGACTCCACGGCAACCCCTGCACTACGGGACTGTGTCTGTATCCATACAGCCCCCCTTCCCAGCACTTGTCTGCACTTACCTCGCACCTGCCACCAGCTGGCCCTTGTTATTTATCCTGTATGCTGTATGCTAATAACCCTGTACTGCACTTTCCCCGCTCCCTTTCCCCCATGCACTTTTCCCTTCCCCTCTACCCTTGCACTTGCGCGATCTGAATGACACCTGGCCTAGTAAGATCGTTGTCTGTCTCCCCTTGTTCCCCCCCCTGCCTCGTCGCGCCTTGAAACACTTGTGTATAGGCGCGTTACAAATGCCTTATCATATCATATATCATATCATTGCTGTCCATCAGTCCTGCATATCAAGTGAAAGAGACAGAATTGCATTTCCATAGCAATTATATTTCCAGCAGCTACTAGACAACGTAACAATGCTGGGCACGTTTTCAAGAGACAGTCATTGTTATCTCAAAAGTTTGTATTGCTTGCTGTTCTACCTGGGAGTTAATGTTTAGTGTTCCATTGAATGAAGTGACATGGAAGACAATGCTGAGGCTTAATAATAGCACAGTTGTTTAAGAAACGTTCAAGAAATGTGTGACTGACCCAGACTTTCAGGTGCCAGATAAGCAGTAATGTAAACGCAGTGGGAAGTCAAGGCTACTTGGTTGGCAAGATAGCTCAGCTCCACTTCCAGCAAAACCTCTAATGTCCATATTTAGCCGCATTGTCAAAGTACTTACTTTTGAGGTACCAACCTCTATGACAGGAAACCATTTCAATTTTCTTTACCTTGGTCCCACCCCATCGCTAATGATAAATAAAAACCCAGGGACGTCATTTAGGGGTCGCCAGAGGTCGTAACTGCGACCTCTGAGGGCTCCCTTGCGACCTCTAAAAAAAGTATATTTTTTAAAATTTATTTTTTACTTGTAATTCATGCTCCTGGGCTGTGGCCAGCACCATGTGGCTTTTTACTTCTGGAGTGTATTTGTATTTGTATTTATTGTTTTATATAGCGCCTTAACCCAAGTTTTCTTATTCGGGCCCCTTAAAAAAAAAAGAAAAATAAGAACAAGAGTGCCACAAGTCTAACACTTCCAGCACTGACCCTAAATAAGAAAGAATAGGAATACCAAATAATGTGTCTTTCTGTAATTCTATACAATAATTGCTAGACTCATTAAAGGTTTATTTGAGGCACTCTTGAGGGGGTGAGTCACTGATTTAGTCTGTTCTTAAACACCTCAACTCAGCCTTTCATCCTTCTGAGGTCGATAAATGAGTACCAACACAGTTTGGGAGACATTGGGTGTATATTTTTTCTATATAAAGCGCTTAAGCGAAAGTGCTATATAATAACACATCATTATCATTTGGTCATGAACGTCTGCTTGCATTCACCGTAATTTGGTAATATGGGCCTTTACACACTGATCTTAACGATACATATGGCGATCCATTCTTGTATGAAATGTACATCACATTATATTGATATCGTAACCATATTTGTTGTAGTGTACAATGCTATGTGATGCCACTTCCTGTTTTGTCAGCGGGAGAAAGGTTGTGTTCCATCGCTTCTCGCGATATCACTTCTGGGTGGGGTCAAATTACACCACTTCCTGTGATGTCATCCGGGAACAAGGGTCATGTGATGTCACTTCCGCTCCCCCTGGCATTTTGGTGAAATGACGTCCCTGATAAAACCTCTATTATCGCACATTCCCATAGTTAACGAAGACAATCATGGGCCTCTCCATTCCTATTTAAGAAAGGGTGAGGTGTGGAAATCCTCATAAACGCAATGGAAAGAAATGTTGCTCGCATCTACAGCCCAAACTGCTGGATGGATTTTCACCAAATTTGTGCCAGGGCCGGTGGCTTGGTCTCAACGGCGTGCTTTTGTAAATGTGGTGTAATCCATCCAGTAGTTTGTTTTTTTAAAAAACACCAAAAAGTAGGTCCCAAAACATGTGTCATATAAGGGTCCAGTGCCTGGACTCACACGCCCGCTGATTGGATGGTGAAAAAGCGTGAGGTGCATCATATTTTTTTAAAAATGTTCCATGTTGGTTCTGCAGACAGCCGTCGATGTCCGCGGATAGCGTGGTAGGGAAAAAGTCTGGAAAAAAAAATGTGGGGTTATTTGGTGGTCTAAAGAAGGGCTAGAAAGGGTGTTTGGAATAATAATGATATGGAGTGATTTATCTAGGTGAAAAAAATTGGTGCTGGTGCGGCACAGTCTGCCGACACTGGTAGTCCGGGAACAGTGCTGTGAACCAGCAGTTTGGATAACACATTTGGGGTTATTTGATGGCTGAAAGAGAGCATGGAAACGGTAGGGAAGTGGATTAAAGATGATGTAGAGGTGTTTTTATAGGTCAAAACAGAGTTTGCAGATGCTACCGACTCCATTGGTGAATATTGGTGTCCGTGGATATCATTTCAATTGCAGGGGGAGTTTTGTTTTTGAGAGTGTATTGTACGTACTTGTGATATGGTTTAAGTATATTGTTGTGAGTAATATGTATATCTGGCCACACAGACTATAGTAATATGTGTATAGTAATTATAGGTACTGCAGGGTAAGTATACAGTATGTGTAATTTGTTGGAATGAAATAATTGAAGTGTATATGGTATTTATGATTGTAGTACAATTGAGGATAGTGCTTATGGAATATGTATTTGTTTATACTTGGCATGGTTACTTAGTTCTATGCAGTAATATAGCTGGAATCTTTGGTTCTTTTTTTTGGTTACTTAGTTGTATGCAGTAATAGAGCTGGAATCTTTGTTTCTTTTTCTGTGAAAAAACCCAGTATAATTTGTTAAGCAGGATAGGTTGAAAGCTTTAATTGCATACAATTTTACATACACATTTACTTATTTTGATCCTCATAAACAGTACATTCTATGTACTATGTTTGGTACAACATTAGTGTGTGCTACACTGTTGTTATATCGACATAAAATAATCATTGGGCCCGATTCATAGAATCCAGCGCAGAAAAGGCGCAAGCGCTGCGTGCTGGGAAGGAGCGTGCGCCAGCCATGGCGCAAAGAAACAACTGCAGGGCAGGCGTATTCTTGGATTTCCCGAGGCATGACTAGCAGTGGTGCAAGGAACATCAAGCCACGCCAGTAACGCCCTCAACACACCCCCACGCGCAGTAAAAAGTAAGTAATATGCCCAACATGGCGCAAGCCTCCGTGCCATCCCTGGACCACCATACAGCCCTTCCAGCCAAATCGCATGAAAACTCGGTGCAGACGTAGTATGCGCCGAGTTTTCACGTGATTTGGCTGTGGTGCGGACGGGGTACGTGCTGAGTATTCACACGATTTGGCTGGAGTGCGGATGGGGTAATCGCATGAAAGCTCAGCGCATACCCCGTCCGCATCACAGCCAAATCACTTGATCACCCTATTCGCTCCAAAACAACCCGCGATACCCGAACAAATCCGCAGGAAGCATACCCCTCCCTCCTGACGGGACACTGACACCCCAGCCCCCATCACCTCAGCCTGCCGACACTACATTAGACACCCCAGCCCCCATCAGCCCAGCTTGCAGGCAGCCCCCACTACATGGGACACCCCAGCCCCCATCTCCCCACCCTGCAGGCAGCCCCCACTACATGGGACACCCCAGCCCTCATCTCCCCACCTTGCAGGCAGCCCCCAGTACATGAGGCACCCCAGCCCCCATCACCCCAGTCTACTGGCAGCCCTCTCCACATGGACACTCCAGCCCCCATCACCCATGACGCCATGATGCAGGCAGCCCCCACCACATGGGACACCCCAGCCCCCATCACTCATGACGCCACCCTGCAGGCAGCGCCCATCACGAGCAGGAGCTGGAGCTTGAGCTGCCCATGCCACCGTAGCCGCAACATGCAGTGCCTACACTTAGGCAGATATTAGAGGTAAGCCATATGGCTGCTCCACCCTCCTGCTGCTGAGAAAATAATTTTTGGAACATCCATACAACGTGCACTGCAATTTCCGGCACTGGGCTGTATTTAGTCCACGCACCCCCTCCTGGTCTTAACCAGCCTGAATTTGCTGCATCAGAGCCCTGAAGGAGTGTCTTTTAATTCACTGCCATTGGGCTCCACGAGGCAGTTGCCATTTAAAGATGGCCGCCTATCCAATTAAGCCTGCAGACCTCCTCTGCCTTCTGCTGGCCGCCCACCGATTGGCTGCTTCGCCCCTCATCTGGACCAATAGGACACCGGAGGCGTGAGCCGGCCCACTTTCAGGAAGGCCAGCGTCGGAAAGGCTACCACCTGTCCAAGCCTGTCCCTTGCTGGTCCCTGCCTCCTGCCAGAAATGCTGCCTCTCTGCGCACAGGTGCCACCTGCTCCAGGATGTCGCCCCCTAAGGTACAGTGTCTCAAAAGCATTGCAATCACTAGCACTGCATATTAATGATTAACGTTATGATGAGCACTTCGGTTACCATCTACACTAAGCATTGCACCCGAGCGCTATATCGACTTTTGCCAATGCTTTCTACCTCCACAAGCCTCTGCCTGCCCAATTCTATGCACTGTACTCCTGCTGTATTGACTTTTACCCGGCAACCTCCAGCCTATGCCCATCACTAAAAATCGATTCTAGCCTTGTGGTGTGCTCCATAGAAATTCGAACCTAGGCATTGTGTTGTGATACTTAGAAATTCGAATCTAGGCATTGTGTTGTGATACTTAGAAATTCAAATCTAGGCATTGTGTTGTGATACTTAGAATCTAGGCATTGTGCTCTGCTGCATAGAAAATCGGTTCTAATTACTGTGTTGGTGCTGAACTGCTGCCATTGTGTACCCTGCCACCAGTACCCTATGCCTACCAGTACCCTTTGCCTCGCCGAGTATCCTATTTAGGTTCTGCATTTTGTTGATTATGACCCACTTATGACCCACGTGTGACCTGCACAGCCCAGCACTAGTTGCACAAACCCACTATCCTCACACACAGACACCCCCTACCTACATTCATAATGCCCATAGGTACACCGCCCAATCACAGCACAGGCGAACACCTCTACACTCTCCCGGCCACACTCCGACCAGCCTGCCTCACAGCCCTCATCATAGCTCTCACTGTTATGGCCCCTGTGCCTCCCCACACACACCCATCACCCCTCTCTCAATGCCGGGCCTTAGTATCAGACTATAACAGCACACAGTCTCAGCCCCCCAGCCTAGACACCAGACTCTGTAAGCTCAGACATCGCTCACGTCCTAGGTACTTTCACTGCTCACCCACACCTGTCATGACCAGAAATACCAGATTAGGCACCCGCACCACACCACTATACCACTCTAATGGCAACTAATCTACTGCCCTCCTTTCTCCACCACCACAGCTTGCCTCCACACCACCTCCCTCTAAGACCTTCACTCCCTCACCCCACAACAAGCACACCCTACCCTATACGATCATAAACAAAAACATCAAAAGCACACAATACCCTCCACTCAAATGTGCTCTACTGAACGTATGCTCACTAACAGCCCACGCACTAGAGATAAATGATTTAATAGCCACACTGAATCTGGACCTACTCTGCATCACCGAAACCTGTCTCAATGATGCCTCCTGCCCAGCCATCGCACTTGCCCTACCCACAGGCTACACCATCCATAGGCAAGATAGATCGGACAAGGCAGAAGGGGGAGTCGCCCTTATCCACAAAGATGCACTGTCCATTAGATTAACAGACCACAGCACATGGAGTGGAAATGCTGATATCCTATCAGCCAAGCTCACGCTCTCCCCCAATAATCTTATCAATATCCACATCCTAGACAGACCGCCCCGACTACCAGCAGACTTCCAAGAACTCCTCTCCCACCGGCTCAGTAACAACATTAAAAAATCTTCCAAAATCCTTCTACTAGGAGACCTAAACTTAGGATTCAATGATCCAAAGGATAAACCCGCCACAACACTTGCTAAAGAACTTGCAGAACTAGGATTCTTCCAAAGAGTCCTCACCCCCACTCACTCCAAATGCCGAATCCTTGATTGGGTCATGGATCACAATTGCTCCTCCAACATTATCTCCAACTCCGCCTTGCCATGGACGGACCACACGTGCATTGAATTCCTCATCCCCACCGACCCCAGACCGAAAACCTTAACACACGCACCACCCGCCATAACAAGAAGTTCAAAAAAACTCAATGCAGACAACCTGCAACCCTACCTCAAAAACCCCTGCCTAGCATCTCCCTTCTCCCAGGACCCTAATATACTCTCAGCCATCTTTAATGATACCCTCACGAATGCCATAGATTCTATAGCCCCACTGGAAAGCAAGAAAGCAAAAAAATCATTTCACTGCAACTCCTGGTTCTCGGACGAACTCCAAACCCTCTGAGCTCAAAAGCGCCAGGCACTAAAAAACTGGCAATCACATCCCAGTGATCCAAACAAGAGCATTTTTAAACAGCTAGCCATCCAATAGAAAAAAGCCATCCTAACAGCAAAATCTAACTCCTCAATGACAGGATATCCAAGGCCAACTCCCAAGCCAAAGAATTATTCGCAATCTTCAATGAACTAGTCACACCCCCGGGTGACGCAGACGAGATAACTAAAGACAAAGCCTGGTGCACTAGCATTCAGACCGCCATGCTCAACAAAATAAAACTCCTCCAGAATAAAATACAAAACCACTGCAAGGCCCTCCCAAACCGAAAAACCAACCGCCCTACACAAGACCAATGTAACAATTTTAATCACGTGCAAATCGCCTTCAGAGATGTCACTGTACCTGAGGTCCTTAACCTCATCAAAAATATCAAACCATCTCTCTGCAAAGCAGACATCTGCCCTCCTAAAATCATCAAGGAATGCGCTAATGACCTAGCTCCATTGATTACTGCCTTCATTAACGCATCATTCCAAACAGGAACGGTCCCGAATAATCTCAAGGAAGCCTGGGTGCGGCCACTTCTAAAAAAAAGCCACACTTGACCCAGCGCAACCCAACAACTACAGACCAATAATGACAGTCCCATTCCTCCTGAAGATTCTGGACAAAGCAGCTCACCTCCAAATCCAATCACACATAGAAACTAATTCCATACTAGGCAAAAGGCAATCTGGTTTCCGGGTCGACCATGGAACAGAATCTGCCTTATTAGACCTAAAAAACAAATCACACAAATCATGGACAAAGGCAAACTGGCCATGCTCCTCCTCCTCGATCTATCAGCTGCTTTTGACCTGGTAGATCATCAAACACTTACCACCCACCTCACTCATGCAGCCCATTTCTCCAAACAAGCAGCATCCTGGATCACTTACTTCCTCGAAGGAAGAGCCATGAAGGTCTACTCTGACACAGCAAACGCAGACCCTACCACTATAAATTGCGGTGTCCCCCAAGGATCTTGTACAGCCCCCACCCTCTATAACCTCTTCACAAAACCCCTCTTCGACTTACTTGACTCCATCGGTGTGGCATATACCAACTACGCAGACGACACTCTCATACCCCTAACTGGACTCTACCACAAAGACGCCACTAATCTAAACAATATCTATGCTACAATCCAAGCATGGATGGCAATCAATGGCCTCTGTCTCAACGGAGAGAAGACTGAAATCCTCATTCTTGGGCAAAAAAACACAATAACGAAGCTAAGCCCCCAATACGCCAACTTCAACATGGACAACTCTACCATACCTGTATCATCATCCGTCAAGACCCTAGGTGTTCACATTGACGCTAACTTATCAATGAACAAACAAGTCAGCGCCGTAGCCTCTGCTTCAGCATTCAGCACCAAACTCATCAATGCCATCAAACCCTACCTATCCGCCCCCAACCGTGTGGCCATAGCTAGAGCCACTATAGGCGCTAAACTCGACTACTGTAACACTCTCCTAGCTGGCACCTCCGACAAAAACATCCACAGACTGCAGATCAAACAGAACAACTCCCTCAGAGCCGCTATGAGCATACCCAGAAGGGACCATATATCTAATGCTAGACGCTCAGCACGGTGGTCAAAGACCGAATTACGCTGAAAATCCTTACCATCACACACAGATGCATCAACAACACTGTTCCTACATACCTTTCTGAAGCAATATCAAGGACCACCACCACCCGCCCTACCAGAGCTCAGTACACCAACCAGCTACACATCCCACGCATCAAGAGAGCTACTGCTGGAGGCCTAGGTTTCTCCTACATTGCACCGCAACTCTGGAACTCTCTCCCTGCCACCATTAGAGCTGAAACATCCATCTCTGCCTTCCGCAACAACCTCAAATCCATATTTCTCAATTAGTACTACGACTACCTCTTCCACCCATGCCATGTATATTGTATTATAACCAGAAATGTAATATAACTATTGTAATTTTGTATATATATTGCCTGTGACTATGTAACTAAGCATGTACTGTAACAAGTGCCACGATGTCCGCGGACTGATGTGCGCTATATAAATGCTAATAAAACAAAACCAATGAGGGACACCCCAGCCCCCATTACCCCACACTGCAGGCACCCCACACTACATGGGACACCCCAGCAACCATCACCCATGACGCCACCCTGCAGGCAGCCCCCACCACATGTGACACACCAGCCCCCCATCACCCATGACGCCACCCTGCAGGCAGCCCGCACCGCATGGGACACCCCAGCCCCAATCACCCCACCCTGCAGGCAGCACCACTACATGGGACACGCCAGCCCCCATCAACCATGATGCCTCTCTGCAGGCAGCCCCCACTAGATGGGACACCCCAGCCCCCATCACCCATGACGCCACCCTGCAGGCAACCCCCACCACATGGGACACCCCAGCCGCCATCACCCCACACTGCAGGCATCCCCCACTACATGGGACACTGTTAGGCAGAATCACATGCAGTACCCTTGGGGAACTACAAGTGTCAGTACAATTTCACCTTTGGTACAAGCCTGTACTACACAGTTATGTGGTAGCAGTGGCTGGGCAGCTAGACTTATCTCAAGAGCTGAGTGAGCAGTAGAACAAGTTACACAAAGGACCAACCAATACAGTGATTCAAGTAAACACTTACTCAAGGTTTCTCAGTAAAAGAATATACATTTATTTACTCAATCATTTATAAAACATTACACTAGCACAAGCAGCTCAATAGCACACACTAATACACCACAAAAATCCAACCGATAAGTAATTGAACCAGTTTAGCTCAAAGTGAAGTGTGAGCAAAACGGCACTTCAGATACTTAAAAGGGAGGGAAAAGACAAGGTTATAAGAATAGACAACCCAAATACATTCATAGGCAGGGCAAAGGGCTTCAGGTACACACAACCAGCAATTCTTCTCAATAGGCCTGGGCCAAAGTCAATGGTTCAGAGTCTTTTGTATAGGATAGAACAGTTCTGGTATGCAACGGTTAAGTCTTTGCCACAGATTTTTAAAGGATTTGGCTAGGCGAAAAGTTTGATGACTGTTTAGGCAAGGACAAGCTTTCGTATTTGAGGAAAGTTTCACGTACTATCTCGATATCAGAAAAGATTTCAAGACCGCGTTTGCCAAGTACCATTTAAATGAAGAAAGCTGTAGCTGAGGCAGTTGTTCCTGGCAGTTCCTGCAGATCTCGCTGTTTCTGAGCTTCAGTCGTGGGGACAAGAAGAAAGATGTCGGGAAGTCCCTGCACTGCCCCTGGAAGAGGCCAAAAGCTGTAGCAAGACGCTGGTTTAAGGTGCGATTCCCTCAAAGTTCCGCTGGTTTCCTTCCCTCTGGCTACCAGAATAGGACGGTGTCCAAGTGGCTTGCGAGTTGGTTTGGCGCGCAGAGACAAACACAAGAAGGACTTTTCCTAAAAGAAATCGTGAAAAAAGTTGACCGGAGTCTGTTTTTACAGATAGGTCTTGGACGCCACATTGAAAAACATGGCTACCCTTGATTTTTAGCGACCATTTTTAGTGGTCGGGAAAAGTAACGGTAGTTGATCTAAACCACTGCCACCAGCCATTTAAAGTAGGAAAGGGTAACATTTGACTGTTACATGAGTGTAGGCAACCCCTCCAGCAACCTATAGGAAGCTAGTGTGTGCTGGGTCTGTAAATTTAAAGAGACTAGTAAAGTCAATTTAACTTTACATGCTCTGGGAGACAGTAGTTAGTCCCAGAGAAGGTATTTAAACCTTGGGAAGTCTGCAAGACATCCCTGTGCCACTGTACTGAAGGTGCTGTGTGACACACAGAAATAAATTATGCCTATGGAGTTGTTTTAAAACTCCTTAACCAAAGAACGCAAAAGTAAAACACATTGAAAATGAAATGTTCAAAGCCCCAAAATATAGCAAAAGAGCTGGAGGGCTCTAAGGTAGAGGGAATTGAAAACTTGTGTGAGAAATCTCCCTAACAATCGTCCCCCCCAGACTAAGGCACAGGGGGATCTAATCCCCACCAGGATGGATCTCCTGTTGCAAGTCGGTTAAATGGCCTGCTGAGTACGCCAGCAACCTTTTGTAACCCTTGATATGAAACTTTATATCAGTGGTTTTCATTTGTAAACTATATGACCTACAAACCTGTTGTGGTACATCTCTCTTTCTTAAGGTATAGGGGATCTGATCTAACAGTCCCTCAGAAGTTATGACAACCTCTGAACCTACAATAGGCTTTTTCAAGGGATCCTTAGAAAGGAATCCCTTAGATCTAGAGGGGCCTCCATGGTTCCTCACCACCTCTCTTTCAAGAGCAGGATGGGTCTCAGGTATCTTGGTTGGAGGGGCTGTGGTCAAGCAAGGTACATGCTTCCACTTCCTCTGAGATCTGGTTTTGCCTGGCTTAGAAGTTTCCCTCCTAACACTAGGTGACTGGAGCCTTCAGTAGACAATTCATCGGTCTTAAGGTTTTTAGCCTTAAACCTATTTTTCCTTGTTTTCCACCAGCTTTGAGAATTACCAGTTCTCACAGGCCTCGAGAGGGGTCCAATTTGTCTATCCACCTCTTCCTCAGAAGCAGGGGGGGCAAATACTTTACAAATGGAGGGACATTGGTGGAGCTTGGTTGGGGCTCCCATTTCCCTACTATACCTGCCTCAGATTTGCCTAGGTTAGAGGTCAATTTACTAACACTATGGCTTGCAGTGGGGTTCTCTGTAGAGGTTCCCATGGGCTCAGAGTGGTCTCTTAAGGCTGCCTCTCTAGCCAATTTGGTTTGGTTCTGTTTTCTCTCACTGGGAGTCCTGGGGGTACTGGATACTACTCCTAGAGTTTTTAAATCATTCCCCAAGAGGACTTTCCCAGGCACGTCATTCTGGACACTGACAGGAATCCTCACTGTCATATTATTACACTGAATGAGAGCTGGTAGAATTGGAGCCAAATGGACAGGGCCTCCAGAGAATTTAGTGGGAATTTTGGGTGCCTTACCAACATCCTCAGGCTTGAAAAAGCTTTCATCCACTACTGTTCTGCTGGCCCCAGTGTCTCTCCTGGCAGGAGTATCCTGGCCATTGACAAGAACACTGTCCATATAATTCCCTCTAGAGTTCTCTGGAATGGAGTTGTATGCATCCATATTCTGTTTCTTACCCAGACCCATGGACTCTAAGGATACAGTGGCCTGAAGACCCAAGGGTGCTTCAGCAAGTAGTTGAAAGTGAGCACTAGCCATTTTTACTTCTTCCTCTGGGGAGAAGGCTAAGGAGACAATGTGGACCCCTAAAGGTTTACCCTTACATCTGGGATCCCCTTTCACATGGTCAGTTGACCCACAGACATAGCATTTACCAAATGCTCTCTGGAATGGGTGTTTCTGCAGACCTCCCTCTGGTTGGGCACCAGAGGATTCACTAGCCCTATTGGGTTTCCCATGTGGCTTACCCTGGTTATGTCTGGGGGCCTCTTCTGGTTGGATGGATGTGGACTTATCTGTGTTCTCACCTTTGTGCTGCTCACCCTCAACCCTTTTGGGAGTTGCCTCAAAATCCTTATGATTGGCCCTGTTGGCTACCCATGAGTCAGCTGCTCTAGCTAACTTTTTTGTATCTAATTCCTTAGCGTCAGCTCAGCTCAGGAGAGCAGGCATCAAAAATAGTTTCCAATAAAAACAGATTCCTCATTCCTTCAAAGGTGTTAACTCTGTAACCCTTTACCCAGCCATCTCCGTTATTCAAACATTCACACACCCAGGTAGCCCAAGGGGTACCATCAGGCTTTTTGAGGGTTCTAAACCTCTTAAGATACTGAAAAGGGGTCTTCCCAAATCTAGCTATCAAAACTAGCTTCACAGTTTCATACTCCCTTCTGTCTATATCCCCGAACCCCATTACCACATCAGTTGCAACTGGGGGTAGCCTAGAAAAAAGCCAAGGAATCAGCTGATTCCCAGTAATGTCTTGAATCCCATGGTTATATTCAAAAGCAGCCAACCAATCCAGAATATCAAGCTTAACCTCATACATACTTACTGCATCTTTGACCATGCAAGGCCTCTTAGGACTGGAAGACCTAGAATGCTCTGTGAAAGATCCAGTTTAAACAAACAATTTTTTCATCTCTAGTGCATGGTTCAATTCCATTTCTCTGAGTTTAAGTTCTTGATGTTTGCATTCAGTTTGAGCTTGGATTCTTTTAAACTCTAACGCAAGTCTCATTCTTTCTAAAGAGACAAATTCAGGACTTAATGTTGGACCTGGTGGGGTCCCTGTGGTCAGAGGTTGAGGCCTATGAGCAGGTTGAGATAAAACAGGACCTACATTTGAAGACTCTTTTTCCTCCTCTAACTCATCTATAACATTTTTGTTACTCTCAGAAACATTATCATCCTCCTCAACATTTTCCACATTTGCCTCAGGTGCGGGGGATTCAGACCCACGCCACAGACTTTGGTATTTTAACAACTTTTCTATCAATTCAACCTTTTTGCCTTTTACAGTGAAATTCCTAGCTTTACAAATATCTCTCAATTGATCAACAGTTAAAGTCACTAGGTGTCATGATGCCTACCCCCGCAGACCCAGACCAAGTCCAGCAACCCCGGAAGCAGGCATCAGGTTATTCTAAGCAAGCCCAACAACCCCTGCTAGGGGCTATTTGGGTGCAGTCCTGGCACCTATGGCGCCAGGCTCATATGGAGAGTTAGTCCTGGTGCCATAGGCACCAGGCTCATAGATTAAAACTTACCTGATGCAGACCCTGCTGCAAGCTCACCTGATGCAGACCATGCTGCAAGAGCTCCAAGCCAAAAGAGGCTTGGAAGGGACTACTTTACCTAGGGACTATTTTTTACTCGGTTGGGGCTGGAGAGGAATACTTACCTAGGACTACTTTGGAGGCTATTTAAACCACGCATGAAGAGCAGCACACGCTTCGCATTATTCTGCATCCAGCTGCGTAACGCTCACCGTGCCTGCAAGTCTGCATCCAGTCTTCTGCCACGCCTGCCTCGAGTCTGGAGCTCCTAGAAAAAGGGAGAAAGAAGGAGAAAAGGTTAGAACAAGAGCAATACCTTTGATCCTTACCTGAATTCCCGATCCATCGCGCCTTCGTGCTGGAAGAAAGAAGTTATTTTATGCGCGTCGCCTCGCCTGCTGCAGCGCTGCGCTGAACTCACCGGCCTTCGCAGCATCTTCACATTCCACCGCATCCTTCTCCATGTTCCTGCCGCACTTCGGCACCTAAGGGAAAGACAAGAACACCAAGGTGAGCCAAGGGAATACACAGAGGCAATATTAGTTATCCCCCATAGACTTACCTGATTTTACCACCGGGGGTACTATTCCTCTTCACGGGTCGGCGCAGCTTCCACTGCATCCTCGCCGAACCCCGGCCCCTAAGGGGAAACAAAAGGACAGCAAGGTGAAACAAAGGGACAAACAAGGGGAAACCTCCTCACCACAATAGACTTACCTGGTTTTTCCGCCGGAGGCATTATTCCCCGAGACTTCATACTTTCTCTCAGCGCCTGAATAAGGGAGAAAGCAACAGGTTACATATTGACATTATTTTATCGAACTGTGTTGGTTAATACAAATCCTTAGCTGAATATTACCGGTTGCCACAAGGAACTCTTCGCAAGGGTCAAGCTGCAACCTGCACGGAATCGGATAAGAGTGAAAGTCAGACATTTGAACTCTTACGACTACATACTTACGGCGTCTTGCTGGAAATCTCGGCGTCAATATTGTTCTGGAACTCACCAATTCCTACGAGCCAGTGAAGCAACTGGTTATCTACGCGCCCCTGTGCTCAATGCAGGATGGAGAGCTCATCTTTCCAAACCATCAGGTGAGACTATAAGAGGGGACATCAAAGGTGATCAGTGGGGAGAACAGCGGGAGTGGGGGGGTTAACGCTCAACTCCACGGGTGGTTAATTCCCTTTCTCCATTTGCAGAAGAACATTCCTACGGGCCAAGCAAACGAAGCTAGTTGGGCCAGTCCAGTCCGTCATCTCGGCACTACGCGTCACATTGGTGGAGACCGCAGCTGTCCAGTTCAGATCGACACCCCTGTGGGAGCCAGGTGAGCGTAACACTAGGGTCTCCTGTCTGTAGCTTTCCATATCCGTCATGATGAAACAATTGCTTTACTAGTGTTGCTTAGCCTTGTGAAGATTATTTGAACAAAAGTAAAAGTAGCACTCTAAATTTCACAAGTATACTTTATCCCACTTCTGCCACCAGTGTTAGGCAGAATCACCTGCAGTACCCTTGGGGAACACTACAGGCAATTAAGACTACAAGTGTTAGTACAATTTCACCTTTGGTACAAGCCTGTACTAAACAGTTATGTGGTAGTTGTGGCTGAGCAGCCAAACTTATCTCAAGAGTTGAGTGAACTGTAGAACAAGTTACACAAAGGACCAACCAATACAGTGATTGAAGTAAACACTTACTCAAGGTTTCTCAGTAAAAGAATATACATTTATTTACTCAATCATTTATAAAACATTACACTAGCACAAGCATTTCAACATCACACACTAATACACCACAAAAATCCAACCGGTAAGTAATTGAACCACTTTAGCTCAAAAGTGAAGTGTGAGCAAAACGGCACTTCAGATAATTAAAAGGGAGGGAAAAGACAAAGTTATAAGAATAAACAGCCCAACTACATCCATAGGCAGGACAAAGGGCTTCAGGTACACACAACCAGCAATTCTTCTCAATAAGCCTGGGCCAAAGTCAATGGTTCAGAGTCTTTTGTATAGGATAGCACAGTTCTGGTATGCAACGGTTAAGTCTTTGCCACAGATTTTTAAAGGATTTGGCTAGGCGAAAAGTTTGACGTATGTTTAGGGAAGGACAATCCTTCGTAGTTGAGGAAAGTTTCACACACTTTCTCAATGGTCGAAAAGATTTCCAGACCGTGTTTGCACAGTACCTTTCAAATGAAGAAAGCTGTAGCTGAGGCAGTTGTTCCTGGCAGTTTCTGCAGATCTCGCTGTTCCTGAGCTTCAGTCGTGGGGACAGGAAGGAGGATGTCAGGAGGTTCCTGCACTCAAGACTCAAGAGTCCAAAAGCTGTAGCAAGACGTCGGTTTACGGTGTGAGTGCCTAAAACTCCCCCTGGCTTCCTTCCCTCTGGCTATCCTGTTTTCAACAGCACTTTGATGAAAATTCGACCAGAATAGGACAATGTCCAGGTGGCGTGCGAGTTGGTTGTTCCCACCAAACTCAAGGGAAGAAGTTAACCTTGAAGGGCTTCTCTGTCGTCGGAGTTCCAGGCAATTCGGACCTGCAGCAGGGCTTCTCCGGTCGTCCAGGAGTTGCATCAGTCCTCTTCCTTTCTCTCCTCTTTGGTTCTTTAGTTTCAGTGGTCAACTCTGGTTTGCAAGCCCATAGACCTGTTTTTAAACAGTTCCCCCCCCCCATTCATTCAGCCTGGCTGTCACTCACCCAGCAGGGTGGCTGTCCTTACCGGACAGCCAGCCGGCCAATCACGCTCGAGTGCATTCAGGTCTCCTAGGAGACTAAGCAAAGGGAGTTTCTGGCACCTCCCTCACATCCTGTCCACCTCAGACACCCTGGCGCAAGAGGAGGGCTTCAGCACTGAAGCCCGCCAAAGGGCACAAACAAAGGGACCAAACCTGGTTTGGCGCACAGAGACAAACACAAGAAGGACTTTTCCTAAAAGAAATGGTGAAAAAAGTTGACCGGAGTCTGTTTTTACAGATAGGTCTTGGGCGCCATATTGAAAAACATGGCTACCCTTGATTTTTAGCTACCGTTGTTAGCGGTCAGGAAAAATCACGGTAGTTGATCTAAACCACTGCCATCAGCCATTTAAAGTAGAAAAGGGTAACATTTGACTGTTACATGAGTGTTTGAGTCAGGGGATGCTAGGCAACCCCTCCAGCCCTCTATAGGAAGATAGTGTGTGCTGGGTCTGTAAATTTAAAGAGACTAGTAAAGTCAATTTAACTTTACATGCTCTGGGAGACAGTAGACAGTCCCAGAGAAGGTATTTAAACCTTGGGATGTCTGCAAGACATCCCTGTGCCACTGTACTGAAGGTGCTGTTGACACACAGAAAAAGATGATACCTATGGAGTTGTTTTAAAACTTCATAAACAAAGAACACAAAAGTAAAACACATTGAAAATGAAATGTTCAAAGCCCCAAAATATAGCAAAAGAGCTGTAGGGCTCTAAGGTAGAGGGAATTAAGCACTTGTGTGAGAAACCTCCCTGACTTTTTTAAAGTTTTTTTTTAAAATTGTGAAATTAGTCAAAATTTTGAATTTTTACACATACTTAAGAATACATATATTAACATTATCGCAAAACAAATAAAAACCCAACAATACCGCCTTAAAGAAAACTTCACAAATGAGAACAAAAACGAAATAATGAAAATAAGCATAATTATCCAGATAAACAATCAATTATCAATCCTCAGCCTCATAAAAAAAGAACTAAATCACATTTACTAGTAAATTCATGTTAGTTAAAAAAACAAGTTACTTCATATGTAAGACAAGATTCTTGGCCTTGCGACAGTCTTTCTCAAAACATAATAGAGTTGAAGGTTTTCGGATTTTGCACAAATCTTTAAAATCTTTTCTGTCTCAAGGGCCACGTTCCCATACAATCTGACAGCAGATGGATCGTAGTCTGCTTTACACCATCTTCACATTTATCACAAATGTTATAGGGGTAGGCTATTGGGTCTCTAATATGCTGCAGTTCCAGATTGAGAACCACATTTAGCCTAAATTGATTAGACGATTTTTTGAGATATGCCGGGAGGGATCGGATAGGTTTATCAATTTTCATCCACGAAGCCGCTAGTTTAGCCTCTCTCATTTTGGGAATGGTTCTAATCCAATCCATTCGCCTTACGTATTTCTTCTCCATTAGTGGGTTCTGGATTAAAGTTTCAGTGGTGGTATCTGCTGGTACTAATATGTTTTTACAAAAAGAGCCCAGTCTTTTTAGAAAGATGGTGTCATTCGTTTTCATCTGATGTGCTAATTCAACATAAAGTGATACTTTCTGAAGGCGCAGAATGAGTCTATATAGACTTAACCATTTCCATTCCATTAGAAACAACAGTGAACCAAGGCCCAGCTCATATCGTAGACACAGAATTGGTATACAGTTTGGCAATACTCATACCTTTTTCCATAGCTGGCTCTCTATTTTGTCCCAATTCATAAGGTATAAGGGAGAATTTACAGTACTTACTATACGCTCTTTACATTTGTGCTCCCAATTTTCTTTGTTTGTTTGGGTTCAATTGTTGTAAGGAGATGAGACATGGAGGGATAAGATGGAATCTGGCACCCCAGATAGGTAACCATTTTGTCTGTCGGTACCACAATATTATTCAGATGCCATGCATAAGGTTTGTTTATTCTGTTGGGGTGTTTAAAGATTTTGACTTTGCTGGATTTATTGTCAAGTCATTAAGGCTTGCGTAATCAGATAGGGCTGTCATTAGCCGCTGCAGTCAGACTTGGGTATGATCCATTACCACAATATCGTCTGCATAGGCAAGATATGATGTTTTACCCAAGCCAATCCTTGGAGCCACCAGACTTTTCTCCAACAGTCATTGAGACAGAGTTGCCATAAATAATATAAACAGAAAACGAGCCAAAAGACA
The DNA here is from genome assembly GCF_040938575.1 of Ambystoma mexicanum. Lineage (NCBI taxonomy): Eukaryota > Metazoa > Chordata > Amphibia > Caudata > Ambystomatidae > Ambystoma > Ambystoma mexicanum. The sequence continues at coordinate 898,043,009 of NC_090934.1, forward strand.
TCCCTGACAAACCCCCCTCTCTGTTTTGATCACAGTAGTTAGTAGACCAGATTTTGTAAGTCTAACTCTGAGAGCAGAGTCTTGATGCAGATGTATAAGGATATTCAGAAGGCCATCCGGTAGGCCCGAATTTTTTAATTTCGCCACAGCCGATTCTTATTTATGGTATCAAATGCCTGGGAGAGATCCACCTAGGCAGCAAAAAGCGAAGAGCCTGCTTTGACAAGAGATGATGATGTAATACAGGTGAGGATTAATATGTTCAGAGTAGTTGATAGACCTCTCCGAAAGCCTGTCTGTTCCCTAGGGATTATACCATTGGATGTCGCCCAGTTCACCAGTTCCACCAGGACTAGACCGCTGAATATTTTACTATGTGCATCCAATAATGATATTGGTCTATAGTTGATTGCCAAAGATTGATCTCCCTTTTTATAGACTGAATAATGATTGCCTGGTTCCAAGAATCCGGAGTTGTTTTTGAGTCGATGATATTGTCAAACAGGATCTTCAATATTTGGGCCCAAGAAGAGGGTTATGTTTCAGAACTGAGTTTGATGGCCGTTCGGCCCTGGTGCCCTTGAGTTAGAGGATTTCTTTATCAAGCGTTCAATGTCCTCTACATAAAATTGAAGAGTCCAATTTGCGTCTTGCTGGTAGTAATAAGGTTCAGAGACAATCGGGGAATAAACCTTCAGAAAATGAGCCACCCATGCCTTTTCGTCAATCACTGACTCTAGGGTTAGATTACTAGAGGGTGGTGCAAAGTTGACAATTGACCAGAAGTTCTTCGAGTTTTGAAGGGATATCGCTTTCAACATTACTTCCCCATCTTTGTGCAACAACATAATCTCCCTAACAGACACCCCAGCCCCCATCACCCATGACGCCACACTGAAGGCAGCGCCCACCACATGGGACACCCCAGCCCCAATCACCCATGACGCCACCCTGAATGGCAGCCCCCACAACATGGGACACATCAGCCCCCATCATCCCACCCTGCAGGCAGCCCCCACCACATGGGACACCCCAGCCGTCATCACCCATGATGCCACCCTAAAGGAAGCCCCCTCCAGATCAGAAACCCCCAGCCCCCTCACCCGTGAAGCCACCCTGCAGGCAGCCACCTCCAGACCAGATATCACCTGCATGCTGGATTCTGACATGGTGACACATGTTAACTCCATCAATGGTGTGTTGAGCACCTTGACTGCAGTGTAGTGACACCACCCTGAACCTCCTGGTCAAAATATATCCTGCAAACAGAAAAAAAAGCATACACCTGGGCCATATCCTTGAGTGTGCCAGCTGCTCAAACACAATTGCTGTCTGCAACCATATCCCAAAATAAGCATCTTAAAGTGAATGGCAAAGTGCGGCCCTGCAGCCCATGTGACAAAGTCATCTCAATAATCCTCATGTAGAAATAGTCACACAGTGACACATTTTTATGCACCCTCAATGTGTGCCACATGAACAGACACTGCCCAGGCGTGTCTTGGTCTGAGCCTTGATGAGCCGACATTACCTGAACAGATAACCTAATGAACACATCACTGTTCCTCCCATGTGTGAATGACATGACATGTAATGAAATGACATGTCATTCATAATGTACATATAGACAAGTGTCCAAAGGCCCAAAGAGTCAGTGGAGGGGGAAGACAGTGAAGACAGAGACAACAAACTTGTTAGGGCAGGTGCCAGTGAGATGGCGCCACTGCATGGGAAGTAGGGAAGGAGAAAAGGGTGTGGGGGGCAGTGGTAAGTGCAGTACAAGTGAAGGACATCATAACAAATAGAACATGAAAGGAAATGAACAAACTGTGGCCAGCTGGTGTCAAGTACAAGCCTAAGTCCAGTCAGCAGATGTGAAGTGCCGGCAGCTGTCTGTTGGCATACATAAAAGCAGTCCAAGTTTGTGGGAAGCCAAGGAGGCAGCGCTGGCGTGCAAGTGGCGGGTGAGGGGACCTTTGAACAAGTTCAGAGGGTATCCAGGCGACCATTTAGATTCAAACAGGGTTTCATCAGGGCACAGAAGTACCAAAAGCACAATGAAAGAGGAATGACTCAAGTTTTGATTCAGTACATGGCAATCAGACAGTGCGCTACCCACCAAGACTACTGCATTGTTCTGGCATGGGTAAAAACAAAATAACAGCAAAATTGCCTGCCAGTACAAGATGCACAACAACACCAGAGACAATGATAACAGCACAAACACATGCTGGTGAAGGTCAAAGCACAACATGTGCGTTACACTGCATCAAGAAAATCCTGGTCAAATATCGTGAACATTTACACTCCAATCAATCAACACAACCAAAACCCCCCTCCAAAACACAGTTAGGACCAATACACAGTGATGCTGCACATGTGAAAGCAAATGACACTTCACCGTGCACACACAATCTTCTATTCACACACATCCACTGGTCATCCACATGTGTATATGCCCCACACAAATGGATAGCAAACATGATGCATGCATGCAAGTAAGCACACACAAGACCAACAATGGTCCTTAACAGGGACACCAAACCGAGTAACAAATCAGTAAATTTTGCAAAAAAAATGTCAGAGAAGCAATTAGTGTGAGTAATCAAAATAAATTATATTATAGAGTTGTATTGAGCCATACACACTGCAAATCATGAATAAAAATATGTACAATAAGAAATGAAAATAATGCTCAATTGACCAAACCTACACTTGCAATCATGTACATGAAAAATATAAAAGTCTGAAAAGAGGTCCATGTCCATAAAAGTGTACCAAAATAATAAACAAAACGAGAAAAAAAAATCCATTCTGGCATGTTGATTCCAAAACTACAAAACACAAGTAAGCTAGGTACACAAAAACATGGAGCAATGTCCAAATAGCACTCCAAATCATAAAATCAAGAAAAGCAAAATCACACACAAACAACTATGTACAAAAAGTGGAGTACAGTCCAAAAACTCCAAATCATAAAGGAAACCTATTTCTAAAGAACTATTTACAAAGGCAGTGGGCTAGTTCTTCTCCTCACCATGCTCCCTCAATGTTTCGGCCAGGGCATCATCGAATACCCCATCCAATTCCCCTAGGCAGGCCTTCGCTCTTTCCCCGAAGGCTTGCAGGGACTCCAACATGGCCCTGTGTAATCAGTGTCATGGCTTGGAGTTTGGGTGAACTGGTTGGTCCCACCAGCTCAAGGGAAGAAGATTCTTGGAAGATCCTCTCTGTCGTTGGAGTCTGAAGATTCAGACCTGCCGCAGGACTTCACCGGGTGGTTCAGTCATTGTAGGGGTCCTCTACTATCAGCTCCTCTTCGGTTCTCTGGTTCCAGTGGCGACTCTGCTCTTCCAGACCCAGAGACCTGCTTTTTATGCAGTTTTCCCTCATTCACACAGCCTGGCTGTCAATCACACAGCAGGGTGGCTGTTCTGGCGGGGACAGTCACCCAGCCAATCAAACAAGAGTGCGACTTGGGTTACCAAGGGAACCCAAGGCAGTGGTCCTAACACCCCACCCTCGCATCCTGCCTACCCAGACTTTCAGGCACCTAAAGGAGGTCTTCTGTGCAGAAGCCCGCAAAAAGACAGTGAACAAAGGAACCAAACCTGGTTTGTTACGTAGAGACGAACACGAGAAAGACTTTTCCAAAAAGAAATGGCGACTAAATCCAGCCGGAATAATATTAAAAACAATATGGTCAAGCAGGTTTAAGTTCGAGGCTACAAAGACAGCCTAAAACTATACCATGTTTCTTTAAGATAACCGCGGTAGAAAAAATATGGTAGTTACCACTGCCACCAGCCAAGTCTTAATGAAAAGGGAGCAAAACAATGCTCCAAGCGAGACAGACAAAAAGGGATAAGTAGTAACTCTTTCTAGTATTCCATGTAAGATGGTTTGTACTGGGTCTGAGGATTTAAAAGAGACTAGTAAATTTAATGGCAACTTTACATGTTCTGGGGGACAGTAGTCAGCCCCAGAAAATGGAGTCTGAGCTGGGAAGTCTAAAAGACAACTATGTGTCACTGCACTGAGGGTGCTGTGTAACACATAGTAAAAAGATGATGCCTGTGGAGTAAGTGAGGCTCCACAGTCCATGAACACAAAAATGTTAAACACACACAGCAAAAAGGGCTCACACTCTTACCAGGTGAAAAAAATAAATCCAGCAAAGCTGCTGAGCAACTCACTAGGTAAGGGAAATTAGCCATATTTGAGAATTCTCGCTAACAGTGCACATGCCCTGCTACTTGGTGCCTGCTCTACCTCCATTGCCACAGCTCCTGACGTCAGCTGGATCGGCGTGGTTTACACCTTGGCTTATTCTACGTCGACCCCTGACTCTGGCAGGGATGTGATCTCCACCAGACGGGCCGCCGGGGGTGGGACAGGTACACAGGGGGGCCTGGTGGTATCTGGGTCGGAAGGCGTGAGGGAGGACAACTGGCGCACAGAGGAGGTAGGCGAGGTGGGGGTCGAAGAAGTAGCCAGCCCACGCACCCAACTCGAGACCAGGAACTGAGCTAGCCAGTTGATGAGACGCAAGACCAAATTGTGATGATGTGCAAGCCCACGATTGGAAACCTGCACATCATCACAAATGGTGCCTGTACGCCTCATGATACCGGGTAGAAAACGGTTCCAACCTGTCTCGAATGGCGACATCCGCAGGCATTAGTGTTTCCGTTTGCGTGGAAACATCCGCCACCTGCGGATGGGTCCGGCCTGGGCATGCCTGCAGGTGCATGCTGGTGCATTCGTAGGCCCCGGGGCAAGATTATGCACAGGCACCTCCACGGCGACCTGCACTGCCTCCTGACCCTGAGTCTGGACTGCACCAGTCACACCCACCTCATCACTCCCACCGGGCCCCAAGGGCTGGGCTGATGCGGCCTCCTCCTCTCCCACCAACCTGGATCACTCCCCAGCATCTTCCGTAGTGGATTGCCCCTGTGCGAGCTCACCTGTCCTTCCTGCTGCCGAGGACTCCAACACCACCTTTGCCCTCTTGGAGCGCCTCTCAGCAGCAGCGTCCAATGTCACTGACGGAGCACCACTCTCCTCGCTACCCAAAGATGTAATTACCTGGGAGTGTGACTGGGCCTTGATTCTGGGCCAAGTGGAGGCATCTTGCTGCCTTGCTCCACAGCACCTTCTCCGCCCTCTTCATCCAACGTCGCTGTGGATAAGGAGACAAAGAAGGCGAGCATCAGGGTACTGGCCCTATGTGTGTTTTGCACAATACATATGCACATGAAGTACGCTGCCAAAGGTCAAAATCATCATCACCCTCCACACCACACAGGTACATGCAATATACATACATTCACTTACATGTCTGTGCTTCACAACAGACAATCACATCCTTGGACAAAGCACTGTCAGCACATACGAATTGCGCATGCTCCTCACATGCACAATGACACATACACTTGTCATTCACACACATCACCTGACAGCCCAGAAGCAGTGCACGCAGGTATGACATCAGATTCCCCTCAACATCCATCAGGCAGCAAGAGTACTGCACACATTCAAATGCTCCAGTTCCATCCATCCTGGACTGGTGGCCAGTCACATAGTCACATCACAGACACATGCACATGTACACCATGCATGTCCATAATGTTGACGACAGCACCTATGTGTGACACCTCTCACACGGCCATGTCACAAACACATGTAAGCAACCACGTGTACATCGTTACATGCTGTATGACATCATACATAACAACAGTAACACCAGTGGCAGCACACATGCCTCAATGGACACATGCAGCACTGTCTTGTAAATGCACACTGACATCCGTACAAGAGACATACTTGCAATATGGTCAAGGTGCATACTCCTACCACACATCAACATGCACATGCACTGTTGAGGGCACCAACACATGGACACTTACTATTCGACTCCAGACGGAGCTGCAAATCCAAGACCTGGGCGTGCAGTTCTGGGTAAAACCGCTCCAGGACCTGCATGTCGGGGGTGTTCAACCGGCCCCAGCACCCCCTTGGATCACACCAGCCTGGAGTAAGCGCCGGGCACTGTTGTGGGACCTGGCCTTGAGGTCCTCCCATCGCTTGTGGACATGGTGGTAGTCCCGGGGTGCCACCCCCTCTGCGTTGATGGCATCCATGAATTTGACCCAGATCTTCTACTGTCCTTCCTTGCCGACTTGCGTTGGTCCGTGGAAGAGGGCATCACACTTCCCCAGGACTTGCTCCACCAGGATGTCAACTTTTCTTGCACTGAAGCTGACAGCCCTCTGCCTCTCTGCCGTGGGGTGGCCACTTGCCTCAGATGATGTTGGTTCTGACACGGCAAACCCCAGGGCAGTTGTGGGTGGGCAAGGTGGTCCTGGGGCTGAGCTGTGGAGCGGTGGTCTGGCACTTTGGGAGTCTACTGGATCAGCAGAGGTGGTCACAGGTACGATGACAGGAGCAGTGGCAATGGCTGGATAGCAGGCAACCAAATTGCAGTGCACGTGGCAGCAGGCAGCAGCAGATGGTTTGTAGCAGGCAGCTCATGGCAGTTGGAGGCAGGTAAATGGGCTAGTAGGCAGGAGCGTGGGTCTTCCGTGTTACTTGCGTGGGCAGCCGGAAACAGAGTGACTTCCGCACGTGCGGAAACAGTGCATTAGTGTAAAATCAGAAAAAGGGCCTAAGTGCGTAAGTTACGTGACACGGGCTGAACGTTGGGCGTGGCGTTCAGGATCGGGATAAAATAGTGCGTAGGAGACCATCACGCGCTTGTGCGAGTTACAGCAGACGGACATGTGGACTTCGTTTCCACCTGATCTCTTCACTAATGCGACAGTGCAAGTTTTTTGTTTTGATGGGGGAATTGCTCCTGCGCACACTCGCGTGTACTTTTGAGGCTGACGGTGAATCGCATATGCATTTTGCATAGTGTGGGTGCCCCTGTGTGTTGTGTACCCCCTTTCTTAACATCATAGTACTTTACGTGTCCTTCACGTACACATTATTTTGTGTTGCTGGGTGCCACATTTGTTTTTGGGGTGCATGTGCATTATGAGGCCTGTTTATTTTCCCCAGGGGTTACTTTGAGCCTTGCAAAAGCACACTGGTATGTTTAACATCACGTACACTGCCCCCTCACTGAAATTGCCCAGGACAATTGATAGCTGTGCCATGAGTGGGAGGGCAACAAGTGGGAAAGGTGTTTGAGGTGGACAAGGTGGCCAAGGTGTCCAAGGCCATGCAGGGAAAGCTATGCCCCCCACCCAACAGGGCCAGGGAGAGGCAGCTGATTCTGACGTCCCCAGCACCCAGGATCCAGGAGCAGCATTGTCATCTGATGTCCACACCGGCCAGGGTCAGGAAGCTGCAGGAGCAGCTGCAGCAACCACCACCCAGGCTCTGAGTCACCCAGCCAGGCCTGTGGTGGTCTCGGGCAAGGCCCACAGTGACCTAAGGGCACATGTCCTTGTCTCTAAGGGCAAGAGACGTACAGTGAACGGTCCTGGCACCAGCACCCAAAGTCCTGGAGCAGCATTGCCATCTGCTGTCCACAACGGCCAGGGTCAGGAAGCTGCAGGGGCTGCTGCAGTAACCACCACCCAGGCTCAGGGTTACCCGGCCAGGCCTGTAGTGGACCCAGCCCAGGCCCACAGAGACCCAGGGGCAGATGTCCTTGTCTCTAAGGGCAAGAGACGTGCAGTGAAAGGTCCTGGCACCAGCACCCAGGTACGGATGCCTGCAAGGAAACTTACTGTCCCAGCATCAGTGAGTGATACCATAGCCCAGTCCACCAGTGCTCCAGCCCCTACTGACCCAGAGGGTCCCAGCCACTCAGGGTCTGCACGACCTTGCAAGAAGACAAAGCGTGCAGTAGGGGAACATGCTCAAACCCAAGGCACGGCACAGGAGACCCACACGTCGAGGAAGAGGAACGCCAGTGATGAGGAACTGCAGATCCTCGTTGACTACATGCAGGAACATGAATATGACATGCTTGTGCGGGCAGGGAGCACACATACGCCTGACCATCGTATGGCCCACTGGCAGCATGTCACAGATCTAATCAACGCCTTGGCAATGAGAGGCGCACAGCTCCTGAGGCAGGTAAGCCTTGGAATGACCTCCAGTGCCGAGCCAAAGATAAGCTGGGTGCCGCCTAAACCTCTACTCTGGCGACTGGAGGTGGGTCACCCAAAGAGGCCGATGAACTCACTCAACATGAAGAGATCATTAGTGATATGCTTGATGTGGGGCAGATCCAAGGCGTGGGAGACCTGCCAATTTATGAGGGAATGGCTGGTGAGTGGTGATGTGTGTGTGGCCAGGACATGTGTATGTTGCTTGGATGAAGTGTAATGATTGTCTGGCAGTTCTGCCTGCATTTACATGATTGCCATGGGTGAACCATCTCATGGTGGACTGACAGGTGCTTGTTGTCCTGCAGACTGCATACGAACGATGTGTTACACACAGTAACAATCCTCATTGTGAGAGAACGGATCTCAACGACCGGTGGGGGGTGTCTGTACTCCCACTCCCTATATGGTGGAGGAGAGGCACAGGAGACCCCAGCCAAGATTCTCTATTCGGTAGCAATGGTCGAGCAATCAAGGCCTAGCTTCTCAGGAGGTGATGCAGGCTGGTTCTTAAGTACAGTGTATCCCCAAGCCCCCACAAAGGAATATCCACACTCTGTATTGGTTAGAACACAGTCTTTATATAATCAAAGGTTAAGGTTATGTACATTCATCATGATAACTCACTTTGTACTCCGGCAAAATCTACAATGACAAATATTTACAATCCTAAAGTGGTACCACCCTAGATCTCATTGAAGTGCATGAACAATAAGTACAATGACACACAGACCAATAGAGTGAAACCAGCAATAGAGAGAGGAGAGAAAATAAGATGGTTGAGCAATAGGCAGGATACTGGCCCCTACCACTGGGCACAGTTCTGTGTGGAGATCCCCCCACCTGGGCAACCTGTAAAGAAAGATATAGCACAAGCCCAGTCCATATATTGCTCTGTAAGTCTTATTCTCTCTTATAATGTTTTTACCCCCCCAATGTACCTGGTGGAGTCGAGCTCCTCGAAGAGGCGTCGACAAACGTCGAGGGACTCGCTGTTCGGCGACGGGGAATCGACGGCCCTTCTTGAATGCCTTCCCTTTCAAGCGGGAGACACGGGGCATCGAACGTCCGTCGACCAACGAGGTAGAACGATGTCGAAGAGGCGGCAGCTTCGTCCGAGCGGTGCTCGTCGGCGTCGAGACGTCGGCGTCCTGCAAGGCGGAGGTGTGCGGGGCACCTCGATGACAATAGTTCTGGACGGCAAAGATTGTAGAGACGGAAACCCAGCAGGGGCGTCGAATCGTCCAAGTCTTTGAGGTTGTTGGGTGGCGGGAAACCCACCGGCAGGTTACTCCTCGGCGCGTTGGTCGTCCTCGACTTTCCCCGGCAGGATAAGTGGTCGACGAAGCGGTCGAGAGAGTCCTTCGATTGAATGTACTTAGGCAAAGGAGCGGACGGCTCCGGTCGTCGGCGGCACGACGTCAAGTGGTTCCCACGGCTGGGCAACACAACTTCGACGGGCCTCCAGCGGTTTCACAAACCTGCGAACCCTGGTCGACGGCAATGGACTTCGACGGCGTCGATGTCCGGGTGCTTCACTTCGATCTCCTCAGCGGTCCCGTCTCGGGTCGACAGCCTTTCGAGGGCCTGCCTTCCAGGGCGCTTCGGCGAAGATGGAGCGGTGCTCGATGGTCCCTCGGAGCACGGGAAGAGGGCGCCTTACCAGGTCCTCTCTCGGGTCAGCACTCGACGAATTCGTCAGCCTTCGGATCGGTCGAAGCAAATGCCACAGCAAATCTTCTTCTTCCAGCTGGACGTCGAGGATCAGCAGTTCCAGTTACTCGTAGAGTGGAGACTCAGCTCCCTGGCTGCTTTAGGAGCACAATGGTCGCTTCTCAACCAAAGGTCCCTTCTGAACTCTTTGGTCGCTTTTGAGCCAATGGTCCCTTCTGAACACTGAACACTTTTCCAGTGGTGAGAGGTCCCCAGATATACTATCCTCACTCTCATCCACGCTGCTGGCACACACTCAGCAGCCAATCATACTGCAGGGCATTCATGCAGTCAGTCAGCCAATCAGGCACACAGTGCATTCAGGCCACACTCCTCCCTTCCAGACACTCACAACAGGGAATGTGGATTGGGACAAGTACCCAGCCATTCAACACTACACACTGCATTCAGGCCAGTTTCGGGCAGGGCTGTCTCAGTCTTTGTCTCTCATGCCAGAAACCAGACAACCACAACAAGAAGTGTATATTGGTCACACACTCCATTCACCCAGGTCCTACCCACAGGAGGTACCCACAACATACAGTCACTGGGAAGGCTCCAGCCAGTCTAGCTGGGCCTTCACAACAATACCATACATGGAACTTCCACCCAACAGCCAGTCAGGGGGAAGGGACAGAGACAGGGCTTCCCGGGACTTTGGGAAAACAAGATAACAGGCAATAGAAAGCAAGAGGCCACAGGGGCCATCTTGTTTCCTATCAGGAATCAACAGATCCCAATGGCAGGGCCTGGGTATCCCAAAATGGAGGACACCCAGAGCACCTGTCAATTTCAGCACGGAGCTGCCACCAGCCCATACCCTGCTCTGGGGCCACCCACAGGTGCCCAAAACATACACTAGGGGCACAGGGTTGCACCCCTACCCATGGGTGCCAGAAGGGTATCCCATGGGTCTGTTCACCAAACCAAAAGAGATAGCTGCACTGCCAGGAGTCCCACATGGACTCCGGGGCAGAAAACATAACAGAACACACGGTAAAAACAGAAAAAGGACAAGGATTCAGAGGCCCTGTCCCTCAGATGCATTTCCAGCATCACACTCATCACCACACCTACCCCCTCCTTCCATGTCACTCTCTGTCCAGCCTCTCTTGGCCCTCTTCCTGCTCCAACCTGTGACGGCAGATAGCCTGTGATAATCTTCCACTCCACACTCGCCTTCTTTCCTCACGTCTCTGACGTCTCTGAGAGGTCACCCTGCCAGCTGCACCTCCTCAGAGGTATTCTTACTTTCGTTACCTTCCCCCAGCAGCTCACTGTCTCCAGAGGACTGGCCATTCCTATGGTGGGCTACTGCAACAGCCTCTACCAAGATTTCTGTGCTTCTACTCTCTTCCATCTGCAATTCATCCAGAACAGGACTGTTGGAACTGTCTTTTTGTCTTGGGGCCAGGTATTGTATCTCCCTAGGACTGTGATGATAGCACTGGCTCCCAGTGGCTATGATTGTTAATTTCCAACCCTGTGCATTGTCCACAAGGCCTCATGGGTCCTGGGGCCGCAATTCCTTCAACTCCATCTTCCAAATTTGCTTCCTTCTCATGTTCTTTAATCATCCCTTTTCTTCTCCCTCAGGATCAGTAGCTTCTCATAGCAATTAGTTGGTAGTTAATATCTATCTTCGGCTGGGGTCTCCCTCTGGTTAAGCCTCCCTGCCTCATTGGAACTGGAGGTGAACCTTCTCTGGGTCTGAAGGCACTTCTGTGCTTCCTCATGTGTTCTGCTTTCTCTCCTCCTCTCCCCTGCTGGAGTCCTGGATGACTGAGAGAATGCACTAGTCACCTGCCCACACTCTGATCTCTGACACGGGCCTCTGAGCCACCAGTTGAACCCATGCACTGCCTCCCTGCCATCTCCCATACTCAGTGGCTGTTTCCTGTATCCCTACAACCCACTACCAGAAATTGTCACCTGATGTCTGCACTTCCACTGCCACTAACCTGCTGCTTTTTCATTACTGATTATGTAGTTGTATTTTATTTGGATGCCATGCACTGCACTTCCCACTCCCACTTCCAACCCCAGGTCTCCCCCTTCTCTGTGCCTATTCACATGTGTTATGTCAATGTGACCTGGTCTCATGGGATGGGTGTGTCTGGCTTCACTCTATTCCACCACGCTTCCATCATTGCACCTTGTGACACTTGTGTGTTTTGAGTTTGTGAATTCCATGTCATGGCATGTCATCACATCCATTGTATATGGCTCTGGGACAGTAGTCAGCAAGTTCCATCTCATGCAGTTTGACAGTTCAGGCATGGCTATTCTACATGGCATCTGTGTATTTGCATCAGTGATGTTGGTGACTGAAATATGCCAGTCAGGTGCTCGCGTGTGAAGCAGGTGCTATGCACCATGCACTACATGTGGTATTGAGCCGTTCCACACATGTCCATGCCTGCTTTCATGCTACCCTTCCCTTCCATTGACACTGCATACATGCGGAAGTGTGTGCCATGAGTGACATGACATGTTAATGTGTTGCAGGACAACATTGTGATACCTATGTGTGTGGGCTATGCTATTTACATGTGTCTTTGTGTTTTTTTCTGTCCGTGTGCAGGTGTTGAGGCACTGGATGCCGAGGAGGAAATGGAGGGGGAACAGGATACTGAGCCGCCACCGAGCATCAGTGGAGGATGTGATGTGGCATCCCATGAAGATCCACTGGTTCTACAGTCCATCCAGGCCCTGACTCAGTATGAGTCCACCTCTGATGAAACCTATGGCTCTGGTGTTGAACCGGAATTTGATTCCTCTGCGCTGTCACAGGTGAGTGCATCTGTGGGTGATGTTGTGTCCTAAACATCTGCAGGGGGGGAAGACCCCACACAAGGCCAGTCAGTGTCAGTACGTCTGTCTGTGGTGGTTACCGGTGCAGGGTCACGCTCCATAGTATTGGCTCCTGTTCCTCCGACAGCTAATCAAGGGAGGGATGCAGTCCTGCAGCCACAAACAGCGGCAGCACATCAAGGGCCAGGTTTCCTTGGGCCAGGCAGACGTGGGATCCACCAACGCGGCGGCCATGTGGCAGCTCTCAATACTGTGTGGGTGCAGTCCATGTATACTGTTGCACAACAACAGGGGGATTCATATGAGATGTTGGCTCAGGGCATGGATAGGGTGGCCAATTCCATGATTACCCCAAAAAGACAGATGGAGCTTCAGCAGCAGGCATTGCGGTCTACACGCTGCTCACACAGGCTGCACATGGAGGCCAGCAACAGGAGCCGGCGGGCAGAACTGAGGGCTCTGCATCCATCCATGGCTGCAGAGAGTCGGGCCCACCGGGACACCCTGAGGGAAGAGTATAGGTCCCTCAGAACTACACTGAGTACACTCGAGGCAGCCTGCAGTAAACGGTCAGAACAGCAGATGCAACATTTGACTCATGCCATCACGGATGAACTGCGTGCATCCCGTGAGGTGTTGCATGCCCACCTCTGAGCCATCCTGTTGGCAATGCATTCATCTCAGTCCTGTGTGGCCGCTGCAATGGAGGACCAGGCCAGGACTATGCGTGGCCAGGACTATCCCTTAAAACTACCACCTTCTAATGCTACACAAGAGGGTGGCAACAGTAGCCAATCCATGCTACCCGTGTGGCCCATTAACCCATGAAGGTTTCTTTTTTTCTTATCTACATCCACACATGTGGGTGTTCACGTGCACCCTGCACCTCCTCCATCTTTGGTGCCCCTCCCCCCAGTGCCACAAGGGCATTTTTGATTTTATTTACTTGTTTTTTGTCTATTGTGTATTTATGTGACAGTGTGTTGCTTTGTGTGGCATTCGAGGGCATCCACTGTAGGTTCCAGCTGGACCCATATAGGCTTGTCTCATGTTGGTACACGTCTTGTTTGTGCCTTAAGGTCCAGACACATATGCCACTCCTGCTTACTCTTTCCATAGGTGTGCAAAGAGTGCACTGTGTAAAAGTAACTTACACAGAGGCATTGGGCTTCCATTATATCTGTGGGCAGTCTCAAGTCTGATCTGTGTATACACCCCTAGTGGGATTCATGATTGTTTGTCCAGTGCATGGTTAGCATCCAGTTTTGTTTGGACATTGAGATCCATCCTTTGTTCATGTTCCATCTTCATGTATTAGCTTGCCTATCTCCATTATTCTTAGTCTTCCTAATGTATGCGCTTCACTGCCCCCTTTAGTTGGCAGTGCCACACGAAAATACAAGGGTGCCATGTGCAAATTATGACACATTGAGGCACATGTGCAATTATGATTGGTCACTGTCAGACAAATTCACTCTTGGGTCCTGTGTTTCTGGTATGTTGTACTGGGCAATTGATGTTCCTGTGTACATTCTTATTTTGTTGTGTGAGAGTGAGTTATTTCTGAACTTGTTCCGTTCATCGTTGAACGCTTTGATACAGTAGAGTTATGTTTGGCCATTTCTTTGTCTCTTTTGACATTGCATGCCATGGCATGGTGTGTCAACCAGGTGATATGAAGTGTGGGAGGGTTTAGGTGGCATACCAGCATTTAGATATGTACTTTGGCATGGTGTTAGTGGCATACTCCATCTTCCATGTGTTCCTTTTGTGCACACCAGATTGAGTTAGTTTAAGTTCTAAGGGATGCACACAATGTAGCACTTCCAAGGACACATTCTCAGGTTGGGACAGATGATTGTCCTTTTGTCATCATCAATTGTCACCAGGGCTGTGTGCACTCAGCAGGGGTTGGACTTTAGGTGAAAAATTGTGCCACAAGCTGGGTACGGGCAGCCTCGCCATGTGTCCTTTCCCCTATCATTCACAGTCGCCGTGCATGTGGTTGGGGATGTGGGGGCACCACCATGTCCACCGGTATGGCACGCCGTGTTGCAACATTGTGCAGGACACATGCTGCCACAATGATCCTGCACACGACTGGTGGTGCATATAGTAGCTCACCACCAGAGTGGTCAGGGGGAGCAGAAGCTTGACTTTAGCACTCCCAATGTGCGCTCCAGTATGGCCCTAGTTGCAATATGGGCTGCGTTGTATCTTGGGTGGTGTGGTTGGGTTCCGTATTGGCGTCATTGTGTAGGTGCTCAGAGGTTAGGCACTGTCCCCTGTGGAGATGACATGGTTTGTCAGTGGTGTGGTTTTGTCTGTGTGAGACATGCATGCATTTCCAGGGCCATTTGTACTCACCAATGAGCCATGTGTTGCCATGCCTCCCAGCTTCCAGGGCCCGAAGTAGGGGTGACATTCTGAATATGAAACTATCATGGGTGATAGTTAACATATACAGAGGTAATGATTCCCTTGGCATCACATACAACCTGCACATTGATGGTATGCAAGTGTTTGCGATTGTGATAGATGTGCTCTGTGGACCTAGGTGGACGTAGGGCCACATGGGTGTAATCAATGGCACCAAGCACTTTAGGGAAGTGTGCCACCCTGTAAAAATCCTGGACCACGGCCTGCCTTTCTGCGGGTGTTCTAGGCATGTATGTGTGCCTGCGGACTGAGGGGCGTGCAGTCTTGATTGCCAACACCTGGTGTAGGCAGCATGACTGCGTGGGCTGTGAAATTCCCCCAACTATGGCAGTTGCCCGCTGAAATTGTTATTGTTTATTCATTTATAGAGCACACCGGGCCCGGAGGCATCTGGGCGCAGAGCAATTTACAGAGATACATATGAAATTTTAGCAATATACACATAATACAGAATACATACAATGTGCTATATAAAATTGAGCAGGAGAATCAGGTTGTATACAGTTGGTAGGGATCTTGTCAACAGTCTAGAAAGTGAAGCCACTTCTTGACATTAGATTTGAAGCAGTGGAAGGGAGATATGGCTCTGAGTGAATCAAGGATGGAATTCCACAGTTGTGCGGCTACAACTGGGATGCTAGCACCTCCAGTTTTTTTAAGTTTGAACTTGGGCATTCCGAGACTGTTGGATTGAGCTTTTCTGATGGGGCGTGTAGAGAATCTGTCCATCATGTATGGAGGAGCCTTATTGGAAAGGCATTTATGCGTGAGGTTGAGTGATTATAGCTTGATTCTGTCATTTATGGAGAGCCAGTGAGTGTCATGTCTCACGTGGGAGATGTATTGGGATTTGGGTATGCCTAGAGCTGCCTGAAGGGCGTTGTTCTGGATTGTCTGTTGTTTAGAGGTGTTGCGTTTGCTGGTGCCTAGATATAAGGCATTGCAGTCGTCAACTTTGGAGAGGATTAAGGCTCTGGCAATTGTAATGCAGCTTGCCATGGACAGGAATGGTTTGCAAGCGTAGATCAGTTTGCATGTGTAGTTAGTGGCAGAAGTAGAAACCTAGGGTCTTGACCTCGTGAGAGACATTAATCGTAGTACCGTCAATGAGGATGGAGTTGTATCTGGTGGATAGTTTGGTCAATTTTTTTGGGGACCCAACAATTAGGAGCTCTGTTTTTCATCGTAGAGGAATAATCTATGGGTGGCCATTCACGTTAGTACAATTAGATACATTTTATTGATCATGATTGTGTCTTTGTCGTGGTCGCCAGAGATGGGGATGAGAATCTGGGTGTCGTCAGCATAGTTGGTATATGAGACACCCAGATTGTCAAGTATGTCAAACAGGGGTTTTGTAAAGATGTTGTATAGGGTAGGCGAGACGCAGGAGCCTTGGAGAAGTGGGCAGCTGTTTTGAGGTGATTGCAAAGGACGTTGTGGTCTACGAGGTCGAATGCCGCGGACAGGTCGAGGAGGAGAAGGATGGAAGCTTCACCTTGATCTTTCCGATCGTCTAATTCGTTCTTTAGGTCTATGAGGGCTGTCTCTGTCCCGTGTCTGGGCCTGAAACCCGATTGGCGTCTACCCAGTAGGTTGTTGATCTCCAGATATGCTTGAATCTGGAGGTATGCAGCTTTGTCAAAGATTTTGAGGAGAAAGGGGACAGTTGTGATAGGCCTATAGTTGGTGGAGATATTGGGGTCTAGATTTGGTTTTTTAAGTAGGGGTAGAACCCAGGCGTCTTTGAGATTGGTGGGTACTGAACAGAATTTGAAGGAGTGAGGAGGTTCTGAGCCCGTTCCTGGAGGCATACATAGGAAGCCTGTTGTTTGTAGATGTCGCAAACAGGTCCACTTCTGGAATGCCCCAACAGCGAAAAATGTCTGAGAGGAACTCTGTGTACAGTTCCCACTTGTAGCTAACAATTACTCGTTGGCTGAGGGCATCCGCAGTGAAATTCAGCTGGCCCGGGATGTGAACTGCTACCAGCCAGATACCATGCTGAATGGCCCATTCCCAGATCTGAATGGCAAGATCCACAAAAGGAGGAGACCTGGTACCCCCCTGCTTATTGATATAGAACAAGGACACCGCATTGTCCGTGCGGACACGGAACACCCTGTTGACAATACCTGGTTTGAATGCTTTCAGCGCCAGGAATATAGCCAGAAGCTCCAGATAATTTATTTGAAGCTGTCTGTTCTGTGACGACCAGAGATATGATACTTGAAGATGATCCAGCGTCGCACCCCAACCCAGAAGGGAGGAGTCCGTTGTGACAGTCACTAGCGAGCAAGGGTCCTGGAAGGGAGCACCCACTGACAAATTGCTGAGAGACGACCACCACAAAAGGTCCGTCCTCATGAATGATGGAACTAGTATCATTTTGGAATCTGGATCCACTGCTTGAAGCCATGAGCTCCGAAGAGCCATCTCCGTCCGCCTCATCTTGAGATGAGCAAAAGGAAGAGCAAGCACGCACAAAGCTATGAGGCCCAGAAGCCTCCGGAACCACCAGGCCGACATGCTCTCCGACTGCATAAACACCTGACACGTGGCGAACAGATCCGCCATTCTGTCCCCGGTTAGGAATACCTTGCATTCGATCGTGTTCCCACGAAAACCCAGGAAAATCAAGTCCTGAGAGACTGTTATGGAGGATTTCCACCAGTTCACCGACAGCCCAAGGTGTAACAGGAGCTGGAGGAGAGACTGAAGGTTGCTCGAGGCTTTCATTGGAGAGGGACTCCGCAGCAGCCAGTCGTCCAAATACAGATACACATGGATACCCTGAAGCCGAAGATAATCTGCGATGACCAACATCATCTTCGTAAAGACACGCGGTGCCGAGCTGAGACCAAAAGGTAGCACACGAAACTTGAAATGCTCCTCCCCCATGGAAAAACGCAGGTATTTCCGATGCAGGCTCCAAATCATATAAGCATCCTGAAGGTCCACCACGCTGAGTCAGTCGCCCTTCTGTAGAGAGGACTTTATCTGGATGGGGTCGATCATGTTGAATTTCTCCTCGGGAAGAGAAAGGTTGAACTGGGAAAGGTCTAGGATGGTGCGCAGGCCAGCCTGGTTGGGTTTAGCACTGTGA
The DNA here is from genome assembly GCF_040938575.1 of Ambystoma mexicanum. Taxonomy (NCBI): domain Eukaryota; kingdom Metazoa; phylum Chordata; class Amphibia; order Caudata; family Ambystomatidae; genus Ambystoma; species Ambystoma mexicanum. Next base: position 898,061,207 of record NC_090934.1, read on the forward strand.
ACAGGAGGGGAGTAGAAGCCCTCCCCTCGCTCCCCTAGGGGAACGGGTTTCACCACCTTCAGATCCAGAAGCTTCTGGACTTCAGCTCTGAGGGAGGGCTTTCCTCACTGCTGGAAGGGATGATTGAGGGTGGAGTAGGGAGAAGGGGCACGCGGAAGCCCGCCCGAGCTACTGACAAGACCCACCGGTCCTTGGTGATGGTCTGCCACGCCTCCCACCGGGGTCTCGGGCAAGCACCAAAAACTCTCATTTAGCGGGTTTCTCAGAGGCAGGACCCCCAGATCCTGAGGAGGAGGCCTAGGACTGAGAAAAAACCGGCTGCGCTGCTGACACAGGTGGGAATTTCCAGCTATGTGATCGACTGTCCCTGTTTTCCGATCTAGAAACCCCCGAAAACCAGAGTAAGACCGAGGCTGCAAAGGCGTTCTCTGAGTCCTAAAAGGTGGTTTTACCAGAACTGACAAAGACTTGGCCGTCTGAGTGCTGTCCTTTGTTTCACCCAGTGAATTTTGGACAAGTTAAGCTCAAAATGAAGTGTGAGCAAAATGGCATTCCAGCAATTTAAAAGGGAGCGAAAGACAAGGTTATACAAAATCAAACAGCACCAACAAGTAGGTAGGCAGGGCAATCTAGAAAAGGCTTACTACAACTAGGATTCTAATCAATAGGCCTGGCCCAAAGTTAATGGTTCAGAGTCTTTGCAGAGGATCACACAGTTCAGAGTAGTTTGTGGTTAAGTGTTTGCCAAGAGTTCAAAACGAAGTTGGTCGAAGGAAAAGTTATTTAAAAGAGTAGAGAAGGACAAGCCCTCAGATTGCGAAAGATTTCAAACACTTTCACTGCGGTCGTACGGAACAAACAACCGGGTTAGAACAGTACCTTAAATGGAGAAGAAGGCTGTAGCTGAGGCAAAAGTTCCTGGCAGGTCCTGCAGGCTCACTGTTCCTGAATTGACTGTCGGACTGAAACAAAGTAGGAAGAGTGGAGGGTCCTATACTGCCCAGGGAAGAAACCATCAGCAGAGCAAAGCATCAAATAAATAGTGCACTCCTTAAAACACAAACAGGGTCCGAGTCTCCTGGCTATCCCGTTCACTGCTGCGATGCACAGAAAATTCAACCAGGAGAGGGAGGCCTTGCTTGGTGTTCGGCGAACTGGTTGGTCCCACCAGCTCAAAGGAAGAAGATTCCTTGCAGATCTTCTTTGTCGTCGAAGTTTGGAGATTCAGACCCGCAGCAGGGCTTCACCGGGAGGTTCAGTCATGGTAGTGGTCCTCTTCTTTCAGTTTTTCTTTGGTTCTCTAGATCCAGTGGCGACTCTGCCTTCTTAGTCCCAGAAACCTGCTTTTCATGCAGTTTTCCCCCATTCACACAGACTGGCTGTCAATCACACAGCAGGGTGGCTGTCCTGGCAAGACAGCCACCTAGCCAATCAAACCAGAGTGTGACCTGGGTTTCCAAGGGAACCCGGTGGAGGGGGCCTAAAACCCCTCCCTCACATCCTGTCCCCCCAGACTCTCAAGTGCCTAAGGAGGGCTTCTGTGCAGAAGCCCGCCAAAGGACGGCGAACAAAGGAACCAAACCTGGTTTGCGCGCAGAGTAAAACACGAGAAAGAGCTTTACAAAAAGAAATGACGAATAAACCCAGCTGGAACCAAATAAAAGTAAATTGGGTCCAGCAGATTTAAGTTCGAGGCTACCAAGATAGCCTAAAACAGTACCAAGGCTATTTAAATAAACCTCAGTAGGAAAAGTATGGTAGATAACACTGCCACCAGCCAAATCTTAAAGAAAGGGGAACAAAATAATGTTCCATGAGAGACAGACAAAAAGGAATAACTATTAACTCTTTCCAGTGTTCTATGTAAGAAAGGTTGTACTGGGTCTGTAGATTTAAAAAGACTAATAAAGTCAATGGCAACTTTACATATTCTGAGAGACAGTAGTCAGTCCCAGAATATGGAGTTTAAAGTGGGAAATCTGGAAAAAAACAACCCTGTGTCACTGCACTAAAGGTGCTGTGTAAGACACAGTAAAAAGATGATGCCTATGGAGTAGGTGAGGCTCCACAGTCTATGAACACAAAAATGTTTAAAAACACACAGCAAAACACATGTAAGAGTGGGAAAAAAAGGCTCCCACGCTTACCAGGTGAAAAAAATAAATCCTAGAAATCCAGCAAAGCTGCTGAGGGACTCAGTAGGTAAGGGAAATTTGCCATTCTGGGGAATTCTCCCTAACACTCGACCCCTCCTCCCCAGACTAATGGACAGGAGGATGTAATCCACTCCTGGATTAATCTCTTCACTCTAGCTGGTTATATACATCCTAGAGAGACCATCAGCATTTTGGTGGTGCCATCCTAACCTGTGCTCAATGGTGAAAGCAAGTCCTTGCTGGCAGATTGACCATCTTAGAAGTTTTGGGTTCTCCCCTTTCAGTTGCATTAACCATCTTGGTGGTCTGTTTGAATCACAAAAGTAGATCCATACAAGTATGGTCTCCACACAATGGCAAAACACTCCCGCTCAATGGTTGGCCACCTTCATTCTGGTTCCTTCAGTTTCCTATTGATGAAGCAAATGGGGTGCTCCCTACCTTTCTCATCCAGTTGACTAAGGACTGCACCTATACCTGTATTGGATGCATCTGTCTGCACAATGAAGGGATGGTGATAATCAGGAGCTCTTAAGAATGGAGCTTGACAAAGGGCTTTCTTCAGGTTTTCAAAGGCTTGAGTGCAATCCTCATTCCATCTAACCTTTTTATGGAATTTTGGAGAGGAGACTGCATTCAAAGGATAACCTATGGATCCATAGTTCTCAATGAAATTCCTGAAATACCCAGTGAGACCTAGGAAGGCTCTCACTTGGGTTTGGGTAGTAGGGGTGGCCCAGTTTTGTACAGCTTGTACTTTGCTAGGCAATGGCCTTATTTCACCTCCTCCTACCTCATGTCCAAGAGAGACCACTTTGCTCTGACCAATTTGACATTTGCTTGCTTTTATGGTCAGATGGTCTTGCTCAAGAGCCTGCAAAACATATCATAAGTGATCAACATGTTCTTTCCAAGTAGGGCTGAACAATGCAGAAGTCCTCCACCCCATTCAGAACTTGATTGACCATCCTTTGGAATGTAGCAGGCGCATTCTTTAATCCAAAAGGCATAACCTTAAACTGGTAGAGGCCTGCTGGGGTTGAAAATGCAGTTTTCTCCTTGGCATGGTCTGTCAGGGGTATTTGCCAATAGCCTGTCGTCAGATCAAATGTACTGAGGTACTTGGCTGCACCAAGTTTATCTACCACTTCACCTGTCCTTGGTAAAGGATGGGCATCAGTCTTAGTGACTGCATTTAGAGCTCTATAGTCCACACAGAATCTCAACTCCTTGTATCCTGCCTTTGGTACTAGAACAACTGGACTAGACCATGGACATGTAGAGGGCTATATAACCCCGGGGTCAAGCATCTTGTTGAACTCTCCTTGATGTGGGATCTCACATGTTCTGACATTCTGTAACCTCTGCTTTTCACAGGTAGCCAGTCACCAGTGAGAATATAATGCTGGCCCCAAGGGGTCAAGCCTGATGAAAGTGAAAACGGGGAGGCAAACTGATTCAACAGAAACTTGCAGGATGAGTACAAGTTTCTGTTGAATCAGTTTGCCTCCCTGATACAGATGTCAGATTAGAAGAGAGATTAACTCCTATCTTTTCATCTAAAGGTTGGCCTCTGAGTAGGTCAGGTAGAGGTTCACCCTCCTCCTCCTCTTGAGCTGAAGCTAGAAGCAAAGCTCCCACTTCTGGTCTTGAAACATATGCCTTCAAACGGTTGGTGTGAAAGACTCTGGGAGCCTCCTTAGGTCTGCCTAAGTCCACCAGATAGTTCACCTCTCCAAGTTTGCTCACAACCTTGAAGGGTCCTATCAATTTGTCCTGCAAGACCCTCTGCCTTGTTGGCACCATAACTAGTACAAGCTGGTCTTGAGTAAACTCAACCATGTTAGCCTTCTGGTCATGCTAATGTTTGACACAAGCCTGACCTGCTTTCAAGTTATCATTTGCTTCTGCCATCATGTGTGACATTCTCCTCCGGAGACATATCACATAGTCAGTCACTTTGACTGGCTTGGGGGAAGGAGCACTCTCCAACCCCTCCTTAATCAGGGCCAATGGACCTCTGACTGGATGGCCATAGAGGAGTTCCAAGGGACTGTATCCTACTCCCTCCTGAGGGACTTCTCTATAAGCAAAGAGAAGGCATGGCAGTAGAAGGTCCCACTTTCTTTTAAATGTTCCGCTAAAGCACCTATCATGCTCTTCATGGTACGATTAAACCTCTCTACCAGTCCATTTTTTCTGTGGATGGTAGGCTGTAGAGAACTTGTAAGTGACACCACAGTTTTTCCACATGGCTTGCATGTAGTGGGACATAAAATTGGATCCCCTGTCGGATATCACTTCCTTAGGAAATCCTACTGCGGTAAAAATACCAAGTAGAGCCTTAGCCCCAGCCTGAGCCGTAACAGTCCTCATAGGTATTGCGTAACGCTACCTAGTAGCACGGTCTACTACAACCAGGATAAACCTGTTTCCTGAAGATGTGGGAGGGTCAAGGGGACCAACAATGTTGATGCCCACCCTCTCAAAAGGAACTCCCACCACTGGGCGAGGCACCAAGGGTGCCACATTCTTCTTGCCAGAGGTTTTGCAAGTGTTACAGCTCCTACAGAATTTGTCAACTTCTGAACCCATCTTAGGCCAGTAGAAGTATAAAGAGAACCTTTCCTTGTTTTTCTGAAACTCAAATGACCAGCCAAAGGTATCTCATGGGCCAACTGTAGGAACTGGAGTCTGTTTTCTAGGGGCATACAAGTCTTTTGCAGTCCCCAGGGATAGACTCAGTCGGTTCACTGTAGAAGAGGCCATCTTCCCAGTGCAACCTATGCTTCTCAGGCTCTTGCCCATCGAGCTGAGAAGCTGCCTGTAGGCGAAGACCTTGCAGAGTAGGACTCTCTCTTTGTCCTCTGCTGAAGTCTGCCCTGTTGGGTCCACCTTCTGCCGGTAAAGACTGCAGCTCAGGATGGACAACAGGATCCAGGTCTCCAACTAGATTTATGTCTTCTTCCAGATCTGACTCTTCAGAAGCTGCCTCACCGACACAGGGTTGTACTGTACCTCACACTCAGCCTCAGCAGGTGGAGGAGTCACAGGTGTGAATTTGGACAATCTTGGGGATGTCCTTCTTGGTAGCACAGGGGTGCTATCTGCTTTCTTCTTGGAGGTTTTGGGTTTCCCTTTTGCCTCTTTCTTTCCTGAAATAGCAGTGAGCAACTCCTGTGAGGTGGGGGTGATAGTTTTCTATATCAATTCCCCTGGAGAGCCTCTCTAGTTCCTTTCCCTTGCAGGCCCAGTGAGCTCCTGTTTCCTTTTACTGGGAGGCCTCGGGGTACTTGACACAACTCCAAGAGTGTTCAGGTCATTACCCAACAGGACTCTCCCAGGCACACACTCTGCACACTAACAGGTATTTTGACAGTCATATAATTACACTGGATGAGAGCTGGTAACTGGGGAAGCATTTGCACAGTGCCTCCAGCTAACTTGGTTAGGCATTTGGGTGCCTTAGCAACATTATCTACCTTGAAAGATTATTCATCATCCACAGTAAAGCTGGCTCCAGTGTCTCTGATGGCAGGAGTTTCCTGGCCATTCACAAGCACACTATTTTTATAATACTCTTTAGTATTATCTGGGATGGAATTATAGACATCTAAATTCTGTTGTTCCACACGCCCAGGGACACTAAAGAAACACTAGCTGAGACTCTCATGGGTTCATCACCCAGTAGGTGAAAGTGACCACTTGCCATAGGCACGTCTTCCTCTGGGGAGAAGGCTAAGGAGACAGTGTGCATCACAGACATAACATTTCCCAAATGTCTTGATGAATAGGGGCTTGTTCTGACCTCCATCTGGTTTGGTTCCAGATGGTACACTAGCCTGATTTTGTTTCCCTTGTGGTTAACCCTTATGTTGCTGTTGGGGGCCCTCTTTTGGATGGGAGGTATTAGAATTCTCCTTGTTATCTTTCTTTTGCTGCTTTCCCTCATCCTTCTTCTGAGTTGCCCCAGAATCCTTGTGAGTAGCCCTGTTGGCAACCCACAAGTTATCAGCCTTAGCTAACCTCTTTGGATCTGTAGCTTTAGAATCAGCCAAGTGCTGTCTGAGCTCCGGAGAGCAGGCATCATAAATTGACTCCAACATAACAAGATTTCTCATACCTTCACAAGTGTTTACTCTGTATCCCTTAACCCAACCATCTAAGTTTTTCAAACATTCACATACGCAGGTAGCCCAAGGGGTATCATCATGCCTTTTGAGGGTTCTAAACCTCTTAAGGTACTGGGAAGGGTCTTAACGAATCTAGCAATTAAAGCTAGCTTCACACACTCATAATCCATCCTATCCACCACCCGAAACTCCATCACAACATCAGATGCAACACTGGGTAACCTCGAGAGGAACCAAGGAAGCAACTGATTCCCTGTAATGTCTTGAATCCCATGGTTATATTCAAACATTGCTAACAAATTCAAAATATCAAGCTTAGCCTCATACATACCAACAATTTCTTTAGGCATACAGGGTCTCTTAGGACTGGAAGACCTAGAAGACTCTGGGAAAGAAGCATTTTCAATAGACAATTGTTTCATTTCGAAGGCATGATTCAACTCCATTTCTTTGAGTTTCAGTTATTGATGCTTTTGTTCAGTTTGAGCATTAATATGTTTAAATTCCAATTCAAGCCTCGTCTTTTCTAGAGCAATGAATTCAGGACTGAGTGTAGGACTTGATGGGGTCCCAGTGGACAAAGGTTGAGGTTGCTGAGCAGGTAGAGGAGCAGTAAGGCCTACATTGTGGGAAACATCTGCCTCATCTAACTCATCCATAATAACAGACACATTATCATCGTCATCATTTTCCACATTTGCTGGAGGGGCAGGTATTTCAGACCCACTCCCAGACTTTGTTTCTCTAACAACCTTTCAATTAATTCGGACTTTTTGCCATTAACAGAGAGATTCCTTTCTCTACACAGATTTTTCAGATAATCCACAGTGTAACTAAGGAGGGTAGCTTTCCATATCAAACATGATTAAAATTTGCTTTTTAGTGATGTTTAGCCTTGTGGTTAGTTGATCCAAGGTAATAGCGGCACTCTAGGTATAATTACTGTACTTTATCCTCACCACTGTACACCAGTGTGAGGCAGATTCATATGCGGCACCCTTTGGGAACACCACACACAATTAAGACTACAAGTGCAAGTACAAATTCCCCTTTGGTACAAGCCTGTCCTACACAGTAAAGTGGTAGCGATGGCTGAGCAGCCAGACTTATCTCAAGAGTAAAGTGAGCAGTATCAGACGTTACACAAAGGACAGCAATGACTACAGTTCAAACAAACACTGACTCAAGGTTTCTGAGTAAAAGAATATACATTTATTTACACATCAGTTGTAAAACAATTCACACATAAAGAAGAAGAAAAACCACACTCTTACATACTACACAACACCCAATGAATTTTGGACAAGTTAAGCTCAAAATGAAGTGTGAGCAAAATTTCACTCCGGCAATTTAAAAGGGAGGGAAAGACAAAGTTATACAAAATCAAACAGCACCAACAAGTAAGTAGGCAGGGCAATCCAGAAAAAGGCTTACTGCAACTAGAATTCAAATCAATAGGCATGGGCCAATGTTAATGGTTCAGAGTCTTTGCAGAGGATCACACAGTTCAGAGTAGTTTGCGGTTAAATCTTTGCCAAGAGTTCAAAACGAAGTTGGTTGAAGGAAAAGTTATTTAAAAGAGTAGAGAAGAATAAGTCCTCGGATTGGCAAAAGATTTCAAACACTTTCACTGTGGATGGACGGAACAAACAACCAGGTTAGAACAGTACCTTACATGGAGAAGAAGGCTGTAGCTGAGGCAGAAGTTCCTGGCAGTGCCTGCAGGCTCGCGGTTCCTGAAGTGACTGTCGGACTGACAGGAAGTAGGAAGACTGGAGGGTCCTGCACTGCCCAGGGAAGAAACCAGCAGCAGAGCAAAGTAACAAATACAAGATGTGCCCCTTAAAACTTAAACAGGGTCTGAGCCTCCTGGCGATCCGGTTCACTGCAACGATGCACAGCAAATTCGACCAGGAGAGGGAGATGTTTGGCGAACTGGTTGGTCCCACCAGCTCAAGGGAAGAAGATTCCTTGCAGATCTTCTCTGTCATCGAAGTTTGGAGATTCGGACCCGCAGCAGGGCTTCAGCAGGAGTTTCAGTCGTGATAGTGGTCCTCTTCTTTCAGCTTCTCTTCGGTTCTCTCGATCCAGTGGCGACTCTGCCTTCCTAGTCCGAGAGACCTGCTTTTTATGCAGTTTTCCCCCATTCACACAGCCTGGCTGTCAATCACATAACAGGATGGCTGTCCTGGCAGGACAGCCACCTAGCCAATCAAACCAGAGTGTGACTAGGGTTCCCAAGGGAACCCTGTGCAGGGGGACTAAAACCCCTCCCTCACATCCTGTCCCCCCAGACTCTCGGGTGCCTATGGAGGGCTTCTGTGCAGAAGCCTGCCAAAGGATGGTGAACAAAGGAACCAAACCTGGTTTGGCGTGCAGAGTAAAACACAAGAAAGACCTTTACAAAAAGAAATGGTGAATAAACCCAGCCGAACCAAATAAAAGTAAATGGGGTCCAGCGTATTTAAGTTTAAGGCTACCAAGATAGCCTAAAACAGTACCAAGGCTATTTAAATAAACTGCGGTAGGAAAAGTATGGTAGATACCACTGCCACCAGCCAAATCTTAAAGAAAGGGGAACAAAATAATGTTCCATAAGAGACAGACAAAAAGGGATAACTATTAACCCTTTCCAGTACTCTATGTAAGATAGGTTGTACTGGTTCTGTGGATTTAAAAAAGACTAAAGTGAATGGCAACTTTACATGTTCTGAGAGACAGTCCCAGAATATGGAGTTTAACGTGGGAAGTCTGAAAAAGACAACCCTGTGTCACTGCACTAAAGGTGCTGTGTAAGACACACAATAAAGTTGATGCCTATGGAGTAGGTGAGGCTCCACAGTCTATGAACACAAAAATGTTTAAACACACACAGCAAAACACATGTAAGAGAGGGGAAAAAAGGCTCACACTCTTATCAGGTGAAAAAAATAAATCCTAGAAATCCAGCAAAGCTGCTGTGGGACTCAGTAGGTAAGGGAAATTAGCCATTCTGGAGAATTCTCTCTAACAGTGCTGTCATTTGTTTTAGTCAGCTCTATATCCGTTGACGAATGGAACAGTTCTTTGCCGTTAACAGGCAGGTCCAGAACTTTATCCTGCACCTCCTTGGAAAACTTCGTGGCATGAAGGCAAGCCTGATGAGACGTGTCCATGCCAAGAATGAGGACCCGAGCCGAGTTGTCGACATGATGCGCCGCGGCCTCAAGCATATCCTGCACCAGGACTCTGGCATCTGACAAGCCAGCCGTAAAAACGTCCAGCTTGTCCACAGGAATTAACTCCTCAAATTCCGACACACCTTTCCACATTTTCATATTTGCCCACGCTAAAATGAGCTCTGCGTTCGCCTGGCGCAACTGCAGAGCCGAATTAGCAAAGATCTTCCTCCCCAAGAAGTCAAGCAACTTGTCCTCTTTGGCCAGAACCTGAGCCACCGCTGTAGATGATGCTGAAGCCAGTCTGCATTGAAGGGTAGTGGCCACCACCACTGTGGAGGAAGGAAGCGGGCAAGATGCTAAGGCTACATCCTCCGAAGTATGAAGCCTATAACGAGTGTCAATCTTTTTGTTAACATGCTGTCCAGAGTGTGGCTTATCCCAGACTTTGCGGACCTTGGCCAAATCGTCCTTCTGAAAGAACAAGCCGGTGCGCGCCTGAGGAGACAAGGTGAATGCCCCCGAAAGCACCCCTTCTTGCAGAGTACTGGAACATCCAGAAGAGTCATCATGTCCAGTACCTGGTCATGGAATGCCCTAACAGAGCAAGGCTGGTCATCGCCATCCTGATCCCATTGCGCGACATCCAACGTGCCCAGATCGACCTGTGTCACATCTGGCTCCGCCGAAGACTTGTCTATTGGAGACAAGGGCGGCAGAGGCGGAAGGGCTGAAGGTGGGCTGGAGGTGGGCCAACTGGTAGAGGTGGGACAGCTGCCGGAACAACCGGTGCTGTGACGGGAGCCGTCAGAACGGAACCAGGCCCTGGAGGGCGGATTTCCTTAAAAAGACATCTGAAATATTCCTTCATGGGGTCGGAGTGCATTAGCTTCTAAAATTTTCCAAAGAATGCATCCTTCGCCGAAGGCTTAGACACTGTGGGAGGCAGAGGCCTCGCATGAGAGGAATAGCTCCATGGGTGCAAAGGAAAGGGTTGCAAAGAGAAGCCCTCACCAGCCGGGTTGACGTAGATCAATGGCACAGACGCCGCAGGGAACGAGACCGAGTGCTGTAATGGCATCCGAGCTTTCCAGTCATAAACTGGACGAAACAGTGCACAAGGAAAACACTGTTCACCCGAAAATATGCTCCCAGCACCCAACGCCGATGGTAGAGGTGTAAAGGAAGAGTCCAAAATGGCTGTCGCAGTTCGCACGGGAATGGGTGCCATTTTGTCAACACTTGAGACCTGCGTTGCATGTGTGAGTGAGGTAGGGGTCTGCACAGACAGGTCAAGGGTCTTCACTTTAGCTTTGACACAAGGAACCTCGGCAGAGCCGGTACTGTGTGGCCTAGGATGTTTCTGAGACATACTAATAGCCAAATTAGCCCCTGAAAGAGGAACCTCGGCAACCCCGGTAACAAAGGGATTATGGTCAGCAACCTCACTCTATGCCCCCTCATCAGAACCGGTATCCCCGTTAGAGTGATACCGATGAGGAACCCACCTCACCGACAAGACCTTACAAGCCTCTTAGTCTCCGATAGAGGAACCTCGGACCTGAGTCCGGTAGCAGCTCCCTCACGAGGGGCCTCGAACCTTGGTTTGGTACAGAAAACCTCAATAGAGGCCTCGGGGCACGCCCTGGTGTCTGTATGGGAAGCTCCAGACAAGGAGACCTTGAAGCAAGCTCCGGTACCCACCTCCTCAGTAGAACTGGCCCGTTGAATAGCCCCCAGAGGAGGGGCCTCAGATTGCAATCCGGTGTGAGTAGGCCCCTTACGGAGGCCCTCGTAAGAAAATTCTGGTACTTTTCTTAAGCCTACAAGGCACCTCAGGGGAAACCCCGGTGACAGAGCTTTTAAAGCCCCTCCCGGACAGGGAAGACCACGAGAAGAACTCCCCTGGTCAGGGTGCCCTAAAAACTAAAGAACTTACCAGGCATCTCTTCTTCTCGTCGATGAAACTCTGAAAATGCGGAGGAGGAACGCGCTGAAACACCTCCTCCCACCGTTCCAGACGATGTTGAAGTGCCCGGACCGAAAGGGAATCGCAGTAGAAGCACGAGTCCCACCCGTGGTCTGGACCCAAACACTCTAAACAAAGAGGATGGGGATCCGTCCTAGCGAAACATCGTTCGCAGGAAGAACAATTAGGAAAATCTAATGGAAACAGCATAGAAGGACTACTAAGCGACCGCTAAACCGGAGCAGGAGAGAAGGACACTGGAAGGAAAAATCTTCCGAAGATGCAAGTGCCTCCAGTCCTGAAAGTGTGGAGAAAAGGACTGATGGGCAATGCGCTGGGCAGAGCTAAGGAGGGCGGGTTTACGGTCGTGTGTGGTACCCCGCGTAAAAAGAGAAGAAGGACACATTTTTGAAAAATGGGATGCTTTTTACAAAGTGCTCCGGTCCCGTCACACAGGACGGCGGAATGTCCCATAAGTATGGAGGAAAGAGGACGGGACGTAAGAGTATTGGCTTTTTCAATTCTGTCATTGAAGGTGTCTTTTATTGTTTGAATAATTTCCTTTTTGTATTTAGTGGCCAGTGACGTAAGAGAGAGCTTATTTTGAGATGATGTTTTTTTTCTCCATTTGTTTTCTGCAAGTCTTTTATCCAAGCGTAGGGCTTTTAGACAAGGAGTAAACCACTAGTTAAGCTGAGCCAGGGGTTTCTCTTTGCTGAGTTTAAGAGGTGCAATGGTGTGGATAGCTGCATTGATGGTACTATTATACAGGTCAACTAGATCGGTGGGGTTAGAGGGTGGGTTCACGGAATTGATGATGGGTTGTAGCAGTGGCAAGAGGTTGGTGACTGTGATGTTTTTTCTTTTTCTGGTTAGGGCCGGAGTGGCCATGGGTCTAGCCAAGTTGCTTTGAGGGCTGTCTTGGATGGTAAATGAGATCAAATTGTGGTCTATCCACACGCAGGGTTCAGAGTTTTTTATGGATGCTATGCAATTAATGTCTGCAATCCAGTCTAGGGTACAGCCTTTGGAATGGGTAGGTCCGTTGTTCCTGAGGATGAGGCCTGCTTCTGTGATGACATTGGATATGGTGATAGCGCTAGGATCGCTCGGGTCATTCAGGTATATCAGATAAATGGAAACAGTACGGGAAGTGGATAGTTGTAGTTTGACTGCAATGACCCAGTGGCCAAAAAATGCAGTACATTGAGCACCTTTTCCAGGGGGCTCAGTGCTTGGGAGCACAGGGTGGGTTATGTGAGGTCATCTTCCCACTCCGTGACCAAGTCTAATATGATATGAGGTAGAAACCTATGCCTGCCATAGACCTGGTCATCAGGTATCCCAAAAAGGCTGGTCCTGGGTGAAATAATGTGCGTCCTGTCTATCCTCCTCCTCATGCAGTCCCCCACGATCACTGCTGCGAAAAATGGTACATTCATCATAGATTTATACGGGTGTTGGTTTTTCACGCGCCTTTTTTATGCATTGTTTTTAGTGCGCAGTGCCGCTTATGTCAGCTTTCGTGTGGCAGACGTGTTTCCGAATTTGCGCGTCTTTTTCCACGCATCGGTGAGCCCTGTTTGATTCCATGAATATGTGTTGTTAGCATGCGTATGGGCGTTGCGAGTATTTTACTGCGGTACTTCCCACGTAACGGCCACATTTACGCTTGTTGTTCCCCATTCCATGCGGTCCGTCCCCTTTTTATGTGACTGTGCAAGATGGTATGCACTTCGCTGGAAGTCTCGCACAAGGTGTTTGTGGTGCCGCAGTGACATGTTGGACCCGCTGGGATTCAGCGCAAGTCTCGGGTAAGCCCCGCGCATTGTGTTCCATGAATCGACAAACAGGTGCTTGCGCGCGTTTTGCACGCAAGCACCTCTTTTTAGTGCAATTTAATTCCATGAATCGGGCCCATAGTGTCATTTGGAAAAAATCCATAGAGGATTTAAAAAAACTATTATAATTATGTCAGTGTAAGTGTGATAGTATTTTTGTTTGAGGTGTGTTGTAATTAAGGGAATGTTTGAAGTAGTTAGATACCTGTTGGCGTATTCTAACTACATTAGATGTTACAAGACATTTTGTATTAACTAGAACTGTGACAGCATATATGAAGTGTATTGCAATGAAGGGTATTTTTGAAGTAGTTAGATACCTGTTGGCATATTCTAACTATCTTGACTTTTAAAAGTAGTATTGTAGTATTATGGATGTAGTTACATACCTGTTGGCGCATTCTAACTGTTTATTGTGCTACAGTTTAGTGAGTAAATTTCAGTTGAAGGAATGTTAAATTGGCATTTGTTAGATTTGCTGGTAATCTATTTTTTGGATTAAGGGAGATGTCATTACATTCAAACCAACCACTTCTTTTTTTTACATATGAAGTGTAGTGCCCTGAAGTGGTTATAGCAGCAGTGTGGTATATTATGCCTACTGTTGTGAAGGTTTTCTTGCAAATAGAAGTTGGCCGTGCTTAAAGGTAGCCAGTATACTGCTACTTTTGGTACTATCTGCATTGTACCTTAGAAAAATTAGCATGACATATTGGCTATGTGCAGGCCTACAGATAAGGTGTGTACTAGGCCTTTTTACACATGAAAATTTTGTAAGTATGACAGCTTTATTATTTTCCTGTGTACATTTACACACAAGTTTAGAGCAGAGGGCAGTGCAAAGGTCAGGTTACTTGGCAGAAACCAGAACGCTTCTTTTGATTTTTATCTATATGGATATAATTGCATTCCAGGGAGAAAAGCCTCTGAAACAGAATACATTTCTCTGACGCCTTTCAAAAAAAGAAACTGCACACTGCGATAAAAGGAATGGTTTCTTTCCATTCAGCTTCTGCTGTGTTAATGCTCAAGGAGCAAACAGAAGCACTGTGCATATTTTTTTTCCTAACATTTTAGGGTTGTATAATTAATAAGATGGAAAACTAAGTTGCAATTGAGAATTAATCTTTTGTAACAAATTATGCTCCCCCCCAGTGAAAGCAAACCAGTATTGCATAATTGAATTTTTCAGAGGCCCTTTGTGTTCAGATTTGCCATATAAGGCTGTACCTGTTATATGGTCTGCAGCTTCATAGCACCCGCATTCTCTATGGGAGAGAATTTTTATAACAAAGCTGTACAATTTTTGTGACAGTGTTTTGTCAGATAATATGTCATCCCAGAGGTCTTCAGCTCTTTGTTCTCCGCTTTCGTGATATTGGTTGTGATACATCTTGCAACTGCAGTGGATTTGTCCGCAATGTATTGTATGTTTATGTTTGCCGTCCACAAGAGGGCAATGATTGCATTGTAATCATTGATGTACTTGGATGCTTTGTCCCTTTCAATGTTGTATGTGTTTTTATGGGATTTGCCTTTTACACTTTGTCTAACAGAAAACATCAAGATATTTACTTGTCCTTTTTTGTAAACTGGTCTAGGGAAGCCACAGAGACATTTGGCATAGTATTTAGCTTTGTTTTTATATCTACGTAGGCAGTATTTGCCACACTTATGTTTTTGGAAGCGTAAGATTTGTGTATGTAGGTCACTATGTGTGGTTTCTGAAGGGATGTCGCAGGTAATGTATTTTTTCATTAAACTATAAAACAGTGGCATCACTGTCATGACCAAATTTGGGAGCATCTTTTATCCACAAGCATGTGGATGTGCAGTGCTACTCTGGATTGATATTATTTTCTCCAAAAGAAGTGTTGCAATTCTCCCAGCGGAGAGGTAGATTTAATACAGATGAAGTGCAGCATGGCAATGAAGAAATGTTGAAAGTACCTTGATAAATTGACAGGGTCAAGAGAACAGAGTTCTCCGGGTGTTTTTATGTCTATCCCATCTTTATTTTGGTTTGCAGTGCACAAGAAGTCCTGTAAATCATCGTATGCATACTCTGCACAACCTAAAGTAACAATCCATGTGTGTGGGCCTAGGTTCCTTAGCATACAACATACATCAGCATGATGTCGGAACAGTATTCCTTTGTACCACAAATGCTTACCAAGAGATTTGTGATACCTGACTGCAAAACTTCACCTTTGTATTTTATTTTTTTAATCAGTTGGGTAGCGGACATGTTTTCAAAATTAGAGCATGTTTTTAATGTGTGTGCAAATCCATACCATATAGTTGCTAGTTCACTACGGAACAGGAGGTGGAAAATGTATTCAACATTTTGGGCCTCATCACGGGTTGCGCGGTAATGCCGGCGCTAATAGCGCTAGCGTTATCTGCCCTACCGCCAAGATCACGGGTTTGGCGGAACGGGGAAATCGACATTCCCCATTCAGCCCATTCAGGAATGCCCCATTCCCCATTGGGCTCAATGGGGAAATTTCGCGCTCTTACCGCTGGCGGATTTCCCGCCGGCGGTAAGAGGGCAACATTTTGGTGGATTTGCCCCCTGCTAAGAGCTGGAAGGAAATCAGGCAAAGCCGTGATTTGGCGGACCCTTAAATGCGGCGGTAATAGCGCTACCACCGCATTTAAGGGTTACCGCCAAACTCGTGATGAGGCCCTTTGTCTGAATATTCAGAATACATTTGTAAAGAGCGATCTTCTGATGCACTAATTTGTGTGGACCTTTAATCATATCTTCCTCCTTTTCCAGTAGGAAAGAGTAGATGAAAAGAGTGTGCTTCTACATTTTTTTCCCCATGTTCTCACTGGGGATCCTTTGTCTTGACTCATTTGATAGGTTTCTATTGCATCTTCAAAGGTGACTTTGGAGTATAGTGGGTGAATTCTATACAGGTCTAAAATGATGGCTGGAGTAACAGGATATTGACTTTAAGATTGGCCAGTTGCAAGTGAATCTTGAATTATTTGTGTGGTTCCTCTTAAGTTTTCCTCTTTGTTTATATCTTTGTAGTATTAATTGTTTGCATTCAGATATTGTAGGGCTTGTCTAACTTTAAGTCGACTAGTTATTGACAATTTGTTTTGTCTTTTGTTGATACACCATTACATAGTACAATTAAAGATTGATCTTTTGGCTGTTGTACTCTGAGAGTGTCTACATTTTCTTTTAGATATAATGGCAAATATACTACTTTACCACGAATGCCTTTTAGTAACTCAGATGGAGGCAATTTGGACTTTTTCGGTTGAAGGTGTATTATAGCTGGAAATTGGTGTACTGTTTGGATTATAATACTGTCATACAAGTTAAGTTGTTGGAGAGCCTTTGGAAGAGGGAATGTTTCTAAGTTATTAGTGAAAGCACGTGATGGCATTTGGTTATTGTTAAGTTTTGTACTGCAGTATGCTAATGTTTTCTGAAGTTACTGAATTTTCGAAGTCAACTTCAGTTCCAAAATATTTACTTTGGATGTGCTCTATTTCTCGAATGAGTTCTTTGGCTGTTCCATGTACGAGAATGTTATTTACATCTTGCAGTTCTAGAGCAGGAATTTTTCCATAGTATGATCTATGCACAAAATTCTGTATAGCAGAATGGTGTGTTGATAACATTTTAATGTGGTGGAAGGTTCTTTTGACAGCAGTTTCTGAAATGCAGGCTTATGAATGTCCTTGCAGTCCAGTGTGGCTACTCACTAGTGCATGGTTTGTAAAGTTTTCATTCTACCTTTGTCTTTTAGTTTCACATATCGATTGAGGAATTGTCGTAAAGATTTGAAAGATTGTTGGCGTACGTTACACATTGAGCTGCATGTCCATATGTACACTGGACGGTTTATTTAGGATAAAGGAACATTTGGTTGAAAGTTTATTGGGGAAGTTTTTTCTATAAGGGTTTCTTTTGCCACAATGGTGTCTCCTACAATTGCATTCCCTCTGCCACTGCTGTTTATGGCAATTGGGTTTTTTGTTCTTGTTTATAAGCCTCTTAATTAAAATGTGGTTCTGTGCTGCTTGTGGAAATCCATTCACCTTCACAGAAGTTTAAAAAGGTATCTATATTGATACTGTGCATGTTTAGAAGTACTGTTTGTAACTTATTGATTCATTTATTAAGTGATTTCACTCTGTTCAAAATCAATATGAACAAATTTCTTTTTAGTAGAAATGCGGTGTCAAATAGAGCTTCGGGGATTAGTCTTCTGCTGTAGTTTTTAAGGGTATATTGTAACATTTTAGCTGTCTTTATAAGATTGTAAAGAACTCTACAGTGGAAAATTTTTTGTAAAATAAATGTTTGGGAATGCTTTACTGTGGCTACGGTGATATTGGTTCATTGATAGGTTGCTTTTGTTTATACATCTTTTTTTACTTTTAGTTTTTGGAAGAGGGGCCATACATTTTTTGTGGTCGCTTTAATTTTTCCCAACAGACAGACCAGAATGCCTACTAAAAATCAACTCTGTGGAAAACAAAGAATAAATAGAGCAGATAAGAATAAAAGCAAGCCATATAGTCATCCACCACTCAAACAATATATAGAAAACATTAAAACAAATCAGCAAGTAACCTAACTCAACAAAACAAAACCGGTCATTGGATGCTAGATGCAGTAGGAATGACAACACCACAGGTGTGTCACATTGAAAAGGATGTACATTCTTCTCTCGGCACCAGCTGCAGAACTTGTTTCAACAGCAGCAATACAGAATCTTTTTTTCTGGCCGAAAGCAAAATCTCCATAACGTTGTCCTGGAGGTCCCAATGCTTGTATTTCAAACTCTCAGAAAGCACGCGTGAAGATCAAGTGTCTTGACCTCGGGATGGAGAACCCGACCCTCCTCTCACGAGCGAAGGTCCTCTCCTTGTGGCAGACGTATTGGAGGGCAGATGGACATGTCCAGAACGTCTGGGTACCATGTCCTCCTGGCCCAATCTGGGGAAAATGGAATCATGGATTTCCTGAACGTTCTCAGCCTCCTGATCACTTAAGGATTGACGGGGACTGGAGGAAACGCGTAACATTCCAGTCCACCACAAACTCGTCTCCTAAAGCTCCTCATGGAGGAAATTCCCTGGAGCAGTACAGTTTGCACTTCAGGTTGACAACAGTCATGAACAGATCCACTTGTGGGGTTCTCCAAAGGGTGAATATCTCTTCAAGGACTTCCTGAGTTAGTTCCCACTCGTGGGAGACTGTGCTCTGCCTGCTCAGAGCGTCCGCTGCTGTGTTCTCCTCTCCGGCTAGGTGAACTGCAGATAGGGAGATTCCTTCTTGAATTACCCACAACCAGAGCTGAATTGTCTCTCTGCACAGTGGTAGTGACCCTACACCTCCTCTCTTGTTGCGGTAGTACATGGCCACTGTGTTGTCCGTCATTATCAGGACATTATTTCCATGTACAGAGGGCAGAAAGGCCTTCCGCGAAAGTCTGATAGCCCTCAGCTCCAGAAGGTTGATGTGTTGTTAGGACTCTGATGGAGACAAACGACCACTGATTGTCAGATTGTTGGAATGGGTTCCCCAACCCGTGAGTGAGGCATCCGTCACTACACTTATCTCCAGCCATGGTTGTCAAAAGTGTTCTCCCTTTAGAATGTTTTCCTCTAAGGCCCTCCGCAAAAGGTCCTGTGTGACTCTGCTTGGAACCTGAAGGAGGTCTGACATCCTGCCTGAGAATTGGGACCATTAAGTCCTGGAGCCCATTGGAGAGATCTAATTCTCAGGCGAGCCTCTGGCACCAGGAAAATACAGGATTTCATGAGGCTGAGCAACCTCAAAACATCAAAGGCCGGAAGACACTGGGCACTCTGGAATTTGGTGACCATCTGCAGAATGTCTTGAGCCCTCACGTTGGGTGGCAAAGCTATCCCCAAGGATGCATCTAGGACTGCCCCGATAAATTGGAGCCTTTGAGATGTGGGACTTGTTGAAGTTGAGGGAGAAGGCCAGTCTGTGGAGGGAGTGACAGGTGGACCTGAGATGTTCCAGGTACTGTTTGGGGAAACATGCCCTGATCAGCCAATCATGCAGGTAGGGGTAGACATGAATCCCCCCTCTCCTGAGACTCGCTGCCACCATCAACTTGGTGAAAATCCTCGGGCAGAAGTCAGCCCAAATGTCATAAACTCAAAACTGATAATGAGAACCACCAACGTCGAACCTCAGGTACTTTCTGTGCTTGTGATTGATTGGCACATGAAAGTAAGTATCCTGAAGGTCCAATGAAACCATCAGGTCCTGAAGTTGGAGGGCCTGAAGGATCTGAGAAAGGGTAACCATCTTGAACTTGTGCTTCCTGAGGAACTTGTTCAAGTCTCTTAAGTCTAAGATGGAACTCAATCATCCATCCTTTTAGTGGATTAGAAAAAAACTGGTTCAATAGCACCTTTCTGCAGCAGGGTCAACATTTCCTGCACAAGGAGCAGATCTGGAACTTTCAAAGAGTTGTTCCCCGGAGGATGATCCTGAGGCCTTTTTAGAAAGGGAAGGCAGTAACCCTGGGCTACTGTTTCCAATGCCCATGCATCTGAAGTTATACCCCACCATTCTTGTAGATGCTGTGAGAGTATGCCTCCCACCGGGTTTTTGTGTAATAAGGCCTCAGAGAGGTTTTGAGGCAGCTGATGCATCAGCTGAGGGAAAGTAGTTGTTGCCTGGGTGGTCTTAGCACTAATTCCAAGTCCATCACGGGGGAATCTTCTCTGACCTCTTTGATTCAGCAGTCCTCTGCCTCTTCCAACTGAGGAGTAATAGCGAAAGGACTTGCCCCTCCAAGCTGTTTCATTGGGCTCCATTTGCGGCTGTGTAGTTGCAGCACCAAAGGATTTGGCTGCTGCTTTGGAGGTCTGAAGCTTCTCCAGGCTCTCATCAGCATTGCTGCCAAATGAATGTGTGCTGTCAAAGGGTATGTTAAGAAGTCAGAATTGCACATCTGGAGCAAACCCAGACTTTCTCAACCAGGCAAATCTGTGCATTACAGTGCTAGCCACCATAGCCCTGGTGATACTTTCAGCAGAGTCAAGACGAGTCTGAAGGGATTTGCACATTGTATCCTTCCCATCCATGACGATATTTAGGAAACAGTCTCTTTCTTCCCCTTTGGGTTTATGTTCAGCCGCCATCAATATACATTCCCATAGGGTAAAAGTGAATTTAGCCAGTGCACACGTGGTATTTGCCGACTTAAGGGCCATACTTTCCGCAGAGAAGAATCTTTTTGCCCAAGCATGATAGCGTTTGTCATCTCTGTCGGGAGGAATTGTTGGGTATGCATTCTTTTTTCTTTTTTTTATTACTTGATTTTAACCAAAAAGAATTGATTTTTACAAGGTATAAAAATTCAGCGTGGCTGTTTCTTTGCTTGCGCACCGATTTTTGAAGTCGGTTGGTGTAGTTTCACAGATTGCGTTCTTGACTAAGTTCGTTATTAAAGTCAGAGTTCAGTAACCTTTTTTAAGGCAGCTTCAAGGATCTTGACTGCCACTATAACCCATTTTGTTTTCTCCCCGGCAATCAATCTACACCACCAAGTGTGTTCTTCTCTAAGAGTAGAGTCCTGGAGTAGCGGGAGCAAGAATGCCACTCGGAGGTGGGCAGTTTTAGGACAATTCAAAATCAGATGTCTTACTGTTTCTGTAATGTCCGGATTTAGACATAGTTTGCAGGTTTTATTTATTGATTGAGTGCGAATAGCCCAAATTTCTTGCGTTGGCATCAGGTTTAATCTTGTTCGCATGAACATTTTCCGAAGATTCTTGTTTGGAAATTTGATGCAATAGTTCAACGCAAGATTCAGTTTATTGGTGGTGGGTGGAAGGTGACCAAGAAGTTTATTTGCCGTTGCCAGATTGCATGTATGGATCCAGTCTTCTTGTGCTACTTTGCTTTTGATTTTTTCCGGGTTTTGGATTAAATCCTCGTGGGTGCAGGCAAGATCTTTTAGTTTTGACGTTAGTTTTTTTTCCCAAAGGGTCAATGCTTTGCAGCGCCCCATCTTGAGTTCTTCTCCAATCGTTTTGTATATTGGCAGTGAGTCCGGGTCAATGATTTTCCTCAATGCTCTCATTTGGCTTTGTTCTATGGATGCTGACAGAGATAATGAGCCAAGTTTGCGTCGTATGGCTGCGATGGATGTCGATTTTGGCAAGCCCAAAACAGCTTTCCAGAGGTATCCCTCCAGTTTTGACCAGATGGAGTCGTGTATGTTGAGCGCTACGCCCATTCCATAGATTAAAACTGGTACCACCTTTTGTCTGTAAAACTGGATCGCCGGTATTAGAGAAAATTTTCCATATTTGTTGTCGATCAGTCTTATTTGAGTGGTAAGTGTTTTGACTTTAGCCCACAAAGCCACGATGGTTGAGTTCTCAGTTCTTAATTCGTCAATCATGACACCCAAGTATCTGATGTTTGTAACTATCTCGATCTTTACGTTGTCTAAGAACCAGGTGCCACCCGGTTTAGATTTTGAGCGCTTGTTCCCCAAGATCAAGATTTTCGATTTCTCTATGTTTATTTCTAGGTCGTTTTTGGTGATGAAACTGGCCAGGTTTGTCAACTGGTGCTGAAGACCGACTTGGGTTTGATCCATCAGAATCAAGTCGTCGGCGTAGAGCAACCTGGACACTGCGCTGTTTCCAACTTTTGGAGGGAATGCTCTCAATAAAGTTTGCGTATATTGAA
The DNA here is from genome assembly GCF_040938575.1 of Ambystoma mexicanum. NCBI lineage: Eukaryota > Metazoa > Chordata > Amphibia > Caudata > Ambystomatidae > Ambystoma > Ambystoma mexicanum. The sequence continues at coordinate 898,083,183 of NC_090934.1, forward strand.
AGTCACCCAGAAATGCGATGAATAATGCAGGGGCTAAGGGACATCCTTGTTTGACCCCTCTTTCAACCTTTACAGCTTCCGATAACATGCCTTGTCTGTTTCGGACTCGCATAGTTGTCTCTGTGTGTAATGCGATTATTGGGTCCAATATTTCATCTGGACAATTCCAGTTGGACAATTTCGACCATAATCTTTGACGGCTTACTTTATCAAACGCTTTAGATAAGTCAATAAACGCAAGGAAAACGTTTGGAGCCCCGTTTCTTACGCTGTCCTTGATGATGTTCAAGATCAAGATGTTTATGCTTGTCAAGGCCGTCTTGAGAAATCCCGTTTGGAAATGATCGGTTGAAGGAGAGGTTCTTGCCCAGTTTTGAAATTTTCATAGGAGTAAGGTCGCGAATATTTTGCCCATGATGTCCAGTAGGGCTATAGGTCGATAGTTCGCTGGAATGTCTCTACTTCCTTTTTTAAAAATGGGTACAATAACTGCCTCTGTCCATGTTTTCGGGACTTGTCTAGATATTCTGCAATGATCGAAAATTTTTGTTATCAAAAGGGACCATTCCGTTTGGTTTTTCTTTAGGTCTATGTTGGTCAATCCATCAGGCCCAGGTGCTCTGGACGCTTTGAGTTTTGAGATTACTGATTTTATTTCATCTTGGACTGCTAAATTTATCCACGGTGTTTCCTTTTGATTTCCCACCTCTGTAGCGGATATAGAGGTAGGGGCGAATTGGGCAGAATAGAAAGCTGTCCACGATGATTCCGGTATCAAGTTGAAGAGTTTGTCATCACTTCGGATGCCCTTGTTCTTTATTAGAGCCCAGAAATCTCCAACACTTTTCGACGTTAATGTTTTTAACATCTGTTCTGCGTCCTTCTGATAAAGTTCCACCCTCCGGTGTCTTAACCATGTTCTGTAAGATCTGGTCGCCGCAGCCAGCAATTGTTTAACATTTTCATTGGTGTTTCTTTTGTAATCGCGTTGGAATTTTCTCAGTTCTCTTCGTTTTTGCACTAGTACTTCGTCATATTCGTGGTGACCAGTTGTTACTGTGGGCTTGCAGCTTTTTTGCTTTTGCGTATGAGGTAGAAGAAGGGGCAGGTAGTTTGGCCTTGTCAGAGCACCCGTGGCATTTTTTTGGGCTTCATCGTAGTTTTTCGTTATTTCTTTGATGTTTGATGGTGTGAGCTGAAGCCGCCTTTGATTCGCTGCCAATTCCAGCTTCGGTGTATAGGTCGATCTCAGTGGAATTATAGATTCCAACGTCATGGTTAAAAGGGTGTGATCGCTTTCTTTCATTTTGTAGATCTCGAAGGTAGACGCGTAAGGTAGTAGAGCAAGGGATGTGAAGATATATAGTCGAGTGTAGCTGTTGAAGAATCACGTTCCCATGTCGGAAAAGCAGGAAGTTGGCCCCTCACCTTCGCCACGTTATGGAAGTTTCTGGCGTCTATCAGGTCTAACCACAAGTCTCCTCTTACTTTTGCGGCTGTCGATGGTGCTGCATGACTGAAATGGTCACACTTTGCGTTCAGGTCACCGCAAATTATGATGTAGTCAATACAAAGTTTGGCAGTGATCTTGTCTAGCAGGGTGGTCATTTCTTCACAAAATTCATTGTTTGTAGATCTTTGCGGATTCCAATAAGTATTGATGATAGCCAGCTTTGACTTCAGGTTTCCCTTAGCGTTTGTATTCGGATGGCACCATTCTGTCTGAAGAGCGAGGATTCCATAGGTTTGCCTTGACGTCGATTCCTGATCCAATTCTGATTGAAGTCAGAAGGCCTGATGATGGTCTTCCAAGGATGCCTTTTATTGCCGGTGATATTTCGGTATCATATCCATCTAAAATTGGTTTTTCCCTCAGCCAAGTCTCTTGGAGGCAGATTATGTCAAATTTTGCTAGGTCTTGTGTTTCTGGGTTTAGCAGATGGTCATGGCCTCTCGTGTTCCAGGAGAACATGGAGATGATTTGGGGAAGATCTTCAGTGGTTTGATACAAAGATTTGTCCGAAGTTTGCGGTTATTTGTTAGGTAATTGCTAATTTTGAGGATTTGGCTTTAGCACTTTTCTTAACCAAGACCAGGGACCAGATGGAGCCCGTGATTGCGGTTGGTTCAGTGGTTCTTTATGGTCCGAGGGGAAATCTTTCACGGAGGTTCTGTCTGACCTGAGACAGGTTTTTTTCCAACTTTGACCCCCTTCAGGTCTAAGGTGGTGGGCTCTGCTTATCCAGGTCCGTGGCGTGTGTTTAGGTCTTTCACGTTGATGTTCTCGTGTTTCTGCATAGTGACTTTGATACTCGGTATTCTGTTTTGCTTGAGCAGATTTTTTGCGGTTTGTGGTTGGAGAATTTGTCTTGTGATGTATTGATCCTACTTGAAAAGCAGGTTGAGATAGTTGCATTTCTGACAGACCAAAGCCTAGTTGATTCAGTGCATCGAGCGTGTCTTTAGTTGGCTCATGTTGAGGAATGGTTTTTACGTGTAGATATGCTTTGGCCTTTTTCTGCCTGTGGTAAGGTTCAATTAAGACGAAGGTAGTAGTAGACAAATGAGTCAGACTAGGCACTTTAGCCAATATTGTAAGAACTGTTTTTCTGTTCAGAACTAGAAAATTCTTTTCTGACACTAGTTGTTCCATTTTAAAGAGGCGGGTTTGACTCGTGGTTTGGACGTGTTTTGGGGGGTCTTTTATTGTTTTGGTTGAGTCCGGCCTTGACTGGGGTGCTGTATCAATGCACTCTTTGTTGTTGTCCTGCGGCTTGTTGTCATACAGTGTCGTTTTGACGACAGCTGTAGGGTGTGTATTTCCCGACCGTGCCTCGGACGGTAGTTCTTTTGTCGCATTGGGTGCGAACAAAGCAGCTGAGGTCAATGAAGTCGGGGACACTTTTGTGAAACCCAGTATAGGTAAGGCAATAGAAGCATTTGTTATTCCTGTTGATGAAGGCTTTGGCAAAGCGAAGTGTAAATTTGAAGTAACTTCCGGTTCCAAGTGTTGTGTGAGGTTCATCAAGGAGGAGTCTGGGATAGAAGGATATGAGTCATCCACCTCGATTGTCGGTTGAATTTCCAGAAGTGCTGCTTCTTTCGATGAATTCTGTACCTTGGCTTGGAGTAACGTTCTTTTTGGTTGCAGCTCCTCCCCTTGTTTACTCCAGCTAAGGCTTTCTACGGCTTTAGGTTCCGGTTTCTTAGAGCTGGTTTTTGCTTTAACAATGGGCAGTGTTGTTTGTTTACTAGATTCGTCCACACCTCCTTTCAGATCCTTGGCTATTTGTTGACAGCCTTCTTTTGATACTTTAGTTACAAGAGTAGTTTGGGTTTCCCTAATGGGTTGACCCTTGTTTGCTTTATCCGAATTTTCCTGAATGGTTTTGTGTCTGTCTATATTTGTTGATGAACAGAGTGTATGTGGGGATCTTAGTCTTAATTGGGGTTCTAGGTGTGTCATTCTTTGCTCCCACTGATGTTCTCGCTCCATGTTTTTTTGGTCGAGAGCCATAATGAAGCCTTCCAAGAAGATCACTTTTGAGTTTGTAGTGGCCGCTATTGCCACCAGGTCTTTCATTGAATCGTTAAGCGATTCATACAGTTTACAAATGGGGACAAGGCCACCGTGATAGCTGACATCACTGCGAACATGTCTGTAGGCTGATTTTTTGACTCGTGGTTTAATTTCGGTGGAGGAGACTCATGGGATTTGTCTTTTCCCGGAGTAGAGGAGTTTCTGTGATGGTCTAAAGGGCGTGTGCATGGAGCGAGTTGGTTCGCAATAGTTCTTTGAGGCGAGGCTTCGTTTCTGGCATTTGCTGGTAGATTATCTTTATCTGGGGCCAAGACGCTAGGTCCCAAAACTCGGTCTTCAGATGACTCAACGAGCAAGTTGAGAGCTGGTTGTGTGGGTCCAGTAGGTGGGATTAGCTGTGGGTAGTCCAGGTTATGCGGGAAGTCTGAAGCCCTTACTGGAGATAGGCATAAGTCGATTAACGGTGAATTCGGTGAATCGACCTCCCCCGTTTTCAATTGTTTAGGCCACCGTTAAAAGTGGAGTCGAGGAACCTACCGACCTCTCTATTGTCGGTTAAGTTAACGGTGGGTGTGATGGTAAAATGGTAGGCGTTTCGATATCGTCTCCTTCTTCAAATGTTTTCGTATAGCCAGAGTTTGCATGCCATTCGACTTGAATGATACTTCCAAAATTAGCACATGCCACTAGGTTGTCTTCCTGGTTTCCAGCTTGTAAAGCGTGCGTATGGATGTTGCGCTTTTCGAAGATTTGTTGCGAGGTTGAATCAGTTGGAAGTTCAAGACTCTGTGATTCATTCCGGACCGGAGCGCTAGGGTCAGACCGGCGCCGCCCTCCGGCGTCGCCCGGTGCGATCTCACTCACCATGGCAAAAGCCGTGGTGGAAGCGGAACGGTCCGGGGGTTTTTGTCGGCTCGGTAAGACCATGCCGCTGGGGTCAAACCGACGGCCCCCTTCGGGGTCGTCAGGTGTGGTCCCACTCGCCGCAGCGGAGGCAGGCCGGTCTCCTGAAGCTGAAAACTGATTTTGCGATGCAGAGGACGGCGTATAGTCAGACAGAATTATCGTCGTCGTTTTGCCATTTTCTGTGGAGCCTTCGGGTGAGATCACGTCAGGGTTAGACTGCGAAAGAGTTCCAGTATCAGCGAGGTGCTGGTCGAAGACTTCGTCCCTCAGTAGGTCCGCCTCGGTTTGCACGGCAGTTCCTTCCTCTTTGTCGGCCCGGGAGCTTGCGTCATGCAGCAGCAGGATGTCTGGCGAGCTTGACCTAGATGGTGGAGAGGAGGAGGAGGAGGAGGAGATTGAGATAGATTTAGCCACCCCCTTTCCCTTCCTTACATTTGGACGGGATCGTAGGTTTCCTCTGTCTTTTTTGTTGCGTCGGTCGATTCGTTCCAGACGTGTGTACTGACTGCGTAGGACACGACCCAACGGGGTTGTCGGCACTGGTAGTGGGTTAAGTAAGTCTGAGTTGGCTGAAGAGGCCATTTCGGCCGAGACGGCCACGGACTGCAGTAGACTGCTCGCAACTCTGGCGAGCCAACTCCGCGTGCCGCTTCGCGTAGGGTCAGGGGTTTTAACTGCTACTCCCTGGAAAAAAGACGGCAAGCGTAGAAAGACTGGAAAGGCAGTGCGGACTGCAGTAGACTGCTCGCAACTCTGGCGAGCCAACTCCCCGTTCCGCTTCGCGTAGGGTCAGGGGTTTTAACTGCTCCTCCCTGGAAAAAAGACGGCAAGCGTAGAAAGACTGGAAAGGCAGTAGACTGCTCGCAACTCTGGCAAGCCAACTCCTCATATGCATTTTGTTTGGATGTGGATGTGGCAGCCTGAACCAACAAACTTTCTCTAGTTAGATGCTTCGTTTGATAACGGGGGGTCACTGCTTGAAGCTCTGTACTTGCTGTGTATTGCTCCATCCCAGATTTTCTATAACTCTAGACATTAGTTGCATGTATATCCCATCAGCGTGTCTGAGGGATCTGGTCTTCCAAACTCAATCTTGGAGGAGTCGTCTGTCCCACTTGCAGTTTGCAGAGTCTCATGTAGATTTATTATCCTTGAGTTCTCTGAAATTAGAGCTTCTGGAACACCCTGTGTCCCATATTGTAATCCCAAAGGAAGTGATTCATCAGAGGATGGCTCATCATCCTCATAAATTGAAGACAGTGACTTAAAAAAGTCTTTCCTTGGCAGTGGGGTAAAGGTTTTCTCAACCTCCTTTGAGGATTTTGTCATGTGCGTCGACAATGGCATTGGACTCTTTGATGCCGTCGACGTTGAGGGCTTTGACAGCTGAGGTGTCGAACATTTCTTGGACAATGATGTTGAATCTTTCGGCATCGATGGCGTCAAAGATTTTACTTTCAAAGGAGTTTTTTTTATCTACTCATAGCATTCTCCGAAGGCTCCTGAGGTGTTTTCTCCTGGACACCAGGGCCCGAGGGCACAGAGGTTTTGTCTTTTGCTTCTATATGTTGCTTTTTTAGCCCAGGCATGGCTCTTGCTTTTCTTCGAGCGGGTCGAGGCTGCATTCTTGAATACTTTAAGCATTTTGAGTCTGAATCTCTCCCATTCAGCAGGTGAGGCTGATTTGGTCCGGCACCCGACCCATTCAGGGGAGGAACTCGACAACGAAGTCAGTGATCTGTGACGCCTTTTCTTTGAATGCTGTGAGGACGATGACGAGTGGTGAGAACCACTCCTGGATTGAGATCTTTTAGCTTTCTTCCAGCGAGGAGCGTCACCTCTCGACTCGTCGGAGGATCGCTTTTACAACTCACATCTTAACAGCCCGCACACAAACCTCTCAAACCGCAACCTCCCAACCAGTGATTGCATACGGAAGGAAAAGCAGAAAGTAATACAATACATGACTGTAACATGTGCGTAACAATCCGTAAACTTAAGTCCAGACCATGTGCTAATAAGAGCAACTGCACCGCCACCTTGCAAAGGAAAAGGTTATAACAAACATTATTGAAGAGTCCACCATTACGGCAACAACCTGTGAAAGTAAAACGATTAGCCAACCCGTTGAAGCAAAACAATGAACACCATCCTATAACCAAAGGCCACAGCAACTGACATACCAACCACATTGTGATTTAATTAAAGCGACCCAACAACATTTTCACAGGCCTCATGTCACAAACTAAGCAAACTCAATAGTCACTATTCAACATTAAAAGCTCCCTGAAAAATGCCGGGAAATCCGTGTCTAGTTCTTCCAGCACGACCATGAATGTGCTTTCAGAGTCTCCCAATAGTGCCACAGCAATGGCAATAGCCCCACGTCTCTTTGCAGTGGTTGTTAAGCTACTTTCTGGCTGATATACAGCAATCACACAACAATGCGCCCTGATCACAGTACCTTGTAGCTCCTGGGCACAGCCGTGTTCACTCCCTACTTTAACTTGGGCCCACCTCCATCACTGAAAGTTCAACCGGAGTGTCAGAGGTTTCCATTGCCCCAGACCCTGAATCACAGCAAGGCAACACTATTTGACATCTTTTCCCAGTAATATGATAAGCCTCTTCATACTCCCACCCCGCTTTGTTGTCACTGCAGTCCACGGTAAAACTCTACCTCCTAGGATTCACAATATGCTGTGGGTTAGAGGCATGGAACTCCAATGCGCATGGATGCATCAGGGCCATTGCAGAGGATGGAGATGTCATCACTCCAGCTCGCACTCTTACGAGGACATATCTTCTGGCAAGGAAATGCTGGCCCAGACCCACCTCCTCTAACCCCACGGGTGACAACAGGTGCTGCCAGGAAAGATGAGCCAGAAGTCGAGTGTGAAGGTAAGTCCTTTACTTTGGTTACAATTATGCATACAGGATATGCAGGAAGAAGGTAAACAAGATACATGAAGGGAAACATCCACAAGCCCCCTTAATGCTAGGCCAGTCGCTGTCCAACTGAGCAAGAATCCCTCGGTTGGAAGATGCGAAGGCACTTACCACATTCCAAGCATGCTGCACTACTAGGGCAGGCGGGTGAAGGGTGACAGCCCAACAACACAACATGCAAGGAGCCCAAGACACAACACGCTTCTTAAAAATTCCAGAGGGGTGGTTGAGAGGAGGCTGAATGTAAGTGATGTGCTTGCATAGCTTCTTAGGATAGCCAGGGGTTTTCTCGATGACAAGGCATGACACAGGCTTTCATGGTCATGCTACCACTGGTTTGGTTTTTTGGTGTGTTAATTGCTGTGGCCTGGTTAATTAGTATAATGCCTTTTCAGTGCCTTTTTTCCAGTCTAGCTATGATCTAGTGACATTCTGGTAAACTGCCCTATATGAGGATGATATTAAATTTGTGAAACAGGAATGGGAGTCAGGGGTATCTCATTCTAAATAGGGTGAGAACAGAGTGCTTGCTCAATCCCTTTCAGGACCACTTAGCGATGTCTCTGTATTTTCTGACTCCCTTCCCTTTCAGAATCATCGATATGATATAATATGGCATTTATAACGTGCCTATACACAAGTGTTTCATGGAGAAAGTAGAGTCACTGTATAGATGGAACAGGAGCTAGTGAAGTATTGAATAAGTGGCACTAAAATGAGAGACAGTCATTGGATGGGCCTGTCGAAGCAGGTGCCTATAGCACTGAAAGGTACACCTGCCATTTTATGTTCATCAAGTACAGCAGGGCAAAATCTGAGTACAATGAGACCTGGCACCATCTTATGAAGGACAGTAGACAAAAGAAATGACCACTTGCAGGAATCTTTCACTCGGAATGCTCATCTTCACACTAGAATCAAACAAAGGTAAAATAGGTTCAATGTGTACGCTTCTTGGTTTAAGGATTCTTCAGAGAGTCACAATTCATTCAAAATAAGGGGATTGAAGGACTTGAATGAAAAATTAAGGGTCGAACAAAACATTTAAGAAAACGGGGTGGGGGGAATGGTCAGACTTTCAAGCAAACATTTCCATAAATCATAGATAAGAAGCGGGGTAAGAAACTGCAGAAGACTTAAAGGATGTTTTCACCAAGGTATGTGCGCTGGCTGCTCAGGGGTGCAGGGAAGAGTTGAGGCTGTCACAACCCCGGCCCTCACCCCGACTACTATCCCGCAACGCATGCATATTCATTGACAGCCACCAGTACCAGTGTTCGGCCAAACCCATAGCGAGCGCTGATGACCCTACAAACCCAGTTTCCAGAGGGTGCACTGCTGCCAGGTTCACATAAGCATCGGTTTCGCCATGCACTGCATCCCTACTAGAGGTGGTACAAATTATGGATGAGAAATTATATCTTTAAGGTCCCCTTAGGCATGGTCCTGGGGTGACATATGGTGGCGCTGACAACAAACAATTGGTGATGGTCCATGTCCCATGAACTTTGGGTTACTGGAGAAACCTAGCTGAAGATTTCCCTTATATCAGAGCAGAGTCATAGAGCTCCATCAAGGAGCCTCAGTCATGCAATGCAACAGTCCGGACTGCACTGACAAAAACCAGTGTATGAGAATAATTATGCCTGCGGAAGTTAGGTAGCGACTCACTCTGGAGACCCAATGCCAGCAGCAAATCTGGGGATAGGAGTACCGATAGGGCCAGGCTGAAAAAGAATCATAACTACTATCTCTGAGGCATGAAGCAACTGGAGACAAAATAAGGGAGAATACCCAGCTGATTATTTAGATCGACTGAAGACAGAGTTCACTCAGCATTCAGGAATCCTGAAACAGGATGAGACAGTCCAAGAGGCAATAGCCAACTCTTTTGTCTCTGGTCTCAAACCCAAGCTCCAAGCCCAAACAAAGAGGATTTATGTAGGGTGGCAGAATTAGCCGAGTTAGTAATGGCGACTAATCACTGTGTAGTGTGCCAAGAGCAGAAGAAAGAGTTTATTATAAACAAAGTTATGGTACTATAAACGTAGAATGTATAGGGACAGAGATACTCTATGGGTAAGGGTGGATTCAGGGTGGCTTTTAAAGAAAAGGGAGAGAGATGGGTAGAGGAGCACCAGCAACAAACCAACTGGAGCAGCCTAGGGAATATCTAGATATTATGACCTGTAATTATTGAAAGCATGTTGGGCACTGGAAGAGTGAATGTCCAATATCCCAATATAACAATCCTCCTACTCCTCCTGGACAGAGCACCTACCCCAACCCGAATGTACAGAAATTCGCTCCATATATGACACACAAGACCAAGTCAGAAATACAAATATACTGAGGCAGCCTGCAAGCAGACCACACTATGTATCCCTTGATACCGGTAGTCTAAGACAGAGCTTAAGTCCAATGCGAGGTTGATGAGCAAGGAATCTCATTTAGTTGACATAGAGCCAGTCGGTCAGCGATTTGGTCTGACTGAGTCTTAGCATTCTTTTACCCTTGACCAGAGAATGCAGTAGGCATCTTAAAGACCCTAGATACACCCCCCATTTCTGAACCATTATTTATTATTCTAGGAACAATCACTTACAAGCACGCTTTTCTCCTTAGCCCTTCTACACTGATTAACCTCTTATGAAGAGACATATTGCGTAAATTAAATTGCAGAATTTACTGTACTCTGGATACAGCTTTCTTCAATGTCCCTGGTAAAAAATAAAGAGTAAGCCCTGGCCATGTTACATGTCATGCAAGAGAAAGCGAAACATGGTCTGGACATTATTTAGTCTCCAGATCGGAAAGAATTGATAAATACAGTTACTAAATCCATTCAGTCATTACACAATTATGAAGTAGGCTATATTAGGAGTGCTGAACTCATTAAGTTATCCTGAGCAAGTGGTTTGGACCAGGCTCAAATGTGATGGTTGTGTGTTTGACAGGGAGCAAACATCAGGTTAGGGTCAAGCTCAAGTTCTTTGTGGTTCGAAGATGCATTCAAAGAATGCTGGTCATGAGGGCCACCAGGGTTGGTACGGTGGGCCAGCGGGGTTGATACAGTGGTCCACATATGGTTCGATTGTGAAGATGCTGGTGACTGGATGCTCATTTCAATATGAGGCAGGCTGACATGGTGTTCGAAGGGTACTGTTCAATGAGAACACCAGGGTCAGTTTCACTGTTAATTGGATCAACAATGAAGATGCTGGCGGTTCAAAAGACATCTCTGTTGGGGCAAGTGCAACAATTAGCTTCTTGTTCGAGCTGAGACAGCAACACACTTAACGGCAGCCAACTGATGTGAATGTGCAACAAAGTGGTTTGAAAATTGGGAGAGTGCCAAATGCAGCTCTGGAAGGTCTAGTGGATGGAATGTGTTGAACCATGCTCAAGGAAATCTCAAAGCAGTTCAGCTTGTGAAAACAAAAGGATTATGGCTGTTTTGGCTCTCACAATACTGTGGATGCCAATTCAGGGGCTCAGGGACAAGATAGGTCCTTGTTCTCGTTATCCAAAACAAGGAGAAGGCTGGCAAATACCCGAAGGAGTCAATCACTTTCAGTGAGCTCCTCGTTACTGGTGCAGCTGGAAGAGAGGCAGGTCTTGCTCCAACAGCAGGCCACTCCCCATGTGCTCTGGGGATGGTTAGGGTGCAGAGATTTCCTCTGCTTTGGACTACATGTCTAAACATCAAAAGTGGAGGAATTTGGAAAATACAGATCTCTCAACAGGGTCCAAACAAATTCTTCTTGAGACCCATTTTATTAAAGCCAAAACTCCACAGATGATTGGACAAACACAAGCCTGCTTTAATTGATCAAATTTCCACCCTGTGACAAATGGTCTTTGTCTTCTTGCACAAAAGAAAGTGGAGGTGACAGGAAGGAAGAGAGGAACAGAGAAAATAAGATGGTAAGCTGGCATGGACAGGCTGTCTGACCAGAATACCCCAAATCCTTCCACAACTGAGCTGGGCTCACAGTTCTAACAAATCTATGATAGAAGTCAGCTGTTATTTATTATGCAAACCCTTCACCACCATAGCATACAGGGTATCGCTTTTATTGTCAGATTACCATTCCATCAAGTGAGGGGGTTTATCATAGCTATGGAATTTAGAACAGAAGTGTAAGTGTACATGCAATCTCGGCACTACAGAGACTTGGCAGTCACAGCAGCTGTCATACAGGGTACATGTGACCTGTGAACCTTCTATGTGCCACTGCTGACCAGGAGATTGATGTAGCATGACACAGGTCTATGTTATGCTTTTGGCATGGAATTTATGAAATGGGGTACAGGTTAGCAGGTCACCCTTTCTGAGATGGAATTACTGGCATCATTGTATTAGTTAATACAAATCAAAAAATCCAGGGTTTGTACACGCTTGCCAGATGTCAATTACTCACATCTATTTTCTTCCCATAACAACTCAAGATTGATGGGCCTCATTACAAGTTGGACAGTGCAGAATTGAAAGGCCAGTATTAACATATTCTGGCATTTTTTCACACCGGCCAACTACAAGTTTGTCAGTGGAGTGGAGGACTTAACCCAAGTTAAGAGATGGCGGTAATCCTGCCACCCTACCAGCAAGAATTGCTGGTATTACGCCACCAATAATACCAGCAAAGTCCTGTAGGACTCCATGGAATGGGGACTAACGTTGCACCCCGGCACTCTGATACTCCACCGGACACGGCCCAATTAATAGAAACTGGCACAGGAGCAGGAAAAGTCTGCACGTACCCTGCTCTCGCCAGCCAAATCGCATGAAAACGGCCTTGCGTACCCCGTGAAAACACCCATCCCGCTCACGCCAGCCAAATCGCGTGAAAATGGCCTAGCGTAATCCCTTGAATACGCGTACCCTGCTCATGCAATCCAAATTGCATGAAAATGGGCCCCCATACCCCCATGAATACGTGCACCCCGCTCGCGCCAGCCAAATCGCGTGAAAAGGGCCTAGCATAAACCTGTGAACACACGTACCCTGCTTGTGCAATCCAAATTGCATGAAAATGGGCTTGCGTACCCCCGTGAATAGGCGGACCCTGCTCGCGCCAGCCAAATCGTGTGAAAAGTGCAGAGCAAAACCCTGCAAAATCACGTACCCCGCTTGCGCTATTCAAATCGCGTGAAAAGTGCCTAGCGAAACCCTGTGAAATCGCGTACCCCGCTCGCGCTAGTCAAATCACGTCAAAAGGACCTTGCGTACCCCCGCAAAATTGCTTACCCCATTCGTGCCAGTCAAATCGCATGAAAAGGGCCTTGTTTACCCCTGCGAAATTGCGTACCCCGCTCGCACCAGTCAAATCGTGTGGAAAGCACTGCACGTGTGGTGCCAGGTGTTGGTGGGGTCTCATGTGCTGTGGGCTGCCTGCGGGATATGGTCCCATGTGGGCTGCCTGCGGGGTATGGTCAAGAGTGATGGGGGCTCCCTTGTGGAGTGGGCTGCCTGCAGGGTATGGTCACGGGTGTTGGGGGCTCCCTTGAGGTGTGGGCTGGCTGTGGGGTATGGTCTCATGTGGTCTGCCTGCGGGATATGGACACAGGTGTTGGGGGGCTCCCTTGTGGTGTGAGCTGCCTGTGGGGTATGGACACGGGTGTTGGGGTGCTCCCTTGTGGTGTGGGCTGCCTGTGGGGTATGGACACGGGTGTTGGGGGGCTCCCTTGTGGTGTGGGCTGCCTGCGGGGTATGGACATGGGTGTTGGGGGCTCCCTTGTGGCGTGGGCGGCCTGTGGGGTACGGTCATGGGTGTTTGGGGGCTCGCTTGTGGTGTGGGATGCCTGGAGGTATGGACACGGGTATTGGGGGGGCTCCCTTGTGATGTGGGCAACCTGCGGGGTATGGTCACAGGTGTTGGGGGGCTCCCTTGTGGTGTGGACTGCCTGCAGGTATGGACATGGGTGTTGGGGTGTCCCTTGTAGTGTGGGCTGCCTGCAGGCTGTGTTCACGGCTGATGGCAGCACATGAGGGCCTTTTCACTTGATTTGGCTGGTGTGAGCAGGGTATGCGATTTCGCGAGGGGTACAGGAGGGCGTTTTCACGCTGGCGCCATCGGTGTACATGATTCCGTGGGGGTACGCAAGGGCCTTTTCACGCGAGTTGGCTGGCGCGAGCGGGGTATGCAATTTTGCGGGGGTACGCAAGGGACCTTTCACGCGAGTTGGCTGGTGCTTGCACGTGAGGGCCATTTCACGCAATTTGGCTTGCAAGAGCGGGGTATGTGATTTCACGGGGTATGCAAGGGCCTTTTCACGCGAGTTGGCTGGCGCAAGCGTGGTACGCAGGGGTACGTGAGGGCCTGTTCACGCGAGTTGGCTGGTGCGATCACATGAGGGCCTTTTCACGTGAGTTGGCTGGTGCGAGCACGCGAGGGCCTTTTAACGCGATTTGGCTGTGAGGTGGCCCCCCCATCACCTCTGACCATACCTGTAGCCAGCCCACACCACAAGGGACCCCCAACACTTGTGACCATGGCCCGCAGGAAGTCCACACCACAAGGGAGACCCCATTACCCATTACCATACCCAGAGGCAGCCCACACCACAAGGGAGCACCCCATCACCCATAACCATAACCGCAGGCAGCCCAAACCACAGGGGACCTCCCCAACACGCGTGACCATACCCCGCAGACATCCCACACCTCAAGGGAGCCCCCCCATCACCCATGACCACACCCGCAGGCAGCCCACACCACATGGGAGCCCCCCATCACCCATAACCATACGCACAGGCAGCCCACACAAAAGGGAGCCTCCCCATCACCCATGACCATACCCACAGGCAGTCCACACCACACCAGTGATGGCAACCTGCAGGCAGGTCCCAACTCATGTACCCCCCAAACCCTGCCAGTGACTGCAACCTGCAGGCAGGCCCTGAGTCATGTCCCTCCCACCCCCACCAGTGACGGCAACCTGCAGGCAGGCCCTGACTCATGTCCCCTCACCCCACCAGTGACAGCAACCTGCAGGCAGGCCCCGACTCATGTCCCCTCACCCCACCAGTGACGGCAACCTGCAGGCAGGCCCCGACTCATGTCCCCCCACCAGTGACTGCAACCTGCAGCCAGGCCTGCACTCATGTCACCCCACCAAACATATTGGGCCTCATTCCGAGTTTGGAGGTAAGTACCGGTCATTACTAGCATGGTGCAAATAGCGTGTCCGAGCTGGCAATAGACCGCTAAAAGCGGCCTATTACGACTTCGCGGGCACGACCTTTGCGCCATGCCGGTAATGTACCTAGCGCCATGCTGCAAAAAGGCCCCAAAAAGCCCTTACCGGCATGAAGCACACTACCGCCATAGAGTAAAGCGGCAATAGCGGTGACCATAAATAGCGGTGACCTTAATCAGCGGTCACTGCTATTTACTGTCACCGTTAAATAGCGGAACCGGAAACAGCGTCATCGCACAGGAACTGGAAGGGGCATGGCGGCCATCTTTAAAAACACAATCCATTGCCATCCTCACCACACAGGACCCAGAGCCATTTTCTGATTACAGACATCGACCATCAACACCAGCATCATGCCAAAAGCACCAAAAAAGGGAGCTGCCCGCCCAGGAAGGAGCACTTCAGCCCGGATGAGCTCCAGATGATGGTGGCTAGTCTCCATAAGCATTCAGACACCATTTTCAGCGATGACATGCGGAGGGTGGCGGTAATTACAAAGAAAGAGATCTGGGCCATGGTAGCACAGAAGGTGAGTGCCCTGGGCAACACCCCCTGCACCACCAAGGACTGCCAAAAATGGTGGGACGTCCTGCGGCTAAGGGTGCGGAGCATCCTCTCGGCCAACAGAAGCCAGGCCCTGGAGACAGGAGGAGGGCCAGGTTCCCCCATGAAATTGATGCCGTGAGAAGAGACGTGTGCGGCCATGATAGGCCCAGAAGCCATTGAAGGGGTTGGCGACATGGCGTGCGGGGCAACGTCATCCGTCGATGGAGGTGAATGTCCAAAGTCAATACTGCCAATGCATTTGTTATGAAAGTCACTGCAAAGGGCTGGGCAAGGTGTCACGTCATGGTTGGCCAAACCCCCCCCATTAAATCATGCCGAAACAAGTGAGACCCAGGCTAATGCCAGGTGCAAGGCTGTAACTTATATGGCACATACCACACGAAGAGGCCCATTCCGTGAGGCACACAGGGCAGTTGATGTAAACAGCGTTCATGTGAGCCAGCACAGTACCCGGCCAACATGATTGACCCAGACATATGCATGCATTTACCATCCAAGCATAGATCAATGTGCCGCTCACGACCCAAATGGCGACAACCCACTAGAATCCCATAGTGATATTGTAGGCATGTCCAAATGCTGACTCTCAAATCATCGCTCATGCCGTCTCTTTCTTCCACCCCCACAGGCAGCGAGCATGACAGCGAGGACCAGGCAAGCAACCGGCCCAGTACCTCCAGGGGCCAAGTCGGAGCCTGCCGTCTACCTGCAAGCAGGAAGACACCGCAAGCCACACCACCGGCTCCAATAAGGCCCATGGAGGGTGCACAACCCCCACCCCTACCCCACCTTGCACTGGCGCAGGACACATGCCCCACGCCGCACTCTGAGGAGTCCAGTGTGGCTGGGGAATTTGCAGCCACGGGCCCCCTCGATGTTCCCGACAGCCCCTCATCTATATGCGGAGCAACTGAGGAGGACACTGATGAGATTGGCCACACCCCTGATGCCCAAACCAACCCCCAGGTGTCATACAGTGACTCTGGTGAGAGTGATACACCAGGGCTTACAGGGCAAGGAGCTACACTGAAACATGCCAGTCCTGTATCCACTTCCCTTAGCGAAGCACCGGAAAGACATGCAAACCCAATTCCCAGCGGGCCAACCACATCTGCCACATCAGACATTGATGCAGAGTGCTCTCAGCAGCTCACAGGCCTCATAAATGACTTCATCCGAGACAATCGGGAGGCCAGGGAGGAGTGGCGGAATGAATTTAGGGTACTGGGCGAGGTCATCACAGTCAGCACAAATCGGCTCTGCGAGGTCCTTGGCTGGATTGCAGAGATGCCCTGGAGGCAGCACCTCCTGCACGACAACCCCAGCAGGAGGACACACCGTCTCAATGCTCCTCCACCCAGACCAGCCCGCTCCGTCGCTCACAACATACATTGCGCCGCCAGGACATGGCTCCCCCTGGCTCTGGGAGCGCACAGTGACAATGCTGACATACACATGTGGCCTATGTGGTCCTTATGGGACTGGTGTGGGGTTGTTGTGGTGGGAGGGGGTGAGGGTGTGTGTGGGAGTTGTGGGGTGGAGGAGGAGGGGGGTGAGGGTGTGTTTGGGAGTTGTGGGGGGAGGGGGAGGGTGGTGCAGGGTTTGTTTTTCATGTTTGAACCTTCTAATTCAATACACCGTTGTTCATCAGAAAAACAACAGAGTGGACATTCATCATTGCGCATGTGTCATTTAATGTTTCACAGTGCATAGTGTACATGTATCCCCATACCCAGTGCCCGATGTCCTGACATCCTCACACCCTCTGCTGACTTGTGTGTCAGAAATATTGTCCAATCAATGATTGCCGCACGGCATGTCCCTCCTGTGCATCGGCACCGTGATGATGTCCTGCCATTTCTTCCTCCTCCCCTTCATCATCATCAGGTGGTAGCAGCTCCATGTCAGGGGGCAGGGGTGCATTCCAACGGATGCACATATTGTGCAGCATTACACATGCCATGGTGATCTTGGCCACCTTCTCATGGCTGTAGATAAGTGCCCCACCCAACCGGCTGAGGCAACGAAATTGTGCCTTCAACAGGCCAAAGGTCTGCTCAATCACCACACGTGTACGGGTATGGGAATGATTGTAGTCCTCCTCGTGCCTGTCTGTGGGTTTCCGACAGGGGTCATGAGCCATGGCTCAAGGGATAGCCACACTCACCTGCATGAGAGGGGAATGAAGGTAAGTGTTTGTACATTCATGGCGGACAACTGTACTAGTCTTACATGGCAGCAGGTAATTTCTGCCCATACACAAATGTCCCTGGATGCATTGGCCCCATTTCTGAGCCCGCTATGTGTCCTGTGCAATAGGATGATGGAGTGGGCATCATCAGGATGGGTTATGGTGTGCACTCACATCTTGTTGCACGTGCATCGTATATGCATGCAGCAGTGTTGGAGTGAAATCATTGATGTGTTGTGTTCTGTGCGATTGGGTAGTAGTGAGTTTTGGCTGTTGTCAGTAGCATATTCGTACCAGGCTGTGGTATCCCTGTTAGGCTCAGTTCAATGCACTCCCAGGGATGACTCTCCGGTGTGGTGATATGCTGGAGGCAGCGACATAGTGCATATTCAGTGCATAGTGCTAGATGCCCCTACGGTGTGTGAGGGCCGCCGATGAGTGGTGCATGTGTTGTGGGATGTGGCCTGGTCACCTGTTAGTCATGTAGTGTTAGGTGTCGGCCTTTCTTCTTCACTATGGGATTTGGTAGTCATGTGCCGTTTCACTGGCTCTGGGGCACAGTGTTCGGTGAGGTGCACATTGTGCACTGGCGTCAACATTTCCACCCAGGTGGAGTATGCACCCCCACACTTCCCACCCAGGTGGAGTATGCAGGCACCCACCTCACAACCCCGATGCACTGCCATGGCCCAGTCAGGCAACTCACAAAGCAGCCAGGCACGTCGTTGTTAGGGAGAATTCTCATTTTATGGCTAATTTCCCTTACCTATAGAGTCCCCCAGCAGCTTTGCTGGATTTGAAGGGTTTATTTCTTTTTAACTGCTAAGAGTGAGACTCTTTTTCCCACTCTTAGGCATTTTTTCTATGTGTGTTCTAGGCTATTTTTGTGTTTAATGCCTATAGGATTTTTTCGCTCACCCTTAGGAACCATCTTTATGCACATGTGTCCCACAGCACCCTCCGTGCCGTGACACAATGGTGTCGTAGCGACCCCCAAACATAGACTCCATACCCTGGGACTGACTACTGTCTCCCAGGGCATGTAAAGTCCCTATTGACTTTACTAGTCGATTTTTATGAACTTAACTAGTACACCCCATCTTAATATGGAAGTACTGGAAGGGGTTCATAGTTTTTCCCCTATGTTCATTTTCGAGAGGGTACCTTAAAGTCCCCCTCTACAAAGTTTCTGGCTGGTGGCAGTGGTTACTACCTTTTCTATTCGACCGTAAATATTTTTGTATGGGATTTTCCCATATTCGAGGCTACCACTTTTACTGACAGCCTCTAACATACTGCCAGTTTATTTTATTATTAACTTTACTCCGGTAGGTTTTATTTGCCAGAACTTTGTTAAAACTTCTTTCTCGAGTCTTACTCCATTTTCCTAATCCAGGTCGGGGATCCTTTGTTCGTCCTTTTGGCGGGCTTCTGCCAAGAAGCCCTCCTTTCGGCGCCACTGAGTCTGGGGTGGGTCTGTTTTTTGGGAGGGGGAGTAGAACCCCCGGACAGAGTTGCCACAGCAACTCAGGTCGCACTCTAACCTGATAGGCTGGAGGGTCTCCCGCCAAGAAGACCACTCCACTGTGTGAGTGACAGCTAGGCTGTATGAATGGGTCTCTTTCTGCATAAAAGCAGGGTCCTGAGGACTGGAAGAGCAAGACGTTGCCACTGGAACTACGGAACCGAAGGGAAGAGACATCTTCAGCATCTACACCACTGGTGAAGCCCTGCCGGATCATCTCACCACTTTTCTTCCGCGAAGGAGCCTCCTTCCCTTGAGCTGGTGGGGTCAACCAGTTCACCTATCGCACCCTCGGACCTGCCTTGGTCGACTCGACAGTGCCCCGCACTTGAAGACTGGATAGCCAGGCAGCGATCGACCCGGACCGCGACTAGAAGGAGCATACCTTTTAAACTTCGTTTGGCAGCACTGCAGCTGGTTTCATCCCTGGGTAGTGCAGCGACTCGAACCTTCCTCCATGACGAGAGCCTCTCTTCCTCTGTTGGACCCCTCGACCTGCAGGAACTACCAGGAACAACCGCCACCGCAGGAGCCACTTCTCCACGTTTAAGGTACATTGTTCCGCCAGGCTGCCCTTTCTCCGTGGTAGCCCTAACGGTGTTTAAAATCCTTTAACTTCGTGTGGGGTCGGCCACCCTCTTTCTTAACATTGTTTTTCGCCTTGCATCTACCTCTTCAAAAGTTTTCTACTAAAGACTTGACTGCACCTACAAGAACATTTTTACTCCTAAACTCTTGGTCCTGTACCACTGACTCTGGCTCAGGCCTATTGACTCTGGCTGATTTTGTTAGATCTGCTCTCACTAGATTAGTTTCAATGAGAAATGTGTTGATGCACCTAAATCTTCTAAACCCCTCTTCCTTCCTACTGTTTTAACTTGTGGAGTGCCATTTTGCTCAGTTTTCATTCACTTGTCTTTTGGTTAAAGTGGTGCTGTGCACTACTTGTTCACAAAATTTCAGGGAAGTGTTGCTAGGGGTGTCTGAAGATATTTCGGTTTAACTTGTGCTTTCCCTCCCTTTCGTTGAATTGGTAGAGTGCCATTTGTAGTAGGTTTTCACTGTGCCGTTTTGCTCAGTTTTCACTATATTGCAAACTTGTCTACAATTGAATAGGGAGTTGTATATGCTTTTCTTTTGACTAAACTTAACTTACTTTATTAACTCTGATCTATGGGTTGACTTAGAAGTGTATAAAATAAATATATATTCTCTTTTTAATACAAAACTTTGGTCAGTGTTTCCTTGCTCCATAGTACTGTACTACCTATTGTGTCAACCCTGAATACTGCTCATCTCCCTCTTGAGATTAGTCTGACTGCTCAGCTACAGCTACCAACTAAATCTTTGTGGTACAGACTGATACCAAAGGGGATTTATTGCTTTCACCTGTAGTCCTAATCTGGGGTAGTGCTCCCTAACGGAACTGCCCTGGATTCTGTCTAACAGTCGTCCAGCAAGTCGCTCCATATAGCGTGGTAGCGTGGAGTTCCGCAGGACCAAAGAGTCATGAGTTGATCCTGGATATCGGGCACAGCAATGTGTGATGATCTTGCTCGCATTGCATACTATCTGCACGTTGATGGAGTGGTATTGCTTGCGGTTGCGATACGCCACCTCCATGGCATGCAGGACCACCAACTCGACGTGGGTTCAGTCAATGGCACCTATACAATTTGGCATGCCTGCCAGTGCATGGAAGGCAACTTTTGTATCGAATATCTCCTGGGGAGTCCGTGGTAGGGATATGTAGTCCCTTGTGTGCTTGAGGAGGGCATCCAGCACTTGGTTCAGTGTCCGGGAAAATAAGGGTTGTGATATGCCATGCATGTGCCCCACTGTGTGCTGGTAGGTGCCTGTGGCAAGGAAGTGGAGTACAGACACTACCTTCAGTAGAGGGGGGATGGCGGTGCGTATTTCTATGAGGCTCACTATGTCGTTGTGTATCAGGTCCACTATGGTGGTGATGGTGTCATGGTCAAGCCGGTACAGGGTCTGGATCTGCTTTGGTGTTAGGTTGAAGGGGGTGGCTCTGATGCGAGGGATTGGGGGCTGCCGGCGTGGTAATGGTGGCTGCACTGGTGGGGCATGCTGGGCCTGTCTCACCCTCCTTCTCCTTCTGTGTATCCTCTGTGGTGGAGGCTGTGTTTGTTGTTGTTGCTATTGTTGTTGTTGTTGCTGCCTTGCAAGCAGGGCCTCCAGCTCCAGTAATGCTACTACTATTGGTATCATCTTGGTGTGGGAGGGGGCGGGGTGTGTGTGTGTGCTCCTTTTGTGCTGTGCCAGACTCCATTGCCTCCACCTGTGCTGATTGTGTGCACCTGTGGCTCCTGGAAACACTGCTCAGGGTTCTTAACACCTTCTCGGAGATGCCGGTAATTACTCCATGCCGGTATGGTACTTTTCGGGCTTCAGTAGCCCGTTATTTGCATGTCCGCATTACTTGGGATCAGCTCTGGTTTAGGTATGCTGCTAATATCGGCATGGTGTGTGGTGCGCGCAACCCTAGACCACTATTTACGGCATCGTACTTTGCGGTGCTGTAAATAGCGGTCTGGTTGGTCAGAATAGCCTGTAGCGGTAAGCGATGCCGGTAATCCTTTACCGGCATCGTTTTTCCCTTACCTCCAACCTTGGAATGACCCCCATTGTCCCAACAGGCAATCATGTAGCAAATGTCCACCAAAATGCCATCACACACTGCCCCCCACACAGTGCAACTCAACACCCATCCATTGGTCCACTCCCCAGTTTTTGCCCCATGGCATGGGAATCACAAATGCACACATGCATGCACCCATTGATATGACCAGCATTGCTCCACAGCTGTGACATGTGACAGAGGCAATGACAAGTGACACATGCACCAAACCATTGAGAGCAGAATCCACTTATATTGGAATGAATAAAAATGTATTAATAATGTAAATTCACACCAACTAAAAGATAAGCATGAAAAAGAAAATGAAAGTAATGTGCATGAAAATGAAATGCTAAACAAAAAACAATCAGGTATTGAAAAAATAGAAACTCAAAAAAATGGTCCATGTCCAAAGTCAGTCCTTCTGTTCAAAATGTAAATCATAAAAAAGCCATTACCGCATGGTGAAAAAAAATCCAAAAAATGGAAAGAAGTCCAACTATATGCAAGGATGAAGAGTCCATGATCCCAAAAGTCAAAACATGATTTTTAAATAACCCTATAAAAAACTATGTACAAAATGTGGAGCAAAGTCTGTGGACTCCAAATAATAAAACAAGAAAGGAAACCCACAACTAACTAACTATTTACAAAGGCAGCGGGATAGTCCTACGAGTCAGCATTTCCCTCAAGAGTCCCAGCCAGGGCATCATCAAACTCTGCATCAATTTCGCAGAGGCGGGCCAATGCTCTATCCTCGAGGGCTTGCAGGGAATCCGTCATGCTCCTCTCAAACTCCCTGCAAGTCTCCTAAAGGAACTCTGCCCGCCTCTCTGCCCGACATAGGGTGTTCTCTGCGCTGGCCATGGTGAGTCGTGCTCCCCGTGCCCGCTGCCACTCTGCATCAATCTGCTGGCCCATTTGCTGCCACACTGAAGACATCCTTGTGCCAAGATCCACGTTGCCCTTCTGCCCGATGGCCAATGCCTGCTCCTCTGATGTTGATGACCCTGAGTCATGTCGCCTCCTATGCAGAGCCTGCTGCCGCCAAAGAGCCCTGTGCCTCCAGGATGATGACAACCCCCGGGGCAGTCGTGCACGTGCCCTGCTGCAAGGTGCCTGCACTGCCTCCATTGACAGTGGTCCTGTTGCTTGGATTACCACTTCTGCTGATCATCCGACTCCCGACTGTGACAGGGATGTGGTCTCCGCCGGCATGCCTGCCGTGTCTTGGACAGGTCCACAGGGGGCCCTGGTGGCCTCTGGGCCAGAAGACGGCATGGACGGCGACTGCCGCATATTGGAGGAAGAGGAGTAGGGGGTCGCATCAGTGCCTAGCACACGTAGCAAACTCGCGACAATGAGCTAGGCTAGCCAGTTCAGGAGGGCCCAGACCTCTTTGTGATGACATGCAAGCATCCGACAGGAAGCCTGCACTCCATCATGAATGCCGCCTGTGCACCTTGCGATACCAGATAGCATGGGCTCAACCCTGTCATGAATTTCCTGGCCCGCAGGTAGAGGAAGGTCAGTTGACATGGACTCATCCTCTACCTGCGGACCGATCTGGCTTGAGGCATGCCCGCAGGTGTATACTGATGCAGGCGCAGGATCGGGGGCAGGTTTAGGCACAGACCCCACCGCGGTGACCTGCACTGCCTCCTGCCCCTGTCCTTGGTCTGCACCAGTTGCACCTACCTCATCACCCCCGCCAGGCCCCATGTGCTGGTCTGATGCAGCCTCCTCCACCTCCTCATCCACCACCAACCTGCATGACTCTAAACCGTCTTCTGCATCAGATTGCCCCTGTGGGAGCCCACGTGACCCTCCTGCTGCCGAGGAGCCCACGTCCAACTTCACCCTCTTGGTCCTCCCCTTGGCAGCTGCGGGCCGTTGTTGCGGATGCGGCACCAGTCCCCTCGCTGCCGTAAGATGTTGTAACCTGGTAGGATGACTGGGCCTTACGTCTCCACCTGGTGGAGGCATCCCCGCTGCAGTGCTCCACATCACCGTTTCTGCCCTCTTCCCCCATCACCGCTGTGGATAGGGAGACATTGAACACAGACATCAGTGTACCAAACAAATGTGTGCTTGACACAAAGCAAATGCACATGAGTGGCACTGTCAAACGTCACAACCATTATCACCCTCCACAACACACAGGTGAGTGCAAGCAACACACATGCTCAAACATGCATGCCATGTGCAAGAAACATTAGCATCCATGTACAAGGCACTGCAGGCACATCAGACGAGGGGCTGAACAACACATGTATCATGCAACATGCACATCACATGCACACACATCACCTGACAGTCATGCATCAGGCCATGAAGACCTCCCGTCACAGCGCACTTGTGGACAACTGGGCCACATGAGTCAATCAGGCATTGAGATGCACATGTATCATGCATCCATGGGGTTGGCCAGTCACACACTCACCACTCATACACACACATGTACACCATGCATGTCCATGAAGGTGACATAAGCATCCATGTCTCACACCTCTCGCATGGCCAAGTCCAGACACAGGCATGCAAACATGTGTGTGTCGTCACATGCTGCTGCACACCATGCATTACAACACAGACACCATTGATGTGGAACATGCCTGATTGGACTTGCATGCAGCACTGTCATGGACATACACACAGACATCTGTACATGATGCATGCTAGAGATAAGGCTAAGGTGCACACTCTATCCACACTTCAACATGCACTGGACAAGAGCACATGGACACTTACCACTCGACTCCGGACAGAGCTGAAACTGTAAGATCTGGGTGTGCACCACTGGGTTGATGCGCTCCAGTATCCTCATCTCATTGTTGGTCAACCGGCCCCAGCGCCCCACTCCATCACCAGATGCGACGAGGTGCCGGGCCTTGCTGAGAGTCCTGGACCTGAAGTCTTCCCAGCGCTTCAGGACATGTTTGTCTTTGTGGGGTGCCACCCCATCCGCGTTGATGGTACCCACGATTTCCGCTCAGATCTTGCGCCGTTCTTCCTTGTCGAGCCGCGATAGTCCAGTGAAGAGGGCATCATGATGCCCCAGGACTTGCTCCACCAGGATGCCAACTTCTTTGCAAGAGAAGCTGACAGCTGCCTCTCTGCCGGGGGGGTTGCCACTTCCCCCAGATGTTGCTTGGTCCGACATGGCAACCGCCGAGGCAGGTGTGGGTGGGCAACTGGGTCCTGGGGTTTGGGCTTTGGAGCAGTGGAAAGGCAGTCTGGAGTCTTCTGGGTCAGCAGAGATGGTCTCAGCAACCGGATTTCTGGCAATGGCAGATGTGCGGGCACCAAATTACAGCAGGGCATGTGGGCAGCAGGCACACAGAGTGTCTGGCAGCAGTAGATGGCTCGTAGGAGGCAGCTCGGGGCATCTGAGGCAGGTAAATGGTCTTGTGGGCAGGAGCGTGGGTCTTCCGTGTGCTTTAGCGTGGCCAGCCGGATACGGAGTCCGAACGGGCAGAAACAGTTTAATCAGACGAAAGGCCCTTAGCGTGTGAGTTACGTGATGCGCGCAGGTGTTGCCGTTCAGTACGGGTTAAAGGTCCGCGTAGGACATCAGTGCACTGTATGTGCTTTTCATGTGGACTGATGCATGAGATTCTGCTCTTTTTTGGACTCACACACGATTTCTTCACTATGATTGCAGTGCATACTTGTTGTTTTGGTGGGGGAGTTGCCTATGCACACACGCGCATGTTTTTTACTTCATTTTTCCAGGCAGGCCGTGAGTCGTTCATGCATTTTTCCCACTGGGGTTGCACCTGTGTTTTGCGTACACCATTTCCGAGGTCATATTAGCCTGCGTGTTCCACGCGTATGCATTTTTTGTGTTTCTGGGTCCCACAGCGCACTGCAGGATGTTAATTCCATGCACGTGGGCTACTGAGGGGCCGCATGCACGTTTTTATTTATTATTTTGGGGTGCCTGAGCGTTGCATGACCCGTCATTTTTCCCCAGGGGTCAGAGACAGCTTTGCAGGAGCACAGGGGTATGTTTTCCATCATGTACCCTGCCCCCTTCACCCCAATTGCCCAGGAAAATGTTTGTGTGCACCTCCCATTCGCACTAGTCCATCAGTGCCATGGCTGGGAGGCCACAAAGTGGTAAGGGAGGCAAAGCTGGAAGACCTCACAGAGGTGGCCACAGTGGGGGGCGTGGCCTGGGTGGGCAAGGTGGGGGACGTGGGCAATGTGGGCAGGGTGGTCCACGAGGGCAGTGCGGGACAGCTATGCCCCTCCCCATCGGGTCAGGGAGATGCAGCTAATGTTGCCATCCCCAGCGCCCCTCAGGCCCGACAAGCAGTTCCATCTGCTGTCATGGGCAGGCAGGGAGTGGAAGCTGCAAGGGCAGCTGCAGCTGGCACGTCCCCAGCTCAGGGTCTGCTAGCCTTGCCCGGATTGGTCACGGAACAGACAGGGGATGACTCACAGGCCGACTTCCATGTCAGGAAGTCCACGCCACATATGGTGAAGGGGGCAAACACCAGGTAACATGGTTCTGTGGCAGCACTGTCATCTACTGCTCCGGCCAGTCAGGGTGTGGAAGATGCAGGTGCAGCTGCACCTGACACCACCCCGGCTCTGAGTCACATGGCCAGGACTGTGTTGGTCCCGGACATTGACACTGAGGCAGTTGTGGCGCTGGGTCCTGGCCACAGCACACAGCAGCCAATGCCTGCAGTCAGACCTTCGGTAGTCATGCCATTGCCTGCTTCCAGTGGACAGTCAACCTGCGCTTCAGCCCCTACTGACCAAAGCAATGCTGTATTTCAACACCCTAGCGTTGTTCCATCCTGTGATACATGTGTGTTTTTGTAACGCTCACCTGATTCCCACGTTGGCGCAGGTCTGGCTTCGAGTGCTGATGCTTCTTCAATGGTGAAGCGCAGGACTCTGAAGATGGACAGGAAGGGCCCTCTACTCTGGCTTCTCCGGCTCGCAGGAATATTCCCCTGTGCGTGAAAAGGGAAGGGACTGACTGAGTTATGCTCAAGCCTCCCACTCTCTTCCAACCCTCCACGATACCCTTCCACGATTCCCCATGAAGTCTCACCTTAGGGTCTGAAAGGACGAGCTCTCCATCCTGCTTCTGACGCAGGGGCGCGTTGAACCCAGTTACTTCACTGGATTGAGGTTGGATGTGAGTTCAGGTGAGCTTGATTATACTGGTAAGGCGCTGTAAAAGTTCTGTTGCAAGTTCAAAAGTTCAAGCTTTAAATAATAATGTTCATTGTCTTTTTTCAGGTGATGAATGAAGATTCCTTTGGAGCTTCTTGCAACAAAGCGCTGATGTTGATGTCTTTTCCCCATAGGGGCCGGGGTTTGGAATGCCGGAGATATGGCGCCGACCCGAAGTGAAACGTGCAGTTCCAGTAAAGATCTGGTAAGTCCTAGATGAGTGCTCAGGTAATGTTTTTGCATTCGCTCATCTAATGTCTTTGGCCCTCATTACGACCCTGGCGGAAATCGGAAAACGATGGCGGAAATGCAATACCGCCATCGAATAGCGCTCGGTGCGACTATGACCCGTCACCGCAAAGTACGAAGCCATTAGCGACACCGTAGTGAACGCCAACGCTAACTGCACCAAGCACGAGCGCGCGCACCATGCTAAACCGCAAACACCACCATGGCGCAAGGGTACGCCAATTCCGACCCTAGCGGACATGTACCTAACGCCATCAGGCATGGCGTAATGTACCATTCCGCCATGGTGAGAAGTACGGCATCGCGAATCAACCGTAAACGGCCCCACTGAGTGCCTGTACACCGCTCCCTGCCCACAAAGTACAACTCCCCGTAGGTGCAATGAAGTCACAATGCAACCATTGAAATGTACAAGTCACCCATGCATGGCAACGAAGAAAAGAAACACAAGAGGGGCCAATGGGAGCTGCAGGGCACAGATGGCACGAATACAGAAGCCATCCCAATGGACATGACCACAGTCCCCCACCAAGAAACGCACGCAAACACAGGCACCTGTGACCAGCAATATTCCGAGATTCACATCATTCCACCAGTCCACCTGGCTGACCGGCATCTGTTACACAAAACCCAATCCCCCGCCCCTGAGCATGACAACATTCAAACTGTCATATTGGCAGCCCCCATCCCTGACCTCACGGGCCTAGTAGGCAAACGCGCCCAGTACAGTACCACGCAACTAAACTCCGAAGCTGGAACCCAATGCAGATCTCCTCACAATACATCGCCCCCCAAATAGGCATATGCCACATCACTTGCAAAGAAAAACGCTACACGGGCCAAATCAGAATAGAAATTTAATGCACATCAAAGTCACCAAGCCCATACAGCCATCAGGCTATGAACTCCAAAACACTAATCACCATTGTGGGCTGCATCCGCAAGAAATGACCAGCCACTACTTGTGTGTCGCCCTGTTCCCCCATGGTACACAGAGCCACATTCACGTACGAAAAGGCAACATGGAAGCGCACAGAACCGCAGGGCCGTCCCAATGGGGAGGCACTAGTCCAGCTGAAAGGCCGAAATGTTGCTCCGAGCCACCAGTACTGCGTAAGGGCATGTGGGCCATTGGCGATCGTCCCATAAGATCGTAATGCTGCTCCACTGATTAACACGAAGCAGCAGGTGTCGGGAGTAAAACCCATCTGCAGGAGTGGCATACAGATGGCAGTGGCAAAAGGGGAGGAGATACCTGTCAACCAAAAGAAAAGAAAAAGAACAGAATGGCCATTAGAACTACATTCCAACAACTCACTTCAATGATCACACGAAGTCCACAGCCATATGCATGCTAGCCCACTCCAAAGGATCATCACCACCCCAAAACCACTTGCGACTCATAACCATCTATATCGAGGTGCAAACACCATCACAAACGAGTGTACCTGTGCATGCGTCTGTCAAAACAGAATCCATCAGATGGGAATGTTAACGTGCATGGACACAAGTGTCTGAGGGCGCGTCGAGACAGGGAGGGCTCAACAAGGCCAGATAGACGATGGTCCCACTATGGCAGCCCTGCATCACATAGCGCAGGGGAGGCGGATAGATCCCAAGAAGCCCTGTACATGGCAAACTCTGTATCGAATCACCTGCCCATGCATCCATTCATCATTCCCCCATCCCGGGATCAAAACGCCTGAATAATTACTCACATAACATTAGAAACATCCATTGAGTCTGTGCGTTATGCAGCCTGCAAAATCCACAGTGCCCCAGCCCGTAATTCCAGTGTTGTGAAGTAACATGTATTTGGGAACGGCCGGCCTCATCGCCCACGTAGCTATTGCGCATCCCAAACTATTCATATCAATCATTGCTTCCTCGCCATGGGCCCTGTCTCAAGGACATTGAACAATAGAACGTTATATTTGCAGTCAGATCTCCTCGCCGCTAGCTGGAAACCGAAAGCGCCGCCCTTCGAATTCCTCATTTGCAACATCACGTCGAAAAGGCATCTGTGGCCGTTTGAAATCACTAATTATTCCATCGAGTGCGGCTGTGTGTGAAAATGGCAACTGCCTTCACCCACAAATGGGACGCCCCGCCCGTCGTTGCAACTCGGTACAGTGATGCATGAGGGCCCACCGTTACTCGAGTACTACGTTCCACTGACCCTTCACAAGTCTGTTCGCGACTGCACAGATAGTATGTGAAACAATGGGACCACAGCAGAATGAACATATCAACCAATTTTACACGGCCATTGGGTACAAATACATGATTGCAATAGCAAGATGCCATTCCCCGAATTGCAGCGTTGTGCGCGGGACGTGCTCGGCCAAAGGGGAGAGCAGTTTGCACAGGTGGAATTAATCACCACAGGTGGAGGCCATACAGCCTGAAAACACATAAATTGCACAGCCAGTCTCTTCCCACAACCACACCGAAATGCTACCGGCAGGACTCGCGATGTTGGCCCTGGGGGACCTGATAGCACTGCAAGTGCTCCAACTCCAAGAAGAAGACGAACACCAACTACAACCAGCCGCACGGAGGAGACGCAGGAGGAGGAGGAGGCCAAGGCAGGGCCAGCAAGGCCCACCAGCACAGCCACTACCACCACGCAGGCAGCCCGCAATCCCACGCCTCCGAGCACATCCGTTCAACCTCACTGATGAGCAGATCCACACCCTCTACCGTCTGGACCGGGACACCATAGCCGCCATTGTGGACATGACACAGGCTGACCTTGTCAGCATGATAGATAGCCCAACCACCATCCCACCCCTACTGAAGGTGGTGTCTGTACTCCACTTCCTGGCCACAGGCACCTACCAGCACACAGTCGGACAGTTGCATGGCATTTCTCAGCCACTGTTCTCACGGACACTATTTCAAGTGCTCGATGCCCTCCTGCAGCACGCAGACGACTACATCTCTCTACCACGCTCGGAGCAGGAAATTACCAACACAAAAGTGGGATTCCATGCACTTGCCGGCATACCGGGTTGCATTGGTGCCATCGACTGCACCCATGTGGAATTGGTCGTCCCACATGCCATGGAGGCCCAGTACCGCAACCGAAAACAATTTCATTCCCTGAATGTACAAATGGTGTGTGACTCCAACAGGATCATTACACATTGTTGTGCCCGATTCCCTGGATCAACCCATGATTCTATGGTCTTGAGGAACTCCACAATACCACGCTACATGGAGCGACACGCAGGGAACAGATCCTGGCTACTCGGTGAGTCTCATTACATGCACGATTATGTGGGGTATGTGATTTGGCAATGACCTGGCAGGAAGGGGGGGGGGGGGTGTGCGTACGTATCAATGGCATTCCACATCATACGTTTCTCGTCCACATACAGGTGATGCTGGATATCCACTGAAGAGATGGCTCCTCACACCAGTCCGGAACCCACGGGACCAGCATGAGGAGGACTACAACCATGCCCACTCACATACCCGTGTAGTCATTGAACAGGCATTCGGCCTACTGAAGACTCGTTTCCGCTGCCTCAGCAGGTCTGGCGGGGCACTCCTGTACCGCCATGAGAAGGTTGCAAAGATGGTCATGGCATGTGTCATGCTCCACAACATGTGCGTACGTAGAAATGTGCCCATGCCCCCTGACGCAGAACTGCAAGCACCTGATGATGGTCATGATGGGGGTGGGGATGTGGCTGCACCTCATGGAGTCTGCGAGGCACCGGAGGCCCGTGACATTCGTCAGCATCTCATTGATGCATGCTTCTAGTACTCACGCCTGGTGGCTGATACATGGACACGGGACTCGTGGCACTGCGTGTGTCTGGGACATGCACAATATGGACTGTACGCCTATGATGGCCTAGTACACAAAGATCAATGTCCACACATCTCATTGGTTGATCGTGCACTTTTTATGGCATATGTGATGTCATGTTGAACACCCTATCGACCCGCCACCCAAGTGAGCCCAACACACCCCCTCCACCCTCCTACCTCCCCCCCGAACACCAGTGTCCAAAGATGCTCATTGTCAGTGGGCTGTCGCTATTGCAAGCCCCCTCTGCGGGTATCAGGGGCACCCCTGCCTGTGGAGCGCAGGTTCCTTCCAGATCTACGTTGGGGGCTGCCCTGGACGGAACTTGCAACGGATGATGTGTCTGCCTGCTCACGTCCATGCATGTCGCTAAGGGTTTGCGAGAGCTCAGTGAGCACACGGCGCACTGCGGCAAGTTCGGCACATACGTCTTTGGACGTCGCATGCAGTTCCCCCCTCAGGCTCTCGGTGCTTCTCTCCATTTGGACTCTCAGGCTCTCGGTGCTACTCTCCATTTGGACTCTCAGGCTCTCGGTGCTACTCTCCATTTGTGCCCTTAGCGTCTCTGTACCTCTCTCCATTTCTGCCCTAAGTGTCTCAGTTGATGTTTCTATGTCTGTCTTAGTGGCCCCACATTCATCGGCATGGTCCTTGAGGAGTGTGGCCAGTTGCTGCTGTTGTACGATTAACTGGTCGAGGGACTGTTGCCTCTGCTGGGCCATGGCCATTTGCGGGGGTGTCACAGAGGGGCTGTTGTCCTCATGTTGCCTAGCCACAGGGCTTGTGGGGGATGGCCAGTCGTCGTCTTGTGGGTGCCCCTGCGTGGTATCCTCATGTTGTACGGGATGGGACAGACAGGGGGATTGGGACAGGTCATGGATGGATCTGACTTCGACATCCCCGTTTTCTGTGTCCGAGCATGCTGCCATCAATGGGGTGTCACCTATGGTGCTGCTGCCACCAGAGGCAGTGCCTTCTGTGGCATCCATTGGGGGGACCTGTGGTGGTGGTGTTGTGGGCATGCTGGCTGCTGGGGTGCCTGTTGATGTTCCCTCCTCTGTGCTGCCACCTGATTTGTGCTGCTGCCGTGTCTTGATGCGTGCAGCTGAGGTGGAGGGTCTCTGGCCGTTGGTCTTGGCCCTCTTTGCAGGTGTGCTGGTAGGGGTGTCCTGTAGCTCGTCGTTTGGATCGGACCCTGTGGTGGATTAAAGGAGGGCGAGGGTTATTGATGGGTCTGTGGGAATTGGAATGGCATTGTATCACATGCTTTGGGGTGGTACCTGAGGGTGATTTGGGTCAGGGCCTTGGAGGTGCTTTAATTTGTGTGTGGAGTGAGGGTGCAGTTGTTTGGCAGCCTGCAGTTAGGGTGTGCCTGCTGCACGTGTAGTGCGTGTATTAGGGGTTTTTAATTATTTATGTATTTATTGTGGGTTTTAACGTGCGCTATCAGGCCGATGTGTGTGGACGTTCTCCTGGACATGTGTTTCTGTTGCACTATGTGGACGCATGGTACTTCACATGGATGGACTGTGTGGATTTGGCATTGTTTTATCTGGCCCACCTACCTGTATCTTCGGATGTCTGCACTCCTTTCTCCATCCCTCCGACTCCCTCTATGCTCTCCATTCCGATGGTGGAGGCACAGATTTCTTCCCAGGGGGTCAACTTGATGGGTGATTCAGGACCTCCCCCGGTGGCTGTGGCAATGTTGCGGTTGGCAGAGAGTATGCTGCGGACGCGTATCCGCAGGTCGTCCCATCGCTTGCGGCATTGCTGTGGGGTGCGGGGTGCGGTCCCCACCGCACTTACCCGCTGTGCCACCAGAGCCCTTATGGTCTTCTTGTTTGCAAGTGCCGTTCTGGTCATTTGCGTGGAGAAGACGACGGCAGCATTCTCCTGGAGGGTCTCTGTTAGCACGGTGAGTTCCTCACGGGAGAAGTGGACCTGCCGCTTGCGGTCGCACGCTTTCTTCGCTACTTTTCCCATTTTTCTTGGTTTCGCTAGGGTGGGTGACGGGTTGGGGTGTGTTTCAGGGTAGTGATTTTAGTGGTTGTGTGGTTTTAGTGGTTTTATAGGTGTACGGCGGGATGTTTCCCGTTCCGGGCCCATGTTTTTACTTCCGTTTCCGTATATTTCCGGTCACCGTACTTTCCGGTAGGCGCACACTGCGGTGACCGCTAAGAGGGGTGGCGGTATAGCACCTAGGGCGCCGTACGGCGGCGGTGTGGGCCGTTTTGGGGTCATTTCCGCCATCGCAGACTTTGCACTTCCGCCGTGGCGTGGTGCTCGTGCCCGATGGGTCGGAATGGGCCGCACTTTGCTCCTTCGTGCAATGGCGGAAACGCTATTTACGCTGTGGCGCTCCGGTCAGTCACTTTCCGCCAGGGTCGTAATGAGGGCCTTTGTCTTTTTTCCCCATAGGGGCCGGGGTCCTGCTTGGAAGCAGCAAGACCCGAAATGAAATGGGAATGACCCAACAGGTAAGTCTTAGAAGGAAACTGAGCTTTTCCTATTCCCTTCCTTCTCTCACCTCTTATTCTTGTCTTTTTCTCTAGGCTCTGGGAAGTGGCTGTGTATCCGGATGATCGCTGCTGAAGATGGAGGAACCCAGGAAAGGTGAGTGAAATGCAGCACTGCAGCGATCGTAACGAAATGCTTTTAAAAATGATGTCTTCCCTTTCAGGATCGTCGGTGATGTCTCCGTGGTGCAGATTAGCTGGTAGGTCTCTTGTCTCCCTTTGCAGGTGACCCAGGATGCTGACAGGCGTGGCTGAAGTCCAGATGCAGGAGCTGACACGGTGAGCGTCCAGCTGCGAGGAGCAGAACAACGTGAAGCGTGAGTTGCTGATCGGGTGTGGTTTAAATAACTTTGGAAGAAGTTCCAAGTGTGTATCCTTCCTCCGATCAGGTATGTATCCTTCCCCGACCACACCCGGGTGGAAAGTAGTCCCACAGGTAAAGTAGTTCCTATTGAGGCCTCAAGAGGGCCTGGATGTGGCAACATGGTCTGCATCAGGTAAGTGCACATTAAAACACTTGAACACATGTCTAGCTTTATGAGCCTGGCGCCTAAGGCGCCAGGACAGAGGTCCAACATGAGCCTGGCGCCTAAGGCACCAGGACTGAGTCCAAAGGGCCCCAGCTTGGGCCCCCTGGCACTCCCCTGGGGGAAATGATGCCTGCCTCTGAGGTTGCTGGGTCGGACCTGGCTCCTTGGAGGTAGGCATCATGACAGTTTTGTCTTAGTTATTTCCATGTGCTGTTTAATGGCATGCATTTCACATTAATCATGGACAGTAGCATTTGAGTTCCATCTGGGTCTGGTTGACAGAAATGACATGGCTATGCTAGGTGCCATCTGTGTGTTGGCATCTGTCATGCTTGTGGGAGGTCTATGACAGGCACAGGCTTGTGTGTGATGCAGGTGCTATGCACCATGCAGTACATGTGTTGGCTTGACATTTGACACGCGTCCAAGACTGCTTTCAGGGTCCCCTTCAGGTTGATTGTCACTGCATGCATGCCTGAGTTTGTGTCTTGTGTGACGTGGCTGCTTCATGTGTTGGCTGTCTACATTGTGATACCTATGTGCGCTTTGCGTTGCGGATGACTATGTCAAAGGTTTTGGCATGGCCACTCACCGAAGTGGCCACACAATTTCCACTAGCAGCCTCAGTGCATTTAGCGAATTCTTTTATTCAATTTTCAAATTGGTCAGGCGATAATTCCACCAAGACACGCATGTCCCATTGGAGTACCTCATCAACACTTTGTGCCACTTTCTGGTGATTTTCCACAGACCATAAAACACGATTTCATGCGTAGTCTATGACCAAACTCACATTGATTTTGCCACTGATTTGGTGCACTAGGTTATCCAGTCTGGGAAACGGGGCAGCATGATCACTGGGGAATCACCTTTAATTTACGGATCTACTCAAGGGCCACATTGCTACCGAAAAAGGAATCTAGCATGCCCGGGAGCGTCCGTCACCCCAGCTAAACTGGCCCGGCACATCACCCGTAGGCCTACCATTAACCAAGTACAAGTTCCACTCTTTCAGAAAGCCCATCCTACTCCTTCATTTTTTCTTTCCCTTTGAATGCAACATTACACTTTGTCCCCTTAGATTTTTTTACTCAGGGCACCGTTTCCATCAACACAGCTGGCATTTCGATCACCGTCCAATAAGATAACACCCTGCTTCCCATCACCATCCCACTGGGTTAAAATGTACTTAAAGTTTCATGTGTCTCATCATATTCCTGGGGGGGTGGGGACTTATACATTAATTATCACACTTTTCCTCACTTTCCCCTTTTCTGTTTGGATTTCTACTGCCAAAACATTATCACATTGTTTTTAATTAGCATCTCAATCGATCCCACTTGGCCCAACAGATGTGAATTGCCTCTGGTATTCCAACATACAATACTCACATTTCACTTGGGTTCCAGGCCCTGGGTACAAAGGATGCCCTTCAACCAAGCCAGCCCCTTTTCGTTTTCGAGCCTGGCCGATGTTATGGCCGATGTTGGTATGGCTTTTCTGCGTTTAACAACTTTAGAGCACCCACCACATTTCAAACAACAACTCTCTGGGCTTTCTTCAATATAGTTCTTATCTAACATGAAGCCCAGACTTTCAAGTGTGGACCTATGTGCTCATATTAATTCGACAATTTCAGGTAGCACACAGTGGATCCTTGATATTGTAACACCTGCATTCTTTAAGGGATCAACAAAATCAAAGTCATATGAATTCAGCACTCTTAGGTGCAGGATCCGGTGTAGTATGCAAATAAGTTTACTACGATTTAGCCATTTCAGTGGTTTAGTCAGGCTGCTCAGGGCAAAGATTAGCTTTAAGGGATCCAAGGAGAATGCACCCTCTGGGCCCCCTATTGGGTTGCCCAGGGGTTTACCAAGTTTTGGATTCCGCAGGAGATCCCCTGGAAAAGTGCTCAGATGGCTACGGTAACCGAAGGCTCACATGACATCTCTGTGTCGTCCAGGGTTATCTCCGCTGTGTGCACCACTTTATTGTCCTTAAACAACCAACTAGTTGGATTCCATCCCTTGCTGAAAGTTGGGAACATCTCATTTCTTTCCGTCTTGCTTTCAGCGTCTTTGGACACGGCCCAGAGGCAATAGTGAAGTTTAAAGGTGCTTATGAACTCAGGGTGGGAGACAGAGGCAAATGTGACCCATTAGACTGGCAAACCATTTTTTTTTTGTACTAATAGTTTACGTTTCGCAGTCTCCGTTGTTTTCTAGTTTGAAAGATCATAGAGCCTTCAGCCGAATCATGTCCCTCTGTCCCAGTTTGCTGTTCACTAACACAAATGTTCTTAGGCACCTTCAATGGTCTGGCAGCATCTTTTTTCTGGGATAGGGGCTCTGTTTAAACAAGATGGAGCCGGCCCAAAATCGGGGGCTTTTTTGCCTCTCCAATTGGCGTGACCTTTGTGTGATCAGCTAAGAACTGAATAATCACACTTTTTTAATTCAGTTCTTGTAAGAATGTGCCACATAGCTTTAGCAGAATCTTTACTGCAAAATGGAGTGGTCCACTGCATTCAGTGTTCACCTTGTTGTTATGGCGATGTAGGTTAGGATAAGATATTCGCGTCGCCTCACAGAAATCCGATCCCTCGGATTGTGGGTACAGCTCCAGCGTGGACGAAAGTCACAGTGACAGGGCCTTAGTTACAGGCAATACTGTTGGTTCAACTGGCTCCATGCTAGAGGACTCTTCGGTCACGAGTATAGGTTGGGATATCGATGGGGCAAGTGGCTGAGCGTGTCGGGTGCAGGTTGGGACAACAAAAAGCCTGGCTGCAAAGATATGTGCAGGGAGTAGCAGAGCTCAAGCAAGGAATTATTATCAATGCATGCAGATTCTGAGCAAATTTTGCTCCAAAGGGTAATAGCAGTAACGTCTTCTTGTATTGTCTCGTGCATTGGCTCAGCTCGGGTTGATCCCCTGTGCAGGTGAAAGAAAGCGCAGATCGTGCCGCTGTTTGAGTTACTGTCCGGCCCCTCCTGCACAAGTACTTTTCCAGCGCCCGCACCACCTTGTTCAGGCAAATTATTGACATTGGCCCGAGAGCGGGTTGAGGGCATGTTGTTGCGTAAATGAGCAGTCTATTTTCTGGCTGAATTGCTTATGCTTATGCCTGGAATCCATGCAAGGGAACAGACAATTTATCCATGAGGCAAGTGAAAATGAGCAAGAGCGAGCAGTGGTTGAGGGGTAGGGGCGGGGGGGTAAGGAGTGGGGGCCAATTGAAGTATCAAAAGGAATAGATGCCATACCTACGAGTCTGCTCCCCGCTACACTGCAAACACCAGCAACATTCGTCTCACTCTGCTCGCTCCTGTTAGGGTTCTTGAAGGGATAAGCACCTCCTCCAAATAGAGACAGTAGGCAGACTCGGGTTTGCAAACAGGATACAGCGGGCTGTTGCAACTCTAGCAACACTCGTCTCACTCAGCTCGCTCCGCTCCTGATAAGGTTCTCGAAGGGATAAGCACTTCCTCCAAATGGAAACAGTAGGCAGGCTTGGGTTTGCCATCTCACTACCTTTTTAATTCATCTATGTGACCTCCAGATGATACCCAGTTTCCAAATTGCTTGCGAGGAACAGCAATGTTACGGTTAGCACAGCTGCAGCAAGTATTACTGTCTGCGAGGGTTATAAGGGAGCTCCCTGATAAAGTGTGGCTTATAGGGGCCAGTCGCTTAGTGATCATTTAGGTCAGCCCGAAAGGGCCAAAACTTTATTACTATTGCACAATTCATAAACACACAAGCCAACATAGGGGAGCTCTGCATCACATTTGCCCTCTGTTCAACAAGCAGAGAAACCCTGACTGAATGCCATGATGCTGCATTCCTCGACTCACCACCCCAGCCCGAAGAGATGTACCCAGTGTAAAGACTGGAGGGGGGTGTCTGTACTTCTGCTCTCTATATGGTAGAGGAGAGGCACAGAGGACGCCAGCCAAGATTCTCTATTATTGGTAACGTAGTCGAGCAATCAAGGCCTAGCTTCTCAGGAGGTGATGCAGGCTGGTTCTTAAGTACAGTGTAGTCCCTGCACCCGGAAGTGGCACGCAAGTGGGCTGTTGGGCTGGGAGACTCTGGAGCCACATTGCTTTTCGCTGCTTTGTTTGGACTAAAGTTGAAAGTCCGTTTTTTGTTTCTACTGCCCGGATCCCTGCCTCCGCCAGCGCACAGCATTTAATCACTGGTGCTAGCACACCCGTGCGCGCACCCGGAAGTGGCACGCAAGTGGGCTGTTGGGCTGGGAGACTCTGGAGCCACATTGCTTTTTGCTGCTTCATTTGGACTAAAGTTGAAGTGAGTGAGTCTGCAAGAAGAAGCACAAGTGGACATTTGGCTGCGTAACATGCGGCCGCTTGGTGAAATTTTGCAGGCCATGCGCTGTGGGACTTTCTTTGGGACCTGTTTGGGAACTGGGACTGGCCTGGAACTGGGACTGGGACTGGGATTGGGACTGGGACTGGTATTGGGATACGGATAATATGCTAGAGGAAATAAATATTGATGTACCCATGATGGGGCAAGCAGTAAGAACGGAATTGGGGAGGCGTGCTGGGCTCTCAAGGGGCCCCTCGACACCTGTAAATGCCTCCAAAAATGGGATTGATCAAGTCCATCTATTTAAGACACTTCCGAAATTGAGTTCTGCTACATCATACATATCTTTCTCCTCAAATGCTAAATTCCTGTTGCCATCTGCCTCAATTTTCACAGATACCCAGCAAGGTTGGCGGGTGGAAGAGAATAATGTTGTAGAGGTGCAGGGAACCACCATACCAAAGGGGAATCAGCCGATCCCTGTACTGTCAACCCATACTAACACTCCGCCAATTTTGGGAGCCTCCCTCACCAGTTCGCCCATTAATGACAGTAATGCCAAATTTGAGGAGTCACTACCAGTATTATCTAGAATATTAAACCTCTTTGATAAAGGCCATGAGCTCACCCATTGGGAGATTAAAGATCTGAAAAGGGTTGCTTTTGATACTCAATTAACATTAACTAGAGTAGAAGGTTTTCTCATGGGCAAAGATGAAAGGATGGCGTTCTCAAAAGGGAAAGAACCCATACAAATCCCAAAAACACATAATTCACAAAGCACTCAAACCCTGGTTAGTGGAAAGGAGATTGTGTGCTATGCTAGTGTGATACCTGTGGGGATTGCAATGAACCTACCAAAGGAAAATAAAAAGAAGGATGAGAAAAAAGAACAGAAATTGGAGCCAGAAGGGGAAAAAAGGATCATGGAGGCCTTGAAAGAACTATCAACGAAAATTTCTATCTTAGAAAAAGGGCCTGTTAGATCTACCGGGAAAACTGGTACCTCTAATCCCTGTGAGACCAGTAACATCCATTCAGGACAAACACCCCATTCTCCCCTCTCCACCTGACAGTCCATCAGCACTTGCAAAATTGTTGGAATCTATTGATGGTGCGGGGCCCCAGTCGATGAGACTGAAAAGCAAAAGGAGGAGGGGAGTCCGATGGGGAACGTCTTCTTTCTCTCAAGAAAACAGAAACGACTGGTGTTAAAGGCAAGCAAAAGGCTGATGAAAAAGGGACGGATGCCTGCTAGACCCGAACCCCGCAAGCCAGAATCGAAGGCTTCCCCGAATGAAGTTGCACTATCTGATTTAAGACAACTCAATGAGGAAAGTAGGATGGCCTTACAATTAAACGCTGCTGACATCTCAAAAGAGAAAAAAAAAATCTAATGGAAATAATGTAAAAGGGAAGTTTTCAGACCAAAGATAACTGACAAAATTATCAGAACTGACAACGAGAAAGTACAACCATTACATATGGATGGGGAAAATAAAGAGATAAAACAGTCACAGCTGTCTAGCTTCTATAAGGTTTTGGAGAAGTCGACTGATCGGCAGATCTTACCACAAGACCTCTCCAACCGTTTGGCAGAAAACCCTACCACCTCAGCAGAATCCAATAGATTGGGTTTCTCCTCCCTACCCCCTACACCATTGGAATCGGTTAAGACCACTGGTGAGGATGCGATTGAGGTGAAAACAAATCTCCATCATGGGACTCTCCTATTAGATGGAGCCAAGAAGGAGTGCCCAAAACTACCCCTGAAAGAAGTTCAACAAATCCGGTCTAGGGTTGATGGGGCCATTGCAAATCTTCCTGACACCATAAAAAAGATTGTGATGGACCTCCTTCCCGACTTGTCTCAGTTCTACAACAAGGATTTGGGGGGGGGGGGTGGACATGAGACAAAAGAAGACAAACCTTGGACCACGAATGAGATACCCACTATTTCCCTAACTAGGGAAGGCGGAACGGAAAATGCTCCGCCGTCACAGTGGGAGCAACCAGAAAGAAATCCCATTCAATCGTCCCCGAGGCATGGACCTCTTTATCCTATCGAATCCCATGACTCGAGGAATCCCATTCAATATGAATCAGCTAGACCCCTACATGTGAAGGAGAGCGATCTCAGGAATGTACCGTGGCGAGACATTTCATTCCCGGAATATCTGAGTATCCTCCTCTATAATCTCTGTGATATTGGTGGCCCTTCCTCGCTGAATAGGCCCCGCATTCTCTCACTATTCAATGATGTCCCTCGACTTAGGATGATTGGAACAGCTGACATTTGTCTAGTGGACTTCATCCATCCCTCTCGCCATGACCATGTCCGCATTGTTCCCAATTAATAAAAGATTTTTGATATGATCATTCAGAAGGTGGAACAATTTAATAGAATGGGCTATGACATCCTGATCTTTAGTAATGGTTGGGAGAGAGGAAGTACTCGGGAAATAGAAAAAGTAAGCCCTAATCCCTGTAGGGATGAGGTAGAGATACGAAAAGAAAACACTCAAACTGTTAAAGGAGGGGAGGGGCAGGATTTGGCCTGGTTAGCCGAAACACTTAGAGAATCCATATCGGAAATGCAAAAAATGAAAGAAAACCTTTATGCCACTAAAGTAGTGGCCGATTGGAAATTCCTCTCATGGAATTCAAGAGGCCACTCAAATCTGATGAACTCTGGGGAACTGTGTGCAAAACTTATATCATTTAACATATTTTGTATACAGGAAACGTGGTTGACTGCTCTGATACAACTTGATGGTTTTATATGTACACATCTTCTGGCTAAAGCAGGATCACGTGGAAGACCCACGGGTGGGTTGTTCGTCGCAGTCAAACTTGAATTAGGTACCTGTATTTTGGAATCGATTGAATTAATTAATTTTGCACTTGCCGTTGTAGTGAAACATGGAAGTAACTCAGTTTCTGAATTGATGCTTGTTTTAAACATCTACTGGAATACTCAAGTATCTCTGGGCAATGCCATCTCGTACTTGAACAACTGCCTTTCCGCCATGCTGCTTAAATACAGAGGAATTGACATTATAATTTCAGGTGATTTTAACTCTGAAATCAAATACGGGCACGAAATTGGGAAAAAGATGGGTGTTTCACTATTAAGGCCCACGCTTAACATGGAGAAGGGGGTCGCTGCTGCCTGTTCTATCAAACAAAAGATTATTAATGGTGAATATTGGGGACTGGACCATGTTAATGGCATATTCAATTCCTCTTTGTATGAGCATACTTAGTCGAATGGACATTATAAATCACACATTGACCACATCTTTATGTCAAAATCTATATCAGCACTGTGCTCGGAATTTAATATAAGTGACACTAATATGAGTGACCACAGATTCTTGGAAATTATTATGGCACTAAATAACAGAATCTCTAAACAAAGACCAATGCAGATAAACTCGATAGTGTCATGCGGTGGAAACCGCAAAACTTGGCATGAAGGAAACGTTGACAAACTTAATACAGTCTTCGTCGAAGACTTTAACAGAATGTCTTTGTCCGCCAAACACAGTGTTATTCGGTCTTGTATTTTACTGACCTTATCAAAAATCTGATAGGGAGATCAGTTAAACCTAATAGATGCAGCTCTTTGAAACCAACACATTCACATATGTATGATCTGCTGGTAAGCCAAAAAAAAAACTTTGCAAATCGACAAATAAGATCTATACTGATAACCAGCTTGACTGAGATAGAAAAAAAGAGGAAAATTACACAAATTAAACAAAATAAAAAAAATTGGATGAAAAATCATAAGTGTGTACTGCAAAATAATGATAATATTGCTATGTTAGCAGCCCTAAAGGGAACATCAGGTCGGGAATTTTGGGGATTAATAAATGCGCTTGAAAAAAGACAGGTAGTACTCCAATCTGTTAATGTACAGTCGGATACATTTCTGGGGAAAACATTTCTCAACCCTATACAAAGGGAAAATGGCCATGACGTATGAACTCTTACTTATAAAAGAGGGGTATTGGGGTTTCGATTTCACGATTAATAATATTGAAGCCCGGATTAAGAGGTCGAACAACTCAAGAGCGGCCGGCCCAAATGGGCTGACAAATAACACCTTGAAGATAAAAATGGAACATTGGGCAAAATCACTGTTTATACTCTTTAATTCCATTATACAGACCGAGACAATTCCCCAATCATGGAGATTATCCTACGCTGTGCCAATATATAAAAGAGGGGACAGAACCTGTCCGACAAACTACCGCCCAATTTCAATTATGGACGCTGATTCCAAGATCTTTGCAAGTCTAGTATTACAGAGAATTGAGGAATTGGCGAACCAAAACAATATCTTACCCCCCCAGCAGTTCGGTTTCCGTAAAGGGATGGGAACTGAAATAGGCGGGCTGATTATTTGTTTACTTTTAGAAAAGGCTTGTAAAAAAATGGCAACACCTATATACCTGGCTTCAGTAGACCTGTCGCTCGCCTTTGACAAGGTGGACAGGGTGAGACTGTGGAATAAATTATCCCGATTGGAGCTGCCGTCACATCTGCTGACAATTCATATTAATCTCCATGAAGACTCAGCAATTCAAGTAAGATTAAATATGTCGGGTGATCTTTCCCAAATAATTCGCAATAAGAATGGCCTCAGACAAGGGTGTCTATTTGCCCCCACTCTTTTCAATCTTTACACCACTGATGCTGATCTCCCTCTCACGAATTTTTCCCTGGTCTCTCCGCAAATTGAGGGCATTAAAATATGTTGGAATGCCTATGCGGATGACCTGCTTTTGGTCGATAGTACCGCAGTGGGTTTACAGCGAAAACTTAGGGCCTTTTCTATATATGCACAAGAAAATGAACTGGTGATAAATGAAAAGAAGTCTGTCATCATATCCTTTACCTCCAGGAAGAGAACTATAAAATTTAAATGGCGAATAAATACATGTCTGCTAGCAAAAGTAAGTTCACTCTGTTATCTGGGGTTCCCTGTTTTTGGAAGCATTTCGATATACTCTTATTGGAATTTCTACCTGGAGAAAACAGATAAGCTCAACCTCCAAATGAGAAAGTTCTCAGATAAATTTTGTAAATTCTCTATCACTCCTCTGATTAGGTTTTACAACTTGAAAATTGTTCCGAAACTGATATACGGCATGGAAATCTTACCGTTTTAAATATATCATTTGGTCCAGAAAATGGAATCAAAGATCTGGCGAAAAATTATCTTTTATCTGACCCATTGTGTTCCGATACCTGCAATTCGCTATGAATTAGGATTTATTTCATTAACCATGAGAGTAAAATGGAAAAAAATGGCTTTATAGCGGAACCTAATGATATCTAAAAATAATTCCCTTTATACATTATTAGGCAGTAGACTAAGAGGGGGATCCAGTGATTCAGTATGGATGCTAAATTTACAAAAAGACTGCGTAAACCTTCTCAACACCATAGATGTCTCTCATGAAATGCTATTCACTAATCCAATGGAAGTGAAAAAAAGGCTACAGTGGTCAGATTGGGCCACTACTACGGAAAAAGTGGCCTCCTCAAAGATCTATAAACAACTGGTCACTGAGGAGAAAAAGCTAGGCACTCTGGAATCCTATTTAACCAAATTCCCTGACCCGGTAAGGAGAGCAATCTACTTATGCTTCCGTTTCAATGTGCTCCCTACTGGGGAAATTCTCGAGATCAGATCTGCCATGAGCCTAAAAATTCCCTGTCGCTTTTGTCTTTGTCCTGACAAGACAGAATCACTTGAACATCTTCTCCTAAACTGCTCAATGATAGTGCAACAGAGGTTACACGTGTTTGGAAAATGTGTCCATGATCCTTCTAGGGTCCACACTGAATTAATATGGTGGTACATTATACAAGGAAAGTCAAACACACTAAAGCTAGCAGTGGTCACCTTCCTAGTAGAAGTGTGTGGTTTGGCTACCCTAGAAAGAACAAATTAACAATCCTAAAATTTACGCTGGAAATTTAATTACTCACTAAAGGACAAACAAGGCCTTTCTTTTCTTCTTCTTTGATCTTCGACTGTTATTTACGAAGTCTGAAAGATGGAAATGCTGTGTGATCTTCATTTTTATTTTTTAGGTCTTTGTTTTTATGGTCTATAATATGAACTGTATAATATGATTAATGAGTTTTATATTTGGAATAATGTTGCAAATGTATTTTCTTCTTCCGTTGTAACACTGTGAACATTTTTATTCTAAAATTTTGTAAAGGTTTAACTGTGTTTAAACCAGATACAAATATATATATATTTTTTAAAGTAGTCCCTGAACCCCCACAAAGGAATGTCCCCACACTGTATTACTGAAAACACAGTCTTTCTATAATTAATATTCAAAGGTATGTACACGATCACAATAACGCACTTTGTACTCGGAAATCAACAATGATAAATATATAC
Organism: Ambystoma mexicanum; assembly: GCF_040938575.1. Classification (NCBI taxonomy): domain Eukaryota; kingdom Metazoa; phylum Chordata; class Amphibia; order Caudata; family Ambystomatidae; genus Ambystoma; species Ambystoma mexicanum. The sequence continues at coordinate 898,127,790 of NC_090934.1, forward strand.
AATTCTAAAGTGGTACCACCAATGTTATCGAATCTCATTAAAGTGCATCAACAGTACAGTTAAAATGTCACACAGATCAATAACGCGGAAACCAGCAATAGAGATAGGAAGGAAAGCAAGATGGTTGAAACGGTAGGCAGAATACTGGACCCTACCACTAGGTACAGTTCTGTGTGGAGATCCCCCCCACCGGGGCAACCTGTAAAATAAAGATATATAGCACAAGCCCAGTCCATATATTGTTCAATAGCCTTATTTCCTCCTATTAAGGTTTTACCCCCCCAATGTACCTGGTGGAGTAGAGTTCTTCGAAGACGCGTCGAAGGATCCTTCTTGAGTGACTCCCTTTAAAGCAGGAGCCACGGATCACCAAAAGGTGTTGAAGATGGTGAACTTGTCGTCGACGGCGGCGATGAGAAGTTCAAGGGTGCCGAGACACCTATGTCGATCCAGGCGGTGCTCGTCAGCGACGTCCTGCGAGGATGAGGTGTGCGGGGCACCTCGGCGATGGATTGTTCAGGACCGCAAAGAGTTTCAGAAGAACTGTGGCCCAAGAAGGGCGTCGAGTCGTCGCAGTCTTTGTGGCCTTCAGGTGGCGGGAAACCCATCGGCGGATTCTCCTCGGTGCGTTGGTCGTCCTCGACTTTCTCCGGTGGGACAAAACGGTCGACGTTGTGAGCAAGGGAGTACTTGGATTCAAATGTTTTTAGGCAAAGGAGCGGGCGGCTCCGGTCGTCAGCGGCACGGCATCAAGTGGTCCCCATGGCTGGGCAACACAACTTCGACGGGCCTCCAGCGGTCACACGAACCTGCGTACCCTGGTCGACGGCAATAGACTTCAACAGCGGCGAAGTCCGGGTGCTTTGCTTCGTTCTCCTCAGCGGTCCCGTCTCGGGTCGGCAGCCTTTCGAGGGTCTGACTTCCAGGGAGCTTCGGCGAAGGTTAGCGGTGCTCGATGGTTCCTCGGAGCACGGGAAGAGGGCACTTTACCAGGTCCTCTTTCGGATCAGTCTTCGACGAGTTCGGCAGCTTTTAGATCAGGTCGAAGCAAATGCAACAGCAAGTCTTCGTCTTCCAGCTGGGCGTCGAGGATCAGCAGTTCCAGTTACTCGTAAAGTGTAGACACAGCTTCTGAACAATTTCCAGTGGTGAGAGGTCCCCAGATATACTATCTTGTCTCTCATCCACACTGCTGGGTCACTCTCAGCAGCCAATCATACAGAAGGGCATTCATGCAGTCAGTCAGCCATTCAACACTACACAGTGCATTCAGGCCAGTTTCGGGCAGGGCTTTCTCAGTCTTTGTCTCTCATACCAGAAACCAGACAGCCACAACAAGAAGTGCATATTGGTCACACACTCCATTCACCCAGCGTACCCACAACATACAGTCACTGGGAAGTCTCCAGTCAAACTGGACTGGACTTTACAACAACACCATATATGGAACTTCCACCCAACAGCCAGTCAGGGGGAAGGGACAGAGTCAGATATTCCCAGGACTTTGGGAAAACAAGGTAATAGGTAATAGAAAGCAAGAGGCCATCTTGTTTTCCATCAGGAATCAACTGATTCCAATGGCAGGGCCTGGGGATTCAAAAATGGAGGATACTCAGCGCACCTGTCAAAGTCAGCATGGAGATGCCACCAGCCCATACCCTGCTCTGCGGGCCACCCACAGGTGCCCAAAATCATACACTAGGGGCACAGAGTTGTACCCCCCACCCATGGGTGCCGTAAGGGTATCCCATGGGTCTGTTCACCAAACCAAAAGAGAGAGAGCTGCTCCGCCAGGAGTCCCACATGAACTCCTGCGCTGAAAATATGACAGAACACACGATAAAAAGGCAGTAAAGGACAAGGATACGGAGGCCCTGACCCTCCGATGCATTTCCAGCATCACACCCAGCAACTGTATCCCGGTGGTACCTGCAGCACTGGGAGGCTGGAAGGCAGCGTGGTATTGCCCGTAATCGAAGGTGGCCCCAACAAGGCAATGGGAACGCCGCTACGTTCTAGGCGCTACCATGACAAATGGTCTGCACATGCGAGGGGGATCAGCGCCCTGGTCTTGCACATGCAAAGTTTGGATGGTGTCTCTTGTTGCTGCAGCAACTACGCTGAAAGCCACCTGCTCCAGGGCTCCAGCACAGGGGGAACTAAACCCTGTTGACAGACACAGATGTGTCATAACAAGGTTGGTGTCCTGTGTACCCAAACACACCTACTTACTTGTTCTCGAGTCTACTGCTCTTCCCTGTTCATTTGTTCTCAACATCTGGCTCCCTGGTCCAGACCTTGTTGCTGTCCGTACAATACGTAAATCTGGCAAGCCGCATTGTCGTGTAGGGAGTTGGTCCCAGGGGGCCCATTCCGTGTCCCAGTCCAGGGGAGACCCGGGGACGGTTCCCACTCCACACCTGGTACCCTCAGGAAGCCTGGACCATCCAAAGAGGGATACGTCTAGTTCAAGTAGGCATAAACACCAACCCAGATCCGGAGCCCAACAATAACGTCACCAGGTTCTTGACACCCAACTCGCCTTGGAGCATCATGCCTTCTGGGACACAGCATTTTAGTGTGACTTTCATGTGTCGTAGAGAAAGACGGCCTAAAATTCCAAATCAGAGGCATCTGTCTAGTTATATGCAGCATCAAACCTGCCCATAGGAACTTGACAATGATTCTGACATCCCAGAACAGTGCTGTGGATGAAAATCTGGAAGTATAGCAGTTGGGTAAACAGAGGACTGCTGTGCACCTTCAAGCCAAAGGACAAGTCAATGGCGTGTGGGCCCCAACAAGTCAGATTTTACTATGTCCATGGGTGAACTGCAACTGTGGCTGGGTAACCGATTGAGTGGTATGGGAAGTGTGACCGCCTGGAAGTCCAGCTCAAAACCTGGCAAGTACCCCAGGAGAAACCCCTGATTTGTGTACAGGATTAGGCACCAATCATTTATTGTGCCACCTTCAGCCTGCACAGCTGCAATGTCTGAGCAAGTTAACTAGAGGTCAGGTCCCGTCAGTGGAAAATCATATATTTTGGGAAGGATTTGCAGAAGGTGCAACCTTGATTCTAACCAGTTATAGCTGCATAACAATTATTGCATTGTCTTCAGTTGATGTCCATTTCGTGCTCATAACAGTACTGGAATACTTATCTTTTGACCTCCTAGAACCCTGAATTTGAAAACAATTGGACTCAACTGATTACCAATAGATTTGAGAATCTTTTGGAATTGTTCCACATGTGGAGAAAATTGAAGAGGTTAAAAAGAAAATTGATATAATAGAAATACGCATTCCAAATAGCATCCCCGGTATGCCACCTTGTCCACCACCTCTTATGAATTATATTGTCAGAAAGTGCCAAAGCAAAACAATTTAATCACTACTGCTTGGAGGTTTTTACTGTTCTCTGTTATTTTTGCAGGTATTTTGTTATGCTGCTGCAAATGCAAACATGCTGGGAATGGCGTAACAGTACATCCAGCCATCACATTTCTGTTTTGCTAAAGTCACTCCGAGTGGGACGGGTATGCCCAGACGTGGGTCCCGAGTCTGCCGGGCCTAGAGACCCAAGAGACCCAAGCTACTCCTCACTGATGACGCCCAACAAGGCTGAAAAATGTCTGGGGATGCTTGTGGTCTCGTGCAGAAGGGATGTGACCTAGCAGTTCGGGCTGGACTGCCCCTTTTGGGGTAGGACCAAGTCTGATTTGCATATGGTTTTCCCCTTCTGTTATGGTTTGGCAGGCTGAAAAACCATGGTCTGGAGGGTTGCCCGTGGCTATGATTAATTCAAAATCTTCCAGCCATCCAGCAACCTTCCACCTTTCTGTTTTGTAACAGTACATCCAGACACACTCAAACATCAGAAATCAACAACTTTTATTGTAGTGTAAGATTTGATTATAAAGTCATATTTGATCAAAATGAAATAGAGAATCAAAGAGGTCTACCGGATAGAGCTGATTTCCATTAAAACCTTTACTATGTATAACAGGGTGAGGGACTAATGTAGCACTAAATAAATAAGCAGTGATGTAGCTAATGTTCATGCTTTACACATGTTGCACATTAGTGAAAAGGGGGTGAAAGAGGAAATAAGAGAATTTCGTTTTAGAAACCCCACCATCATATTATCAAAGCACTCTATTTCTATCGCTTTCAATTTCAGCAGATTGTATTGCATATGCATTTAGTTTAATAGCTTGACTTGGGGAAATGGTTGTTTCTCGTCGGAATTTCGAGCATGCACTTAAGGTGTTTAAAGGTTCCCAATGCCAGCATTATGGTACATCACTGCCCAAATGAACTAGTTTCCTTATCAAAAAATCCCATTTACACAACACTGCTATATTCCATGGCTCACTTAAACAATGGCAAGGACGTAAGCTGCCTAATATTTAAAGCAGGTGTTTTGAAGCACTCCATATTTTCAGATTTCTGCAAAACTGGAGATGTTGGATGATATTGGAGAGAGCCCAGAGTTCTATGCTTTGTGTGATGAAATACCAGTGTCCCCATATGCACGTACAGCATTTTCAATATCTTGATCTGTGCTGTTAGTCAGGGACATATAATCAGAAATCTTTAGAGTGAATTTCTGGTCCCCTTGAGTAAAAACCGTTGTGAGCATAGCACAAGACCTGAGAATTGATACACTTTGCAACCAATGAAGGTGCTTAATGGCTGAGGACTTTAGGGTTCATCTGGACAACAAAAGATGCATCCTAGCCATGGTGGTCTAAACATGCTGCAATCATTACAGGGCCTGTGTTAGCAGCCCTGTAGTTATGGTTAAGTTGCTCATCTCAAAGAAAGAGCACTTTTTGGGCATCTTCTTTGGTGCCGTTCGATGAATCCTCACCAAACTTTGCAAAATAAGTATATGACCATCTCAGAATGATGTTGGGAAGTTTGAAGCGGTTTCGTTCGGGGGCGGAGGGGCAAGCTTATAGGAGGGGTCTCAACATGTTTGAAATCCTCAGAGACACAATGGAAAAAAAAATTACTTGCACCTACAGCCCAAACAGCTGGACGATTTGCACCAAACCTCCCTTTGGAGTTAAGGCTTGGTCCCGAAAGCGTGTTTTTGCAAATTTGGTGGAAATCCGTTCCATATTTATTTATTTTTAAATGGCCAAACAGTAGGTAATAAGAAATTAGTGATAACTAGGTCCAGTCTGTAGACTAATTTTCTGTTTCGGAGTCCGCGGATACCTCTGGAACAATCAGAGAGCATTGTGACATTCGCGGACATCGTACGCGTCCGCTGATTGGTCAATTAAAAACATGCAATGCAGCAAAACCTTTGAAATGGACACCATGTTGGATTCGCAAACACTGCCTGTAGTCCACGCACATCACGGTAAAAACATATTGGAAAACACAACATTCCACTTGTCAAACTAATGAAACAATCTCTGGGGAGCTGAGGGATGATGAGGATGAGATATGGCCATAAAAAGCCTCAGATCTTTTTCTTTCATCTCTGATGTCCGCAGCTATCTCAGATGTTCGGGGACATCCATGCATATTTCTGCATTACAGGGTCAGTGAAAAGCAGTTTATGGATGGCTTATAAATTTGGCGCCACTCAATGAAACTGCATTAAAATTTGTGAAATAGTTTTAGACCCGGCCCTGCCTGAATGAGTCTGCAAGGTTTGATGCTGTTTTGCCAAAAGTGAGCAGAATTAGAGGGGGGGGGGCTTCCAAAATATTTGAAAGGATTACAAATTTGGTGCTGTTTGACGAATCTGCACAAAGGTTTGCAAACAGATTATAGACCCAAATTTGAATTTTCTTTTGCAAAGTTTTGTGTGATTTAGTCAAGGGGGGGCAAAATTAGAGAAGGTCTCAACATTTTTAGATGGCTTATAACTTTGTTGCTGTTTGACGAATCTGCACAAAGGCTTTCAGAAAGATTGTAGACCCAACATCAAATGTCTGTGCAAAGTCTAAATGGATTTTGCCAAGTGGAGAGTTTTATGACTATTTTTTGTACATACATTTTGACACTTTTCAAAAAATAAATCATGGACGGCTTTGTAGCAAACCCATAAACAGATTATTGGCAAGGACCCAAAAGAATGGTTTTGCAAATCTGTCCTGTGTTTTACTTTTTTAAAAGTGTCAAAAAGTAAGTACAAAAAATAGTTGAACAAGTTACTCTCTTACCTGGTAACGTTCTTTCGATGGGATGGTCCGACGACGTATTCCATATCTATGACAGTAATCACCATAGCTGTGCTGCTTCGGAACATTTTCGGCGTCTGCGTCCTGCTTCGATGACGTCGATACGCTGTCCTCGAGGGCCTCCGTCGAGCCGACATCACCAGATGTTATAAGTAGGACGCACGACGCCCGTAAACTTAGTTGTAGTTTTTTCCCCAGAACGTGTGGCACCAAACCACTGCCAGTATGATCACAGAAATCCTTGCGGAAACGTAAGCTGCAATCGCATAAGAAATTCTGTAGTGGGGCAGGCAGGGAGGTAGCGATATGGAATACGTCGTCAGACCATCCCATCGAAAGAACGTTACCATGTAAGAGAGTAACTTATTCTTCAAGGGGATTGGGTCCTCCGACGTATTCCATATCTATGACAGACTCCCAAAGCAGTACCAACGTATGGAGGAGGGAAAAGAATTTAGAATATAGAAATTTAGAATGCACATTCAAATTGCAGAGTAAAGGACCGCCTTGCCAAAGGCCAGATCCTGCCCATGGATAGAATCGAGGGAGTAGTGACGTGCAAAAGTATGGACGGAAGCCCAAGTGGCTGCATCACAGATGTTACGAATAGGAACACCCCTCTGCAGGGCAGTAGAGGCAGCCATACCCCTAGTAGAATGGGCCCGTAAGCCTACCGAAGGGTCCTTACCCGCCAAATGGTAACATTCAGAAATTGTCAAGATAATCCAAACTCAAGCCTCGGAGTACGAAGTCACGTCCGAGGAATAATAAAATGCCATCAAGATTTTTTCGGCATTTTTCAACTTAGACCTTTGATAGGAGCAACAAAACGACACTCCCAACCCTAATGTGATCAAATTGTTGTTTAGCCTAATGATTTACTCATAGCACCATGTTAGGAGAGGAATGATTCTGTCTCACTCCTGCTGCTATCACGACTTCATGTCCCCCCCTCTTTTTCAATTTCCTTCTATGCATGCTTCCCCTTCGACCTCACACCACTTCCCAAAATTTGAAATCTACATGTCGTATGATTAAGGAATATGAATGTACAAAAGGTGTGTGTTTTTCTTCATTTGTTTTTCATTTGCCCATGTCTTTAATGATTACAAACAATTTTCTGTTTGATGTTTTATGTTGCTAATACAAAACAACTTTGTACTTTTTTATACAGACTGTGTTTTTCTCTCTTTTTTCTTACATCAGATATCCCACCTGTTTAGTCAATAGGACTAGAGGTGACATTCATCGAAGCATTAATTGCAACAATGTTGGGTTGACTAAAGGGTAGGTCATGGATTAATACCCACCCACCTGTTTTCTCACAACATAAACCCATGGCACAGCAATACTCCCAATTCTATGATCTATAAGATAATCCATCTAGACAAAGTCTGCTTAGTCACAGTTTGTCCCAAACGCCTTCCAGCGTAACCAATAAAGAGCTGATCGTCCACTCTGACCCGGGACATGTGAGAAATGTAGAAACTTAAAGCTCTTCTAGTATCCAACCTATGGATCCTCTCCTCTTCCTTACCGGGATGTGGAGGAGGATAAAATGCCGGAAGAATAACCTTCTGGCTCAAATGAAATTCCGACACCACCTTCGGAAGAAAGGAAGGACGAACTCTTAGGACAACCCTGTCCTTATAAAACACAGTGAAGTGTGGCTTAACTGAAAGTGCCTGCAACTCACTCACTCTGCGAGCGGAAGTGACTGCAACTAAAAACACAGTCTTAAGGGTTAACAGCCTCAAAGGACAAGAATGTAAAGGCTCAAATGGAGCACCCATAAGGAATTTCAGAACAAGGTTCAAATTCCAACCAGGCACCTGGAAAGGTGCCGGCGGAAACACATTAGTGAGTCATTTGAGAAAGTGAGAAATTAACAGAGTTTTAAAATAAGAACACTCCTCAGACGAGCGCTTAAATATAGACAGCGCCGCCAGGTAACCTTTAACAGTACCTACTTGCAGGTCCCTGTGGTCCAGCGAAAGCAAAAAAGACAGAACTACACGAATGTCACATGAAAAAGGATCCACATTCTTAACCCTGCACCAGTCGCAGAACTTTCTCCAATGGCAACGGTACAGGGACTTTGTTGCCGGCTGTCTGGCCGAAAGCAACACCCCCATCACGTCTTCAGGGAGGTCCCAATCCTTATACCCCAACCTTTCAGAAGCCAAGCATGAAGGTTGAGGTATCTGACCTCTGGAAAGAGAACTTGACCCCCTCCCGTGAGAGCAGGTCGTCTCGCTAGGGAAGACGACGTGGAGGGCAGATGGACAAGTCGAGAAGGTCCGGCTACCATGTCTTCGGGATGCGGGATGACGGGGACTGGACGAAACAGCAGTGGGAAGGACCACTCCACCACAAACACATCTCCTAAGGCTCCTTTTGGAGGAAATTCCCACAAGCAGAACCTTTTGCACTTCCGGTTGACTCTGGAGGCGAAGAGATCCACCTCAGGGGTCCCCCAAAGGGTGACGATCTCCAGGAGAATCTCCTGAGCCAGCTCCCACTCGTGAGAGATCGCGCTCTGCCTGCTCAGAGCATCCGCCGTCTCGTTTTCGTCGCTGGACAGATGAACTGCCGAGATCGAAACTTCCTGCTGGATGGCCCAGAACCAGAGCTGCATTGCCTCCCTGCACAGAGGAAGTGACCCTGCCCCCCTTTTTGTTGAGGTAGTGCATGGCCACTGTGTTGTCCATCAGAATCAGGACATTCCTTCCTCGCACAGTCGGCAGAAAAGCCTTCAGGGCAAGCCTGACGGCCTGCAGCTCCAACAGATTGATATGGAGTCTGGACTCCGACGGAGACCAACAACCTCTGACTGTTAACTCATTGGCATGAGCTCCCCATCCCATGAGGGATGCGTCCATCACGATCATCACCTCTGGCCAGGGTAGCCAAAACGGAGCCTCCTTCATCAGATTGCCTTTGAAGGCCCACCACAGAAGGTCCTGGGTGACCGAGGGCGGCACCTGAACGGGGTCTGACATCCTGCCGGAGGACTGCAACCACTGCATCTTGAGGGCCCACTGCAGAGATCTCATCCGCAACCTGGCCTCCGGCGCCAGAAGAATGCAGGATGCCATGAGGCCGAGCAACCTCAAGAACTCGAACGCCGAGAGACTCTTGGCGTGTCGAAACTTGTGCACCATCTGCTGAATGTGATGAGCCCTCACCTGCGGAGGAAAGCACTGCCCCAGGGAAGTGTTGAGCACTGCTCCGATGTAATGGCATCAAATGGGACTTCTTTAAGTTGACGGAGAAGCCCAGCCTGTGAAGGGAGTGGCAGGTGACGGACAGATGAACCAGGACTTGCTCGGGAGAGCGCGCCCTGATCAAACAATCGGCCATTTAGGGGTAGATGTGAATCCCCCCTTTCCTGAGATACGCTGTCACCACCACCATGAGCTTGGCAAATACCCTCGGGGCGGAGGTCAACCCGAATGGCAGGACCCGAAACTGAAAGTGCGAGTCGCCAACCACGAACCTCAGGTACTTCTTGTGCTTTGGATGGATCGGCACATGAAAATAAGCGTCCTTGAGGTCGAGAGACACCAACCAGTCCGGAAGTTGAAGGGCCTGGAGGACTTGAGAAAGAGTAACCATCTTGAACTTGTCCTTCCTGAGGAGCTTGTTCAAACCACGCAAGTCCATGATGGGTCTCAATCCCCCGTCTTTCTTCGAAATCAAAAAATAAGGGGAATACCATCCCTTGTTCCTCTCCGCTACATGCACCAGTTCTATGGCGCCTCTCTCCAGCAGGGATTGAATTTCCTGCGCAAGGAGCGGATCCGGACTCTTCAAAGAGAGATTCCCTGGTGGATTGTCGTGAGGCCTCTGCCGGAAAAGAAGACAGTAGCCATGGGCTATAATCTCCAGAACCCACACATCTGAAGTAATGGAAGCCACTCTACAAGATGCTGCGTCAGCCTTCCCCCAAACGGCGAACCATGGCACATGGCCTCATGACTGAGCTGAAGCGGCTGCGGCAGTGCCCAAGGGCAAAAAGGCAACTGCCCGAGCAGCCTTGGCACCTCGAGTACCCTGTTTTCCACCTCTGGCACTCCTACGGTGGCCCCTTTGACTTACAGCTCCTCTCGATTTACTAAAGGATGAGTAATATCGAAAGGAACCTCCCCTCCATTGCTGTCCCCTAGGACGAAAAGGCGGAGGTTGGTGAACTACAGTGCTCAATGACTTTGCTGCAGCTTTGGAGGTCTGCAACCTCTCAAGGCTCTCGTCAGCCTTGCTGCCAAAAAGATGTTCACCACCAAAGGGCATGTTGAGGAGCCGGGCCTGCACATCAAGAGCAAACCCCAACTTCCGCAACCATGCAAACCTGCGTATTACGGTGCCCGCCGCCATGGACCGGCTGACACAATCTGCCATGTCCAAACCCGACTGAACGGCCTCACACATGGCATCCTTGCCATCCTGTACAATAGCAAGAAAACCATCCCGTTCCTCCCCTTTGGAAATATGTTCAGCTGCCAAGGAAATACAGTTCCACAGAGTGTGCGTGAAACGTGACAAGGCACACAGAGTTGGCTGCCTGTAAAGTCATACCCCGTGAAGAAAACACTTTCTTCGCCCAGCCATCAAAACGCTTGTCGTCCCTATCAGGAGGGATGGTAGGGTACGATGCCTGCTTTGCTGGGGCTGTGGCCGCCTGCACCACCAAACTCTCCAGAGTGGGGTGCGTGGTCAAGTAGCAGGGGTCACTACTGGCTGGATGGTATTTTCGCGGCAAAGACTTGCTCACTGCTGGGAAACTCTCTGGAGCAGTCCAAGCCGCAGCCATCCTTTTTTACAAAGCCATATGGAATGGCAGTACCGGGTCAGTTGGAGGATCTTGGTCGAGGATGTCCGTCAGGTCATCCTGCAGAAAATCCACAGGTGGCGCAGACCACCCCAAGTATTCCGTGACCCTCGACATAAGGCGCTGGAACGAGGACTCGGCATGGGTGCCAGGCTTAGACTGACAGAACCGGAGAGGTATCCAGACCACTGGCGTCGTGCAGTGACTGACGCAGGTCTTCAATCTGGCTGTGACCAGACAAAATCTCGTCAGGCACCTCCTCAGGCACCAAACCTTCCTCAGATCCCTCATCCCCCTCAGAAATAAAATCCAGAGGTTGGAAAGAGGGCACAGAAAAAGGGACAAAGACATTCTTAGCCTTGGCCAGAGCCTTTCTGGGGGGTTCCACCGTGCCACGGGGTACCTCTGACAAAGCAGTCTCGAAAGGTGTCGAGGGCGTCGACGGAAGAGGCATCGAGCGAGGTGCCGACAACTTAGGTGGCGTCGATACAGGCCTCGAGGGCGGAGCCCAGAGCGTGTCCTTCGACAGCCTGGGCACCTATGCGGTCGACGACTTCCTCGGAGGCGGAACCTCAAGAGAGTCCCTCGACGACCTCGGCGCCGCAGGCGTCGATGTCTTCTTCGAAGACTTCACAGGCTCACGCGGTCTTGAGGGCGTCGAGGACTCGGACCTGGAACAGACATGTCTAGAGCGACCATCCTTGTCCGACCGGGATCTCGAAGGCGCCCGGTGGTCACGACAACCGCTTGAGCCCGAAGGCATACGAACGGTGCCTCTAGTACGATCACGGCCGGCGTCCTTCGACGGCGCAGACAGACTGGAGCCCTGCGATTGAAAAATCGCCATCATCTCCTTTCGGAAGGAATCCCATTCCTCAGGAGTGGAATGCTTGTTGGGACGGGCGGAGTCCTCGGATGAGGACGGGGAAGGCGACCTGTGACGGCGCTTCCGTGAGTGCCTCGAAGAGGCAGAGGAATGGTGAGACTGACTCCTGGACCGAGACCCCCCGGACTCACGACGACGATGCAGAGAGTCACCCCTCGAATCGTCCATCGAAAGTCTAGTGAATCGCGACTTTCGGGCTTGGCCACCATACCCACCGACAGCTTCTTCTTACGCTCCTGCAAGGCCTTCGATGTAAGCGACTGGCAGTCGACAGTCATCCGTATCGTGGTCCTCCCCGAGGCACCATAGGCAAGCGTCGTGCATGTCCGTCAACAACATCTTGGACCGCTACACGCGGCACTTCTTAAAACCCGACCGCGGGGTGGAAGAAGCCTAAGACATCATTACAATACACAAACAAACACGTTCGAAGAACCGAAAGAACAGGATTGAGTAGAACCGAGGCACGCCGAGATCTCCGAATCGAACACGTTCGCGGAAAAAAATGGAACTGAGGCTACAGGCGTTGGCCGTCCTACTTATAACATCCAGTAACATTGGCTCGACGGAGGCCCTTGAGGACAGCGTATGGACGTCATCGACACAGGATGCAGAAAATTTGCCGAAGCAGCAGAGCTGTGGTGATTACTGTCATAGGTATGGAATACGTCGGAGGACCCAATCCCCTCGAAATATAGCTTTGTTGCCTGGGCAGTGGGCGTGGCCTTCGGCAAGGACAAATGCCTACTCTGATTTTCCTACTGGGGAATGTGGCATGGCCGAAGCCCATGCCCCATGGATTGTGGAGACTGACCATGTCTGAAAGGCATGAGCACTGGCCATTGGTCATATTATGAGGGTATAGTGGACACTGAACTAGGATGCAGCGTAGGTGCAGCGGAAAACAAGGGTAGTTTGGTGGGGCTGGGGTCATGATCGTGCCTCATGCCGTAGGCAATTAACCCTTGACTTGCATCCCCAGCATGCGCTGCTTATGACAAACATCAGTATGTATTGCAAAAAATATGTTTGTTAAAGGAAGTTTACACTTCTTTCATATATGTTAAAAGAGGAATTATTAATAACTTATACACAGTGATGTAACATCATGAAACATTTTCACTCATAAATTCCTATGAAATTCACAGAAAAGATGTTGTAAAAGGTATGTTATGGTTAAGTTGCTCTAATAAAAACCTACAACATTCAGTGAAAAAACGTTCTTAAAGGGACATTATGGTTACAAGTAAAACTGAAAGCCCCCAGAAATTCTCCAGTTATGGTAAACTAAGCAGCCATTACTCGTGCCACCATTGCTAGCTAAAACTAACACCCAGGACATCAAAGATGACATCACAAATGTCATTTGAATAGTTTGTCCAAAGTTCAACCACATGGTTTAAAGTGGGATACGTGACTAGAGCCACTTTTCAGTATCAGACAGCTTTCAGAGAGCTGGGAGCTAATTTCTGAAGGCATCCTTGGGAAGTCTAGGTAAGAGTTGAAATAGTGAATTGCACTTAAAGAAGTTTAGTGTAGTTAGTGACTTGGGAACAAATCAGAGAGTTATATTTAGTATTCGTTTTGCATACACAGTGCTAAATGAAGCATTCAGTGATTTGAAGGTGGCAAAAAAAGGAACAAGTGACATTACCAGAGATTCGATGAGGAAGGTGACACACTGTCAGCGTCTTGAAGTGAGTGGACGAGACATGTATCTTGGGCAACACCTTGGAGGAGGAGCAGGGACTCCCCGGGGGAAGTTTGTTGAAAGATACCCTCAGCGGATTTTTCTGGGAAAGAGCAGCAGACATTCAGAGAGACAGGTTACACACCAGTCAGGTTCTGTGTTTTGAAAATTAGTAGATGTGAAATGTGCCATCAGATGACAACTGGGAGGCTCAGCGGGAGGAGCTGGCAATCCATGAGGGAAGCTTGTGAGAGAGTCAAAGTTGCATTATTTTGCTGGGAGTGCACAGCAGAGAGGGTGGTGGTGGACACACCTGTCAGTGGTTATCTCTTGAAGTGAGTGGGCAAGACAAGTCCTATTGTATGTCACATGGTGGAAGGAATGGGAGGAGAAGGGAATACCTGAGGAAAGATTGTGGGTGATAGAAGCTCACCTGATTTTACTGAGAGGGAATAGCAGAACATCATGAGGAAGGGTGACACCAGTCAGTGAGTGCACAACACATTTGGACCAGCACGTCATCACTTAAATGAGTCAGGGGCAGGGTTAAACATGCTTCTTATGGTCGTTTCACTCCCATGCCAGCGCTTATGCACTAGGAAGACCAGAATCTTACGTGGTCAATTGAAGGTGTCATAACTCTCATTCAATATCCCTGTCGCAAGTCAATCTGTGATGCATGCCCCAGTACAAGGAAAAGAACAAGTTACTTCTTACCTGGTAACGTTCTTTCGATGGGATATTCCTCCGACATATTCCTTATCTTGATAGATTACTTCCAGCTTGCTGGCCTCGGAAAGTTTTTTCAGTAGAGGGCGTTGCGCGTCGACGTCCCTCGAGTTGGTGTCCCTCGACAGCCTCTCCATTCGGCGCCGACGTCATCGTGTGTATAAATAGACTTGCGCAGCGTCCGTTGTTCAGTTCCGTTTTGAAGCTTAAGAGTAGCTGTGCATGAATTGGTTATTGACTTTGAAGGAGCGTAAGCTGCAACTACAAGGGAAGTTTTACTGAGGGGATGGATGTGAGGGGCGATAAGGAATACGTCGGAGGAACATCCCATTGAAAGAACGTTACAAGGTAAGAAGTAACTTGTTCTTCGAAGGGATTGTGTCCTCCGACGTATTCCTTATCTTGATAGACTCCCATAGCAGTGGTGTGTAAACGGAGGTGGGAGTAAAATTGAAATATTTCCTTTTAAGAATGAACAGAGCTTTGCCAAATCTTGTCTCCTGGCTAGAGCAGGAATCCAGATTGTAGAATTTTGTAAAGGTATGTGCGGACGACCATGTGGCAGCCGCACATATGTCTCGAATCGGTACCCCTCTTTGGAGGGCCGAAGAGGCTGTGATACCCCTGGTTGAATGAGCCCTAAGGTGTTGAGGGGGCTCTTTCCCTGCCAATTTGTAGCATTCTAGAATGGCTAAAATAATCCATCTAGAAATGGTCTGTTTTGTGATTGGCAATCCTAATTTGTGTCCTGCATAACCTATAAACAGTTGGTCTGCTTGCCTAATCCTAGCAAGTCTGCTGATATAAAAACTCAAGGATCGCCTTGGATCCAGCCTATGTAGCCTCTCTTCCTCTTTCCCAGGATGGGGAGGAGGATAGAATGAAGGTAAGGTTATCTTCTGAGTGATGTGGAATTCAGAGACTATCTTTGGAGGAAATTAGGCTTCACTTGTAGGACAACTTTGTCATTGTGAAAAATTGTATGAGGAGGTTTGCAAGATAGACCTTGTAATTTGCTCAGGCGCCAGGACAGAGGTCCAACATGAGCCTGGCGCCTAAGGCGCCAGGACTGAGTCCAAAGGGCCCCAGCTGGGCCCGCTGGCACTCCCCTGGGGGAAATGATGCCTGCCTCTGGGGTTGCTGGGTCGGACCTGGCTCCTTGGAGGTAGGCATCATGACACTCCCTGTGTGGAAGACGAATCGAAGGGCAGATGGACAGGTCCAGAAGGTCCGGGTACCACGGTCTCCTGGCCCAGTCTGGGGCAATTAGGATCATAGTCTTCTAGAATCTTCTCAACCTCCTGATCATCTGAGGAATGACAGGGACTGGAGGAAACGCATACAGAAGTGGAAACTCTCAGTCCACTACGAACAAGTCCCCTAGAGCTCCTCTCGGGGGAAATTCCCTTGAACAAAACTTAATCGCACTTCCTGTTGATACTGGTGGCGAACAGATCCACTTGAGGGGTTCCCCAAAGGGTGAAGATCTCTTGAAGGACTTCCTGAGCTATCTCCCACTCGTGGGAGACTGTGATCTGCCTGCTCAGAGCATCCACTGTCAAGTTCTTCTCTCCGGCTAAGTGAACTGCCGATAGAGAGATTCCTTCTTGAATTGCCCAAAACCAGAGGCTGCATCGCCTCTCTGCACAGTGGCAGTGATCCTACGCCTCCTCTTTTGTTGAGGTAGTGCATGGACACTGTGTTGTCTGTCATTATTAGGACATTTTTCCCTTGTACAGATGGCAGAAAAGCCTTCAGCGCTGGTCTGATAGCTCTCAGCTCCAACAGGTTGATATGTAGTCTGGACTTCGATGGAGACCAACGACCGCTGATGGTCAAGTCATTCGCATGGGCTCCCCACCCTGTGAGTGAGGCATCCGTGACTACTGTTATGTCCGGCCATGGTTGCCAAAACAGTTCTCCTTTCAAAATGTTCTCCCGACAGGCCCACCACTGAAGGTCTCGAGCCACTTTGTCCAGGACCTGAAGGAGATATGTCATTCTTCCTGAGAATTGCGACCACTGGGTTCTTAGTGCCCACTGGAGAGATCTCATTCTCTGGCATAAGGAAGATGCAGGATACCATGAGGCCTAGCAACCTCAAAAAGTCGAAGGCTGGGAGACGTTGGGCATTTTGAAACTTGGTGACCATCTGCAGAATATCTTGAGCCCTCAGCTCTGGTGGCGAGGCTTTCCCCAGGGAAGTGGCCAGGACCGCTCAGATAAACTGGAGTCTCTGTGATGGTATCATCTGTGACTTCTTTACATTGAGGGAGAAGCCCAGTTTGTGAAGGAAGTGGCAGACATAATCTAGTTGGATCTGAGCTTGTTCCGAAGATACTGCTCTGATCAACCAATCATCTTGGTAGGGGTAGACGTGGATCCCTTCCCTCCTTAGACTTGCAGCCACTACCGACATTAGTTTGGTGAAGACCCTCAGGCAGAGGTCAGCCCAAATGGCAGAACTCGAAATTGATAGTGAGAGTTGCCAATTGCGAACCTCAGGTATTTCCTGTGTTTGAGATGGATTGGCACATGGAAATAAGCATCCTGAAGGTCTAGAGATACCAGCCAATCCTGAAGCTGGAGGGCCTGAAGGATCTGAGAGAGAGTCACCATCTTGAACTTGTCCTTCCTGAGGAATTTGTTCAAATCTCATAAGTCCAAGATGGGTCTCAGTCCTCCGTCCTTCTTCGGTACTAGAAAATAGGAGGAATACCAACCCTTGTTCCTCTCTGCTACAGTTCTATGGCACCTTTCTCTAGCAGGTCTAGAATCTCCTGTGAAAGGAGCGGATCTGGAAACTTCAAAGAGTTGTTCCCCGGTGGATGACTCTGAGGGGTGCGTAGAAAAGGCAGGCAGTAACCTTGGGCAACTGTCTCCAATGCCCAAGCATCTGACGTAATAGCCTGCCATTCCGTCAGATGTTGAGTTAACCTGCCCCCTACTGGTGTCTTGTGAGGAGAGACCTCAGAGTGGTTTAGAGGCGGCTGACATAGATGCCAAGGGCAAGGAGGCACCTGCTGCTGCTGCAGCTTTTGTACTTTTAACCCGTCCACCGCGGGTGAATCGTTTTTGGCCCTTTGAGCCGGCTGTCCTCTGCCTTTTCCGAATGCGGAATACAAGCGAAACGACTTACCTCTCCAAGAGGTTCCTGAGGGGCGATACGGAGTTTGACAGATTGCAGCTCCAAGAGATTTTGATGCTCCCCTGGATGTTTGTAACTTATCTAGATTGCCATCAGCCTTCTTACCAAACAAAGAAGTGCCGTCAAAGGACATATTCAAAAGTCTGGCCTGTACATCTGGAGCAAAACCAGACTTTCGCAACCACGCAAATCTGCGGATTGTAGTACTTGCCGCCATGGCCTTGCTGATACTGTCAGCAGAATCAATGCCAGTTTGAAGGGACTCACACATTGCGTCTTTAACATCTTTATTGATGTTCAGAAATGTTTCCCTTTCCTCTCCTTCCGGGAGACAGTCAGCCGCATATGAAGCACACTACCAAAGTGTATGGCTGAATCTTGTGAGCGTGCAAGTAGCATTAATGGATTTAAGCGCCATGCTACATGCTGAGAAGACCTTTTTTGACATAGCGTCAAACCTTTTATCATCCCTGTCTTGTGGAATAGTAGGGTATGCAGATCTACTGTTCGATGAAGTTGCTGCTTGTACAACCAAACTCTCTGGGGTTGGATATTTGCTCAAATATTCAGGGTCAGAAGAAGATACCCTGTATTTGGCAGATAGTTTTTTGTTAACTGCCGGGATAACCTCAGGGGTTTCCCAGTTGACAGATATTTTTCTCTGCAATGCAGTATGAAAGGGAACCACAGGATCTTCCTGTGGGCCTTTTAGTAAAATGTCCGTAAGATCATCTTGTTGAAAAGAAGGTGAAGGTGTAGACCACCCCATGAACTCTATTATTCTGGCCATTAAGACCCTATAAGGGGTCTCAGCATGTTCCTCATGGTCTGGTTTAGCGAATTCTACTTCTGGAGAAGTATCTAAACCACTTGCCTCATGCAAAGAGTCTTGAAGGTCCTTCAATCTATTCTCTTCAGAGATAAATTCCTTTGGTATAGGGTAGTGGTCCTCTGTAACCCAAAGGGTCTTTCATGGTCAGAATCCTCCCCTTCCTCATATATAGAGGACAAAGCTCTGAAATAATCTGACCTTGGGTATGGTTTAAAACCAATTTCTAAAGCAGAAGGGGCCAAACTTGTAGTCACCGGTTGAGAAAACGGCAAAGTTGTCGACACAGAAGTCAAAGGCTTTGATGAAAACGAAAAAGGCGTTGAAAAAGTATGAAGAGGCCTCGAAGAACTCGAGAGGATCAGGATCCTACTCGGAGTCGTTGAGGTTATCGATGACATCCTCAAGGTAATGGTCGAAGCCCTCGGTACGTCTACTGACAGAGATGTAGTAACAGCAGTAGGTCTGTCCTTTATCGGTGTCGACAGCGGCGTCGAAGACGGCGTCGATTCGACCGATTTGTGTGTCGACGGGCACTTCGATAAAGACGTCGATGACACAGATTTATGAGTCAAAGGAACCTTTGATGATGGCGTTGATGACGCGGTCCTACTGTTTTTGCTCGAGGGTTCATGACGCTTTCCGGCAGTTTCTTTCGCCGGTTGCAACGACTCGCAGCATTTAGATTTTTCCGGTCTTTCACCCAGGCTATCACCTTTAGCCGTCTCCGAGGGGGTCGAGGCTGCTTTCTCGAAGATGATAAGCATTTCTTTTTTCAGAATTCCTCCCACTTAGCTGGAGAGCTGTGTTTCGTGGGGCAGGTGACCCTTTCCGGGGAAGTGAAAGAAGACAAAGAAGAGGGAGATCTACGACGCCTCTTTTTCGAGTGTTTAGATCTCAAAGACTGATGGGAACCGCTTCGAGACCTTGAGCGGGAATGTTTCCCATAACGCCGAGGAGACGAATGTCTCGACTCTGCCGAGGAAACTTTCGAAGAAGTAGAAGTTTTAAGAGTCTTACCTCTTTCTAGCTTCCCCTTATGCTCCTTCAAGTCTTTTGCCATCATGGACATAGAGTCCTCGCATTCCGAACAGTGATGTTCTGATCCCAGGCACCACAAACAGATCCTGTGAGGATCCGTCAACGCCATTTTCTTCTCACAATCTCGACACTTTTTGAAGCCGGACCGTGGGGTCGACGATTCAGAAGAGGAAGCCATCGAATGAAGAAGATATCTTCGAGGAATAATAAGAATATACTTGAATAAAGAAATGAGCAACACGATTCCGAGGCCCACGAAGCACGGAAAAACGGAACTGAGCAACGGGCGCTGCGCTAGTCTATTTATACACACGATGATGTTGGTGCCGATACGGAGGCTGTCGAGGGACAACAACTCAAGGGACGTCGACGCGCAGCGCCCTCCACTGAAAAAAAATTCCGAGGCCAGGAAGCTGGAAGTAATCTATCAAGATAAGGAATACGTCGGAGGACACAATCCCTTCGAAAGATGGGTTTTCAAAATGTACTGCACAATCATTGCACCAACATCTCGGTGGCAGAAGGGAGAGGTGTGCAGATCTTATTAACTCAAGATCAAGGAATAACACAAAGAGTGGTTAAACAACAGCAGTGCTTTGAAAATCTCCAATCTCTGCACCCCAATCCACTGAAAAGTCAGACAATAATGATAATGATGAGATACATGATAAAGACAAAGTGGATGATCCATCAGAATCTAGAAGCAATTATGTATTGCAGCTGTATATCAGCAATACTGAGGAGGCTGAGAATGACTCCACAAATGCAGAGGCTGCAGTATTTTTTTTAACTTTGTTTATTGTTAGCAAACACAGTTGATTACAATAAATCACTCATAGTGCACTTTGTCACAGTTGGCAGTATTTCACAGCTTAACAGTCATCAGGAGTACATAATACTCGCAGCGCTACATAATCTTTCCATTTCCTTTTCCAGCATGCATCCCATATCAAGGAAGCCTCTGTTATGTCTTTCTGGGCTATTGCCCCATACCCCAAAGAGGAAACCCATAGGAGATTGTTCTAGTGAACTACCTACAACTTTGGTCATATCTGGTCCCAAAATTCTAAATATCTAAGGTGTTAGGTAAATTCTTCTAAACTCCAACTAGTGTGGCACTTCACAAGACTGATCTCTTGGTATTAGGCACCCAACTCTTAATATAGGCCTTTACACAAGTCGGTAGAGTGGCTGAGCAGCCAAGCTTATTTTAGGAGGAAGTTATGTGTGCTGTAGAGCAGTACAAAGAAATCAGTTAATATAAGGACCAAAGAAAACACTTACTCACTTAAAGTTATATTAAATATAGGTATTTATATATATACAAGTCACACAAGCAAATCTAAAATGCAGCAACTAACAATAACATTTAATGTAAAATGGAATCAAATTATAGTAGGAACAATGATGCAGGTGAGTCACTTAATATACGTTTCATATGCAGCACACTGAATGACATCAATTAAGGTCAGTAAAACACTTAAAAGTATCACCTTTGCAGAATTGACTGAGGGAAATAAAGGTTATACAGAACGCAAATAGCAACTGTTAATAACAAGTACACTCTCCCAGAAGGAATTTAGCTAGTCTGTTTCCTAACTATAAAAGTCTTCACAATTAAAGTCTATGGAGGAACCTTTGGGAAACCAGCAAAGTCAAAGTCAAATGGGCAGCACCAGTTCTAATTTATATTTTCAGAGGAAAGGTTAACTAACCAGTCACTGGTTCATGAAGAAAACACAGGAGCTCAAGAGGAGCCATCCTGATAACACACAGGCTGTAAGACCTGTACAGAAGAGTTGAGGTAAACTCCAAATTTAAGAAAAAGAGCACCGAAAATGGCACAAAGTAAGTAAGTACAACCCAATCCACATAGTACCTTTAAAGTGAAGAAGAAATTGTAGCTGGCTTCCTTCTAGGTGCACGGTGAAGTCCCTGATTGCTGCTCCCTGGTCGTGGGGTTTCTGTGGCAGCACTCGGGAGAAGTGGGGGTTAGCAGCATTGGATTCAGGCCATTTCAGTAGCTCTTTGTGGTTTTGGCACCTTTTCCTCAGCGCCCAGAAGAAAAGAATATCACCAGTTGGATTCTCTTCAATTACTCTGTCCTAAACTCTGGTGAGGTGACGGTTGGTAAAGGATTCCTGCCTGTGGAGGTCCACACGGATGCCTGCAAAGTTTCAACTGGGTTTGTTCTTCCGAAGATGATCCACTTGATAACGGCCCAGATACCCCAGGTATTGGCGTTCTGCATCCCAGGAAAGTTGCAGGACATCAGGGGATGGCACAAAATGAAGAAGTTCTTGAGGCTAGTTGGTCACACCAGCCTAAGGGAGGAAGTCAACCTAGGCGGATCTTCCCTGTCGATTTGAAAATAGGCTTCACCAGTGCTTCTGCGGTCCTGGAAGGTGCTGCTGGCTTCTCTGCTTGCCTTCTGCTTTGGATTTCTTGTTATTTTGGTCGACTCTGCCTGTGGTCTAAAAATCCTCACCTTATATGCTGGAACTTATTAATTCACTCCCTTGGAGCTGTCAATCACTTGGGAATTGGCTGTCCTGCAGGACAGTCAGCCACCCAGTTTGAAATGGTTTCAGCCAGGCACACCTATAAAGAACAGAGAGGTTTCGGGACCCTCCCTCACTTCCTGCTTTCCCAGACACACTGGAGCCTGGGCAGGCTTCAGGGATGAAGCCCGCCAAAGGCAAAACTCACAAAGGACTCCAATCTGTTCTAAACGGTAGTTGAAAAGCTCAGAAAGAAGTGACAAACGAAAAATGGCAACAAAAAAAGACAAGGACCATTTTGAGATAATGGTCGCCCATGGGAACTGTACTGCAGCTGAGAAATCAGCCTGCTAGTAACCGGCACACAAGGTAGTACAAAGTAACCACTGTCACCAGCCATTTGAGTTAGTCAGTGTAACAAAAAGTTACATGATGAGTGGGAGAAGGAGTTAAAATGTAAGGACACTCACATAAGGTGGTGTGTCCTGGTCCCACTAAAGAAAAGGTTAGTAAGATACAAGTTATCTTACTATTCTTGGGAACTGTAGTTCTCACATAAAAATGGGTGCTGGGTGTCACCAAGCAAAAAACAGATGCCTGTATAAAACACATGGAGTTTAGATTCGTGCCAGGCCTGCCCTCTTTTGGGCTATACTGTGGAGGCAGCGCGGTCTCGCGAAATATCAGAATGCAGTACTCAATCTTTTGGCTATGGTGAGAGGTGAAAATCTACAGTGGGTTTCCTATGTTAAGTCATTCTTCCAGGATATGGATTTACCTGAGTTATGACTGAACTCTACAAACATAAGCCCAGCCATTTGTGTGACAATAAAAGAAAGGTCCAAACAGATGGGTAATGAACATTTGTTGGTGGATGCTGCTGCCCTCAAATTGGGCCTTGACTACCTCGAACTAAGGCACACTGTGGGCTACAAACAATATTTGGACCTGATTTACCCAGCGTATGAAAATGCACTGTATTTGCATATCTGATTGGGAACCATCCAGCTGGCAGTAGTCATGCAAAAGTGGCTTTCCGGCAATACAAGCATCAGCCCACTTTGTAAAGAGGGTAACGAGACACTTATGGACTTTTTGCTATTTTGTAGCGGATCCGCCGCCCTCAGAAAAATGTATCCCCCTCCCCAAGGACAGTGGCTAAAAGTCGGCAAAAGTGAATGCGATGAAATTTATGGGTCAGGAGTTTGGACATTCATATTGTTAGACCAACTGCACATTACAACCATAGGGTTTGGATGTTAAGAGCCAAGTCCCTAACAAAACAATCAAGTATTAATAAGGCAATGTAAGAGAGGCTGCAAGTTGTTGATTTACCTCCAATTCTGTCCTATTCACTGTCATGACAACTGAAAAATGAACTTTACGTATTCACCTGCAAAATCGTATTGTTATTTTAAGAATAACTTTGTGGTTTTTAGATATATTAACAGTGATGAAATGGTTGTTTTATCCTAATTATATGTACATTTATGGTTGACTAACCGAAATAAAGTTGATGATGATGATGATATGGCGTTTACCAGGCTCCATAAAACAGTAGAAAAAAAGCCCAGTCAGAGAAAAAGAATGAGTGAGTGATAAAAAGTCTGACTCAGGAGATTAAAATTAAAAAAAAAGTCCAGAGTCCAGCAAAAGTGCTGGGGGTCTCTCAGGTTAAAGCACAGAAACTGAAAATTCTCCCTAACATAGGGCAATTCCACAGCATGTGTAGGTAACCTGCATTATCACTTCTACAGCGTGGGCAGAGGCCATCATTATCTGAATATTTTTTTTTAGTTTGTAGGGCATGTTATGAAGACTATTGAGGATCTTATAGTTGGATCCATTTGAACCTAGTGCCCCTTGAAACAGATCTGGTAATTGAACGCATATTTCTCCAAGTGCTGTCTGTAATTTCGATTTCCACTTCCAGTTTCAGGGCCCATGCCCAGTAGGAATTCTCCACAGTTTTAACCACTTATAATAGGGATGAAATGTGTCCATTTTTGAAAGTAGGTGTCGCCACGCTAGAAGTGTCGTCTGTACTGGGTCATATACTCATTCTTCCTTATAACCCCTATTGAGGAATAGTGTTCTAGGTCTGCATTGGCTGCTGCTACGTGCTAGATTTTAACGTGCAGCTGAGTGTTCTCTTACACAAATCAATAGGATAAAAACTGCACTTGGGCAGCAATCCAATACAATTACAAATGTGTCGCTGCAAACCCCCCTCCATGATAAAGTTGTGTCATATCTTCCCACTTTTTCCGGACTGTTTCAGTGTGTCACAAAAATCGGGACATCATGACATGTATATTTGTAAAGAATCCCTTTGCCAGCCATATGGGCACGTTGACAAACATTTAGTGCAGCCTGGGGAGAATTATGGTTTCCATTAATGCAAGCCTACCAACGGGTAAAAGTGGTATATGTGCCCATGTATTCAGCTTGGTTGTCACATATTCTTCATGTATGCGATAATTGTTAGGGAGTAGTGGTTCTTTCCCTCTGGATATGATCACTCATAAGTATTTAAACTGATCTGCCATCCATTTTAGGGGATATGCATCATGTGGTCTAGCAGTGGCATCCGTAAGTGGAAAGATTTCCCACTTAGTGTAGTTCACTGTAAAACCTGAAAATTCCCCAAAGTGCATAATGTCTTCCATAATGGAGTCTAGATTTCGCTTTGGATCTCTGATGTATAACAAAACATAATCCGCGTAAAATGAGATAATCTCTGGGTAAAAGGTAACATATATTACACATTTTTAATGGCATTCTCTGATTAGATCTGCCATGGGTTCAATTGCCAATGCAAATTAAATAGGTGATAGAGGGCAGCCTTGTTGTGTCCCTCTCTCCAGTTCGAATGATTTAGATAGAGTGTGTTTACCAGGACTTTGGCTTCTGGGCCTCTGTATAATGATCTGATGTAATGAACCATCCGGTCCCCTAGCCCAAATTTGGTCAATGTACCATGTCCAAGGCCTTCTGTGTATCTAATTTGACTACCACTGCAGCGGCCTTAGATGATATATGGGCCACTACATTGAATACACATCGTATATTCAGGGCAGTGGGCCTACACAGTATGAAGGCATCAGGGGCAGTAATCGATTTGGAATAAACTTAGCATATATTTTGGTGCGGGTAGTGGATCGGTGAGAGGCCGTGTGTGCTGTTGGTCCGGCTTATGTGTTGTTGCAGTGTTGTGAAGTGCGTCCGGCTTGTTGTGCGAGAGATGGTTGTGTGAGTTTTTTGAGTGAGATAAGTATGCAGAGTTTGAGCTTATATTGGTTAGTGGGTTACCTGACCTTTGGCATGCTAGCATTTGCAGTTCTGTCCCAGTGTGGTGCCAGTTGACCCCCCACAACTCTATCTGGATGCAGCGCGGGCCAATGTTCAGAACTCTATCCGGGTGTGGGCAAGCCAACATTCACAGTCCCATCCCGATGCGGCGCAAGCTAGCGTCTAGAGATCTGTCCAGGTGTGGGCATGCTATCATTCGCATTCCTATCTGGATGCTACGCAGGCTGGTGTTCACAATTCCAAGTGTGGCACACGCCAACATTCAAGTTTTATCTAGGCGCGGCATCTAACTCGCATAATTTCTTCGATGGTGAACAGGGCATTAATCTGGTCTTTTGCATGTTCGGAAAGTTTGGATATGGGAATATCTTCTAGTAACGTATGAATACTCTTCTTTGGGAGTACTCGCCCTGTATAGTGTCACATAAACGTTTTTAAAAACTGCTGTGATGTCACAGTAGGCATAACAGATTGCGCCCTGGTCGTCATGGATGCTGGTCACATTCTTTTGCCCTTTTTCCCCCTGTATCAGTCTCCACAGGCCCTGTCCTGGCCGCTCCCACTCACTATATTTCCTAGCCGTCATAGGTTTTGAAAATGATTTAGTATCCCTGGCAGCATGCTGTCTAAATTGCTCCAGGTTCGTACGTATGTCTGCTAATGTCTCAGGGCACAGTTTGATGGCATATCTATTCTTGAGATCTTTAAGCCTATTGTTAGGGAGATTTATAATGTTTATGCTTCATGCCCTCTCTTTGTGAGCCCCCCAGCACGTGTTGCTGGACTTCTGGCCCTTTTTCTGAAATCCTGAATGAGTAGAGCCTTTTTCCACTCATTCATTCTTATTGGCTCTGCCTTTTGCAACTCTATTCTTTGTATTGTACCTATCCTATGGAGTCTATTTTCCTCCGTAACTCTTATCTGTATATCACTATTGGGGTACACAGTTCCAAATGGGCAGTGTTGCTGGGGACCATTAGGGTCCTCCTATGATATTATTTTTCTTTATCCTAACTACAGTTCTTAAGGATAGAGAGATACTTAGCACAATCTCATTATTAGTTAAAGAGGAATCCCAGTAGTTAGTTATCCACTAGAGCGTGGAATTGAAGAGCTACTCTGTCTATACCCGGGAGGGGAAAACATAAATATATACTAGGAGACAGAGTTCAATAACAGGTTGAACACCACCATCAGGTATCTAAAATATTTAATAAATCTTTAATACACAAAAGTTCTAAATCACATCACTAATATCAAAGCATACATTCCTATACATAAACTCTATTAAGATCAACATCTAAAGAAGAAAGGATTTCGTCAATTTCCAACAAATGGTATGGTAACACATAGATATACATTACATTCAGCAAATCAATAGCTATGTAGTACAGTTTCTGATTATTGTTTGATAACATCAGTTGGTCTAGTCCTGTAAACATCCAGGACGTTGTCTCGATATGTTTCTGTTCTTGGTAGGTTTACTCAGAAAACTTTCATCAGGAGAGTTAATAAAAATCACAAAAATCCAATTTAAAAGCATACACTGTTATGTCAGTGGAACAGTATAGAGTACGTGTGCAACCTGTAGATAAAACAGAATGAGAAGGACAGATAAGGAGCTTGGAACTAGCTAGAGAGTATCTGTCAAATTCCCCTAAGTGGGAAAATAGAGTACCAAGCGATAGGTTATAATTACCTTTCGTGATGCTAGTGGGGCTCACACCATAAATCAATCAGGTTGTAGTCAGCCAAAAATAGCTGGAACACTGTAATAAATACAAGAGAAACCTAAATCAGTGTTTCTCGAAGGAGCTAAAAACTGGGCTTGAGAGGTTCCATAGTTACAGTCAAGAAGAAGTTTTTAAAATGGTGCTCACCTGACAAAAAATCAGAAAATGAGCTGTACGATGAGTCGTGGCAGAAAGAGTGGTGGAGCTCTTGAAATGGCTCTACACTTGAAGAGCTGTGGCCATTACTTGTAAGTAGATAGGTCTGTTTGACGGCCAGAGGCGTATATACAGCGAGAAAAAGAGGCATACTCCTAAATGTAGTGTGATCGCTAAACACTTAATGAAACTCAATATTTAATGAGGCAGAGTACCTTCATAAAAAGAGATAAGTGGATAATCAACATATCTGACTAAATATAGGTGACATTATTGCAAAAAAGACCGTAGCATATTAGGAGCACTGTGTCCATATTACTAATGCAAAATGTGGCCTTAGGCGTGTGCGGGTGTAAGCACACCCGAAAAAACCCAGAGCCCAAGAGTGCAGAGGAGTGCTAGCCCAGTGTAGGAGGGGGCACGTATCTATATAAATAGCGCTAGATGTAATACAGAAAAAAATGTGCAAAATCGGGGTAGTGCGACACCCGCGTGGTAGAACTATAAAGTGTAAAACCGTAACGCTTACAGCTTGGTTTGACAGCCTAATAGGCCTGTAATTATAAAACTAACTGCAGTGGCTCGCAAAATATGGGACATCCACAGGTGTCCTTGGTACACGTCTGCGTCTATAGAAATTAAAGCAGTGGGTTATGCATAACTGTGCAGCCCGCGTTCGTTGCTAATAGCTGCTGCAGACAGGTGTTGGCGTGGTGCGGCGTGTACATACCTCGACGGCATTCTTCCCGATCGTGGATAATGTAACTGCTTCTAGTGCAGTGCTTTTTCTCTTCGCCAGCATCTCTAACAGGGGCGCGTTACAGTAGCACAGTGTGTATATTGGTTACTATGGTGATCATGCGTGCTTGCGCTCGAAGCTCCGAACGTCAGGTTACAAGGTCAGAAAATAGGACAGCCATATTGGAACGAGTCGAATCATTGTAAATACAAGTAACTCGAGTCCTTAAAGTGACATTATGTTAATGTTGATCACAAAGGTGATCTAGTGAATCAGCGCTCGAGACTCCGAAAGTGAAACTGCGACTTTGGAAGAAACGATCTGCCAGAATAGGATGTGTCTGGTAAAAGAACACACGAAACATTGGAGTCAGGCTAAATGATCTTCATTATTATCATACTGGCCACGCCTCAAGGGAGTCAATGAGAAAAACAAGGCAAATATGCACAGGAGAACAGGGTGACACATGAAGCCCTCTTAGTAATACAGTACAGGAAAGAGGGGATCTTCATTAGGTGTGTTGCTTGCCTACAGATGCCAGCTGGTGTCTATTGGACACTAGGGCTACTGGTCTATAATAACATAGTGTATAGGTATAGGGCTAGTGTGCAACAAAGGAGATGGTATAAATATGGCTCATCCCTCACTAGTATGTCACACTGAAACACTATCAACCACATATAAAATGCCCATTGGTAAAATGTAAATCCCATCATGTTGTACAAATCAAC
Source organism: Ambystoma mexicanum (assembly GCF_040938575.1). Classification (NCBI taxonomy): domain Eukaryota; kingdom Metazoa; phylum Chordata; class Amphibia; order Caudata; family Ambystomatidae; genus Ambystoma; species Ambystoma mexicanum. The sequence goes on from NC_090934.1 coordinate 898,156,322, forward strand.
TTAAATATCCGTTAATTTCAGGGGTACGGTACCATACATGAAGCGATTGATGGTTAGTCATACATATTATGGGACCCAATGGAGGACTAGACCTATTCTGATTATTTATCTTCAATATTAACATTACATGGCATATGGTAACTTCATAATCAAACATTTGGGTTCCGTATAGTCCAAGACACAATGCCTGTTAGCTAGAATACATATTCTAATTCACATAGATTTTGTAACACTAATGTACTTTGATTCTAAGTTTACATGGCATAAGTTGTCTACATAATTAGACTTCATATCTAATAGAAGCAAATAAGTATTAGATTGAATTTGGTATTTGATTCTAGGAAGCACGTAGTACATAATCATTGGCAAATTGTATGCCATTCAACAGAGTCATTCAGACCTCTAGTATCACTTTGTAATCGGAAAATCATTTCTTGTTCTTTCCTTAGAAGTCTATTTTCTAAATGTTGTGGGTTGCCACCTGTTAGTGACAAAAAGTATAGTCCAGGTAAAGTCTTCGTATTCATGTTTGGCCTGGATAAAGTGCTTAACCATTGGTGCATTGTCAGTTTTGTTTTTAAGACAGCTCCGGTGTTCCATGATCCGTACTTTGATTTTACGTATGGTTTTGCCCACATACATCAGGCCACATCTACATTTTATTAGGTAAACCACATAATTGGTGTTGCAATTAGTTAGGGTTTTTTGTGTCCATGGTTTGGAGAGTCCTACATCGATCTCTTTACTTACTTTACCTACAAAAGTAGATGTTGATCTTAATAGAGTTTATGTATAGGATTGTATGCTTTGATATTAGTGATGTGATTTAGAACCTTTGTGTATTAAAGATTTATTAAATATTTTAGATACCTGATGGTGGTGTTCAACCTGTTATTGAACTCTGTCTCCTAGTATATATTTATGTAAGCACAATCTCACCTTTGGTAAAAGCCTGTACTACACAGTTATGTGGTAGCAGTGGCTGAGAGGCCAGACTTATTTCAAGAGTATGTGAGCAGTAGAAGATGTTACACAAAGGACTTGCAATCACAGTAGTTCAAGCAAACACTATTCAAGGTTTCTTGGTAAAAGAATATACATTTATTTACACAGTCAGTTGGAAAACATTCCACTAGTAAGAAGCAGCTCAATATGAAACTATAATACACTACAGTTCACAACCAATACGTTTCTGAACAAGTTAAGCTCCCCTGAAGGGGGAGCAAAATGGCACTTCAGTTACTTTCAAAAGGGGTAAAAAGACAAAGGTTAAAAGCGTTTAAGCACAAATACTTTCAGAGGCAGGGCAAATAGTTTCAGTCACTATAAGAGGCAATTCAATTCAATAGGCCTGGGCCAAAGTCAATGGTTCATCGTCTTGTATAGCATAGCACAGTTCTGGTAGTAAACAGTTAAGTCTTTGCCAATGTTCTTAGAAGTAGTTTGCCAGAAACAGAGTTATATGTCGGTTTAGGAGCGAACAAGACTCCCAAGTTGGGAAAGTTTCACAAACATTCACTGCGGCACAAAGGATTTCCATAATGCATTTGCACAGTACTTAAGTATGAAGAAAAGCTGTAGCTGAGGCAGTTGTTCCTCACAGTTCCTGCAGATCTTGCTGTTCCTGAGCTTCAGTCATTGGGACAAGAAGGAGGACATCGGGAGTTTCCTGCACTGCCCATGGAAGAGGCCACAAGCTTGGCAAAATGTCAGTTTTAAGGCGTGAGTGCCTTAAAGTCCACAAACTGGTATCCTTCTCACTGGCTATCCGGTTTTCAACAGCACTTTGATGAAAATTCGACCAGTATTGAGACGGTATCCAGGTGGTTTACGTTCCCACCAGCTCAAGGGAAGAAGTTGTCCATGAAGGAGCTTCTCTGTCGATGGAGTTTCGGGCAATTCGGACCTGCAGCAGGGCTTCACCGGGCAAACCAACGGTCCAGGAGTTGCAGCAGTCGTCTTCCTTCAGCTCGTCTTCAGTTCTTTCGTTCCCATGGTCGACTCTGCCTTTCAAATCCCAGAGACCTGTTTTTGAACAGTTTTCTCCCATTCATTCCAGCCTAGCTGTCACTCACCCATCAGGGTGGCTGTCCTTGCCGGACAGTCAGCCAGCCAATCACACCAGAGTGCATTCAGGTCTCCTTGGAGACTAAGCACGGGGAGTTTCGGGCACCTCCCACACATCCTGTCCACCCCAGACACTCAGGCGCCAGAGGAGGGCTTCCGCACTGAAGCCCACCAAAGGGCATCGAACAAAGGGACCAAACCTGGTTTGGCACGCAGAGTTAATCACAAGAAGGACCTTTCCTAAAGGAAACGGCAAAAAAAGATGACCAGAGTCTGTTTTTACAGAGACAGAGGTTTTTACATGGGCGCCATTTTGAAAAACATGACCTGATTTTTAGCTACTGGTGTTCGCGGTTGGGAAAAATCATGGTAGTTCGTTCTAAAACCACTGCCACCAGCCATTTCAAGAGGAAAGGGTAGCATTTGACTGTTACATGAGTGTTTAGACACAGGGGATGCTAAGCAACCCCACCAGCACTCTATAGGAAGATAGTGTGTGCTGGATCTTTGAATTTAAAAAGACTAGCAAAGTCAATTTAACTTCACATGCTCTGGGAGACAGTAGTCAGTCCCAGAGAAGGTATTTAAACCTTGGGGAGTCTGAAAGACACCCCTGTACCACTGCACTGAAGGTGCTGTGTGACACACAAGAAAAAGATGATGCCTATGGAGTTGTTTTAAAACTCCATATCCAAAGAACACAAAAGTAAAACACACATCAAAATACATGAAAGAGTGGGAAAAAAGGCTCACAATCTTTCCAGGAAAAAATTCAAATCCTAGAATTCCATCAAAGTTGCTGGGGTCTCAAAGGGTAAGGGAAATCAGCACATTTTTGAGAATTCTCCCTAACAGGAACCCTTGGGTGTTCCCGCAGAGGCTCCAGAGTGTCTGGGCAGGCGGGAAGTGGAGGAGGAGTTTTCCACCCCCTGTCCTTTTTCTGACAGAGTGCCTGAATGGAACCAGCTCCCACTGGGGGTCTGGCTGTACTCATTGGACAGACAAACGTCCCTTTCTGTAAACTTCTGAGGAGGATTGCAGAGGAGCGAGTGCTGGAACTGTATAAAAGGTGAAGCTAGTTCAGTGAAAAGCAAATAGACTACTGGAAGCTGAAGTAACCGAAGAAAAAGACGACCAGTGCCCCTTGCAGACCCTTTGCAACACCGTGAAGTGAACACTGCTGTCTTGACCCCGTTTTCTGTGTGACAGAAGAACCTTTAAAAGGATGATTCCTTCCCTTTGACCCATGACGAATTTTGATTTGAACCATCTCCCGAGGTCCTGTGAGTTTCCATAGCTGCGGAACCCTTATGCTGCCAATTTCAAGTACATCGTTGTGGAAAGTCTGAATCTGTCCAAGTCTTTGCTGAGCCCTCAAGGATACTCAAGATACCCAATCCAACTCATCCAGACCCGCTCATCAGAGAGTGGGACGGCAGGAGCCAAAGAAGATTGACCGGGCAAATTGCCTCCTTTGTTGGTGCTGCAGAAAAGGTGCCAAAACTGCAGAGTGACCAGAGAATTTGATGAAAGCTTTGTCAGAGGTCCTCCTTGAGAATGTTGCTGAAAGATGCCGTCCATTGTCCTGCCTTTCATCATCAGACCGAGGAATCTGGAGGTAGGGTCCAGAGCTGCAACATTGCTGATCATCCAGCACAAACATATTCTTCAAACCGAAGGTACTGTGGGGAAAAAGATATTGCTTACCGTATGCCAGAAAATCATTCCAGAGGATTGGAGTGCACATAGAGGTGTCCAGAGCAACCCCCTCTTACCTCTGACTCAAGCCGCTGCATGTGTCCCTTTATGAAGTCCTTTAACAGGGTCTCCAACGTTGGTAAAGACTTCTTGTATCTTATTTTTTTATTTATTGTGCATTTGTAAGGCACTTATACAGCAAGCAAAGGAAGGGAACATGGGAATGAAAAACAGATACGACAAGGAAAAATAGAGGCGGACCTACTAGGCCTGAGCATTTAGAACGTGCAAGCGCAGAGAGAGAGAAGGGAGGAAGGGTTGGCAGATAAGTGCACAGTATGGGTCAAGATGGATATCTAACTCCTAGTGGGCAGACGTTTAGGAGGTCACCATAGTTTAGTGGAACCGTTTAATCTTCTGGACAAAGCAGACCAATCTACGGTAGCTTGGCAGGCGGTCAAGACGTCCCAGGAGGGGTGAGAGCGATCGGAAGCCCAAAATGAGCACACACAGTTAAACTCCACAGAATATGCTTCAACAAGTGTATATAAAAATGCATATAAATGTATTATAGGACTTGATAATTAAACATAAATACACCAAAGTAATATCAAACAGTCACCACACATGCCTTTCACTATTTACCATATATACAATTATGTTTCGCCTAATGCGGTAAAGGGGAAAACACAACCACAACCTGCAACAGAAGGGTAAGTTAACACAAATAAAGCATTAGGCAGTTATTCAGAGTCGATCCCTAAATTAAGCATCAAGTGGGTATCCTTATGCTCCAAATTACATTAGTGCATTGAAAACATGAGGCTTTGCATTACGAATGAAAGCGGATCCTCTTCAGGGAGCTGTAGCAGTCCAGGAAGAGACTTGAGGTGATGAAGAACGGTGTACTACTATTCGAGGAGGGTCTATCCTTGCAGGTAGAGCGACTTTCGAGGTTTGGGAATAGCTAGGGAGTGCCGGCTAGCCCACCTAAGGTGAGTATCATTTTAGGGATTCTCATGCGTAAAGAATAATGGCTATGCCAGGGGGCCACCAGTAAGTGATGCAAGTACTCACCGACCCTCGACAAAGTCCGGGCCAAACTTTACCAGTCTAGGCCAGGTCGCTTGTAGGTTCAACCCTGCAGTTATACGTCGCTCCGGCTCTCAGTGGGTGCGGGACTGGACGTTCGTCCATGGCGGGACAGTAGCCTTTCTCCGGTCTCGATGAAGAAAAGAGGATAGTTCCAGTGCAGCATGTCTCAGGGCACAGGGGGGCAGATATTCAAGGCTCCTACAACAACCGTCACCACAGCAGGGCAACACAGGATCGCAAATGCTTGCAGCATGGCGCACTCTCTTAAATGACGACCCAGAGGAGTGAGGACTATGAAATTTGGCAGGAGAGGGCCAAGTACCACAAGTTGGCCATTCCTTAACTCTTGAGGGTCAATTTGGGACGGCAGCACTCCTAGGCGATACCCCGAGTTCAAACTGGTCAGATCACTGGATTGCCAAGAACACTTCCGAAGAGGCTCTATTGGAGGGTTATCAGGAGATGCCAAGAGTAGTTGCTCCCACTAATACAAAGGGTCGAAGCGCCCTTGCAGGTTTTCAGTTATCGATGTGAAATCAGGGGTCCGATGGGACAACAGCTGGCTCAGGGTACCAAACCTTCCAGCACGTCTCTGGTGGTCCCACAGGTCTGCTTTAGCATTTCAGAATACTTAAATCCTTCTGTATTTCGGTGTGAAATTCAGGTGATCGACCTGGAATGGGTGCAAAGCCCCTTCTCTTATCCAAGATTTGTTTCACACTCTAACCTGGGATAACCAATCAAAGATCTGCTCTCTTGCATTCACGCCAGCCAAGGGACAATCATGGTCCACAGTGGTTCCAGTCATTCAGGCAAAGCGACAAAGTGGCCAACGGACATAACAAAAGACTTTGTGGCATGGCCATTTCCGGCACTGGCCACAGTCTTGAGCCAAATGCAGTAAGTGCAATATGGTTAGTTAAAAAGAAGTAAAAATATTATAAAAGTAAATTGCTGCCACCAGTTTGTCATAGGCACATTTGTACAATCACAAAAAAATCCTTAGAGGTTGTCTAGTTCCATAAAACAAAGGACCCTAATGCGCGGTTCTGTAAGGTACTTGCCAAATAGATAGAAAGTTACAACATAGTCAAAGATTAAGGGAAGAAAAGTTTCCCAGTACTAACAGGCTGAAGAAGGTGTCAGTTTCCTAATAACAGATGACCAATAGCCCAGAGGAGCGCAGCCCAACACTGTGTTCCACTGAAAAAGGCAGGTTAGGTTAGCCAAACAAAAGCAAAAAGTTGGGGGGTCCATAAATGGAGGGAAGATTGCACCTAAGGGAAATCTTTCCTAACAGTATGCCAGTAAGGAAGTGCTAGAAAAGTACCAGGAGGGAAGTGCCAGGGAGTGAGCAGCTGTAAGTAACTAGGTAAATGGTCAGCTGCATATAGGTAAAATAAGTGGGCAAGGCAAGGGGGAATTTCCTGGTGTACTCTTCCTGCCCTTACGGGGGGTAGAGATGACCTGTCACATCAGGAAGAATGAGGTAATATTCCGGGTCCACAATGACTGCCTCTACTACCTGAAACCCGCTGTCCAGGTCAACACCCTCACCAGAGATCTCTCCACACAGCTGGAGGATGCCGCTGAGATCGCGAAACATGAGTCTTCCCAGGCTTCAGATAGATGGTTGAAGAACAACCTCGCTGATGCCTGTGAGACAGAGGAACAAAAGCAAAAGTTGAAACAGGTGTTTTTAGATTTTGAAAATATCTTTGCTGTGGACTCGGACGACTGTGGTCGCACCGAGATACATTCTACCTCAATTCCCACAGACCCTGGAATAACTCCTGTATTCGTGAAGCAATATCAGTTGCCTCACGCATCTATGCAGTCCCTTACAGAAATTATTAAAAAAAACTAGCATAATCCGTGGGATAATTCGTCCAGTCCACAGTACCTTTAATAATCCGGTACTGGGGATTTTAAAACCAAATGGCCAATGGAGACTTTGCACAGACCTTAGGGAGCTGAACAAACGGGTCCACATGTCCCGATGACCTCTTCCCTACATTGACCAGGGACTGGCCCAGAAACAGGGGTCAAAGGTGTACACCGCCATTGACCTCACCAAGTCAGTAGGGAGGACCAATACACGCTGGCCTTTACCTTTGGGGGGCAGCGGTACACATGGACCTGGACTCTCTTTGGATACATATACTCTGGCAATGAATTCAACATCTTCCTACACAAGGCCATGCCCGACTTGGGTAGAAGGGGTAACGTGGCCTAGGTTGATGATGTCCTGATTAAAAGCTCAACTGTGGAGGAACACATAGCAGAAATCTGCTATGTTCTGACCCAGTTGAAGGTTGCTGGAGCAAAACTGTCCTTCCAGAAGGCACAGTGGTGTAGGACCCGTGTAAACTTCTTGGGACATGAGATCACCCCTGAGGGTCTCTGTCCCAGGTGAAGAAAGTGGAAGCACTACTAAAACTAAAAGACCCCACCACTCTGCATGAGCTAAGGAGCCTTCTTGGACTAACTAATTACCGTAAGAAGTTAATTGAGGATTACGCAGAGGTCACAAGACCATTGGACCATCTGTTGAGGGGGGGTCAAGTGGGAGTGGGGGCTAGAACAAGCTGAGGCAGTAAAACAACTCAAAAGAAGCCTCTACAAGCGCCTTGTCTAGGTAACCCCATCAAAAACAAGGAGTTATTCTTGGAGATGGGATTCTCGAATAGATGCTTAACAGCAGTATTATATCAAAAGCATGACAAGGTCAATAAAGTAATCTCCTATGCAAGTAAGTCTTACTTACTTGTAGAGGAAAATTCAACGATTGTGAGAAGGCACTCCTGGCAACGGTCTGGGCATTGATGAATAATCCCTCGTTCAACCAGGGGGAGCCATCATTGTGGAGACGCTGCACCAGCCTTTGCAATACCTCCAAAGTGACAGAATCTGGCCAGGAAATGTAAATAATTCCAGAATTACTTCCTGGATTCTGTCCATGCAAGGCTTTCCTGTGAAGGTCAGATATGGCCAAAACAAGAAGAGTCCCCTCACGCAAGGATTGGCTGACTTGCATGATTGTGCCCGAGTAAACTGTCTCTAGGACGAAAGTCTCAAAATCCAAGATAACATGGAGGTGTACCTGAAATCCCTGCACCAAGTCTATGAAGAAGACACGTGCAAGGGGATGCCCACAGTTTATGTGGACAGGTGCTCCTACCATGTTGACAACAACAGGGAAAAGGAACTGTTGGCCGGCGTTGGCAATGTCTGGGTGAATGATGCCCTGGAGCCCTCCACTGTGACAGAGTTGATGGCAGTTCATCAGGTCATCCTCACTGCCGTGCAACACCAACTCCACAAACTGGTCAGAATCACTGATTCAGATTATGTCGGCAACGGGTTCGTGGAGCACCTGATCAATTGGAGAACCAGAGGCATTCTCTGTGCCAATAATAAACCACTTAAACATGGAAAGCTCATACAAAATATTGTTCATCTGGTCCCCTCTAATGGGATAACCATCTATTGGAAAAAGTTTAAGGGTCATTCCAGAATAGAGGGACCAGACTAAACTGGAAACAACCTGGCTGATCTATTGGCCAAAACCGGAGCCATCCAGGGGGATATCCTTGAGATCTAGTCCCTGTAGGGGGGAAATCCAGGCCTCTGCTGTCACCAGGTCCCAGACACTTGCTCACAATTAACTCTCAACTGTCCAGTGGAGTAAGGAGATCCCAGATGCTGATTTAATTGCGGCACTAAAAGGGGATCTGATTATTGGGAAATGTTACCAACATATTGAGGACCCTGTGAACTTTCCACTGATGGAAACCAATTAAATTGGGAAAGAGGATCTCAGGGTGTTGATGAAGTTTTCCAAAATGTTGCCAATCCAAGACGGTTTGTTGGTAAGGGGATCCATCTCTGGATGTGACCAGTGGGTGGTACCTACCTCATTCCAATGCCTGATGCTAAGTCACACCCATGACATGGACACAGCTGATCATCGGGGGTTTCACACTACTTTAAAATCTTGAAGGGGGTGGCATACTGGCCACACATGGGGCAGGACCTCGACCAATATTTGAAGGGGTGTCTTGTGTGTGCACAATTTCAGCCAAGTTCACTCACACACCAAGCTCCCCTCCAGAAGAGGGGGATGGCACTGCCTTGGCCAGATTTACAAGTAGATTTCATAGGGCCTGTCATTCGTTCCTCTAGGGGTAACAAGTACATATTAACAGTAATATGCTTGTTTACCAAATGGGTGGAATGTCTCCCGGCCCCAAATTGCAAAGCAGAAACAGCAGCTGCCCTGATGATCAACCGCATCTTCTCGTGCTTTGGCCTTCACCAAAGGTTTGAGTCAGACCGAGGTAGTCACTTCACCAGCAAAGTGATGACAAAGATGTGGAAGATACTTCGGGTAAAAAGGAAACTCCATATTGCATACCTTCGATCCTCTAGTGGGGAAGTTGAGAGGTATAATAAAATAATTGTGAGAATTCTTAAGAAGTTTCTGGCAGACTCTGGGCCAAGTTGGGACATCCGATTACCGCTTGTCCTGATGGCCATCAGACATACACCATCTTCTGCGACCAAAAAGTCTCCATTTGAGCTAATGACGGGATGAGAAATTGTGTTAACTCAGCATCTGCACTATAGAACACAAGAGCAGCCACTGATAAACGCCTCCACAACACATGAATATTTTGAGAATCTAATAAAAACAGCTTCAGCATGCTTTTGTGTACGCTCAGCAGAATCTGGAGAAATCGGCAGAGGGGATGAAAACCCACTACGATTTAAAAACTAAAAAAGAATACCAAGTAGGAGACAGGGTCTACTTGTACAATTTTCAGAGGAACCAGACTAAGGAGAGAAAATTCCTCCCTTCCTGGTGCGGTCCCCTTGAAATTGTAGACAAAATGTCACCTGTCGCCTACAGGAGCCACATCACCAAAGAAGATCTGTCAGAAGAGAAATGGGTCCACAACAATCAGTTAAAACGTCGTCACCCCAGACATACTTTGCAGCTGATTGATGAGCCAAAGGAACATCAAACAGAGGAACCATCGGAAGAATGAGAAGAAAGAAAACACAGAAGGAAGTATGTAGGCACAGAGGTATCTCTATATAACAGGGAGTATTTTTCTTTATTATTATTGTAAAAAGGAAACCAAGGCGTAAAAGTCAAATAGTGTTCTTGTTCTGGGGAGTAATTTGCTTGATGAATTGTAAAAATGAAACCAAGGTGTAAAAATCAAACTGTGTTCTTGTTCTTTGGAGTAATTTGCTTGATGTTATTGTCCAAATATAAGGGAAAAAAACACACAGAAAATTGTAACTGTAAGCAATGTTCCGCGGTTGTGAATCTTCTGGGAATGCTGTCATTTAAATATCCTAAAATCTATTTTTATCTATCTCCTATTAGATAATTAACTCCATTACCTCCTAGCCTGGTGAGGACCTCCCCAGGGACCTGGGAAGGGAAGGAAGGAAAGGGGATGCCACTCCATACCTCTCAACCGAAAGACAGAAGGAAATCCTGGAGTGCCACTCCCTGATGGAAGAGAACTCTATCAAATGAACCCCTCTCTGCCCTACTCTCCCTCAACAAAAAGTCACGGCAGAGCAGGGGGGGGGGGCTATGTGGGGTACATTTACCAGCCCCAACAGAAATTCCCTGCTTCACAAAACTGCATTTCAACATTCATCCAAAAACGGCTGTGCTTTGTCTGCTCAGCACATGTGGGGCGGGATTTTGAACACAGTCACAGCAAGAATGGTTGCATTTTGTTTTCCTTCACTTGAATATAGAGAAAATAACCAAATTCAGAATGGCTCTGCAGTGCGGTTATGTCATTTAAATACTCAAGGCTGTGCAACAAAATGACCTGCAGTTAAGAAGGCATATAACTTGTGCTTCATTTCATTTAAAAATCACACAGTTTGCTACATTAAGAAAACAGCCCTGCATGTGCATTTCATTAAATTGGCAGAAAATAAGACCATCCCTCCCAGAACGGCATTGGTTTACTTCATAAAGTCCAGGAAAAGCAAAGAATTCTGTTTCAAGTCTGCACGGCTTGGATTTACTTTGAAATAAACCAGCACATGCAAATTACTGCCAAGGAAAGTTATAGCGTGGCTCTCTTTCTTGCCTCGTGTCAATTACCAAGAAACTATTTGCAGAATATCTTTGTGTCCAGAAACTGACCATCTCTTTAAAAGCCTTTCTGAAGTTTTTGAACCAATTTCGGATTTTGATTGCTAAGCCCATTTTCTTAGCTGTTTGCCAGTTTGAAGTCTGTGTGAAATAAGAAATTGCAATTCTGCCGCGTGTGATTTTTGTTATATGGTTTTCCTCCCAAAATCCATTTCCTCACCTGTGTTCATGTTACTTTAGTGACACAAATATTTGTCCAAGCGATCATACCACAAGTGTAAACTGATTGATTTATAAAAGTACACAGTAAAATCTGAGTATACCTTTTTGCTCATTTTGAGGGTTTTCATGTTTCGTTTTGTCCTCCCATTCTGGGGAGGTGGGTCAGATTTAAAGAACGATTTTCCTTCTTCTTTATGACTCGTTGCCGCTGCTTTCCATTCACACAGAATTTAGTGAGCAGGTGTTTGGGGAAGTGTTGCAGGGGGAGTGCATAACCTATTTGCCATCTATGATTGTGAAGAAAAATGATTTTGTTGCTATTTCTCTTAAAGGGGTATGTATATTGTGTTAAAGGTTGAATTAACTGTGTTATAAGGTTTTGCAGTTGTATTGCCACACCGTGCTGGCTGCTGCCCTATATTTTTGTTGTGCTCTGATTTTTCATTTGAATTCTCGAAATAAATAAATATGACATTGTTACACACTGGCCTGGTTCATGGTCCATTGCAACACTGGGTATTTGTTAAGGTGGGTGTGAGATGGGTTGGGTGTCTTTAAAAAAAAAACAGGGTTCAGATAAAAATAAAAAGGCGTTTTTTATTGTGCACCACCTTCAGTGTCAGTGGAAGGTGTCCCTGGCTGGAGTGTGCCATGCCATAAAATCTGTTAACCTACTCAAACATACAATCTGATCCTTAGTCCAAATTCATGCCAGGCTTAAGGTCATACACAGGGGTAATATATCTGTGTCTGCACAGGTCGAAGCAGCAGGTGCCATTGGTGGATGGAACAAGAAAGATGGCTGATTTACTTAGTAGCCCTATCTCAGGATTTATATTGTTTGAAATTATGGCACCAACCAGAAGCTAGTAAGGGGATATGGTGGAGGGGGGGGTGATGTACTATTTTGAGAAATCTGAATAGATCCTGAACGCCCACCCATCATATGCTCTTATGCTCTTAAGAGTGGACAACATTCAGTTTGATGAGTGGGCATTCCTGCAATTATGGTATTAATAAAAAATGGTGGGGCAATGGCACATCATTTGGGTACCTAAATGACTGAGGGATCACAAATGTGATTTTATTTGTGTGCATGTTTTTTACCCTTTTCAATGAAACAATTGAAATAAAATCAGGCATAGTGATGTGTGGATGGTGTTAAGTGTATGAGTGTTGTAATTAACCAAAGACCTCTCAAGAGCTAACGGACCTCAAAATCGTCACTCAAGATCACAGGCCTCATGCAAACTTAGACTAGTGTCTGTAAACTCCCTCAAATTTACTTCACACCAGTATCCTTATACAAACACATTGGAAGGCTACTTGCCTCTTACAAACGTGTGAAAACATGTGCCATTGCCCACATTCTTGCAGGAACATTTCCACCTTGCAAACGTACCCCTGGACCATTTTGTGAGGCATCAGACCCTGGGTCATAGGACCTAGAGTGGTCCAGTAAGCCAATAGATGCTGAAGCATTGTACCCCAGAACGTGATTTGACATTCCTGTCCATTTGTCATGTACTTCTGTGGATCCTTTCAAGGGTTCTTACACATACATCTATCGGTCACTGCTTCATCAAATGAACTTCCCGATACAATACATCCACTTCATGAGTTGACCCACATCATCTGGAACAGTCATTGACTCCCAACATATAGAGACAGTGCCCTTGCATTGGGGGACATAGAGCACTCAGTCATTGTCAGACTCTCCTTCTGCAGGAGCTGCTGCTGACTATGACTACCCTTTCATGAGGATCCTCCAAGGTGGGCTTTCTTCTCAATACCATTGCCCCTGTGTATAATACCTAGGTGCTGAGGGACAGAGTAAAAAAGGCTGTGTACCACAATAGAAAAGATGAGGCACGCTGTTCTGTCTGCAAAGAAACTCGGAAGGAGTAAGGGACCAGCAACACAAACATCTGATTCCACTGAACCGAGTACACACCTGGTTAAAAGTGTAGGGTGCCAGTCAGAAAAAAAACCCAGGAAGGGAAAGAAACCCTGAATGGCACAGGGGCATAACTGATATCCAGAAAGGACAAGCCAAAGTCATAGTTTGCAGTTCCAGGGAATCCTGCAGGGTCCCTGTCTTAGTACAGTGCCATGGAAAGTTCCTTCAAAGTAAACAAAAACCAAAAAAACTATTCCAGAGAATGTCCAGGCAGTAAAAAACAAACATCGGTACACAGAGATGACATGGTGGTTCCAGCCACCAAATCCATAGGGGAAAAAATGAAGCCAAGTCAAGTTCATAGCAAAGGTTGGTACATAGTGGATAGCATGCCTTGCCAGTAGCCAAATCCAAAGGAGAAGCAAATCCAAGTAATAGTTCATAGGTAATGTTGATACACTGTGGTAAACAATGATCAGGCAACATAATCCAAGTCATCAGACCAATCAAAGTAACACCGGTGGGGTTCTAAACAGAAATGGGATACAGGAGAATAACACTACGCACAGTAAGTCGGGTGACTGTTGAGATGGGTAATAGCATCTGCAGGTTGTCTTCTTATTCCCCTGACCGCTGCCTCTGCCTTGGCCCTCCTCTGAGTACGGAACGAGAAGGACGGCATGACATCATCACATTGTTGGTCCTCCGCTCACATTCATGGGAATTGGAGTCCAGTGTCCTGCTTCCAAGCACTATGGCAACCTCAAAGCCCCTGTTACATGGTTAACATAGGCATATTAGCTGATACAGCACCTGTTAGTAATCTACTAATTATCCTTGCAAAGTCTCATCCATGTCTTTACGATCATGCTAAAACATTGTGACCTGTTTTTTCACCCATATAGACAACACTGTCAAATAGTCACTAGTGAAATATGGACTATGCCTATCTGACTGACATGAATAATGTCTCATGTCTTAAATGCACATTGTTACACTATGTATAAACATATGCATTTGTATTGTTATTTTGCATTAATGTTTAACAAATAGCAAATCTGTCTAAACATTAATAAATTATGTGCAAGCTTAATTGTTTTTCGTGATAATTATTTTGTGTATATGTATTAAAATACCTCATAATTGCTTTGAGTGTTCTCCATTTTAAATTTGTATCATAGTCAGAAATAATCATTATCAGGTTTCCTTTATTAACACACTAACACACAGGCTATCCCGCCCTTGCTCACATCAGTAGATGGATACAACCTATGGATTGTACTGAAGTTAACCACTAATCAGCACACTTCGTCAGGGTAAATAAAAACAATGTAATCATACAAGATAACAGATCTTGGTATCAAAAATATTTATATATAGTTCATTGCACCCATTTATCACACAGACAAGACATCAATCAGTAATTATGCATCAACAGCCAATGGAGACGGATGTACTAAGACCTATTGCATGGGCCAACGGATTGCTGTGCATGTTCCATAACTCTAAATGAGGTTAGTAACAGTGTCATAGAAGTTCTGAAATCAATGTCGACACATTGGGCCTCATTACGAATGTGGCGGTACAGTGACGACGGCGCCGGTAGTGCTACCGACACTGTTGATACCGTACCACCACATTACGAGTTCTGCTTGCGGGTGCCGCTCTGCACGCCTGGTAGGACCAGGCGTGCAGAGCGGCACCCACGAGCAGAACTCGTGATTGCACCGGCACCTTTATAAACTGTGCCGGTGCAACCATGCTCCCCACCCCATTCTGTCCTATCGGGCAGAAAGGGGATCGGAAGCCCGCCCGCACCGGCACCCGCAAATGGGCAATTACCAGCCCATTCAACTCATAATGGGCCGGTAATGGCCCATTTGTGGGTGCCGGTAGTGAGTTTGGCAGTAGCTGTGCCCGTAATATGGGCACGGCTACCGCCAAACTCATAGTGAGGCCCATTGTGTTTTTAGCTCCAGTGGGATGGACTGTGTCGTGCATCAGTTTGCAGTTTTATTCATCCCACCAAGCCTTCCTTAGGACACCCAGCTCAACCGATATAGATGAAGTTCCCCGCTTATGAACAAGTACTGCAGTTACTCACTAAATACAAAAGACATGGTTTTATTAAAAACCCTGACCATGAGGGGTTTGTTGTATATAAAACCCATAGACCCTAGCTATCCACCAACCTTCAATTTCTTCTACGTATCTTGGGCAACTCGCTTCTTACCATAACATCAATCTTGTGTATTCAGTCATTTCTTACTAAAATTTAAAAAAAGGAGGAATTATTCTCATACTTATTGCTCACCCTATAAAACAGTATAACTGTTAGAAAGACATTTTTTACCCACCAAGCCTTCCTTAGGACACCCAGCTCAACCGATATAGATGAAGTTCCCCGCTTATGAACAAGTACTGCAGTTACTCACTAAATACAAAAGACATGGTTTTATTAAAAACCCTGACCATGAGGGGTTTGCTGTATATAAAACCCATAGACCCTAGCTATCCACCAACCTTCAATTTCTTCTACGTATCTTGGGCAACTCGCTTCTTACCACAACATCAATCTTGTGTATTCAGTCATTTCTTACTAAAATTTAAAAAAAGGAGGAATTATTCTCATACTTATTGCTCACCCTATAAAACAGTATAACTGTTAGAAAGACATTTTTTACCTTGCTAAAGGTAGTATCCGGTTCTGTAACTCGCTTATATCTGGGCTCTTTACAAGCAGCATTCAATCATATTGTACTCCAAAATGTGTATTCACCTATCTATGTTGTCTCGTGGGTTCCATGTCATTTAATCGCGGGATGAAACAACAATGGATTTTTTCTCCGTGGATATTTCAACGAGAAAACTCATCCCTGTATCCCCCTTAATTATTGAACTATTCCCGAACACCCACACCCCATCTACATATTTCTTTAACCCCCCTACAAAATTTGATGACGGGCCTTTACGAGAGTATCTGTAAAGGATTAGACACTTCTGGCTCATAATGTTTGTCTGATCCTTCAAATGGTTTCAGAAAATGTTTGTTAAGGAAAACGGCCTTGATAATAATAATTGCCTGTGCTGGCGAGCTCGCATTACTTATTGGAGAATTTACTCATACCCATGTATCGCATATAGGCTAGTGATAGTGCCGCCACATGCTGCACTGATTTTTGCCGGTCCCACTTTCATTTTTCATGCAATTTACACTCCCACCAGATATGTCTATGCACAAGAGGGGGCAATGCCTCTATACTTCCAAACCGATCGCGGCTATTGCTGTGTATTACGGTAACTCACTGAACACTGGATGGTAAACCTACGACCTTTCTCCCTATATCCTACTTTCGGACAATCACAAAACTGCAAACACTTCTGTGTTTTTGTCGTTTTACACGCTGCCGTGCAGTGATGACGACCCGCGCCACCTTGGATTGGGCCGCATAGGCCAAACATGGAAAAGCCTTAAGTTGCTTACCCATGCTTGCACAGACTAGTAACGGACAGAGAGACTGTCATAACTCTACCATATCAAGGCTGAATTAGATATCGAAAAATATTAAACAGATCTTAGCTCGGGTGGGGAGGAGTGCTCAAAGATCTAAGCCTAACCTTTTCTGTCATATACGAAAAAAGTTTATAGAGACTAGTACCATTATTTTCTATATTGATAAGTACTGCACTAGTATGTTCATAAAAGGACGGCGCCCAAGACCCACTCCCCCTCATAATGCTGCATCATAGATTTAGTCCCAAATACGTCAAACATATATTTTAGAGCATATATGGAGGGAGCTCAAGTTTTGTTTCTACTGTGTTTAGTGGCAACTCCGAGTACCAGTCTGTTACCAGTTCAATGTAGGAACAGAATGCACTCAATGGAAGTGTTAAGACCTTGACTCACTGAATAAAGTCAATAAATCCCTTTGTAAAATGCATCTTGGTGAATCACTATTCTCTGTCAATGAATAATTACAAACAATGAGAAGCATCAATGTAATACCTATCTAAATAATCTGTGTTACACTGTAATTTCGTTTTCGTTATATACATTATTTAAAGTGAACATGTTTAAACAATTCAAGAGTACTCATCATCTGGTGAGCGCAGGTTCTCTGATAGACTGGTGTCCTGTAGGAAATAGGGATGATTATGAGGATGAAGTCTTATAATAAGGATAATACAAATAATAGAGAGATGGAATTAGAGTAGAAATGAATGATATAAACACCAAAACAATTATTAAACGGTAGGCGGTAGCCATGGTGCTGTTAGCGCCATGGCTACCCCCTTACCGCATTCCGGGTCCGTGTTCCCGGAATAGGGACTTACCGAGTCATTCCGACCTTGGAGGACCCTGTAAATCCCCATTCCGGGAACCATTCCCCATTCCCATTTGAGCCCCCATAGGGCTCAATGGGAATGGGGATGGAGCTAATAACGGCCCGCTACTAGCGGGCCGTTATTAGCTCTGAAGTCCCTCAACGGGTCCCTTCCATAACGCCTGGTAAAACCAGGCGTTAGGGTAGGGACCCGCTAAGGGACCTCGTAGTAGGGCGGTAAGGGATTACCGGCACTGGTGCCCTTACCGGTGCCGGTAATCCATTACCGCCTACCATGTAATGAGGCCCATTGTGTTTGCATACTAGAAAAGGGATGGGACAGTGTCTAAATTATGGAAGACCATTTTGATGGTGGAAACATTACATTGCTGCTCATTCTCTACTGCCATTGACAGAGATAATAAGTTGTGACCCAAGATTGGCAGGGCAGAGGGTAGGAGGCACAGAGGCTGACACAAGATCAGGTTTCAGTGATAGACAAGTGTTTAGTCTGACCAACACAAAAGAACAGCAAAGCAAAGGAATGACACAATAATGTCTTCTCCATACACCATAAAGAATATTTCTTACAACAGCTACTGCCAGAGGGTCCATCCAATCAATCCTGAGAGTCTGATTGCCAACCTTGATATGTTTCTTGACGTTTTCAGTCTGTGGGGCTCCAGAACCCTTGTTCATTCAGTACGATGACAGGCCTTCCATGTCTGGTTCACTTCAGGCTTGGAAAAGTTGGCAGGTCTCCTTCAGCAGGAAAAGAGACAGAGTGCGTCTACCTAGGACCCAATCTCTCACACTCTTGGGATGGGCATGAAATACTTTGTCAGTTGACCACCTCCTTGCTCTACAGTCCTTGTACCCACCTGGCACATCTCATCACAAACTCCTTCCAGCTCAGTAGTCTTCTAACCTTTTTATACTGAGCATCCCCCACCTTGAGTACAAATATTGCTTCAGGCCCTCCACAATCTCTAACTGCTTATTTTTGTATAGTTTCAACTAAAAACAGCCACTGCATTACCTTTTTAAAGAGGTTTGCTACTTTCAAGATGACCGCCGCGTAGAGAGCACCGTAAACAATGCTCTCCTGAACCTTGGGACCAACTGCGGCTTCACTACAGCCTTTAACGCCCTCCCCAGGTGCTGCAGAGAGCGGAGAACCCTACTGGTGTGGCAGGATTGGGTCCTGTTTGAGAAACCTATGGAACAAGGTGCAAACACAGCGGCCCCCAAGCTCACTGCCACAGCCGGAGGCCCGGCATAGAGGGAAAGGGAGGCCCGCACGATGACACCCAGCGAGCATCCAGAGGTAACAACTACGACAAGACTCTGCACTACTGCTGCACGGATCCTGCACAGGATGAGGAGGGGGACCACCGGGAGCAGAGACGATCGCCCCACCTCCACGGCATCATGAGAGCCCCAGGCATCCCTAACAAGAAGCAAAGAAGCAGAACCAAAGGCACAAATGGGAGAGCAGCTAACTGGTGCGTCTCCCCGCCGAGCCGAGGAAGAGGGCCAGAGAACCCAACGGAGCTCCTGACACACCCGCTACGGGAAAGGAAAATCTGAGCTTCCGACGAGTTGCCGCCTGCCCTGATCACGAGGAGGAGAGAGGGAGCGGGCAGAGAAGGAGCAGCACTTCTCGAGCTGGGACGCACAGTCACCCAGGGAGGATCTAACCCAGAACACCGCTCTCTAGCGAATACTAGGACGTGCTGTGGAGAACCCCCAGCTGAGTAGCCATTACCCACAGGTCTAAGCCTGCATACCTCCTCCCTCGTTCCCCCATCTACATTATCATTGTGTGTCCCCAGAGCAGGGAAACAATTTGCAGTCCCGTTGACCGACGCACTGGTGCAGATCACAACATCTAGAGGGGGGAGCCGTGAAAAAGTAATTGAGGCTGCTGGGCCGATCTGGAAACAGAGCAGGAAAGAACAAAGGGAGACACGCTCCCAACAGGCAACTATCTGAGCCTGAAGAAAATATGGTGGCACAAGCACCCCAATTGAAGAAGGGGGCCCCCAGCCATAAAAAGAGATACACAGAGGAAAGAAGGCAGTCATAGGCGGGTGGCAAACCCCGGCTGCAGAGAGAGAAATCCCCTGGACTCAGCGCCATCTGGCTGGTGGGAATTACCACCCAGGGAAACATCTCTGGGTTCCCAGGAGAAAGGGCACACGAAGCGAGAGATAGAGTTCAAAGGATCTAGGACAGGCACAGAGAAGAGGACCCAGAGAAGAAACAAGCAACGCCAAGGAATAACTAGAGCCAAAACCGCCGGCTCTCACAAGCAATCTACGAGACAAGGCTAAAGGAGGGCACCAGGGAAGCTGACCCGCACGCCCCACTTAGACATGTCGATGTCCGGGGGGAAGGGACCTTCGACCCCGCTAAAGGGACATAAGAAAAACCAAGAAGACGCTCTGTCAAAGATCTGGGCCAGAGAAGCCAGCTCCCCCGCGGAACAACGGGCAACAGAGGTCCTACCAGCAATAGAAGGAAGGCCTTCGCAAGAGGAGCAAGACCAACCAGTGACACAAACGCTGCTAAGACAGTATTTCAATGACTTCGGTGACAAAATAGCCAATACAATGCAAAAACAGATGGAAATCTTGCGAGAGGATGTAGCAGAAAGCATACAAGAAATAAAACGGGATATAAACAAAATCTAAGAAAAGGTGGACATTAATGAAAGGGCTATCCAAGAGCTGACTGATGATGCAAGGAGGTCAGACACCCTGCTGGAGACCTTGCCAACGGCGACCCATAATCTGGAACTCCAGGCTGAGGACCTGGAGAATAGATCCAGGAGCTTCAACATCTGACTTAAGTGTTTCCCTGAGGAGGTCCTGGACAAGGAGCTCAACACGGCAGACAAAAGCATTTTCATAGACCTCCTGGAAGCAGAAGACTCCCCAGAAATAAAGTTTGTTAGGATCCACAGGGTAGGACCCTGCAGGCACAAACCTGGGGCGAGGGCTAGAGACATCTTAGAAGCCCTTCAGGGATATACAACTAAGGAAAAGATACTTCTCAAAGCAAGAAAGATGAAGCAGATAACCTACAATGGAGCAGAAATGTATCTTTTTCAGGACCTAGCCCTTAACCCTCACCAAGAGGAAAAGGATGGCACTGATCCTATCACTCCTAAGAAGCGAAGATGTTCGGAATAGATGGATGTTTCTATTCGGTCTACTCTTTGACTGGCAGGGGAAGCAACACAGAATCACGTCCTTTGAGGAAGGAGCAAGATTCCTTGGGATTGACGAGGAAGACCAACCTCCAGGGCAGGCCTCGGACGACCATCAAAGCACCTGTAAATCCTGGGTATGGTCGACAGTGAGACCCAAACACACCAAGAGGGGGGACACCAGCCACATTTAAAAGGCCCAGCTGCAAGGAAACAACAGTAGAAGGGAACATGACACGTAAAGAACGCTAAAGGGGCAACGCCAAAAAGGGCAAAGTGGCACACAAACAGCTTAAACCTGGGAAGGGCAAAACACGACAGGGTCTATATGGATGGTCCCGGGGAAGCGGAGGGGGGAAGGCAATTTGGGGAGAGGTGAAGTGTTCAATCCACGAGGCAAAGATTCGAGGGTGTCTAGAGGCTTGTTGAATCCTAGCAGATGGGGGATGGAGAGGGAGGGCACTAGAGGGGAGACTGGGGGCTTGGGAGGGCAGAGGGCCTCAGGGGGGTGGAACTGGGAGAGGGTGAGGACAGGAGTCCAAAGGGAGACAACGACCACAGAAACACCCAGGGGATAATGGCTAGTGACAATAAACTTACACTTGTATGCCTTAACGTCAACAGATTAAACTCCCCAATTAAAAGGAAATAAATCTTAAGAAGGGAACACCCCGACATAGTAGCCCTCCAGGAAGCCCACATTCACTCCCGGGACAGGGGCAGGATAAGGTTTTGGGCTTTACCCAAATCTATCAATCAACACATACCAGTCATAAAGGGGGCAGGGATACTACTGGCCCTGGGGGATGGTCTTGATTTTATACCCATAGAAACTGATAGTGATGATCAAGGAAGATGCCTAGTGATGGCCCTGAAGGAGAGGGGGGAGGGCTATACAGTAGCCACGATATATGCTCCCAACTCAAAGCTCTGACCAGACTAGAGAAACAGGAGATTTCAACATTGCGTGGGAGCCTGCAAGGGACAGAATCAAGATGAGCCTAATGACACAGGGGAAACCTTCAGGGGAGCTCAGGGAGAAAATACAAAACTTAGCCCTAGTGGACATATGGAGGGAGATAGAGGGGGATAGGGAAGGGTACACCTTCTACTCTCACGTCCACCGCACACACTCCAGGATTGACTATGTATGGGCATCCGGGAGTCTTCTTGGCCGGACACTGGGGATTACTGTGGGAAGAATAATACAATCCGATCACGCCCCTATGAAATTAACACTGAAAATAAAATGGGTCCCTCATGCCTATGGTAAATGGCGATATCCGACGGCCCTGTTCAAGGATGAGGAATTGATACAAAAGGTTACAGAAGGGATAACTGGCTTCTTTGAGAACAACAAACCCGAGGAACAAAAGCCGCAGATAAGATGGGACGCATTCAAGACGACAATAAGGGGGAACATTATAGTCATTAAGGCAAGGAGGGACAGGGAAATGAGACGAGGAAATAAAATTAGAGGGAAAGCTTAAAGCGATAATGTCCCGCATGGGAGCAGAGGTTCCTGTTCGCAACCATGAAAAAGAGGTGCTTCGAAGACAAATACCTGGTTAAGGTTAATGCTAACTACCAGCACCCTCTGCTCCGATTAGCCATTAACGGCCAGCTAATGGAACCAGTTGCAGTGCAACGTGGCACAAAACAAGGTTGCCCTTTGTCACCCCTGCTCTATGCGATACATTTAGAGCCCCTCTTGGCCGCGGTGAGAACTAATAAGGAAATAGCGGGAGTGACATTTCGAGGAAGAGAACATAAAATATCCGTGGATTCGCGGATGACATGTTGCTATCAATAACCCACCCAGAGGCTTCCCTAGGGGCAACAGATAACGAAATCTTGCAATCTGGGGCAGTGGCAGGCCTAAAAATAAATGCACACAAGTCCGAAGTGTTCAATCTGACAATCCCAAAGGGAATAGAGCTGGAACTCAAGAGGGGCTCCCTTTACAGATAGGTTGAGAAGACCATAACTTATTTAGGAATCAACTTAGCCAAATGAACAGATGAGCTATATGAGGCAAACTATCCGCCCCTGCTAGAAAGGGTCAAGAGTATATTGATTGACTGGGGTCCCTTGTCCAAAACATGGCTAGGCAGAATAAACGTGTTAAAAATGGTTATACTTCCCCATGGTTATACTACTTTTCGGTGCTCCCAATCCACATACCAACCCCCCTATTTAGGGATACCCAAAAATATACAAGTAGATTTGTCTGGATCAATGGGACACAAGGTTAGCAAGCAGGGTAATGAAGATGCACAGGACTATAGGGGGGCTGGGAGAACCGGATTTCAAAGCCTGCTATTTGGCAGCCCAAATTAGAGTGATAAGAGACTGGCAGAAGCATGATCGAGATAACATTTGGACACCAATGGATAGGGCAGTGGCTGGGGAGAACCTGGAAGGGGTACTTTGGAAGCCCAAGGCACAGAGACCGGCCCAAATGTATAGCATCACAATACTCTCTCTAGTGGGAGACTCTTGGGACGAAACTATCAAACATGTTACACTCACCTGATATCCCCAGGGGCGTCTGGAAGGCTCTGAGATCTGGAACCCTGGATGCTTAGTTGCCCAGTGCTGAATAATGAATCTTATTTGTAGAGTGAGCTATCCGTCCTGCATTTCTTGTGCAGGGGCGCTTGACATTTTTTGGTGAGCTGCCCTTCACTGGTGCAGTACGCCTTCCTTGGGCCCAGGCCTGCTGTGACCCAGAATCTGCTGGTAGGCAGGTAGGTTTGTTAATTGTAAGTCTTTGTTCTGTTTATGGTGGGAATTTGTTAATATCTTCATCTCCTTCTTTTCTGGTGCGAAGGTCTTAATGCTGGCGTGCCGGATGGAGAGGCACGTTTCTAGGTAAGAGAAAGCGCAAAGCGCAGCGCCTTTATTGTCTTTTGAAGCTAACCCGTGTTTCATTCTTCTTCTCCTCACAGGCTGCTGTGGTGCTGCGAGTGGATGAGAGCACGATGAAAAACAGGCCCCCGGAATCCGTTAAGGTAGTACAGCACTGTGTGGTTGTTTAATATTGAAAGTGAACCTGAATATGCCTTTCCTTTGCAGATGTTGGTGTAGTGCTCCGGATGGAAGCGTAGCGTAGCGCGATGGAATTCAGGTAAGACTGATGGAATTCAATGTTTTGGATGCGCGCGTTCTAATATTCTTTTTCCCTTTCTCGTTATTGCAGGTCGCAATGTTCGAACAGCAGCTGTGGTAGCGGTTCGCCGGAAGTCCTTAAGCTAGTACTCACAGGTGAGTGATGTTTCTTTTTCTCTCGGTTTGCACAGATTGCAGCCCCGTTGAGATGCTGAGTGCTGGATGGTTTTTTCTCAGGTAAGACAGAATAATCTTGTTCTTTTTCATGTTATTGCAGGATTACAGGAAGATGCTGAAGACCAGGTGCTGGACACGGTGAGCGTCACGCTGCTGGTTACAGAATGACACGAAGCATGTTCTGCAGTCAGGGTGTGGTTTATATAGCCCAGGTAAAGTAGTACCAGGGAAAGTAGTTCCAGGCCTGCCACACCCAAAACACTAGACCGCAGGGCTTGGTTCTTAGAACTAGGCTGTGTGGGTGCTTCCATGTTGGATTTAAAGGCCCATGTACATAAATGGGACCTAGTTTGAACAGCCCTTCCTTCCTACATATGAGCCTGGTGCCAAAGGCGCCAGGACTGGCTCCAGGAGCCCTTTTGCAGTGGTTTTAAGGTCCTCAGGGTTCTGGTGGGAGCATGCTTGTGGCACAACTTGTGTCCCCTCACAGTGGTCATGACAAACGCGCCCACATCACCTCCTTCCCATCCCCGCTTACCAAGATATTTGGTAATCCGCAATTTACCCAGGGGTGGAGGGTCAACACCTTTATCAAATGGGAGGAGGGAGGTACCAAAAGATCTGGGTCATGTTCGAAGGGTTACAGGTGAAATCATTTGGTAAATGGCGATATCCGGCTGCCCTGTTCAAGGGTGAGAAACTGACAGAAGAGGTTACAGAAGGGATAACTGGCTTCTTTGAGGACAACAAACCCGAGGACACAAAGCCACAGATAAGATGGGACACATTCAAGGCGACAATAAGGGGGAAAATTATAGCCAGTAAGGTAAGGAGAGTCAGGGAAATGAGACTAGAGGAAAAAAATTAGAGGGGAAGCTTAAAGAGATAATGTCCCGCATGCGAGCGGTGGCAAACGGAGAGACAGAGAGGGAGTATAGGACAATAAGGGGTCAACTAGACCTAATACAAACTAGAGAGGTGGAACATGCCCTACTATCCCTAAAGCATTAATACTATATAAAAGCAAATACGTCAGCTAGGTTATTGGCCAGGTTACTGAGGAGAGAAGAAAAGGCAAAAAACTATACTAAAAATAAAGGTCAATGGGGACAACATTAGTACTAATACAAAGAATATTGAAAGAGAGTTCATTGAATATTACAACACGCTCTATAGCTCAGATAACCCGACACGACTAGCACAAGAGAGTTACTTAGAGGACATTACCCCTGCAAGTATAACTGAGGAAGAGTGGAATGCCCTAGATCAGGATATAACCTGCGAGGAAATCCGGGAGGCAATAAAAGCACTACCTACTAACAAAAACCCCAGGACCAGATAGATTCACCTCTGAATTCTACAAGTCTCACAGGGTGACACTATTAACACATCTAACCATCTTGTTCAAACACTTTTGCTCTGGAGGGGCCATCACACAATCTATGGAAGAGGCGAAAGTGGTCCTCATCCCCAAAAAGGGCAAGGACCCCAAAGAGTGCGGCTCATACTGGCCATTCGCCTTAATCAATGTAGATGCCAAGATTTATACAAAGATATTGGCAACTAGACCCGATCTAATCCTCCACCGTACTCTTCAATCAGACCAGTCAGGTTTTGTCAGTGCCCGTCAGACTAGCGACAACGTTAGAAGAATTGCACATCTAATTGAAAAAGCTAATAAGAAAAGAATTCCAGCTCTCCTCATGGCCCTGGACGCTGAGAAAGGTTTTGACCGGTTGGAGTGGGGGTTCCTGTTCGCAACCATGAAAAAGATGAGCTTCAGAGACAAATACCTAGTTAGGGTTAATGCTAACTACTAACCATTAAGGGCCAGCTAACAGAACCAGTTGCAGTGCAACATGGCACAACACAAGGTTGTCCTTTGTCACCCCTGCTCTATGCGATACATTTAGAACCCCTCTAGGCAGCGGTGAGAGCTAATAAGAAAATTTGGGGGAAGAGAACATAAAATAGCCGCATTCACGGATGACATGTTGCTATCAATAACCCACCCAGAGGCCTCCCTAGGGGCAATAGATAACGAAATCCGGCAATGGGGGCGGTTGCAGGCCTACAAATAAATGCACACAAGTGCGAAGTGCTCAATCTGACAATCCCAAAGGGAACAGAATAGAAAAGGTCAAGTTTAAATTGATCGACTGGGGTCCCTTGTCCATGACATGGTTAGGCAGAATAAACATGTTAAAAATTGTTATACTTCCCCAGCTGCTATGCTACTATTCGGCACTCCCAATCCACGTACCAGCCCCACTAGTTAGGGCTATCCAAAAACATACAAGTAGATTTGTCTGGAATAATAGGACATCGAGGTTAGCGAGCAGGGTAAGATGCCCAGGACTATAGGGAGACTGGGGGAACCATATGTCAAAGCCTACTATTTGGCAGCCCAAATTAGACTGATAATAGAAGAGGCAGAAGGACGATCAAGATAATATTTGGATACCAATGGATAGGGAAGTGGCTGGGGAGAACCTGGATGGGGTACTTTGGAAGCCCAAGGCACAGAGACCGGCCCAAATGAATAGCAGCACAATACTCTCTCTAGTGGGAGACTCTTGGGACTAAACTATCAAACATGCCCACATAACCTCCTGCCCATCCCGGCTTACCCCGATATTTGGTAATCCGCTATTAAAACCGGGATGGAGGGGCAACATCTTTATCAAATGGCAGGAGGGAGGGTGCCAAAAGATCCGGGAAATGTTCAAACGGGTACAGGTGAAATCTTTCACCCAATGTAGATTTCGGAGTAGGAGAAGGGGAGCGATTGTGATATACACAAATAAGGCACTGGCTTAAGCACCCCCTTATGAAAGAGGCAGCCACACGCCAATTAACCCCCTTTGAGAAATAACTAACTACATATCCCAGGGACAGGCGGGGTGTAGCATCAATATATGCACACATAAAAATGGGAGAGGACCCGGCTCAAAGGAGCTACATTAAACATTGGGAAGTGACCACAGGTCAATCAATAGAGGGGATTGTCTGGGCAAAACTATGGTCGAACAACCCCAAACTTAGATATCCCTCCAGATCCAATAAATGTGGGTAAAACTGGTCTAACAGTGGCACTTAACCCCTGCAAAACTCTACAAAATGTATCCTGTGGCATCTAAGTACTGTTGGAGGGATTGCCAGATGGAGGAAAGATGGAGCCACACATGGTAGGAGTGTCCCTGGATACAAGAATACTGGCGAGTGATACAGGAGACTGTAGAAGAAGACACCTTGGGGGGGGGAGAGTGGGGCTAATAGAGGCTTGCCTCTGATAGGCCTGGATGGTGCCCTGGAAGATTTAGCCTTGAAAGCAGACTGCAAGGTATATGCCATCTTGAGGATGGCGGGGCACTGGCACTAGCGCAAAAGTGGAAATATAAGGAACCCCTGTTGGAATACAAGTGTTAGGGAAAATATGGAACTTTGCAGCACTCGAATGGCTAACATACTCATTGCAGGGACCTTCGAGGCTATCAACAGACTGATTGAGGGTTCTGGGCTTCTTACAGGCTGGATCCAGGGAGGCCTGTTGTCCAAGGAAAATGCGCCTCTTGGAACTGTATGATCTCCTCAAGAGTCTTGAAATGGGTGGGAGAAGGACCAGTCAGCGACCAGGAATTGTACATGGCACATATAACCCACAAAAACTTGTAAAGGGGGGTGTACAGGACTAGAAAGCACGCCCATGGACCATCGCCGGACCAGGACGGGGGTCAAGCGGGAGTTCAGTCAACATGGAAATGTTTTGCTTAAAAATGCAAAGAAAAAGTTATTTTTTCAAAAAGAGGTTTGCTCGCCCATGGACATTACACGGACCCCCCCATGGGTGCCAGCCCCACAGTTTGAAAATCACTGCTCTTGCTTAAGCTCTGTGGGCCATGTAAAAGATTAAACAGTTTCAGACCTTCTACCACCTTCTCTGTAGTCTGCCGTATACCAGCCTGGTCCACCGGACCCTCCCTGCTCTCTCTCTCTTTAGTAGGTGTACCTATTCTACTCCCAACTCCACCCGTGTAGCAGAGTTATCTTACCCTCTGGCTTATTTCTCTCTGACACCAGTTTTAAAGGCTTCCACCTCATCTCTTATCCTGAACAGCCGGTCTCCTGGAGTTATTTCTTTGCTAAGCTCTCCCCTCAGCTCACTCTTTGCCTATAATGGATGGGTAGGCCTCCTCTGCTTGCCAATAACTCTTTTTACCCTAACGGCAACTATCCCTTTCTCAAACAACCTTCCAGCTTTCTCTACTCTTTAATGGTCTGCCTCCACCCCTGCACACAAACCCACCCCGGACTCACCCTCCAATGTCCAGCTCTCTTTTCATACTCTTTTCTCAATACTTCTCCCTTTCGCTACTATCAGCCAAACTGCATCCTTCATCTCAAACTTCCAGCACTGACAAACTGGACTAGTTTCTTCTTATAATAGGGTCTTCCCTTGCCATGGGTGATGGATAACAATAGTGAGGACACCTGTGTAATGAGGATTGTCCCACTTTGTGATTGGGCCACCCGTAGGCTGGTGGTCATGTGGCTTGAAATGGGACTTGTCCTCAGGGTACATCATGGATTCCAGAAAGACACCATCATGGATTCCAGAAAGCCTATGTACAGGTATGGAATCTCCCTTTGACTCCCCTGGGAAACCCCTTCTGTACTTGACTGCTACAGTATGGGTCTCACTTCTCTCGTTCAAGAAACAAAGTGTATCCACTAAGTTAAGAAAGGCGCATCTCAGTTTGCCCCAATTTGGTTGCTAATATTCAGTCACTGATTTATGATATGGAAGTAATAGAGTTCCAATACATTCTTTTGGCAGGAATTGTTTAATTCACATTCCTATATCGTTTGCCGCCAATGGAAGTTTAATTTTTATACATCACACAATGAGTGGCAAACTGAGATGCGCCTTTCTTAACTTAGTGGATACACTTTGTTTCTTGGAAGTTTTTTTGATCATTTTGGTCCTAGTGCTACAGGACCTCTTTTGAGATTGGCAGCTCCAGGCGAGAATAAACCATACAAACTACTAATTATCATATCTATGATTTCTAAAGGACAAACTGTGAACTACAACATGTAGTGCCCTTCTCATCCTCTTTTTCTTAGATTTCTCACTTCTCTCGTGGCATGTGAATCCATAGCTAGTAAACCCTCTGTTAAGCAGGGGAAATGGTCTGTTACATTTAACCATCCATCACTGCAAGTGTTTGATCCCTGTGATGCTGAGGGGCCAGGGTTTGTTTGTTTCCTTGTTCATGAGTCCTACACAAATCGCTTTCTTCTTGTTCAAGAGCAAGTTTGTAACTGCAGAGCCTCCACATGCTATGCAAGTCACGATGTGAAATGGTTCCTCCAGCATCTGTTCCAAAGGAAAATGTGTATTTTCTTGCTCTTCTGGGATGCTAGCTGCTCGTGTCTGTATAGAGAGCTTGAATGGCACCCTGATTGTTTTCACCTTATGGGAAGGAGTCTCACTGGTATGGGTGGTGGGGTGGTTAAGGTGGGGTTGAAGGGCCGCTATGACTACCCCCGTTCTGATCCTGCATAATAGTATAAAGAGTATGAATGCCTGGTGGCTTTCCCCTGGGATGGCCTGCCTATTCCTCATCTGAACCCAACCTCCACTAGTTTGTGGTGGCACCCAATCCCCTTGACCAAGGTTAGGTATATGAGTTTCACAAAACATATATAAAAACAACTATGGTCATAATTCCATAGATAACTGCATCTTGTATGTAAAAGAAAACGGATAAAACATTTAGTACAGTGTGCCTGACTGCTCCTCCGGATCATTTGCCAGAGTCCAAAAAGCCCAAATATTACCATTAGAATTGTATCAAAGATGGCTTCTAGCGTGCACCTCCACAATGGCTCAGGTTCTGAGAAAGGAAGAATAGAATCATTAACACTGTGCAGCTGACTGCTTGCAATCAGCACCTCCCCAATGCCTCAGGTTCTAAGAACAAAAGAAAAGAACCATTAGCATTGTGTGCTAGACCGATTGTATCAAGCCCCTCTGAAATGCTTCTCGTTTCAAGAATGAACACGACAATCAATAGTACATTGTGATAATTGATTTACAGTGAGTGGCTTTGCACTGCCTCAGATGTTGAGAAAAGAAGAAGAGAAAAATCTGTCTTGTGAGGCTGGAAACCTGTAGCAGATACCGCCACACTGCCTCAGGTTTTAAGAAAGAAAGAACTGAGCCATTAGCACTGTGTTTGTGCCAGACAACTTGTAGCAAGGGCCTTCATAACCCCTAATATTCTAGAAAAGGAAGGACAGAACAGTGAGCACTGTGTGGCTGACTGCTTGTAACAAATGCATCTCCAATGCCTCAGGTTCTAAAATAAAAAGGGAGAACAGAACCATTAACATGGTCTGGCTGACCCCTTGTAGCGAGCCCTTCCACAAAGATGCAGGTTCTAGGAAAGGAAGAATAGAGATCTTAACACTGCCTGGATGACTGCTTGTAGTGAGCGCCTTTAGAAAACTTCAGGTTTTGGGAAAGGCAAAACAAAACCATTAACATTGTATGGCTGACCACTTGTAGCTAGCAACTCCACAATGCCACAGGTTCTAGGAAATGAAGAATAGAATCATTAACATTGTATGGATGACCGCTTGTAGCAAACGTCTCCACAATGCCGCAGGTTCTAGGAAAGGAATAATAGAATCATGAACACTGTGTGGGTGACCGCTTGTGAGCTGCTTCACAATGCCTCAGGTTCTAACAAAGCAAGATCAGAATCATTATCACTGTGCGGCTGACCGCTTGTAGTGAGTGCCTTCACAATCCTTCAGGTTTTGAGAAAGGGAGAACAAAACCATTTACATTGTGTGGTTGACCGCTTTTAGCGAATGCCTCCACAAATCCCACAGGTTTAAAGAAAGGGAAAGTAGAATCCCTTTCTCCACAATACCGCAGGGTTTAGGAAAGCACGAATAGAATCATTAGCACTGTGTGGCTGACCACTTGTAGTGAGCGCCTCCACAATCCCACATGTTTTAGAAAACGAAAAATAGTATCATTAACATTGTGTGGCTGACCACTTGTAGTGAGCGCTTCCAAAATGCTGCAGATATAGGAAACGAAGAATAGAATAATTAACCCTGTGGGGGTGACCACTTGTAGAGAGCGACTCCACAATGCAGCAGGTTCTTGGAAAGGAATATTAGAATCTGTAACACAGTGTGGTTGACCGCTTGCACTGAGTTCTGTCACATTGCTACAGGTTTTGAGAAAGGGAGAGCAGTACCATTAACATTGTTTGGCTAACTGCTTGTAGCTTGCGCCTCTACAATACCACAGGCTCTAGAAAAGGAAGAATAGAAACACTAACACTGTGTGGGTGACCGCTTATAGTGAGTTCCTTCACTTTGCTACAGATTTTGAAAAAGGGAGAACAGAACCATTAACACTGTGTGGCAGACCGCTTGTAGTGAGCACCCCCATAATGCTGCAGGTTCAAGGAAAGGAAGAATAGAATCATTAACACTGTGTGGGGGGCCGTTTGTAGTGAGCGCCTTCAGAATGGTTCAGGTTTTGAGAAAGGGGGAACAACACCATTAACATTGTGTGGCTGACTGCTTGTAGCCACACAATGTTGAAGATTCTAGGAAAGGAAGAATAGAATCATTAACACTGTGTGGCTGACCGCTTGTAGCAAATGTCTCCACAAAACCACAGGTTCTAGGAATGGAAGAATGGAATCATAAACACTGTGTGGGTAACCACTTGTAATGAGCACCTTCACAATGCCTCCGGTTCTAAGAAAGCAAGAATAGAATCATTAACATTGTGTGGCTGACTGCTTGTAGTGAGTACCTTCACAATGCATCAGGTTTTGAGAGAAGGAGAACAAAACCATTAACTGTTATTATTATTGTGTGGTTGACTATGTTTAGCGAATACCTCCACAATGCTGCAGGTTTTAAGAAAGGACAAGTAGAATCAGTAACACTGTGTGGCTGATCGCTTGTACTGAGTGTCTCCACAATACTGCAGGTTCTAGGAAAGGAGGAATACAATCATTAGCACTGTGTGGCTGAACGCTTATAGTGAGCATCTTCACATTGCTTCAGGTTTTGAGAAAGGGAGAACAAAACCATTACCGGTGTGTGGCTGAACACTTGTAGTGAGCGCATCCACAATGCCGCAGGTCTAGGAAATAAAGAATAGAATAATGAACACTGTGTGGGTGACTGATTGTAGAGTGCGACTCCACAATGCTACAGGTTCTAGGAAAGGAATAGTAGAATCATTAACACTGTGTGGGTGACAGCTTGTACTGAATTCCGTCACATTGCTACAGGTTTAATAATAATAATAATAATTTTTCACTTATATAGTGCCAAAACCCCTCAGGTATCTCAGCGCTGCTTATTATTACCCACGGTGAGTGGTGCTCATTTATCGACATCAGAAGGATGAAAGGCTGAGTTTTGCGCTGCTGGGATTTGAACCTGCGTTAGCAGGCTCTGCACAGATGTCAAAGCGAGCGCTTTACTCGTTGTGCCACTTGACCGGCTGAGAAAGGGAGAACAGTACCATTAACACTGTGTGGCTGGCCATTTGTAGTGAGCGCCTTCACATGGCTTCAGGTGTGAGAAAGGGAGAACAAAACCATTAACAATGTGTGGCTGACCACTAGTAGCGAGCGCTTCCACAATGCTGCAGATTTTAAAAAAGGTAGAATATCATCATTAACATGGTTGGCCGCTTGGAGTGAGCGACTCGACGATGCCACAAGTTTCAGGAAAGGAAGAATAGAATCATTAACAATGTGTGGGTGACCGCTTGTAGCGAGCGCCTCCACAATGCTGCAGATCTAGGAAAGGAATAATAGAATAATTAACACTGTGTGGGTGACTGCTTGTAGAGAGCGACTCCACAATGCTGCAGGTTCTTGGATAGGAATAATAGAATCTGTAACACTGTGTGGGTGACCATTTGTACTGAGTTCCGTCACATTGCTACAGGTTTTGAGAAAGGGAGAGCAGTACCATTAACATTGTGTGGCTAACTGCTTGTAGCTAGCGCTTCCACAATACCAGAGGCTCTAGAAAAGGAAGAATAGAAACATTAGCACTGTGTGGGTGACCGCTTGGAGTGAGTTCCTTCACATTGCTCCAGGTTTTGAGAAAGGGAGAACAGACCATTAACACTGTGTGGCTGACCGCTTGTAGCGAGAACCCCCACAATGCTGCAGGTTCTAGGAAAGGAAGAATAGAACCATTAACATTGTGTGGGTGACCGCTTGTAGTGAGCGCCTTCGGTATGCTTCAGGTTTTGGGAAAGGGAGAACAAAACCCTTAACATTTTGTGGCTAACCGCCTGTAGCCAGCAAGTCCACAATGCTGCAGGTTCTAGGAAAGGAAGAATAGAATCATTAAAACTGTGTGGCGGACCGCTTGTAGCAAATGTCTCTACAAAAAATGCAGGTTCTAGAAAAGGAAGAATAGATTCATAATGACCACTTCTAGTGAACACCTTCACAATGCCTCAGGTTCTAAGAAAGCAAGAATAGAATCATTAACACTGTGTGGCTGACCGGTTGTATTGAGTACCTTCACAATGCTTCAGGTTTTAAGAGAAGAAGAATAAAACCATTAACATTGTGTGGTTGACCACTTGAAGTGAGCTCCTCTACTAAGCTGCAGGTTCTAGGAAATGATGAATATAATAATTTGCACTGTGTGGCTGGCCACTTGTAGTGAGTGCCTTCACATTGCTACAGGTTTTGAGAAAGGGAGAACAGTACCATTAACACTGTGTGGCTGACCGCTTGTAGCGAGTGCCTCCACAAAACCGCAGGCTCTAGGAAAGGAAGAATAGAATCATTAACACTGTGTGGCTAGCCACTTGTAGTGAGTGCCTTCACATTGCTACAGGTTTTGAGAAAGGGCGAACAGTACCATTAACACTGTGTGGCTAAACGCTTGTAGCGAGTGCCTCCACAATACTGCAGGCTCTAGGAAAGGAAGAAGAGAATCATTAACACTGTATAGCTGTCCACTTGTAGTGAATGCCTTCACATTGCTTCAGGCTTTAAGAAAGGGAGAACAAAACCATTAACAGTGTGTGGCTGACCACTTTAGCAAAGCGCCTCCACAATGCTGCAGATCTAGGAAAGTAAGAATAGAATAATTAACACTGGGTGGGTGACTGCTTGTAGAGAGCAACTCCACAATGCTGCAAGTTGTTGGAAAGGAATAATAGAATCTGTAACACTGTGTGGGTGACCGCTTGTATTGAGTTCCGTGACATTGCTACATGTTTTGAGAAAGGGAGAGCAGCCAGTAACATTGTATGGCTAACTGCTTGCAGCTAGCGCCTCCACAATACCACAGACTCTAGAAAAGGAAGAATAGAAACATTAAAACTGTGTGGGTGACCACTTGTAGTGAGTTCCTTCACATTGCTACAGGTTTTGATAAAGGAAGAACAGAACCATTAACACTCTGTGGCTGACCGCTTGTAGCGAGCACCCCCACAATGCTGCAGGTTCTAGGAAAGGAAGATTAGAATAATTAACACAGTGTGGCTGACCGCTTGTAGAAAACGTCTCCACAATACCGCAGGTTCTACGAAAGGAAGAATAGATTCATAATGATCACTAGTAGTGAGCACCTTCACAATGCCTCAGGTTCTAAGAAAGCAAGAATAGAATCATTAACACTGTGTGGCTGACCGCTTGTAGTGAGTATCTTCACAATGCTTCATGTTTTGAGAGAAGGAGAACAAAACCATTAACATTGTGTGGTTGACCATGTTTAGCGAACACCTCCACAATGTCGCAGGTTTTAAGAAAGGACAAGTAGAATCAGTGACACTGTGTGGCTGATCGCTTGTAGCGAGTGCATCCATAATACTGCAGGTTCTAGGAAAGGAGGAATAGAATCATTAGCACTGTGTGGCTGACCGCTTGTAGTGAGCATCTTCACAATGCTTCAGGTTTTGAGAAAGGGAGAAAAAAAACATTAACTGTGTGTGGCTAACCACTTGTAGTGAGCGCATCCACAATGCCGCAGGTCTAGGAAAGGACGACTAGGAAAATTAACACTGTGTGGGTGACTGCTAGTAGAGAAGGACTCCACAATGCTGCATGCTACAGGTTCTAGGAAAGGAATAGTAGAATCATTAACACTGTGTGGGTGACAGCTTGTACTGATTTCTGTCACATTGCTACAGGTTTTAAGAAAGGGAGAACAGTACCATTAACACTGTGTGGCTGACTGCCTGTAGCTAGTGCCTCTACAATGCCACAGGTTCTAGAAAAGGAAGAATATAATCATTAACACTGTGGGTGACCGCTTGTAGTGAGTTCCTTCACATTGCTACAGGTGTGAGAAAGGTAGAACAGAACCATTAACACTGTGTGGCTGACCGCTTGTAGCGAGCGCCTCACAATGCTGCAGGTTCTATGAAAGGAAGAATAGAATCATTAACACTGTGTGGGTGACGGCTTGTAGTGAGTACCTTCACGTTGTTACTGGTTTTGAGAAAGTGAGAGCAGAACCATTAACACTGTGTGGCTGACCACTTGTAGCGAGCGCCTCCACAATGCCTCATGTTCTGAGAAAGGAAGAATAGAATCATTAACAAGCAAGCATCTCCACAATGCCTAGGTTCTGAGAAAGGAAAAGTAGAATCATTAACAATGTGTGGCTGAACACTTTTATGCTTCAGGTTTTGAGAAAGGGAGAAAAAAACCATTAACCTTGTGTGGCTGACGGCTTGTAGTAAGATCCTTCCCATTGCTACAGGTTTTGCGAAACAGAGAACAAATGTATTAACATTGTGTGGCTGACCGCTTGTAGGAAACACCTCTACAATGCCACAGGTTCTAGAAAAGGAAGACTAGAATCATTAACACTGTGTGGGTGACCGATTGTAGTGAGTTCCTTCATATTGCTATAGGTTTTGAGAAAAGGAGAACGGAACCAATAAGACTGTGTGGCTGACCGCTTGTAGCGAGCACCCCCACAATGCCTCAGTTCCTAGGAAAGGAAGAATAGAATCATAAACAAGCCAGCATCTCTACAATGCCTCAGGTTCTGAGAAAGGAAAAGTAGAATCATTAACAATGCTTGGCTGACCACTTGTAGTATGCTTCAGGTTTTGAGAAAGGGAGAACAAAACCATTAACCTTGTGTGGCTGACCGCATGTAGCAAGTACCCCCACAATGCTGCAGGTTCTAGGAAAGGAAGAATAGAATCATTAAGACTCTGTGGGTGACCGCTTGTAATGAGCGCCTTCAGAATGCTTCAGGTTTTGGGAAAGGGGGAACAAAACCATTAACATTGTGTGGCTGGCCGCTTGTAGGCAGCAACTCCACAATGCCACAGGTTCTAGGAAGAAAGAATAGAATCCTTAACACTGTGTGGCTGACCGCTTATAGCAAATGTCTCCACAATACCATAGGTTCTAGGAAAGGAAGAATAGATTCATAATGACCACTTGTAGTGAGCACCTTCACAATGGGTTAGGTTCTAAGAAAGCAAGAATATAATCATTAACTGAGTGGTTGACCGCTTGTAGTGAGTATCTTCACAATGCGTCAGGTTTTGAGAGAAGGAGAACAAAACCATTAACATTTTGTGGTTGACCGTGTTTAGCGAACACCTCCACAATGCTGCAGGTTTTAAAAAAGGACGAGAAGAATCAGTAAGACTGTGTGGCTGATTGCTTGTACTGAGTGCCTCCACAATATCGCAGGTTCTAGGAAAGGAGGAATAGAATCATTAGCACTGTGTGGCTGACCGCTTGTTGTGAGCATCTTCACATTGCTTCATGTTTTCAGAAAGGGAGAACAAAACCATTAACATTGTGTGGTTGACCACTTGAAGCGAGCTCTGCCACAATGCCACAGGTTCTAGGAAAAGAAGAATAGAATAATTACCACAGTGTGGGTGACTGCTTGTAGTGAGAGCCTTCACAGTGCTTCAGGTTTTGAGAAAGGGAGAACAGTACCATTAACACCGTGTGGCTGAACGCTTGTAGCGAGTGCCTCCACAATACCGCAGGCTCTAGGTAAGGAAGAATATAATCATTAACACTGTGTGGCTGTCCACTTGTAGTGAGTGCCTTCACATTGCTTCAGGCTTTGAGAAAGGGGGAACAGTACCATTAACACTGTGTGGCTGAACGCTTGTAGCGAGTGCCTCCACGATACTGCAGGCTCTAGGTAAGGAAGAATATAATCATTAACACTGTGTGAGTGACTGCTTGTAGAGAGCGACTCCGCAAAGCTGCATGTTCAAGGAAAGGAGTAACAGAATCATTAATACTTTCTGGGTGACAACTTGTACTGAGTTCCGTCACATTGCTACAGGTTTTGAGAAAGGGAGAACAGTACCATTAACACTGTGTGGCTGACCGCTTGTAGCGAGTGCCTCCACAATACCGCAGGCTCTAGGAAAGGAAAAATAGAATCATTAACACTGTGTGGCTGGCCACTTGTTGTGATGTGCCTTCACATTGCTACAGGTTTTGAGAAAGGGAGAACAGTACCATTAACACCGTGTCGCTGAACGCTTGTAGCGAGTGCCTCCACAATACCGCAGGCTCTAGGTAAGGAAGAATATAATCATTAACACTGTGTGGCTGTCCACTTGTAGTGAGTGCCTTCACATTGCTTCAGGCTTTGAGAAAGGGGGAACAAAACATTGTGTGGCTGACCACTTTAGCAAGCGCCTCCACAATGCTGCAGATCTAGGAAAGTAGGAATAGAATAATTAACACTGTATGGGTGACTTCTTGTAGAGAGTGACTCCACAATGCTGCAAGTTGTTGGAAAGGAATAATAGAATTTGTAACACTGTGTGGGTGACCGCTTGTATCGAGTTCCGTGACATTGTTACATGTTTTGAGAAAGGAAGAGCAGCCATTAACATTGTGTGGCTAACTGCTTGCAGCTAGCGCCTCCACAATACCACAGGCTCTAGAAAAGGAAGAATAGAAAAATTAACACTGTGTGGGTTAGCGCTTGTAGTGAGTTCATCACATTGCTACAGGTTTTGAGAAAGGGAAAACAGAGCCATTAACACTGTGTGGCTGACCTCTTGTAGCGAGCACCCCGACAATGCTGCAAGTTCTAGGAAAGGAAGAATGGAATCATTAACACTGTGTGGGTGAGCGCTTGTACTGAGCGCCTTCAGAATGCTTCAGGTTTTGGGAAAGGGGGAACAAAACCATTAACATTGTGTGGCTGACTGCTTGTAGCCAGTAACTCCACAATGCTGCAGGTTCTAGGAAGGAAGAATAGAATCATTAACACTGTGTGGCTGACTGCTTGTAGCAAATGTCTCCACAATACCATAGGTTCTAGGAAAGGAAGAATAGATTCATAATGACCACTTTTAGTGAGAACCTTCACAATGGGTTAGGTTCTAAGAAAGCACGAATAGAATCATTAACACTGTGTGGCTGACCGCTTGTAGTGAGCATCTTCACAATGCTTCAGGTTTTGAGAAAGGGAGAAAAAAAACATTAACTGTGTGTGGCTAACTACTTGTAGTGAGCGCATCCACAATGCCGCAGGTCTAGGAAAGGAAGACTAGAAAAATTAACACTGTGTGGGTGACTGCTAGTAGAGAAGGACTCCACAATGCTGCATGCTACAGGTTCTAGGAAAGGAATAGTAGAATCATTAACACTGTGTGGGTGACAGCTTGTACTGATTTCTGTCACATTGCTACAGGTTTTAAGAAAGGGAGAACAGTACCATTAACACTGTGTGGCTGACTGCCTGTAGCTAGTGCCTCTACAATGCCACAGGTTCTAGAAAAGGAAGAATATAATCATTAACACTGTGGGTGACCGCTTGTAGTGAGTTCCTTCACATTGCTACAGGTGTGAGAAAGGTAGAACAGAACCATTAACACTGTGTGGCTAACCGCTTGTAGCGAGCGCCCCACAATGCTGCAGGTTCTATGAAAGGAAGAATAGAATCATTAACAGTGTGTGGGTGACGGCTTGTAGTGAGTACCTTCACGTTGTTACTGGTTTTGAGAAAGTGAGAGCAGAACCATTAACACTGTGTGGCTGACCACTTGTAGCGAGCGCCTCCACAATGCCTCATGTTCTGAGAAAGGAAGAATAGAATCATTAACAAGCAAGCATCTCCACAATGCCTAGGTTCTGAGAAAGGAAAAGTAGAATCATTAACAATGTGTGGCTGAACACTTTTATGCATCAGGTTTTGAGAAAGGTTTTGAGAAAGGGAGAAAAAACCATTAACCTTGTGTGGCTGACGGCTTGTAGTAAGATCCTTCCCATTGCTACAGGTTTTGCGAAAGAGAGAACAAATGTATTAACATTGTGTGGCTGACCGCTTGTAGGAAACACCTCTACAATGCCACAGGTTCTAGAAAAGGAAGACTAGAATTTAGCCCATGCGGTATATATTATGTGGGAGAGACATCACGGAAAATAAGAGTGAGGATAAACGAACACAAGTCCTGCATTCGAAACAACAACTTCACTTCAGCAGTAGCAAGACATTTTAAAGAAAAAGGGCACTCTGTGACGCAATTGAAATTTGCAGTACTAGAGCTACAATCCACCAGGAAGTGTGACAAGGATATGAAGAAATGGAGGGCTCAACAGGAAGCTTTTTGGATTGACAAACTGGATTCCCTAGCACCGGATGGAATTAATGAAGAGTTTGATTTGAGTTGTTTTTTGTAATTGTATCCATGACTAATTTTTCTTTCATTATGTACATTCACATGACAGATTATGCCGAACCGCATTCTACACAATAATGGAGTAGACCACGTGTCAAATATAGGGTATTTAGATTTGGAATATGCTTGAACCAAATTTATCAGATAAACTAAAGGTTTGAAGCATGATTTGTGACATAAATGAACGTAAACAGTGTAGACATACACATTGTTAACAGAAGTTGTTTAGAGAAATTAATCACAGTACCGGTCACTATATTTATAGTAATGACATGTTGCATACTTTCTATTAAATATAGAGCGACCTGCAATAGTGGAAAGGTAATCATTAGGCTGCTCTGCTCAATTGTTTTACTGACCGTTTAAGTGATCGAGTCCATTACAACATGGCCGCCGTGTGCACCGGCGGTTCCTCCTTGTTTAACATGATCAAGTTACCGTGGTAACTTTTAAAAGCTGAGCATACAGAGGAACGCGCGCACCCGCGATTCTCTGTAAGTTTCGTGGCACTGTGATTTGACACAAGGTAAGCGAAGTACAACGCTCCGCGTTGTTCTGTAACGCTGAGCCATTAGATAGGCTAAAGATACTCGTTCTTATGTCTTCTATAGGATTTGTGACGAGCACGAGTCTACCACGTACTCACAGACCAGATTAAGCTGAGTGATTACACGACTAGCGAAACAAACGCTGACATACAAGTTCACAAGGAAACCAGGTCAGATTTAATTTTCCTTGTGCTAGAACGGAAGATAAACACAGATAGCGTTTAATGTAAAGAGTGATTGCTAACTCTTGATTTCCTTTCGTTTTGTTTTTTCTGATCTTGCTTATTGTTTCCAAATCGCTGGGCTGTCTTTACACACTTCCATCGTTAACCGTATGTACTTTTCTTTTGTACTTACATGCTGATATAATGTAATGTATATGGAATGCTTTATCTAATGATATATATACACACGCGCATTTCTGAACTGTGCTCTTATATGTGAAATGTATGGGGTTCTTTTCAATCTGGTGCATAATGGATACACAACATTGGGTCTAAAATGGGGGTTCTCTTTAACTCTTTGGTGATTTTTCAACTTAAATGGGTGTTGCATTGATTTATTCCGAAATGCATTGGCCACCCGTATAAGCATCTGCAGGAATAAGAGACCTAAGATCTCGTGAGAGTTAAGAATAAAATACAGCCACACTTGAAAAGAGATTCTTTTTCTTTGTCTTTTTGAAAGATTACGTACCTGAAGTTTAAAGACTCCACTTACTAGTGGCTATAGGAGTGCAGCCCGCACCGCTGGCTTCACGGCCAAGGTCATTGAACACAGTCTCCCACAGTGCCATTCCACGGAGGCACTCCTCACAGCGGGTTTTCACCCTGAATTTAGTAAAAGTAAGTTGATGATCAAGAAGATCAATCTACCAACAACAGGTAGTGCGCACTCACCTTAGAACAATCCAAGACTAGAATCATTAACACTGTGTGGGTGACCGATTGTAGTGAGTTCCTTCATATTGCTATAGGTTTTGAGAAAAGGAGAACGGAACCAATAAGACTGTGTGGCTGACCGCTTGTAGCGAGCACCCCCACAATGCCTCAGTTCCTAGGAAAGGAAGAATAGAATCATAAACAAGCCAGCATCTCTACAATGCCTCAGGTTCTGAGAAAGGAAAAGTAGAATCATTAACAATGCTTGGCTGACCACTTGTAGTATGCTTCAGGTTTTGAGAAAGGGAGAACAAAACCATTAACCTTGTGTGGCTGATGGCTTGTAGCAAGCGGCTCCACAATGCCTCAGGTTCTGTGAAAGGAAGAATAGAATCATTAGCACTGTGTGGCTGACTTCTTGTAGTGAAATCCTTCCCATTGCTAGAGGTTTTGCGAAAGGGAGAACACAACCATTAACATTGTATGGCTGGCCGCTTGTAGCGAGCGACTCCACAATGTTGCAGGCTCTTGGAAAGGAAGAATAGAATCATTAACCCTATGTAGGTGACCACTTGTAGTGAGCATCTTTAAAATGCTTCAGGTTTTGCAAAAGGCAGAACAAAACCATGAACATTGTGTGGCTTACCGCTTGTAGCAGGCACCCCCACAATGCTGCAGGTTCTAAGAAAGGAAGAATAGAATCATCAGCACTGTGTGGCTGACCGCTTGTAGTGATTTCCTATACATTATTACAGGTTTTGAGAAAGGGAGAACAAAACCATTAACAATGTGTGGCTGACAGCTTGTAGCGAGCACCTCCACAATGCTGCAGCTTCTAGGAATGAAAGAATAGAATAATTAACACTGTGGGGGTGAACGCTTGTAATGATCGCCTCCACAATGCTGCAGGTTCTAGGAAAGGGAAAATAGAATCATCAACACTATGTGGGTGACCGCTTGTAGTGAGTTCCTTCACGTTGCTATAGGTTTTGAACAAGGGAGAAGATAACCATTAACATTGTGTGGCTGACCGCGTGTAGCAAGCACCTCCACAAGGCCTCATATTCTGAGAAAGGAAGAATAGAATCATTAACAATGTGTGGCTGATCGGTTGTAGTATGCTTCAAGTTTTCAGAAAGGGAACACAATTATCAACATTGTATGGCTGACCGCTTGTAGCCAGCACCTCCACAATGCCTACGGTTCTGAGAAAGAAAGAATAGAATCAATAACACTGTGCGGCTGACCACTTGTATTATGCTTAGCATTTGAGAAACAGAGGATAAACCATTACCAGTGTGTGGCTGTGCACTTGTAGTATGCTTCAGGTTTTGAGAAAGGGAGAACAAAACCATTAACATTATGTGGCTGATCGCTTGTAGCAAGCGCCTCCACAATGCCTCAGGTTCTGAGAAAGAAAGAATAGAATTATTAAGAATGTGTGGCTGACCGCTTGTAGCAAGCACCTTCGCAATACCTCATGTTTTGGGAAAGGAAGAAGAATACCATTAGCACTGCGCGGCAGACCACTTGTAAGATGTGCGAGCACAAATCTTCAAATCCCGAAGGAAATAAAATAAGGGCAGTCAGGACAATGTGGCAGACTACTTAATTGGAGTGCCCTTGCAATATCTCTGATTTCAAGAAAGGAACAGAACTATTAGCACTGTGCAGTAGACTGCGCACAGTGAGCGCCTCTGAAAATGTCTTGGATTTCAAGAAAGGGAGAACATATTCTTTACAAGTGCTGCAGATCACTCACATAGATTATCACTAGGTAGAGGAAGGGATAAAGGACCAAAAAAAGCAAGTATTTGGTTGGTGGTTGGGAAGAAACATAACTTCATAAGATGGAAATTGGGAGATTGAGGTTGATAGGAGTAGTTGATTTAACAATATTCAGAATATTGGGGAACTGTTGTAGAATGCATCAAAAGCCATTTATCTATTTTCATATTTAGATATTTAATATAGTTATGATCTCCCGTGGCCAGATTTTTACTTTATGTATAAAGCCTCAAAAATGCAACCCTGTGGCTCTTTTTCCAAGTGCATAAAGTAAAAGGCAGTCTATTTACCACACAAGCCCAAAAGGCAATGGACAGGCCTGAGTGCTGTGATACAAAAGTAAGCACTCTACCACTCACTCAATGTGCAGATGGTGTGTGATGCCTGCCACCTCATCACCCAGTGCTGTGCCAGATTCCCCGGTTTAACCCACAACACTATGGTGCTGCAGAATTCCACGCTGCCAGGGTACATGGCACGTCACAGTGGAGAACATACCTGGCTGTCTGTTGGGTGAGTGTAACTACAAGAACATG
Organism: Ambystoma mexicanum; assembly: GCF_040938575.1. Lineage (NCBI taxonomy): Eukaryota > Metazoa > Chordata > Amphibia > Caudata > Ambystomatidae > Ambystoma > Ambystoma mexicanum. Next base: position 898,199,735 of record NC_090934.1, read on the forward strand.
TGCACTGTTGAATTGGGGGGGGTCAGAAAATGCCATAGTGTACCTGGCTGTTGGGTGAGTGTAACTACCAGAACATGTGAACTGTTCAACTGGGATATGTAAAACACCTATCAGCGGGGTGCAATGCAATGTGCAACACAGTAATAGCATGCATGAGTACAAGGCCTTGACAGGCGTTTCTCATTTGACCAAACTCATCATGTGCATGTATAACAACATCAAATCTGGACAGCAACATCAAAAGCACTGCATGTACCAGAATGCATTACACCAATGTCCCAAAATCCAGCACAAATACAATCAGCAAAACCCACACCACCTGATGCACAGACTGACAATACTTATGCTTCCGAACACCCTACCTACATAACACTTGTGTTCCGCACACCAAATAGCCCGGTCCCCTGTCTGTTTGAAGTGCACATACACATATGCATGTGACCTGAAGTTGAAATGATTACCCAAACATATCTATGTTAGTGACACATGCCCATCATAGGAATGTTGCATTTGAACACAATAATAACACACATCAGTCTCATTTGTATATGTTGTATTGAAAGGGTCAGAGGTCAGGATGGCTGTGAATGGACCATGACAAAGCGACTGCACACCACACACCCACCATGCATATTGACAAGGCGTATTTGCTTCAAGTCAATCATTAGGCTTTCATCGCCTTCTCCATCCATCAAATTCCTCGTATTGTATCTCTCTGTGAATATGTCAACATCCATCATTTTGCAATTATCAGTGAAGTTGATCAACCATACCCATGCAGCGCATCATGTAGGCATGTACAGATTTCAAATAAATTTCAATCAATGGAGATTAACGTCCTTACCCGTGTCAGCTACGCCTATCAGGTCTTCGTAACCCGGCAGTGTCTGCCCTATCGGGTACACCGGCAGTGTCAGGCTGAAGACTATTTTCCCGGCCGTTAAACAACGCTGCCTGGTGATGGCACCCGCACACTTACACCTGGACGAGCCACAATTGCATTTAGCACTTGTCATTACATTGACATTGATGACTGCAGATATATATTCCTGACATCACCCTGGTCCTACAATGCATGGACATCCCATCACACTGACAATGCGCATTTCAACTACCCAAAATAGGACATATGCTATGTAACCAGCAATTAGCATGTGCAATTTGACATTGTTTTTTTTTTGTGTGAACACTATACAGACTGTATCAACATGATACGGGCACAAGTATGACATTCTACACTTTCTGTTGCTGTCGTGACGGTGATGCTGGATATCCCCTGATGCCATGGCTGATGACCTCCGTGAGGCAACCACACGGCCAGCATGAGCAGTGATACAACCGTGCCCATATCCGTACTCGTTCTACAATAGAACAGACATTTGGTCTGTTAAAGGCAAGGTTCCAATGCCTGAGCAATCAGGGGGCACACTTATGTACAGCCCTGTGAAGGTGGGAAAGATAGTTCTTGCCTGTGCCATGTTGCAGAACATGTGTATCAGGTGCAACATCCCAATACCCCAGACATGGACATGCACCCACCAGAGGCGGAGGACGATAAGAGTGATGATGAACTGCCAATTGCACATCACAGTAATGGCATGGATGGCCATGTTGCACGAGAGAAACTTATTCACCACTATTTCTGATCACTTCACACACAGACACGTGGCACAGGCCAGCTAGCGCACTGGGCACTGCACATTAAATAAATCACTCACTTACACTGAAAAAGCAATGTCCAGTCATGATTTATATGCAACACCAACATTAATTTGTGCAATGATAATATTTACAAATGTGGAACAACATAACTGGCAATACTATCCCTCCCCACTCTCCCTCCCCAACTATCCTTACCCACTCCCCCTCCCCAACTATCCCTCCCCACTCCCTCTCTCCACCTATCCTTCCCCACTTCCCCTTACCAACTATACCTACTCACGCCCCCACCGCAACTATCCCTCCACACTACCCCTCCCCAACTGTCTCTACGCAACTCCTGTCATGTTCTGCAAGCAAGACTTGCACAAGTCACAGATAGGGTACATTTGTGTCTATGGCCCATTTCCATCCCATTTTCGGGTCCGGTGTGCAGCTGTGTGCCAGCCATATAGAACACTGCTTTGGGCTGCTCTGTACTGAACTAGCAGGCGTTGTACTTGTGGATGTGCGTGGGGGAGTGCCGTGGGCCGCCGGTCCAGGAAGGCCTGGAGGAACATGGCCATTGTTTCGGCTATAGATGACATTACACTGTTCCCCTCCCGTGCCCTTCTGGACATCTGTACTATAGCACATGTACAGCGGCCAAGGGCATGGGCATTACGGTGTCCGCTGGTCTGGACACTCTCACGCACCAGGGGACCACTACAGTGGTGATAGTACGGGGTATAAATATCCTATGACATTAAGGTCAGCTGTGCCTCCTGGAGGAGGCTGCTGCACCAGGGCTGTTAAGGCATCCTGGCGCTGTTCCATGTGGCTGAGTCTTCCATCAATTTCGCTCACACTGCGGAAGGGTGGGCGTTGTCGGATAATTGGGCCCATGGGGCTGAATAGCAAGGGCTCATCAATGTTGTGGTTGGTGGTCTCCCCATCTCCAATGCACCATCCATCGTCAGCTATTTCCTCTACAATGCACGCATGTGCACATGTTGTGGCTGCGGTGGTGGTGGTGGTACTGCTGCAGCTGGGACTGCCAGGGTGGGTGCAGCTTGTGGGACAGGCGGTGGCTGGATGGGTTGAGCCGGTGGGACCGGAGATGGCTGAATGGGTTGAGCCGGTGGGACGGTGGTGGCTGGATGGATTGAGCTGGTGGGACCGGAGGTGGCTGGATGGTTTGCGCCGGTGAGACCGGTGGTGGCTCGATGGGTACAGCTCGGGTCGCAGTGGCAGTTGTGCCTTTTGAGGCTGTGGAGTCTTGGGTGGAGGTGGTGGTAGGTTGTGTTCAGCGGTGTCGATGGCTGGTGCCCCTTGAGTTGCTTGGATGGGCCTCTTCACTGTCAGATGATGTGCCTGAGGGAGTCAGAAAGGCAGGTTGTCAGTGAAGAGTGTGGATTGATGAAGCAGAGAATCATGCATTATCTTGTTTGTGTCTGTGCTGTGTCAGAGACATGGCAGGGGACATGGCATGGTGAACACATTCTTGTGTCAAGCGTACTGTGGGGGTTGATGTGTGATGTCCGTACATGGTAAGGTGGTGTGCCGGAGATACTGTTGTGGTGTACTAACAATCGCTGGGTAGGGTGGTAGGGGTGTGGCCTACACTCTGTGTGATGTTGGGTTGGGGAGGGGTGTGCCATGGATGGGGTCGCCATGTGCCTGCTGCCTGTAGCTCTTACAGGGATAGGTGGTAATTTCTGCTCATGCGTCGGGCTGGATGGGACAAGGGAGTCACGCTTCCTTTGTGTGTGACGGTGGTCATTTGTGGGTGGTGAGGGGGCTTAGCCCTGATGTGACTTAGTGCCATGGGAAGTACAGCGCCCACACACAAATTTAGCTGTGGCAGGTGGAGGAGTGGCAGCAGAAGCATGTTCTGCTGGCAGTACAGGGTGCCTGTGCTGTGTTCTAGGTGTATTGGTGGTATGAGTGATGTTTAGGGGAGGATGTATGTCAGTGTGTGCAGCCAGGTTGCAGGTCTCAGGGTGGGGCAGGTGGAGCTTTATTGGTTTTGTGCACAATGCACCAGCCTCTTCAGGTGTCCTGGCTCCGGCCTCTGCAGCACCAACCCCTTCTATCACCTCGAGGTGCAGCACACTGCTGCACGTCTGCTCCGAGGGCAGCAGGTTTTCCGGTAACAGTATTAGAGGCACCGTTGTTACCAGTGCCAGTGGCTCCAGAACCGTGTTGCCAGATTCTGAGTCACTGGCACGGAGGACAACAGTGTTGTCATTTTGGGAGGGTTTAGTAGGTATTTACGGCATGCCGGAAGGGTCGCGTACGCCAACACGGAATCAGCAGGGGTTTCCGGCATCACGGGCTGCCAGACATGGTGGCACCAGCATGCGTGAAAATCAAATGTATTGCCGGCAACCTTGTAATGAGCCCCATGGCGTCCTTCGAACAGTTGCTGACTTTCGGTCAAGGCCAAATAACAATACAAGCTGGTTTTCAGTGATTGAAGCCAGAGACAGGTATGTTTTGATTTTGGGAAAGAATGCCACAAAAATCAAAACTGGACAAGACGATGCTTTGGGCAAGTGGTTCAGAAAAGCAAGGACTGTTACAAACAGCGATGGTAAATATGTTGTGTAACAGGAAAGTAAGAATAATCCAGAAAATGATGTGTTGCTGTTACTTCTGGTGATATATCATCTCTGTAAGAAATTAAATTGAAGCCCCAACTATCCCTCGTCCAGCACTGTTTCATATCACAAGGCATGCCCCTACTCCTAGTGCCCTATATACCCACCACCCTTCATTACTACTTCTGGCATATATTGCACTGCTCTTACTATAATTCATGCATGTCTGTTCATGATTCCTTGCAAACCTGGAGCAGCCCTCTGTACGAGTCTTGTCTTGGGAAGATTACTCAGGGGCAACATGCTCGCCTTGGAAGGAAGATGACACGGACAAACACAGGTTCGATCCCTGGATCCAAGCTTAGAAACCTCTGGGTATTAAATAACCAACCATATCATCATTCAAGACAGGGTGACATTGCATGCTCATACTAAATATGTCTCCAGTGTGTTCATTATCATGTCAAGTTGCCACATGACACACAAGGTGAACATTTGTACTGCGCATTCTACAACAAAATTCTATTTCAAAGCACCACAAGCCAAAATGGGAACGCAGGTTGGTGAAAAATAATTCCAAGACGGTAAGTTACATTCATACTCTGAATAGGGCGTGTGCCAATCGGCCGTGCTAATGCATATGGGAGAAGTGCTAGTGAATGTGATGGAAGGAGGAGCCTATGGGTGTAAAAGTGCTCGAGGAGGGTGTTAAGATGGATTTCTAAACTCTGGTCTGGTGGGCAGAGGTTTAGGAGGCCACCCTAGGTTTAGTGAAACAGGGGAACCTTCTGGACAAGCCAGACGAATCTAGGTAGCTAAGTCTCAGGAGGGGTGAGAGTGATCAGAAGCCCACAATGAGCACACACAGCAACGAAACACAAATCACTCTTAGACAAGTATATATGAAAAATATATATACAGTTATTGTCGACCGAACCAATAGACACAAGTAAACTTTAGTATGCGAAAACAGTCACCAGACACAATAATCTACTATACAGCATATATACAATACATTTCCTAATATGGCAAATCAGGAAAACACAGCCAGAACCTGTAAAGAGAAGGGTTGGTTAACACACTAGGAGCATTAGGCAATTCTGTCGTTCCCTAACTTTCTAATCCAGCCCTAAGAAGTGGGGAGCCTTGTGCTCAACAGTACAGTTGTGCGTAAAAGCGCAGGATCGTGTAGGTGAAGCAAAAAGCGGGTCTTCTTGGGAAGGCTGTAGCAAGTCAGGAAGGGGCCTGAGGCGATGAAGAATTGGTTCAAACTATTCAAGTAGGATCTGCCCTTGGCGGCAGAACATCTTTCAAAAGGTAAGAATGGCTCGGGAGTGCAGGCTAACCCAGCCAAGATCGAATACCTTTAGGGGATATTCGTGCGTAAAAGGGATTGGTTGTGCAACAGGGAAACCGGTTGATGCAAATACTCACCGACCCTCAGCACAGTCTGTACCAAACTTTGTCAGTTTAGTCGAGGTCGCTAATATGTTCGAGTAGTATTGACTCGGAGGATGGGCCAGGGGACCTGTGGGAAACATGAGGATCAGACCAGCGGTAACTGCAGCAGTTGGGTCATTACCGGTGAAGGGAAAGCGGTATAGAAGTTTGCAGATCTGTAGTGAGTGCTCCAGAAGTCTGATAGAGGCATGGATCCTGTTGGGAAGGCAGGCACCTGTGGAGGAGAGAGACCTGCCACTCACTCTCAGATTGGAGAAGTATTTGACCATCATGGAGTTGGAATTAGAGGAGGGTACGGCTGTATTAGTGTACTATTTAGGGAAGGAAAGTAGGAGATTGCGTGGTCTCAGGCCACATAACTGTTTGTGATTGATGCTGAGGGTCTTGAATTTGATCCATGTAGCCACCTGGAGCCATAAAATAGATGTTATGTCAGCGATGACATCCTTTTTACCCCTTTCCATTGCCCTCTCAGAAAACGTAAAGTGTTGATGGGACGCACCTCCACTTCATCCATATAAAAACATATCCCTTATTGGAATGATTTATTGTGTCTGCTAAGGGGAGGCCATCAGCACAAGTGCCATGGATTGCATGTGTGCAGGGGGTTTGGGTCTACTAGAGGGTTTGACAGACACCAAGCCTCAGTATACCTTTCACAGATGGGAAATATCCATTTGCATATCAGTCTTTCTCCCACCCACATGGGCAGTCGAGCACTGAAATGCTAATGACAATTCTCTTCTGAACAAGAGTATCAACAGCAACCCCAGACATGTGTCTTCTAGACGGAGGAAAAGCAATATAAAAGTAGGAAAGATAAAAGAAATACATGAATTCATTATAAACCCAATTATATTGGAGTAAACAAATACTTTTGAATACATTATCTAGCATTGAAATTACAAGTGTAATACCATTAGATTGTTTCTGTAGAAAGTCCAAACGTTGGGGAACATATTGAAAATTTGATTGTGAGCAGATTTTGAAGACAGCTACAAATAATTTAAATCTGCAAGTCAATCTTTCAACAAGTTCCAATTTTGAAAGACAAGGCTCGTTTGAAATGTTCTGTCCCATTGTATGTGTCCTGGGAACAAAATCAGGAGCCATTCCATGCGTATGCATAGCCAACACAGTCAATGTCAGATCTTTCACAAATTCAAAATCCATTTTCTGGTATACTGGCTTGGCCACCCATTATTTGCTTCATTTTGTAAAGGCCATGAGGTAACAAAGCATCCCGAAAGTTCCTGCAGTTTTCGCTTGTTCTCTCCCAATATTCACGTTGTGTGCATGTACAGCCAGTCTTTTTCTGGCCTCCATACTGTCTATGCTGAAATGCAACCTTTTTGGCCTGCACTTTAGGCACATATTATGCAACACCTCCAAATCTCCAGTATGATAGAATTCGGTAAATCCCTTCAGGTCTCTTAAAAGCAAGTGATCATACACAATCTTGTGCTGTGCTGTGTGTGGACGAGAACATGGAACATGGCACCAACCACTTCTTCTTGCATTCCCGCTCCTTCGATAAAGGCCCATGTGCAAATTCATGGAAATGTTTGTTTTCTCCCCATGAGTGTATATTGGAACAATGGTGCATCAATGAACACCATTTTTCAAGTAGAATTTCTACAGCTCCATCACAGGTTTTGGTGGACAAAAAATGGTTGATGATAGACTGAGACCACTTTAAAAGGTTTTCCTAACCCTTTTTTTACCAGGAGCTGTAATTTTTTTAATGATTGATTTGGCATCATGCTGTACATCAAACTGATGCTGATGTGTGGAAACTGCTCTTGCATGGCCTTTGCAATTCCAACATGCCTGTCAGTGGCTGTGTGGTCTATTTGCATTCCCCTGGAATCCAGAGATTCGATGGATTTACTACTTTCCATGTCATGAAAGTGGTAAGTGCAGTACTTAGCGGAAAATCCTGGACTGTCACACTGTCCATCGCCAGGTAGCCTGACACTTTTTCCAGAGAATGTACTGCCCATTGACATCTGTTTGAATTTCCAGGCATGACTAATAGTGGGACAAAAAATTCCTTCTGATACTTGTAGTACTGGGTTTTAGCAAGGAACTCAAGTTCCACAAATTGACAGAAACTCGAAATATTACCGAAAGCCGATCAGTTGAACATTAGAGCTGCTGAACAAAGTACATTTCCGGCAGGCACTTTACCAAGCATCGGTTGAGCAGACCATAAAAATGTGGTATGGAGGTGGACACAGCTGTCCTGGATTTTCAGGTTGGTGCCTTGTAATACACAAGAGAAATTTACCAATAGCTTCCCGCACATGCTCCCACTTAATTTATGATCATATGTAATCATTTGCACAATCTCTAGCAAGCAGCAGTCATATACAATGTATCTTTGCTCCTTTAATAGCCAATTGGCCTGTAATACTGTGTTTTTCAACTCAACGGTGGTGGACAATTCCCCCAAACTAGGCATACTGAAGTCAAGATCTTGAGCAAATTAGTCAGTCAATTGCGTTGATGCTTCAGCCTCTGTTAGTTTGGGCTGTGAGATTGCCACATGAATTGGAGAAACAGGTAAAATTGAATGTTTGGTGGGTGTAACATTTATAGAGAGCATAGATTGTGTCAAAGGGTCTGCAAGAAATTGCAATGCATCGTCATTGTCTTCGGTTTCATCGGGGAGATTTTCCACAAAGTAGCAATGGTCCATGGTAACTTTGTGTGGTTCGCAGCTCAGATTCCATTAATTTTCTAGCCACTGGACATATGCATCACGCCTCTGAATATTGACTGGACCATGCTGTGCCTCAAATAGTAGTTGCTCCATTGTGAAATCCGTTTGGCAAGTGACATCTTTGATTTCAGTTGTTGTCTGAGTCTTTATACTCTTATTCCTTCTAGGCCGCTAACAGATTTATAGAAAAACATGCTCAATGTATAGCACACATACAGAACATACGATGTTCCAACTAAAAACATAATATGACTATAACATCTGCTTAAAACCTCTCCAAAACCAACTGGTTTGTTCTTTACGCATGTTTTCTGAATTTGGTTCGAAACCGTGGACTTCGCTTTGCCGACCACAACATCAAGCTGAAAAAATATTTTTTTTTATATGGTTTAAATCAAGCACATTTCTTTCTGACTCAAACAAACCCATGCACATATCTACAAAAAGAACCAACTTGAGGGACTTTAAAAGATTACAACATTATAAAAATGTAATCCCAATCCAATGTGATGCTCAATTGTATTTCATATTAGGTCATGTATACCTCTGGTCCATGTGTCTCTTCAAATTCGACATCTTCAATACATTCTTTGGAGAGCAGAATCATACAAGAAAGTTAAATATCAATCAAACTTAAATGTAAAATCTTTCATCGTACAGAGCACTTCCTCAAAAAGTAGTTTAAAATGATTGCAAACCTTATACTATAAGGTATATCGTTGCAACACAGATATAACATTTGCATGAACATACCCCCGAAAACTGTGTATGTGATTTGGTCATAATATACATTTCAGATTTCACCTGATAACCTTCTGAGATGACACATGGACTTGATCTGAGATCACCCTGCAAAACATAGTGATTATAATGTTGCCTTCAAAAGTAGTTTGCTTTGTAATGTTTCCTTTCAAATCTATTCTGCATTAGGGATAAAGTGTAAGGTTAGAACCAAAAACAGAAAAGATTGAAACAGTGCAAGGTTACATGCATTTCAGTCTCAAAGTATACATTTTGTAGGATTTACTTTCAATGTAGCAAGAAAAATACAAGAATGCATACCTCATACTGTGGACCTGTTGCAAACAAGGAAGTGATTGTAGTGGAAGTTCCAGCATCCCTCCATAACATAGTACTTGTTTTAATACGGATGTAAACGCAAAATTAAACTGAAAACACAAGATGCAGATGATGGTACATACTGAGAGACACCCATACATCCCACTTTGTGTAAATAACTACTACTGCACATAATAATTTTCAGTATGTTTAAACTACAAGCATAACACATGCATGCATTGTTCATTTGCATATAAAGGACTAGTACAATATAATTGATAGGCGAGTGAGGTTGATGCTGACTCCAGACAAAAAATTGATGAAGAATCTTGCTCCTTCAATTTCACTACATTGTCAGAAAAGAGTACAATGGAAAAGGTACATTAGTATTAAACATGTGGCCACATCCAGCACTCTAAAATATCTCTGTGCATGTCGGTTGAATTCCCCATAAGTATACTAGACATGTCAGTGGTTTCGTCACTGGTGCGGCCCTGTGCTTCCATCAGTGAGCTCTACATAAAGAAGGACATGTCACCCAACACATTTCAAAAACATTAGGGTGACTTTTAAAGGGCACTATGGATGTTTTTACTAAGGGTACCATTTCACTGATTTATTAGAGTGTCCCGAAAGTGTGGATAGAGAAAGTAGTCTAAAGTTAAATCTTTAAAAGTTGGCTAATTCTGATTACTAGGGAAACTTGAGTAACACAACATTGATGGAAATAAACACAGAAAACTATAAACAGTTCATGAAGTTACATTTTCAATGCACTATTTTAATTGATTGAGAGATCATTGAGAACACTTATTTGTACAGACCACTGCCTGACATACCAACAAACATAACAAATCCATCGTCCACTACTCACCTGAGCCAGTGTGTGTCGAAATTGAGTCGGAATTGCATTTGGAAGCTATTTACAAAGAATTCTGGGTTGATGCTTTTTTGTGTACTTTGAATGTTCGTACATATCATCAGTAAAGTGCAGGCTGCAGACGAAGAATCGATTGGCCCTTCCATCTCCCAAGACACCCTTGCCTCTAATTTCAACCTTGTCCAGTGGAAATCTGCAATTTGTAATCCATCTTCTTTAAATCGATATCCTTTGAGAATATAGGCAGGACTGTGCATGGAGTTTTGATATGGCTCACAGAAGGGCAACCGAAAATGATACATGAAGGCATTCTTGAAAGTCTGTAAGATCTGTAGAAAAAATATAATTAATGATTACAAATAATAATTTATGAATGTGAATAAAGCAACTATTACACAGCTGTTTTTGTAAAGTTTGTTTTAAAGAAAGAAAACCTGTGTAGCCTAGTCTAATCAACACGGCAATCACTTTTGCTAGAACGTTTTGTTATATCGCAAATCGCAAATTGTAACATATTACTGGTCCACTGAATGAATGAAGTACCAAAAGAAAACATGCTTTCACAAAAGGACCAGATAACATTGCATTCTGTTACAATGAACAGTGATGCAATGTGCTATTTACAGAGATCAAAATACATCAGACAATCGATAATGGTGAAGGCTTTGAAACAAATGAAAATTAGACTACTGTGTACATTAGGTGGAAATGGATTGAAACTTTCAGAGCAGCGATTGATCAGAACCAAATAGGTGACCTATCCTTACTTAGACGAACAAATTAGCCGATTCAGCAAACCGGGGGACAAGTAGCCATAGAACAGGTAGCTCAATTACGATATATCTTGTGGATTGCAGAGATGTTCTCCTGGTAAATATCAAGGTGTTTAAAAAGGCTTAAAAAAGTGGGTGCGTATGTGAATGTGTGATGTGTTCGTTGACATCCACTCAGCCTCAATGCCAATATTTCACATCTGCCATATCCACCCTCCTAGCCCCCTTTGAGAGAAAACAGTCGTAATCCTGCTCGTACTGCTGACAGGGCAATAGGGCCAGGGCTGACCCACAAAGGCAAAATGTGGGCATGGGCCATTTATTTTTATCAAAGTGGCACACTTTTTGGCCCAATGTGGGCCAGTTTGATGAGTTACTTCAATATGCGAATAGTAGTAGTGAACACTGTTGCTGAATAAATATTTTTTTAAATCCACAATTTGCATCACCATTTATTAAAAAATTCTCCCCCTTGGGTACTACTCAAACAGTGTCCGAAAAGGAATGAATACTGACTTCGAAATGTGGGCCGCATTTTATTTGGTTCCCCATGACAATCTTATGGCCCAGTACGACCCTGTTCATAGGTGCCCACTAATATAAACACAAGGTACTAGTACGTATGTAGGTTGGCCTATGGGAAGGTGTGAATGCATTAAGGTCCTGCCCCTGGTCCAAACCTAAGTACCCCATTTGGGGTAATAGCATCTACATATAATCGGTATCCATCATAATACAACACATCAAAAATAGTCATGCAAATTATTGTAAGTTAAAGACAAGACTTTATGTGCAAACATCCGTGCAAATACAATCAATAAAACATTTACGAGGTTACATACATATAAAAAAACATTCCTTCTTGACATAAATCAGAATGCAAAATTGCTAAACAGAAATCCTGAATATTAGTTAAAAAGGAAAGAAGAAAAAATGGAAAAATCAATGAGACATAAACAAAAGTAAAGGAAATATTTCTACCAATGTAGAGACATCAACACTGGAAAAAGGTAACAAATACTTTTTTCAATATTATATGGTCATGATAAGTATCAGTAACACCCCAGTGGGAATATTTGTTCATACACCAATGGGGTGGGGTCTGCCAACGCATGAGGGGGAAGAAAAGGAAATAAGAACAATGCTGATATGACAAAAAATGAATCAGGCTAATTTAATAAACAGTGATCTCCGAAAACCAACTGAGATACTGAACAAAAGTTTCTGTAGATCCTGGCTAACTGAAGGAACAACAAAACATGTATTGTTATAGACAGGAGGTCCAATGTAGATCAGATGTTATTCTGAGGGACCTTCAATCCCCTCTAGACAATATTGCGTTTCGGCGGTACCAGCTCCGCCTTCATCAGGGCAGTAATAGCAAGACCCTTGAGCGTGATCCTATGCTGCGCTCAACGAGAAAGTTGAGCCCATTGTTGCTCGTTGGAAAGTGGCTAAATCCTGTATGGTGACAATCGAGTGGGCGGCTGCCTCCCACAGGAGATTATATCACCAGATATATATGATGTCTGTTGAAGAAGCCAACCAGATGTTAATTGGAGGGACCATGGTAAAGTGGGAGTGGCACGGCTGTGCTGGAAACGGAGATGCAGCGTTCCTGGCCCTGGGCTAGGTCGGATCCGGACAGGCTCATGACACGGGATGTGCCTTTTTGAGTCTGTCTTTGTTGGTGGGCTGGTGTTCCATAGGTGCCCACTTTCATTGATATTTCAAAAATGGTGTCTTGAGATACCAACCTAAGGTGCCCTGCGCCCAATATTGAAGATGCGTCGCATGCCCTTGAAGGTACAGAGTTTTTCCCCTTGCTCCATTGTAATCAATAAGTAAAAAAAACTCCTTCACACATTGGCAGCCCCACTATAGAAAGAAATCATTCTGAAGTAGTTATTATCAGTAAATATTTTTGCTTTTAATATAACATGGTAGCCCTTAGTTGAGACACGTGTTTTGGCAATTGCAATGTCTTTTTCAATCAGGGCTGTTACAAAATACATTGCTAGTTTTGTGGTTTCAACCATTAGAACATAAACAAAGTATAGCAACCATCACATTTCCCATGAACATTGGTATCATTGGTAAGTCATAAAGAAAACAATAACAGGAAACAACATTCACAAAATAATTATAAAAAAAATGGCAAAGCCATAATTGCCATAGAGAATGGGAGGGGAGTGGGGTTGATGTTTTGGAAATGAGAAAGAGTGAAAAAATCCGGAAAAGGGAAAAAAAAAAAGGAAATACCAAATCGGTATGCATTAGTTTTGTGTTATATGTCGCCTCAATAGGTCATTGTCACGGATTTCCCCCTTTCTCACCTGAGTTCGATCCTTGCAGGAATTCTTGGAAGGAGCCTTCTTACTTACGGATCGGGTTTTGTACAAGCCCGCGCAAGCCTCTTCTGGTTCCAGCATGCGTTCAGCGTTCAGCGTCCAGGTGTACTTGGAGTCTCCGGGAAGTCCAGGAAACAAGAGAGGTGTACTCGGAAGTGGTACACGAGATCTGGGAATCAAGGCAGAGTAAGGAGAGAGGAAGGGAAGAGGGGGAAATCGAGGGTCCAGGAACCAGGAAACAAGAGATTAGTTACAGTGAACAACGGATCACACGTCTAGCCACTGCAAGCGGTAGCGTTGAGATGCGCGGGGCCGCGGGGGCGTGGTCTCTTTGTAGAATGAGCTATGTCGGACATGGAGGCTGGTGGAGAGCGTGCCACGTTAGACGGCCATGTTGGAAGTACCAAGGAGGGCAAGCCCCGCTGTGACAGAGACCAGGAAGTCCAAAAGGGACGCGTTCTATGGATCTTGACAGCCATCACATAGTGTCACACATTTAAGAGTAAGCAGGTTTCTTACCAGTATCTGCTTATATTTTTTGATTAGTTGTCTGCGGTCATGCAGGTAAGTTGCACGGTTGTTTAGAGTTAAATCCCTCCTAGGGAACAATGTGGTATCGTTCAGTATTGATCTGTGTGCAACAATTTACTTAGCTGAATGTTAATAGAAGTATACTGGAGTCTTAGGTATTTTGACTAATCATCCATGTACATTACGTTATTAACTGCCGTGGCTGTAGTATATTCTATTCCGCTACGAGCACTACAGAATTACAGTAGATTAACTGCTGTATATGATGTCTATTTGTTTTTTCTCTAATATTGCCGATACCAATTCCAAAAGGGAGAAAGTAATAGAACACGTTATTCATCAGTACTTTCTCTACCACATTCGCAGTTTTTCTGTAAATGCTAATATTTCCTTACGGTTCATAGTGATAATTTCGACAACAAAAATGTCGAAAGTCAAAATTTCGAAAAAAAAATGTGGAAAAAAAAATGACTTTTTTTCAATGCATTTTTTTTTCGGAATGGGGCGTTCCCCCCAGCCCCCCTTTTTTTAATTTTGTTTTTAATTTTTCCCTTTTTTTAACTCCCGAACCCCTAAAATAAATATATAATTAAAAAAACGAAAGTCGACATTTTTTTTTTCCACATTTTTTTGTCGACATTTTTGTCTGTCGACATTTTTTTTCGAAATTATGACTGCCCACCTTTCCTTACGCATGCAAAGGGATGTGGAGTGAGACATCACACATTTATATATAGTATATTCACTTCGCTACTACAAATAAGATGAAACGGTGGTCCCAATGCATCCCGGATCCAATTAGACAATTGTAAACAATACAGCGGTTTCCGCTATCACTTGTGCCAGTCCAGCATACTAGTTAAAGGTTCCCTTAAATATATCGTACTCCTTCTCATGATGTTCGAGTCACATGATAGCGAGTAAGGGCCTACCTGCAATGTCTCTGTACAGTCTCCACGTGCCAGCACCGTTGTGTTTGAACGCAGTGTGTTGTTCTGTCTCTTGTATGCTAGCGTTGCCATGGCGCCGCTAGTCCTTTTTCGATTTTCATTCCTGGGCATTCGTGGGCGGCATGTTTTGGGTCCGGAGTGCCGTATCAGCTATCTGAATGCATACATTGTTCCCAAACTATTAAGTTTCTCGATTTTTATTACATTGGTGCTATATTGTTCTTTGAAGTGTAGCTTTAAATGGTGCTCGCTAATGCAAAGTATTTGAGGCTTTTGTATTTTATGATGACTCACATTTTGGGCATTTCTAGATTTCGAAATACATACTAAGTGCCCATTACCTTGCTTAATTCATATGACACGAAAAAAGCTCAGTTGTGCAATCTCCATCTTGCACCATGAAACAGCATTAGTTGAGAGAAAGTCTTTGTAAATTATTTAGCCTGTGTGCTTGGACAGTTTCTTTAAGGCACATGGTGTGTGTATATTACACACGTCCTATAGTGACACAGTGAGAACACCTTGATTCGCCAACTCTAGAATGCAATATTGGAGTGGCAATGGTTTATACATTTGTAAAATGGTATATAATCACTATACATTACAAGTATCATAGAACGTATGTAATTCAATGTATATACCCTGTCAATACGTACTCTTCCCAATTGCAACAAGCAACAAGAAACATCTTACTGCATTTTATGTATCATAATTTTCACGGGTTCATATCAAAACATGTACAGTTACTGCATTTTATGGACCATAATTTTCACGTGTTCCTGTCATGAACTTGTGTCCTTGCTAGTGCAATTTCTCAGTAATACATAATTTATTTTAACATCCATTAGGTGATAACAGCTGGAAAATGTTACAAGTAACCTGACAAGTAGCCTGAACCCTCTTAATTCAGAACATGTACAGTTACTGTATTTTGTGTACCATAATTTTCACGTGTTCATGTCATGAACTCGTGTACTCGCTTGTGCAATTTCTTCGTAACACATAATTTATTGTTACATCCATCAGGTGATGGCACCTGAAATTGTTATAAACATACAACCATCTCATTGTCCGTGTTAAGTCCAACTTCTGTAGATCTGAATCTACAGATTGTACATGCTTCTTCTTGTCTCGAAAGCCTTTCCTTGTTTCCTCCTCGTCAGCCTACGGCAACTTTTTTTAGGCCAATAAATTTGATGTCTCGTTTGTCATTCATCTGATGATATTTTTGCCAATGTACGGCCAAAAGCAATGTTCCATCCTGGCTTCCTATTAAGGACAAATGTTCCTGTTATCGTTTTATTTATGATTTACCAATGATCCCAATGTTCATGGGAAATGTGCTGGTTGCTATACTTTGTTTATGTTCTAATAGTTGAAACCACAAAACTAACAATGTATTTTGTAAAAGCCCTGATTGAAAACACAATTACTCCAGAATGATTTCTTTCTATAGTGGCACTGCCAATGTGTGAAGGAGTTTTTTGACTCACTGTCATTGATACTAGGGAGGGTGATGGATGTGGAAGAGGCAGCGCAAAATGCTTGGAACAATGTTCAAGGGACACAAACATATGTTGATTGCAGAGGCGGGGTCTTGAAGAGGAGAGTGTGGAGACACCATGTCTGGGGAGGCCATGTGTACAATGGTCACCGTGCAGAAGATCACTTTGAGGTGTACATGTTTTTCGGCAACTTCAGTGTTCCCACCCATCCCCCTCAGGCGAGCACGGCCCCGGATGCGAACTGCCATTGCTACTGGAGGGGGGGGGTGGATGGGCTTGAGGTGTGCGCAAAAGGCCCAGAACACTGCTCAAGGGACACAAACTTATGTTGATGGCTGGGGCGGAGTCTTGAGAGGGGAGTCTGGAGACACCAGGTCTGGGGAGGCCATATGAACAATGGTCACCGTGCGTAAGATCCCTTTCAGTTGTGCATGATGTTTAGCACCTTAAGCGGTCCCATCCTCCCAGCCCCCATGCTAGTGTACAGCCACACGTTCTAACTGCCATTGATACTGGAGTGGGGATGGATGGGCATGAAGGGTGCGCAAAAGGATCAGATTAATGTTCAAGGGACACAAACATATGTTGACTGCAGGGACGGAGTCTTGAAGAGGGGAGTCTGGGGAGAGTGGGTTCGGGGAGACCATGTGGACAATGGTCACCGTGCGGAAGATCCCTTTGAGGTGTGCATGGTGTTTGGCACCTTCAGTGTATGCACCGACCCAGCCCCCTCGGGAACGCACAGCCACAGGTGTGAACTGCCATTGATACTGGAGGGGGGATGGATGGGCATGAGGCAAGCGCAAAAGGCCCAGAACACTGCTCAGGGGACGCAATCTTATGTTGATTGCTCGGGCAGCGTCTTGAAGAGGGGAGTCTGGGGACACTGGGTCTGGGGAGGCCATGTGGACAATGGTCACCATGCAGAAGATCCCTTTGAGTTGTACATGGTGTTTGCCACCTTGAGCGTTCCCACCATACCAGCCCCCACTGTAGCGCACAGCCACAAGTGCAAACTGCCATTGAAACTGGAAGGGAATGACGGGGACGAGGCGAGCGCAAAAGGACACCAACCATTCTTTCATGACCCTCATAGACGATTGGGCATGTCCTTGCCTCACTGAAAATTTCAAACAACTATTTGTATAACCACATTTGTATTTTATTTAGTTTGGTGATGTTGATGGCACAAACAAACTACAAATTGTATGCATGAGGTTGTGGGACAGTGTTCAAAAATCCCCTGTACTGTCTGCTTGTTAAACCATATTGCAATAATGCCGTCTGAATAGTATGTTGGCCCAAAGCACAATCGCATCATGCGGTAAAACATTGTGAATCGCGAAACCTGAATGTGAACACTGGGAATCCATTTTGTAATTATCTGCCATTTTGATGTTCTTTTTCATTCTGATGCTCTTGCAAATATATTCTGTGCTTCAGGTCTGAACGCGGTAAGAGGCCGCAGCTTGAACTCTGAATTACTAACATAGAAAGGAATGTGAAACACTACAGAATACATTGCTTGTCTTATACTGTAGAACCATGAAGCTGCGCATGGGTAAGACAAATCAGCGAACCAAGTGCCTACAAGTCTCGCTAACGTTAATATAGGAGGCAGTAAATAAGAATTATGTGCAACCAAATGTGCCCCTACATGAGAGATGGTGTTTTCTCTTCTTTAGAACTGTCTGACCTTAGCCCATGAACGAAGCAATAAGATAACGTGAGCTGGGAAGGAAGGAATGTCACCTCGCGAAAGGAACACAATATCCTTCTCCGCGCCAATGCTTCATGTTCCCAGAAAGTAAATTGTCTCTGCGATGTCGGCCAGAAACACTGAATGTTTAGGCGAAGCGAGTTACATACATGACCTGTCAATTACTGAACCCTAGTTTATATGTCATGTATAGGGGCGGGCCGGGCAAGGCTTTGTAATGAGGATCTGTTTTGTATATATGCTGTCACTTTCCGATGCTCACTCTCTCTCCTCTCACAGTGTCTGCGAGCACAATTTGTGGGGTGTTGAGACCCGGTTGGACGATCGAGAGAACTCTGAAATAAACATGTTTTAAATCGGACCCCGTGACTGGCATGTCACCAGTATATGGTTGTTGTGCCTTGATTCCATATATGGGGCCTCATTACGACCCTGGCGGTCCGGGAACAAGGGTACCGGTAAGCATGCCGGTACCGCAGTTCCTGGACTGCCATACTACGTGTTGTGGTTGCGGGTGCCTGTCAGCTCGCCAGGTTTTTCCTGGCTGGCTGAACGGCACCCGCGAGCACAGCATGTCAGATGCACCGCCACAACTCTGATTGTGCCGGTGCATCCGATGTCCCCATCCCCATTCAGCCCTATGGGGCAAAATGGGGATGAGTAGGCCCTTGATTCCGGCACCCGAAAATGGGCAAGTACTGGGTCCACCTAACTCGGCATGACCCGGTTCTTGTCCATTCACGGGTGCTGGAAAAAATGCAACTCCGGCGGCAGCCATGCCAATTTTACCGGCACGGCTACCTCCAGAGTTGTAATGAGGCCCAGGGTCTTATAAAGATGGCACCCGAATAGGGACCCTCCGAGTGATGCCCACCGCAGCGTCGTGAACGGGTTGAGGGTGAACCCGTCAGACCGGGATCAGGAGGTGTTCGGGGCGCCCCTGCAGAAGTGACAAGAGACTCCTCCACAGATCTGCACACAGCCGATCCCTGACCGACGAGCCGCACCTAGAGAACATCGTGGAGAGGGTCCTGGAATCGATGCCAATTGTGCCAGACACATTGTTCGTGACGGTTTTTGGTTGCGTCTGTATACAGACGAATTGTGTCCTGAGTGACGAATTGGGCGCAATCAGGTGAGTCATGCACCGATTCTTAAATGTCCTGATATTTGGTTGAGTGTTGCACTTGCAAATACAAATGCCCAGGTAAGAGGTAAGAGTTAGCCAGGCCTGGGAAGTTGTCTTCCTGCTTTGTGAGTTCTTTCCACTGCGGAAGTCAATGTTTGGAAACTGTCCAGGCCGCGCCACCTAAGGGGTCGCCGGCATATGAAATGTACATCCAATATGCTTTAGGGGCAATTGTGTTCAATGCGATTTGGCATAGACAGACCAGGCATGTACCGGAGCTTCAGTGGCCAGATTATGGTAGTTTTGAGCTTGCCCGTAGAGAGCATCTAGAATCAGTATTGCTCAAGAAGAAAGCTAGGCCTTCAGCATTTGACGCTATTAGAGACTGGAGAAAGGAAGCAACTCAGCGCCTGAAAAGTAGAGAGAAACACACACGCAGACGTATGACAAACACAGAAAAGGCATTAGTGCATGATCAACAGAAACAGACTGAAGCCATTAGAAGCAGAGATAGGGCCTTCCAATTAGATATACAGAAAATATACCCTTCACAGGATTTGCATAAATCAGTTGAGTTAATAAACAAGATATTGAACGAGCAGAGATCTGATCATTTGAGTACTGACCCCACTGCACCGCCTCCTTATGTGCCCCCTCCTGCTGTTATTCCTGCGCTTGCATCCGCGCCAGCCATTGCAATTTCCACCACTGTAGCAGTCTTCCCATCTGCGCTGATGACATCATTTCCTCCACCTGCGACTGAACATGAGTTATGTATCTTATCCAGTAGGTCTGCACCAGTAGTAACTGATAGAGGAAGTATTAGACAGACTCGTAGTATGATCAGAAAAGAGCAGAAAGAGGAATTGAAACAGTGGTCTGAGACGTAAATGGATGGGGCTGATGAAATTGCTGTGCAATGTGCCATGTCTGACCATGGAGGCTTTCCAGAACAACAGGTATTGCTTGAAGGTATGGGAAGTTATTTTGTTAATGTTTGGAGTGATTTGACCGATACAGTGGTGCCCCAGGAGTTGCGCGATTTGATTGTCCTTTCCTGTTTGAGAGATAGTGCTGTAAAAGTACAAGAACATGTAGGGCGAATATTGTGTTTAAACGAGAACTTGATAGGCTGCATAAAGATGTAATGAGTAAACGCGAACCACATACTTCATATGTACAGAAGCAATTCCTCTCCCCAGTGAAGCCTGTTAGTGAAGAAATGTGTATTTGTACGAGAGACTCGCTTAAATGGATTACGGATGACACTATTTCTCTGATTAAAGTGCATGATACATTTTGTCAATATATGCCGGAAATGCAGAGAAAAGTTTTACAGGTTATGGTGGAAAATGTACAGGATGATTGCATGAAGAAGAACATTCGTTGTTCTGCCGATTTAAAGATTATTTACAAAAGAGCATTTTCGACTGATACTGCAACCAGAGCTTTGTCCCTTGATTTGGCCTTGTTGCTTAACAGACGCCCAGATCCAGATCCCCCTACTTTGCAATTACCCTTGAGAGAGGTGCCTCCGACATTTGTCCTGAAAGAAGAGATTCCTGTCGCAGGTCAGATCCCAGCACGTACGATAGAAGCTCATTATATTGCACAATTTGTTCATGTCCCTTTCTCGAGACAAGAGGTGAATAATATAAAACATTTGGTTCCTGACATTAGGAATACTCCAGCTGGCTTTTACAAACAAATAGAGTCTGTTTTGAATTCATCTGTTTTTACGCTGAGTGATATTGATTTATTGTTCCCTGTGATTCTTTCCGCTGATATATGGAAGCAAATTAGAACTGTGGATGATGTGCCGATGTTAGGCGATACATGGGATACTTTGACTAGAGTTGATAGTGAGAGAAACGCCATAAAAAATGCTGCAGGTCATTCTAACTTTGCCCTCACTGTTAAGATGGATTTCTGAACTCAGACCTGGAGGGGCAGAGGTTCAGGAGGCCAGCCTAGTTTCTTGGAACAGGGTAACCTCTGGACAAGCCAGACCAATCAGGGTAGCGATGGCGGCGGTCAAGACTAAGTCTCAAGAGGGGTGAGGGTGACTGAAAGACCTCAATGAGCACACAAAGCAAGGACACTTACAAATTACTCCAGACAGGTGTTATATTAAAAATATAGACACATTTATTACAAGGCCTTTGTAACATCGACCATCGGAAAGAATCACAATAATACTAAAGTAAACCAAAACATCACAATCAATACAATATATATACAAGACCGAGGGGTCTAAGGAGTTAAGAGCATGTAATATGTAGACCACCTAGATGGGGAGGAAAACAGGCAGTGCAAGTAATCATTAGACCCAGTTCGACATCAGAACTACACCTAACTAGGAGAAAGTCCGAGCCCTATGAAGAGATGAGCCTTATGCTCAAAAGTGCCAAAGGACAAAATAGGGTCTCTTCAAGGGTCTCAGGACGTTCAGGAAGGTGAATGAAGCGATGAAGAACAGGTCCCCACTACTCGAGCAAGACCGCCACTTGCGGGCGGAGGCAGGGGGAGAGTGCGGGACAGATCCGCTATTTCACAACAGTGGTGGAAGAGAAGTGAGTTCCTGCGCTAGGGGCCACCGGTTGGGGTAGGGACTACTCACCGGTCCCCGACGCAGGCAGACCCAGACTTCGCCAGTACAGTTCACGTTGCTGGCAGGTTCGGATGCGATGATCAGGACATCTCAACAACGTGTAGATTCCGCGGTAGCAGGATGCAGGAGCGAGGGTGTCCCAAATGCAGCAAACATGCACAGTTTGTTACCACAGCAGGGCAACACGGCAACCGCGTTTGCTCTGGTCTGGGAGCACTACTCTCACTTCAGACCTGGGAATGCCAAGTGTACGATATTCGGTGTGAGAGTGCCGTGAACACAGAGCTAGCAGTAGGCCAAGTTTCGAGGGCTTCCCTGAAACGGCGGCGGTGACAGAGCAAACCATCCTGCGTAAGCTGGTCAGCCCACTGGTTGGCCCAGGGACACTTCCGAAGAGGCTTACTTGCAGGTTTGCTGAAAGTGCCGGGAATAGTTGATCCCACTATTCCAATGGGTCAAAGCGCCTTCGTAGACCTTCTAGGATGATCAAAGGGATCTCGCAGGACGACAGCGGCTCAGGGTGCCAAACCTTCAGTGGGTCACCAGCGGTTCCTCGACTCAGCTTCTTGTTGCAGGATACTTGGCTCCTCATCGCTTGTTCAGTGTGAACTCAGGAGATCAACATGGTAGTGGTGTTTTCAGCCTCCTTTTATCCAAAGTTCCCTTCGGGCCAAAACGGAGAGGACCCTATGGGAGATCTGCTCACAACACTCACACTATATGTGGACCTATCACGGACCACGGTGGTCTCAGGCATTCAGGACTCTCCAGACTCCCTGGCACCCAGGATGTGTATTGGGAACAGACATCCCAGCCCACATCCTGGAGGCATAAACACAAGTCACGCAGAAGCCCCCGAAAGCTTTGGGTTTCGCGGGAAAGTGCATGATCAAATAAGGACTGACCCGGGTAAGGTGCAGGGGCAAGATGGTCAGAGGACAGGACAAAGAACCTTGTGGCATGGCCATTTTGGAGCCAGGCCACTCATTTGTGACAAACGTGGTAAGCGCAGATAACATGGTGAAAAAAGGGTTCAAAACACAAGAGAAACGATAGCTGCCACCAGTTCTGTCTGTGACACACTTGCACAGTTCATAATAAGTCCAGTGAGAGTTTCTAGGGCCTTGAGCATGACTAGAGACCCAAGAGGGCAGTAAAGAAAGCTACAGTGCACTCTTGTTTCATGTTGCACAAAACTGCAACATGAGGAAAGGACTAAGGGAAACGACGTCTCCCAGTACTGACTGTCTTAAGGGCATGTCAGTTTCACCATAAGAATTGAGCGAAAGCCCAAAGGAGTGCGGCGGAAGGCTGCGCTTCTCTGGCAAAGTCTAGATCAGGGTGTAAAACAGCAGCAAAAAGTTTGGGGGTTGACACATGGAGGGAAAATTACATACAATCATGAAATCTTTCCTAACACTCACCCCTCCCAGACTAAGGACGGGGGAACTAATCCACCCCTGGATGAGTTTCTTGTTCAGGTCGGTTAAACATTCTGGACAATCCATCAGCATTGCTATGTTGGACCTGGCCTATGCCCAATAGTGAAGTCAATGCCTTGTAGGCTTATGGACCACCTAAGCAACTTTGGATTCTCTCCCTTCATGTTATTTGCCACTTTAAGGGCTTATGGTCAGTTTGCACAGTGAAGTGAGTCCCATAGAGGTGGGGCCTCAGCTTCCCTAGGGCCCACACAACAGAGAAACATTCTTTCTCTACTGTGGACTACCTGAGCTCTCTGTCCTTAAGCTGGCGACTAATGAAGCCAATAGGGTGTTCCTTACCCTTCTCATCTACTTGCGATAGTACAGCTCCTATCCCAGTGTCAGAGGCATCTGTCTGCACAATAAAAGGTCTTTGGTAATCAGGGGCCCTGAGAACAGGGGCCTGGCACAAGGAGTCTTTTAAGCCATTGAAGGCCTTCTCACACTTTTCAGTCCAAGTTACCTTCTTGGGTTTCTTAGGAGTGGTGAGAGCAGTCAGAGGGGCTGCTATGGTGCCATAGTCTGCCATGAAATTTTGGTAATACCCTGTGAGTCCTAAGAAGGCACACACTTGGGTCTGTGTAGTGGAGTAGGAAAGTCTTGTACTGCTTGTACTTTACTGGGTAGAGGCTATATCCTCCCTCCACCTACTTCATGTCCAAGGTAAACCACTGATCCTTTTCCAATCTGGCATTTACTGGACTTTATGGTCAAGTGGGTTTTCTGAAGAGCCTGTAACACAATCCCAAGGTGTTTCACATGGTCTTCCCAGATGGCACTGAAAATTGCTATATCATTACAATATGCAAGACAGAATTCATCCAACCCATTCATCACATGATTCACAAGCCTCTGGAAAGTGGCAGATGCATTAATCAACCCAAAAGGCATTAACCTGAACTGGTAAATACCTTCTGGAGTTGAGAATGCTGTCTTCTCCTTGTCATGTTCTGCGAGGGCTATTTGCCAATAGCTTGCAGTGAGGTGAAACGTGCTGAGGTACTTGGAGGCACCCAAGGTATCCACCAGCTCATCTGATCGAGGCAAGGGGTGTGCGTCTGTCTTGGTGACAGCATCCAGAGCTCTGTAATCCACGCAGAACCTCAATTCAGAAGTGCCTGCTTTTGGAACCAAAACCACAGGGCTGGACCAAGAACTACTAGAGGGTTCAATCACCCCAAGATCTAACATTTTGTTGACCTCCGTCTTAATGTAAGACTGTACTTTGTCTGACATCCTGTATCCCCTACTTTTGGTAGGTACACTGTCTCCTGTGTCTATGTTATGTTTGCACCAAGGTGTCAAACCAGGGGACTGTGAAAACAGGGGGGAAAATTGCCTAAGCAAACTCTTCACCTCAGCCTGCTGATCAGAAGTCAGGTGAGGGGCCACTCGGACACCCTGAAAGGAGCTATCTGAAGGACTGCTTTGAAACAGGTCAGCGAGAGGTTCAGACTCCTCTTCCTTGACATCTGAATCCAATAGCAGTGCTGTGATTTCAACTCTTGGGATGAAAGCCTTCAGCCTATTTACATGGAACACTTTTGGAGCCTGTCCAGGCCTTCCAAGGTCCACTAAATAGTTGACCTCACCCAGGGGCTCCACCACTGTGTATGGGCCTGACCACTTATCCTGTAAAGCTCTAGGCCTTATGGGATTCATGATCAGGACTTGCTGACCAGGTGCAAAGTTGATGAGGGAAGCTTTCTGGTCATACCAATGTTTCACCAGAGCGTGTCCTGCCTTCAACTTGTCACTAGCCAGACCCATCACGAGTACCATCCTTTTACTGAGCCCTAACACATAGTCTACTACGTTGGTAGTAAAAGGCGGAGGTGGCATCTCCCATCCCTCCTTGACTATGGCTAAGGGCCCCCACACAGGGTGACCAAAAAGAAGTTCGAAGGGGCTGAAGCCAACACCCTCCTGTGGTACCCCTCAGTAGGCAAACAGTAAGCATGGTAAAAGAAGATCCCATTTTCTTCTTTAAGGTTCTTCCAGAGCCCCAATCATACTTTTTAAGGTCCTGTTAACCCGTTCCACCAGACCATTGGTCTGGGGGTGGTATGCGGAAGAAAACTTGTAGGTCACCCCACATTCCTTCCACATAGCCTGCATATACTTCAAAATAAAGTTGTCAGACACAACTTCTTTAGGGAAGCCAACCCTAGTAAAGATGCCGAGTAAAGCTTTTGCAACTGACTTGGCAGTCACAGTTTTCAATGGGATGGCCTCAGGATATCTGGTGGCATAGTCGACCAATACCAGGATAAACGTATTGCCCGAGGATGTTTGGGGGTCAAGGGGACCAACTATGTCGATCCCTACCCTCTCAAATGGTGCTCCCACAACTGGGAGTGGTACCAATGGAGCTTGGATTGTTGAACCACTCTTACCAGCTAACTGGCAGGAGGCACAACTCCGGCAGTGACTTTCTACTTGCACCCCCATGTTGGGCCAGTAGAAGTGCATGGATAACCTTTGCTTGGTTCTCTTAATACCAAGGTGACCAGCAAGGAGCACTTCATGTGCCAGCTGCAGGAGGAAGGGTCTTACAGCAAGGGGAACCACCAACCTCCTATGGTCTCCTTCTGTAGACTCTGTGGGCTCACTATACAGGAGTCCGCCTTCCCAATAAATCCGATGCGTCCCAGGAGGTTCACCCTCAAGCTGGGAACAGGCCTGTCTCCTTAGGCCTTCCAGAGATGGGCACTCACGTTGGCCTTTACTGAATTCTTCCCTGTCAGGACCACCTTCTACTAACAAATTGTTTAGTTCAGGATTGTCATTGCGGTCAAATACTTCAGGCATCACCACCTCCTTGTCAGGTCCGGGTGATTGACCAACTACCTCCACCTCAGTGGTAGACGAGCTAGGGGGAATATTTTCTTTCCCTCTTTTTGGTTTTCTGACTCCTTTAGCCTTGGGTTTCCCCTTTGGCTGGAGCAGGGCATTGGTCTTGTCCAATGCTGCCCTCGTTTGAGACCTTGTGCAGGGTCTGTCAGCAGTATCTCCCACAAGCCCTAAAGCTCTGAAATCATTGCCCAACAAGACCTTTCCTGGGACACTCCTCTAAATGCTCACTGGAATCCTGACTGCTGTACCATTGATAGTAAGATTTACAATTATTACTGGGGACATGAGAGGTGTGCCGTCAGCCAACTTAGTGGGCATCAGAATAGCTCTGGCAACTTCCACTGGGTCTACCAAGGTAGAATCCACTACAGTTCGACTGCACCCACTATCCCTAAGAGCTGGAGTATCTACTCCATTGATCAGCACACTATCCTTAAAGTGGTGCTTGGTGTTATCTGGAATCCTAGCATAAGCCTCTGTGACTTTAGGCTCCCAGGAACCCAGGGAAACTAAAACTACCTCAGCTTCTATCCCACTGGGGAAGGAGTCTGAGGAGAAGGATGCTCCGGTAATCTCTTCTTCCTCGTAGGAGGAGAAGGCCAGATTAGCAGAGTGGACCCCCAAGGTTTTGACCTTACATTTGGGATCCCCATTCACGTGGTCAGTTGCTCCACAAGCAAAACAAGATCCATTGGGTCTGTTTACATAGGGAGGCTTATTATAACCAGAGTTCTGTTTCGGAGGCTGACCTCCACTACCCTGTGAGTTCTCTTGTGCCTTACCCTTATTTTTCTTTTTGTGGCCCTTTTGGGAAGAAGATTTATCAGTTTCCCCACCCTGCTTATCTTTGGACTTTTTCCCTTCCTACTGCGTACCAGGATGAGTCTTGTCCTTATGGGACACTAGATGTGACACCCATAAATCTGCTGCAATAGCAAGCTTCTTAGGATCTATCTCCTTTGAATCTGCCAAATGCTGCTTAAGCTCAGGGGAAGAAGATGCAAAAATATGTTCCAGCATGATAAGACTTATCATGCCTTCAAAGGTAGAAACCTTATAAACTTCGACCCAGCCAGTCAAGTTTTTTAAGGATTCAGTTACATAAGATACCCAAGTACCACCTTCTTTTTTCTTGTACTCTCTGAATCTTTTTAAGTATTGGGCAGGAGTCTTTCCAAACTTTAAAATGAGAGTTTGCTTCAACATTGCAAAATCTGCTCTCTCAGCCTTCAACATTTCCATAATGGCACTGCAGCTAGAATGGGGCCGTCTGCTAAGTAACCAGGCAATTTTATTTGCATTGTCAACTTGTTGAACTTCACATGCATACTCAAATGTATTCAGGCAGTCCATAATGTCATTCTTTTCCTTATACACACTGAGCAGGTTTTTTAGGAAATCTTGGATGAGAGGAGACCCCAGACCCATGTCCAGGACCCTTGGATCCATTGGCAACTTGAAGCTTAGCCAGTTCCAACTGGTGATCCCTGTCTTTCTGTTTTCTGCCTGTTCGATTTTTAGTTTGGCCATATTGAACTCAAGCTCCTTCTGCCTAAACATCAGTTCTTGCTTCTTGAATTCAAGTATGGCCTCCCCATCCGCACTGGCAGTGGAAACATTAGACATTTCATCCTCCCTGTCCTCATGGTCACTGTGGACCAGCGCAGCGGCAGAACTGTCAGTTCTATTAGTGAGAGCAGCCCCACCTCCTACTGCACTGTCCTTTGAAGCTATAGCACTAAGCTGAGCTTCTTGCCAGGCCATGATTCTTTGGATCATTTCCATTTTGGTGCCTTGAGAGGAGACACCTCTCTCAGCACACATCTTTTTCAATGTTTCAGATTTAGAAGCATTTAAAGTTAACAAGGTACTTGTTTTCATACTGTTAGATAGGACTATGTCCTTTAAAAAGTTATACTATGACAATTCACTACGTGTCCTGGTAGGAATAACATGATATGCTTTTGCTCGTGGATACCTTCAGTCCTATCCCACCGCTGAACACCAATTTGTTAAGATGGATTTCTGAACTCGGACCTGGAGGGGCAGAGTTTCAGGAGGCAAGCCTAGTTTCTTGGAACAGGGTAACCTCTGGACAAGCCAGACCAATTAGGGTAGCGATGGCGGCGGTCAAGACTAACTCTCAAGAGGGGCGACGTTGACTGAAAGACCTCAATGAGCACACGAAGCAAGGACACTTACAAATTACTCCAGACAGGTGTTATATTAAAAATATAGGCACATTTATTACAAGGCCTTTGTAACATCGACCATAGCAAAGAATCACAATAATACTAAAGTAAACCAACACATCACAATCAATACAATATATATACAAGACAGAGGGGTCTAAGGAATTATGAGCACGTAATATGTAGACCACCTAGATGGGGAGGAAAACAGGCAGTGCAAGTAATCATTAGACCCAGTTCGACATCAGAACTACACCTAACTAGGAGGAAGTCCGAGCCCTACGAAGAGCCTTATGCTCAAAAGTACTGGCACGCGCTTGTGCCAATGGACAAAATAGGGTCTCTTCAAGGGTCTCAGGCAGTTCAGGAAGGTGAATGAAGCGATGAAGAACAGGTCCCCCACTACTCGAGCAAGACCTCCACTTGCGGGCGGAGGCAGGGGGAGAGTGCGGGACAGATCCGCTATTTCGCGACAGCGGTGGAAGAGAAGTGGGTTCCTGCGCTAGGGGCCACCGGTTGGGGTAGGGACTACTCACCGGTCCCCGACGCAGGCAGCCCCAGACTTCGCCAGTTCAGTTCACGTTGCTGGCAGGTTCGGATGCGATGATCAGGACGTTTCGACATCGTGTAGATTCCGCGGTAGCAGGATGCACAGGCGAGGGTGTCCCAAATGCAGCAAACGTGCACACGTTGTTACCACAGCAGGGCAACACGGCAACCACGTTTGCTCTGGTCCGGGCGCACTCATCTCACTTCAGACCTGGGAATGCAAAGTGTACGATATTCGGTGTGTGAGTGCCGTGGACACAGAGCTAGCAGTAGGCCAAGTTTCGAGGGCTTCCCTGAAACGGCAGCAGTGACAGAGCAAAACATCCTGTGTAAACTGGTCAGCCCATTAGTTGGCCCAGGGACACTTCCGAAGAGGCTTACTTGCAGGGTTTGATGAAGGTGCCGGGAATAGGTGATCCCACTATTCCAATGGGTGGAAGCACTTCTAGGACGATCAGATGCAGAGGGGTCTTGCAGGACGACAGCGGCTCAGGGTGCCAAACCTTCAGCGGGTCACCAGCGGTTCCTCGACTCAGCTTCTTGTTGCAGGATACTTGGCTCCTTATCCCTTGTTCGGTGTGAACTCAGGAGATCGACATGGTAGTGGTGTTTTCAGCCTCCTCTTATCCAAATTTCTCTTCACGCCAAAAGGCAGAGGATCCAATGGGAGATCTTCTCACAACACTCACACCATACGTGGACCTATCATGGACCACGGTGGTCCGAGGCATTCAGGACTCTCCAGACTCTCTGGCACCCAGGATGTGTATTAGGAACAGACATCCCAGCCCACATCCTGGAGGCATAAACACAAGTCATGCAGAAGCCCCCGAAAGCTTTGGGTTTCGCGGGAAAGTGCATGACCAAATAAGGACTGACCCGGGTAAGGTGAAGGGGCAAGATGGTCAGAGGACAGGACAAAGAACCTTGTGGCATAGCCATTTTGGAGCCAGGCCACTCATTTGTGCGAAACGCGGTAAGTGCGGATAACATGGTGAAAAAAGGGTTCAAAACACAAGAGAAACGATAGCTGCCACCAGTCCTGTCCGTGACACACTTGCACAGTTCATAATAAGTCCAGCGAGAGTTTCTATGGTCTTTGGAATGACGGTAAAGTAAGTTACAGTGCACTCTTGTTTCATGTTGCACAAAAGCTGCAACATGAGGAAAGGACTAAGGGAAACAACGTCTCCCAGTACTGACTGTCTTAAGGGAATGTCAGTTTCCCCATAAGAATTGAGCGAAAGCCCAGAGGAGTGCGGCGGAAGGCTGTGCTTCTCTGGCAAAGTCTTGATCAGGGTGTAAAACAGCAGCAAAATGTTTGGGGGTTGACACATGGAGGGAAAATTACATTCAATCATGAAATGTTTCCTAACACTCAAGCATAGTGGCTAAATTGAAAACACTGGTACCTGAGAAGAGAATATTTGGGACAAATTGACAGCTTGCTTATAAGGCAAATCGGAAGGTGCGACGGAATTTTTTTAATCGATTTGAAGAAGTGTTTGCAGATTTTAGTGGCCACGATTTGAGTACTGAGCCTGGCAAAAGGCTATTTGTTGACAAGTATGTGCGAGGATTGTTGCCAGAGATACAAGCATGATTGTGACATCTGAAAGTGCATGGAAAGTGAAGTCACAATCTGAAGTGTTTCATATGGCACAGTATTATGATTACCGTGTGAATGCAGAGAAAGAGAAGATAGAAAGAAAGAAGGGCGATTTAAAAACTAGAGTCCTGCAACAACAGGTAGCCAGAGGAACTAGAGGAAGTGGGAAAATACAGCCCAGGAGCCAATACATACCACCGACTAACATACATGGGGGCCCTTTAGTTATGAATCAATGTACCTACTGTAGACAAGAAGGTAATTGGCAAGCACGGTGCCCGCATCTACAAAGAATAAATGGTACCATTTCAAGAAGACAATTTAGAGGTCGCCCAGGGATAGGGGGCCCACATAGAACTCAATTCATACAGTCCCACGATAATCAGAGTATTCAGAATCAACAACAGAATGTTACAAGTGGAGGGAATGTTTTTGACAATCCCTCAAATGTATACTACTCTGGGGATTTAACATCTGATGATGTATTATTCCCCTAGAACAGCCTGAAGCAGGGTATGGAACCGATGCCTATTCCCGTTGATCAGAAAGGGCCCTACGTAGAGATGAAGGTTGGGAAAAGGGAGCATAATTTTCTTGTGGACACAGGTGCACAGAAATGTTCAATCAACCATCAGCTGGTTCCAGGTATATCACTGTCAGGGCAGAGCAATGTTTCTGTAGGGTTCTGAGGCACACCGGTAGTTAGTCCGGTCTCACAGCCGGTGCCAATCATGTTAGACCCATTCACTGAGTCCTGTCCGTTCCTTTAGACGACGAATTGTGGAGAGAATTAATTGGGATTGAATCTGTTAAAGAAATTGAATGCTGTGATTTATTGTTCTCCAGGTGGAGTGTACTTGACGATTTCGCCGCAAAAAACTCCTGTATCGCAATTCATGTCTTTGCCATTACCTACCGAATTGAGCAGGGTGCCAGCATGTCTATGGGCAGTAAACGATAATGATGTTGGAATTCTACAAGTAGAGCCAGTTAAGATTGTTTTGAAAACAGGCATCACGCTGCCACGCATTCCGCAATACAAAATCTCGGTTGAAGGTGAACAAGCTTGAAAGCTTTGTGTCCGATTTGAAATCCCGAGGTGTAATTGAAGAATTTACAGGAAGTATATGTAATAGTCCGATCCTCACAGTTTACAAGAAAGGAGGAAATGACATTCCCTACCATTTTATAATTGATTTGCACGCAATAAGTAAGATTGTTTATTTATTTATTTATTTATTTATTTATTTATTTACTTTAATTTATAAGGCGCACTATAACCCACGGGCATCGAGGCGCTATGAAGGACATGTATGGAGGCTTCCTTCAGGGTTACATGAATGCGGCCCAAGAAGTTACTTAATGCATAGAGTGATCAGTTGTTGCTCCACAATTCCCAGTTGTCCCTGATGTCACTACAATTCTGACTATGATTCCATCTACAGCTACACACTTTAGTTTTGTGGACTTGAAAAATGCGTTCTTTAGTATTCCTGTGCATGTTGATAGTAGATACTTGTTTGCATTCACATTGGGAGGACGTTCTTTTACTTTCACATGATTTCCGCAGGGCTACACTTAAAGTCCTAGTATTTACAGCAGAGCATTGAAAGGGCAGCTTGATATGCTTGATTTACCACCCACATGTACACTGCTGAAATAAATAGATGATCTGCTTATAGCAGCAGATTCCGAGGAAACCTGTAAGGGGGGAACAGTGTTGCTACTGACCCATTTAGCAGAGCATGGCAACAAAGCGTCTTTGAAGAAGATTCAGTATTGTCGACAGGAGGTTGCCTACCTTGGCTACCTCCTATCGAAGGATGGAAGACGGTTAACACCGGAACGAATATAGAGCATCTCTGATATGTCTATTCCAAATACGCAGAAGGAGGTAGGGCTTTAATTGGCATAGCTTCATATTGTAGGCAGTGGATTCCGAATCTTTCATTCATAGTGAAACCTATAGGGGCGTTGACGAAGAAGGATATTCCTTCGCCCTTGCCATGGAACATGGAATGTCAATCTGCATTTGACTTGCTCAAGGCTGCATTATGTTCAACTCCAGTTTTGGACCCGGCAAATTATGAGAAATGTTTTGTTTGTGCATGAACGTGATGTATGCGCTTTGGCTGTCTTGACTCAGGATCACGTGGGCAAGGATAGATCATGCGGGTATTTTTCCTCCACGTTGGATCCATCCTGTTGCATGTGCTTTGTCACGCTGCTTGCAAGCTTTTGCTTCTGCCGCTGCGTCAGTAAAACAAACTGAGGGGGTGGTTTTAGGTCATTCTTTAACCGCGATGGTACATCACTCAGTAGACGTTCTATTAAATAGAACACAGACGCAATATCTCACATCAGCCCGGCGAACAAGGTACGAGCTGATTCTCTTTGCAACGCATATCCAAATTAAGAGATGTTGCTCTCTGAATCCAGCTGAACTATTGCCTTCCCCACAAGGAAAGCAGGGAGGGGATGGAATGTCACATGATTGCCTATTTTTAACGGAACAAGAGATGAAGGGAAGAATTGATTTACTTGACACACCTCTGAAAGACTCAGATGGG
Source organism: Ambystoma mexicanum (assembly GCF_040938575.1). Lineage (NCBI taxonomy): Eukaryota > Metazoa > Chordata > Amphibia > Caudata > Ambystomatidae > Ambystoma > Ambystoma mexicanum. The sequence goes on from NC_090934.1 coordinate 898,232,931, forward strand.
GAGCTGTTTTGTGACGGCTCATGTTTTAAATAACCGAATGGTACATCTACTGCTGCCTATGCCATTACCACATTAACCACTGTTGTAGAAAGCAAACGAATCCCACAAAACTCAGCACAAGCTCCAGAAATAATTGCCTTAACGGGAGCATGCAAAATCTCAAAAGGGCTTAAGGTAAATATATTCACCGACAGCCAGTACGCATTCGCGGTGGTTCATAACTTTGGTCGCCTATGGGCTGAAAGGGGATTCCTGACGTCCATTGGGGCAAAAATCCAGCATGGCACTCTCAGAGCTTCATAAACGATTAGCAATAATGAAATGCGCCGCCCATCAGAAAGTGACGAATGACATAGGAAAAGGAAACGCTTTTGCAGACAGAATTGCTAAAGGGACTGCCAATGGCTCAAACACAAAACATATTTCTTTTCATTCGGAAAAACTAGCCCCTTGCATGGTAGAAGATGGAATTAGTACTGTGAACGAGATACAGGCAGAAGCCACCCCTGAGGAAATTAAACAATGGTCTCAGGGCCCAGCAGAATTAGACCCCGGGGGTTGTTGGATAGACACGGAAAGGCAAAGATGGATGTTGCCTAATGCTTACATAACAGCAAACAACAATGGTCACTATGGCCCATGGCCCAGCCCATATTTGTGCAAGGAAAATTTGCCAACAACTTAACTGTGTCTGGAAAAATGACAATGTTACAAAAACTGCTGAACGATTGGTTCAAAATTGCACGACTTGTTTACAACATAATATTGGGAAAGGAACACCAACGCCAAGGGGAAGCTTTGGCCCTCCTACTATGCCATTTGAAGTGATACATTTTTATTTAATTGAGATGGAACATTGTCAAAATTATAAATATGTCCTAATAGTAGTCTGTGCTTTTAGCAAATGGGTTGAGGCATACCCACTCAAAGATTATTCAGCCCTGTCAACAGCTAAATCCATGTTGAAAGAATATTTCCCGAGGTTTGGGCTACCACGAGTAATATCGTCAGATAACGGTCCACATTTCATAACTGCCGTAATATTACAGATATGTGCAGGTTTGCAAATTGATGAACGTTTCCACTCAGCTCGACATCCTATGAGTGCCGGTCTTGTTGAACGCCAAAACGGAATTTTGAAAAACAAGTTAGCTCAAATCTGTGCTCAGAGTAATTTGAAATGGCCCGATGCTTTACCGCTAGCTTTATTGTCCATGCGAACAACAGCGCAATCAAAAACAGGTCTTTCCCCATACAAAATAATTATGGGAAGACCAGTGAATGTTTGGAATGCACCTAGGCCAAATAAACTGAGGGATATAGAATACTGTTTATTGAGTGAATATTGTAACCAGTTGACTCAAAACTTGCGTTTGATTCATCATCAGGTGCGAGAGGCTCTTCCTGTCAACTACATGGGGCCATGTCATAATCTGCGGCCAAGAAATTGGGTCCTCGTTAAGAATTTTGAAAGAGGATCCTGCCTTGTGCTTCGCTGGAAATGTCCGTACCAAGTCCTCCTGGCCACACAGACTGCAGTCTGAGTGATTAATAAGAAGCACTGGATTCACGCAACGCATACAAAGAAGATTCTGTTTCCTTTGCCGCACAACAAGGATGCCAACGACCCTAGTTCCCATAGTGCATCTACGTTAATCGACAGCAAAGACACCGCCAAAATTGAATCAAAACTGCTTCCTGAGCCCGAGGGGCCTAGGGAGACTGCAATGTCATCATCATCCCAACCTTCTCTGTCTTCTTCTTCGTCACTGATCAGCATTGTTCCTATATCCGCTGCAGACAGTGACAGTGCATTGTTTGAAGATCATACTGCATCTGGAGCCTCAAGGTACAATCTACGACCACAAAGCCTAAAATAATGCAAAAATAAAAGCCTTTGTTTCTAGCCCAACGTTTGAGGGTTGGAAACTGGGGCCTAGGTCAAGGGAGCGTACGAACTGTGGACAATGCTCTGACACACCATTTTCCAGAGCTACTTCTGGAAGTGAAGGACCTTTGCAACCTTGTGCAGGCAAGTAAGGGACAATTGTTCACTGAAATATTGCTTACTTTGGTGATTTGAAATGGAGCTATTGAAAAGAAAAAATATTCGGCTGTCTCTTGGAACTCCCGACATTGAAACCAGCCCCTTATCATCTCTTTCATGAAACACGGAAGCAAGGGGTTGGCAAGTTGGGAAATTGGCAAACTCTCATTTTTAACTGCTTACAAGTGAAACTGACGGTGTGCCGCCGACGCCCGATTTTAGAACTCTCCAAAAAGCCTAACAGTGAGGCTTCCCTCAACGGACGCTGAGAAACTTTTTTAAGCCCATGCCTGTGTTTAGATCCGCCCCTCGCGCCGATGTAAGACATTGATCACTTTGTTGACACTGGGCCTGCCCATAGGAGGAAATGGTCCACTAAGACTAAATGGATACTGATCGCCATGTTTTCCTGCATAATACTGATATTGATACCAATGTTTTGGTATTTAGAAACTGTGCATCCACTGCATACTCTGATGCCCACTGCTAGCGTCTCTACTATAGTCCCGCCGCATGTACTTTCCCACACTCTTCGTCCACGAGACGTTGAACATAGAAGGGTTTACGATAACAATACTCTCTTATTGATTATGAATGCCACACATGCTAATCTGAACCGAACCAACTGCTGGGTGTGTTCACATTTACCCCAGAATGGAGAAAGGGGTTTAGGCTGGTTTATACACCCTTTGCCTCTAAGCACTGCTTGTTATGCCTCACTTAGAGCTCTGTTTTTCGGGGAGATGGAATGATAGTAGTACAGGGAATTTTGATGGCACTAACATAGATGAGTTTTAAAGACTAGTTCTAACACCTTTAGGTTGTTCTGTGTTTACTAATAGAAGCTGAATGAATACTGCTTCCACCAGACCCACTGATAGACTCTCCAGACCTTTCCAGTCCATGATCACTTTTAAAATGGCTCCTGTAGGTAATAAGGATGCCATGCCTCCTTCCTACACCAAGAAAGGTTCTCATCAAATGGGTATATCTAGAAGATGCTTGAACACTGCAGTACTTGAACAGGAGGAAATATCACTGTATATAGGTGGTCCCGTTTATTTCGTATGTGGGGATCAGGCATATCCCTGGTTACCCAGGAGCTAGGGAGGTACGTACTACCTGGGGACACTTTTACCCAGTGTATTTCTTGCCACTACTTCTGAAATATCCTGACGGGATAATAATGGCGATACAGCTTGGCAGGTTTTCGGCGACATAACTAAATCCTTTGTGCCCTTCTGGGGACAGGTGATAAATTCATGGAATATTAGATTGTCCCGGGTTTTGGAAAAAACAATTAATGAAACCACTAACATACAGTATAATATGACGTTGGAACAAAAGGCCATTAGACTGGTAGCACTTCCAAACCGTATGGTGCTTGACGTCATTTTAGCTGAGCGTGGAGGTGTATGCAAATTAGTGGGATCCGCGTGCTAAGTCTACGTAGCTAACTCCTCCTCCACTATATTTGAAGCAATTAAAAGATTGCATGCTCTAAGTTCGGAAATCCATACAGCCACAGGAGAATGGCATTTCAATACAGGGGTTTGGGATCTGTTGTGATCTTGGGGTGGAAAACATTTGCATTCTTAGCTATAATATTTTGTGTCTTCATATTCTGCTGCTGTTGTTTACAGTGCCTGCCTGCTGTTTGCTCCATGATAGGGGGTAGCTGTGTACAAATATTCAATACCATGAAAATGAGGCCCAAGCAATCTGATTCACCCAGTAATGCCCTAGCAATGCAAAATGCAACAATTAAAGAATACATGTCAATTGAGGTTAATGATAATATTGATTCGGGTGGTTCAGATAGTGACACCTGGTATGATGAATGAAGATGTGATATTCGGATGATGCTCTTGGCTTGAGGCCAAAAGGAGGGTTTGTTAAAACATATTGCAAAAATTCCACCTGAATAGTATGTTTGCCCAAAGCACAATCGCATCATGCAGTAAAACATTGTGAATCGCAAAACCTGAATGTGAACACTGGGAATCCATTTTGTAATTATCTGCTATTTTGATGTTCTTTTTCATTCTGATGCTCTTGCAAATATATTCTGTGCTTCAGGTCTGAACGCGGTAAGAGGCCGCAGCTTGAACTCTGAATTACTAACATAGACAGGAATATGAAACACTGGAGAATACAATGCTTGTCTTACACTGTAGAACCTTGAAGCTGTGCATGGGTACGACTAATCAGCAAACCAGGTGCCTCCCAGACTCGCTAACGTTAATATAGAAGGAAGTAAATAAGAATTATGTGCAACCAAATGTGCCCCTACATGGGAGATGGTGTTTTCTCTCCTTTAGAACTGTTTGACCTTAGCCCATGAACAAAGCAATAAAATAATGTTAGCTGGGAAGGAAGGAATGTCACCTCGCGGAAGGAACGCAATATCCTTCTCCGCGCCAATGCTTCATGTTCGCAGACAGTAAATTGTCTCTGCAAAGTCTGCCAGAAACACTGAATGTTTAGGTGAAGAGAGTTACATACATGACCTATCAATTACTGAACCCTAGCTTGTATGTCATGTATAGGGGAGGACCGGGCAATGCTTTGCAATGAGGATCTGTTTTGTATATATGCTGTCACTTTCCGATGCTCGCTCTCTCTCCTCTCACAGTGTCTGTAAGCACATGTCATGGAGTGTTGAGACCCAGTTGGCCGATCGAGAGTACTCTGAAATAAACATGTTTTAAATTGGACCCCGCGACTGGCGTGTCATCAGTATATGGTTGTTGTGCCTTTATTCCATATATGGTCTTACGCACTGTCCCTTGGGAATTTGGAGCAAATGGCCTCAACGACACAGGCAGGTATTAGTTGTCGAACGCATAATCCAAGCCTCCCATGAATCCACCTTGTAAATGAACGGTAGGCCACCAGCCTGTACCATCTGTGAAAGAAACAGAGATATGTTAATTGAATGAACCAGATAAATCAATCAATTTACTGGAAAATGTATCCTAAAGTCGATGGCATAGTGGTCATTAAAAAAGTAGCTTTCCGAAAATATTTACTTGTGCTTTGAAGTATCAACATATTACAAACGTGAACACCCATTCAAGCCAGAACGGTTTGGGTCATAGAGAAATATTGTTTTTAGTCAAAAGCGAAAGAAACGGAAGCGATGAACAGTCGGATTTGCAATAAGTACAAGATATGTATTCAATTTACAGACTAAATTAATTTGTCATTGATTGATCAAAGTTACGAAAATGTAGGAGAACAACATGAAATGTTAGTCGTCTCAGTGGTCAAAATTACATCACCTCTAGAGTATACTTACTCGTTACTTGGATTCCGAGGGAGAACTATTGTGCAAAGTTTGTGCATAAGCACAATCATAATCTGCAACACAGACCTTGTGGTGCAAGCTGCCCTGAAGTCATGCAGCTCAGTAACGCATGACGGTGGTGTGTCTTCTTCAGCTATGTAGGCCAATCATCCAGAGTTTTCTTGGCAGCAGTAGTTCTCCAGCTCGCGTTGGCATGACCTCGAAATGATTACAGGTACACCAGTTTGAAACGTCTTCTATGCGACCATGCTCAGGCTCCGGTGAATCATCTTCCTAACTATCGTCTGATTCCCAGTCGTATCCGCTTCTTTCTCTATCAGTTAGTTCTTCTTCTGAATATTCAGGCTCGTTCTGGTAGGGCTGTAATGTTGCCATAGTTCTCGAAAATTGAATAAGTGCAAAATCGATAATTAGAAAAATAAAAATGTTTTTTTGTTTGTATGTAGCAACTACTGTTAAAGTAGGATAAGAAAATAACATACATTCCAATGTATAAAATAACCATAAATCAAATAAATGCACAATTAGCACAAACTATGACATTTCGAAATTAAATAAGGTTTGGTGAAGACATTGGTACATACTATGACAAATATTTAACTAAAACGCAAGTACAGAGTTAAATCAGGGCTTCGTACTAAGAAGATAGCTGCACAGAGCAGAAACAAGTCACGGGCGATCGAAACTAAATACAGTGAGACAATTGAAAAAGCAACTGCAATGTTGTCTGCTCAGAAAGGGTCTGTTTATACTTGTCGAGTAAAGAGGTGTCCTGGCATTTCCATGGCGACACGTCAATAGCATGCCCACAGAGAACATTGACACGAGACGTGTATTGGCGTTGTGAAAAGGGGCGTTAGTGTGTAGTAATGTCAGTATGAGGGGTGGGCGATCTGTATTCTTGCCGCGAGGGCACTTGAATTTAGGGAGATGCATAAACGGATAAGATTAGCACAAGATGGCATCGCCCAACCCATTGTTTTTGCACGTGTAAAAGTGAGGAAAACTAAGGTAAAATGCATAGGAAATTTTTTCAAGATCGATTAGAGTATGCTTAAAAATACATATCCAAATGATCGGGTTCAATAACGTTTTTGAGCAAAAATTCCCTTTAACATTCAACATGATTTTCCCAGTTCAATGAATTTCGAGGAACGTTTACGCCAAGAAAGCTTGATAGAAAGGCCAGAAGAGCAAATATCCTGCATTTGTCAGCCTCCAAAGTCATCCCTTGCCTTCACCTTTCTCCCTGCACTTCCACTTATTAGCTCACATCTGTGCCGATAGCTTTCTTTGCAACATATCATCATTCTTCAGAACCTGTCTCCCACTGCCCATCAGCCAAAGCCCCTATCCCAGCACACATCCTCAAGTTCTCCTTTCAGTGGCCACTTCGTATGCCATTGTCAAAGCTCCCTAGGCATGACTCTCAATATCCTTTGTAGCCACATATTTGAGACATCCCCATTGACCCTCTTGTTTTTCACCCTGTACCCCAGCAGGCCACATAATGTGCACTTTCTACTAGCCATTGGTGATTTGTGCAAGTAGAGAACTTGGAATTCATATCAGAGGGCAAGTGAGACGTATGCATGGTCAGATGATTGCAACGTTACATTTTTTCACCCTGACACAGTTCTCTCCCTGATTCCATATACCTATGTCAGCACATCCATGTAGAATCTGTATTCCCATCAGATTTTACAAACTCCGTCCAGCAAAAAAAATATCCCTTCACACTCTCTTCCCAGCAAAATTTCTGAACTCTATCCTATGTAACATTTATCTGGTTGCCCATTTCTCTGTGAACACTGCCTTAGTCTACTATCCTGCCTCCCACTTTTATAATCCATGCCCTTCCTGACCCTTATTCTCGTCATCCCTCTCCAAAGGATGCCCCCACTCCAGCATCCAGAAACTATTTTTAAAAGAGTAAAAGTCCTCATTATCAACTGGAATATTTAAAAACGTAAGTGAAGTGTTTGTGAGCATTTATGCTCAGTAACAAAATAGTAGATTTCCTCTGTGTGGCCTGCGCTGACGAGGCCCCTGGTCTCAAAAACATCAACACAGCAGTGCAGGCAGGAACGAGGGGACGATATCTATGTGTTACCGCACTTTTTGTTTTCTTTTGCTATTTGTTTGGAGTTCGCATAGTTATATGGTTTAAATTAGGGATGTACAGTGCATATATAGAGGACTCTTGCCAGTCCATTATCACTTTCCTTTAGCCAAATGCACACACTCCTTGACCTGATTATTATCAGAATCTCACTATCCTTTATTGCTATGCCTCTTCTCTACCAGCATTGATTTAAACTGCTTCCCAACAATCCAATTCATAATCACCCTAACCATGATGCCCACCCCCTCCTCGGCCAATACATGAAAACAAATTCAAATATCTGGCAGCATTTTGTGTCTCTTCAAAATCTTACTCAATTATCCCCTCAACCCTAATCAATAGCCCCCAGGAGAGGTGGGCAATCAAGTACTTGAATAAGGGAAACAGGCCTGAGACAGGAGTCTGCTTGACTTTACAATCCAACCACCAGCAATCGAAAGGGTAGATGACACATATACTGATCAAATATTCAGTATTCTATGTCTTATAAGCTCAAATATGACAGAATCCAGTTAAGCATATTCACAAAGGAATTGCAGAGCACACAGGGCCTGATTCACAGAAGCATTGCAATCTCATAGGAGAACGCTCTGTGAAGCAGGCCCAATGTCTATAGAACAACCATGGAAAATAAGCATTTTAAACACTTTCTTCAAATCTCAGGCCTTATGTTTAGACTAGCTTTTATATGAGGGAAATTAGTGAACTCAGAATAAGGTATAAAACATCCAAGGATTATTAGTTGACATGCTACTTGACACATGTGAAGCATTTTCTCCTATTGTATGAGTCTTACACTATATAAAATCAATAGCTGTTTGTGATGTGTGGAAAATCATGAATCTCTTATGATTTTGTTTTGAAATATAAAGGTTGCTTTCTTGCATAGTGGTTAGTGTAGGGGAAGGATGGTGTCATGAGAATGACATTGACACAATGGGTAGAATTTCTAAAACCTTTATTGAAATTGTTGGGGCTGGAGAAACTCCTACTATGCCCTATAACTAAGGTGGGAGTAGTCTCGACCATCAAACAATAATTAATGCAGTCCTAGTGGAGTCTGTCAAATCAAAATGGCCTATGCTAACAAAACCTAATGCCTGCCCTATCTCTTGTACATAAAGTGTAAAAAGGAAAAATATATGCAAAAGGAAAAATCAGTGTTCAAAAGAATAAATGTGGCTGAACCAGCTCTCCACCTCACGTTAGACCTCACAGAGTAAGGCGATACTTGTAGGCAGGATGACAAGCTCTGGCTCGGCTTCAAACACAACAAACAGTTCCAAAACGTGGATCGAGCACGTCTGGCCTTCCACATTAAAGTCTATTTTCCTGAATTCAAAATTGCAGTTCAACAAAATGTTCACACTGGTCCCACTCTGTCCGGCTCAGACCTTTCTTAACAAAGTTCACATGGGTCCCTCTCTGTCGGGCTCAGACCTTTCACACCGGTCCCCCTCTGTCATGCTCACACCTCTTCATAACAAAGTTCAACAAAACTAGCAAGGGGGCTCCCTTCCCCAAGTTTATTACTGCAGGTCTCCCTCTGTCGGGCTCGGACCACTTTCGGACATTGAAGACTTTCAAATGTGCGTGGCTTTGTTTACAGACCACCGCAGAACCACTTTGACTCAAGGTTCACAGTTTAACTTTCACTCTCCCCTTGTCTAGGAGTCAATTTTCTTTTACTTTACTTTTGCTGTTCATTCACGTCAAACAATTTACCTTTCACTGAGACTTTCGAGTGGGCTACTTCCTTTCACCAGACCACTCCGTTACTTAGTATCACTGATTTTGCAGCTGTCCTCATTTCAAAGTTCACTCACAGGTCTGCCTTTCTTCATTTCTCACAACACACGCATGCAGCCTTCACTTGTAATATAATGTGGCTATTTCAAACTTTAAGACACACCAGTCTCTCAGGTTGCTTGCCAACTCGCCTGCTGTGAGCCTTTTACTGGGTTTTTGTGATTTCCAATTCACGAGTCAAGGTTAGTACCACCGGCTTAGCCTCGCCTCCCCAACTCTGCCGTTCACCCAGGAGGGTCGCTGGCATCCTTGAAACACAATGCAGTCTTCACTTGTGGGATAAGGACTTCTCCACGTGTTTCACCCAGACTGTCGAAGGCAACAACCTCAAGTAGGAAACCCTTGGGGTTTTCGATCCACTGCTCTCGTTCCTTGGTCCGTTGCTCTTCTCAAGTAGGTTTGCCTTCATCCCGGAAGCCCTGCTCGTACTCGTGTTCTGCCTTGCTCAGAGTGTGTCTTTGCGTTCTGCCTTTTATTTGTGTGAGGAGAGCTAATTGGTATCAGGTGTATGCACTTAGAGTCAAGTGCTTGACTTTGCCTGTCCTGATTAGCGAGACATGTCCAGTACGATGTGTGAAGGTTAATGTTGTTACTCTCAGTCACCTTCTTCCTAGGCCCAGTGTATGTGTAAAAAGGAAGGTGCAAGGGAGTTGGGACCTCAGAGCATCCTAAAACATAGGATGGGTTGGATAAACAAAATAGGGGGGAATATCGCGTCTCAACCGTCGGCTGCCTCACCCCCACTCCCCGAAGAACCCTCACTGGTCCACCTCAGGAACTGGATGTGATGGCTGTATACTGGCCACCTGGATGACAAGTCCCTGAGGATTAGCGGGTGAGACACCCTTTGGTTTCTCCCATTATTGAGTAAATTTGGTTTTATAGTGCTGTTTATAACATTTGTCAGAAATAATTCCATTTGAGTCAAAATGGAAGCCTGTGATATGGTCATACCCCAATTTCTGCCAATTACATGTTAACCCATTGAGTTATCTTTAGAAGCAAGCATGCATTTGTAACTAGTCTAGTGGAAGCAGCTCACACTCGCATCATTTGTACTAAAGTTCATATTGTTTCCATGTGTCCCGAGCTTCACGCAAGTATTTTCATTTTCCTCAGTGGTCACATTGCTCTGCCACTCAGCAAAGGCATCAGGATCTTTCAATCTTTTAGTTGAAAGGGGCCACAAGCCATATAGGGTCCCCCAAGAACTGCCGCCATGTTGCCATTCAGCAGTCTTATGACACGTAAATATATTTCTTTCTACCTTTCTATATTTCTTTTGTTCTGGGGCTTTAAATTTGCACTTAGCAGCACTCACATTGCAGCTGGGTTTGCAGGAGACTTTCTGGCCATTACTTCCCTACGAGTATACAAAATCATTATCACTGCATTGCATTTAAAACTGGTTCCTCCACATAACCGACTTGCTGATTAAGAAGGATTTATAGCTTTCTCGGTATTCAGTGAGCATTTAGTGTTTCAGATCCCTGCTGGCATCCCAGAGCATGATAATTGGCGGCTATTAAGCCCTGGCAGTATTAATTTTTCTCCAATATAATGTATGCACCCCATAGGTGCCTCAGACTGTTTTCCGCTCTAAGTAAGGGGGGGGGGGGGCTAACCATCATGTTGAAATGGGATCCACACATCTTCAGATGGACCTGCTGCCACCTCTCAGAATCCCCTATGTCAGGCCCCAGTCCACCCCCTAAATTCTGGAGACTCCACGAAAATGCGTTGGACATGATGAAGATTTAGGAGGTTAACGGATGAAAACCAGCCACATTTACATTACAAAATTATGGTAGTTTAATTGTTGGGCCCTTCAAATGAGAGTAACGGCATATCTAATCTGTTTAATATGAAGGTGGTAGCAGTTAATTAAGTGCCTGGCAAGTATTTATTATGATGAATCCATTTAGCAAGGTAAACAATAACAAAATGCACTATTTGAAAGAAGAGTGTGAACAGAATTACCATCAGCACTCATGAACTTGACTTTAAAGATATGGCATCAAACCTTTTTCTGTTTTTGTTATTTTTAATTATTCCAAAGTGACTGGCACGTTGCAAACTCGTTGTCTGCTGTGGAGTTTCGGTAAAACATCTATGTTATTTGTTTTTTGAGTACCGGAAAGGAATTGTGCACTTTGGTATGTGGGATGCAGGGCATACAATTGTGCAAATACTATATTTGTTTAATGCACTTCTTAGAAAAATTACACAGTAGAAGAGCCATTGAAGCATTTAAATAAATCTGCGTTTGTAACTTCGTTCCTTGCATTCAAATTGACGACCTTGTCTTATAGTGCACTCAAGGCCTCTCACTAAAAGAAAAATAGACTACTAACCAGTGGCAGAGAAGTAGAAAACTCTTTTCTTATCTTTACAGCTGTATTAACCGTGAGAAAACAAAGCGGTCAGGACCAAAACGGAGTTCCGTGGCTTGTCAATTTTGTCTGTTCAGAGCTCGCCTGACTTCCCAGCCGCCGGTCTTGGAATAGCCTGGTGGCACTGGGAAGTCAGACGCCGGTAATTCTTTACGGGTCCGGCGACAACCCGCCGGTAGCACTGGCACGGTTACCGCCAGACATGGAATGAGCGCACATTTCTTTTTGAAGTAATGGGGCTCCCCTCAACCCCATGATCAATGAGTGTATGGTGAAAGGGTGCACACTTAAATGTATAGGTGGCTGCCTGTGTGAGTGCATGGTGAAATAGTGCACACTTAAATGTATGGGTCGGTGCCTGGGTGTGTGCCTGTATGGTGAAAGGGTGCACACTTAAATGTACGAGTGGCTGCCTGTGTGTGCCTGTATGGTGAAAGGGTGCACACTTAAATGTATGGATAGCTGCCTGGGTGTGCCTGTATGCTGAAAGGGTGCACACTTAAATGTATAGGCGGCTGCCTGTGTGAGAGTATGGTGAAAGGGTGAACAATTAAATGTATGGGTGGTTGCCTGGGTGTGTGCCTGTATGGTGAAAGGGTGCACAATTAAATGTACGGGTGGCTGTCTGAGTGTGCCTGTATGGTGAAAGGGTGCACACTTAAATGTATAGATGCTGCCTGGGTGTGCCTGTATGGTTAAAGAGTGCACACTTAAATGTATGGATGGCTGGGTGTGTATATGGTGAATTATGTGTGTGCTTGTGTACAGGGGCACACCAAAAACCGACATTTCGGGGGGCTAATCCTTCAAATGTTGGTAGAGGTGCTTATTTCACGGGTGGTGGGGAGGGGCAAACTTATTTGTGTGGCGGCAACTAACTTCTTAACGCATTTTAATGAGACTATTCTAGTGCAGCTTCAATGTTACAAGCAGTTAACTCTCTCCTTTAAGTCTCCTATTCCGTCTCTACCCTTCCAATCACTCCCCTGTCATGCAAGTACTAGGCCCACATCGCGATTACAATTGCCTAAAAAATTTGGTATTTGAATACAGGTACTAACAGTGAAATGCTCTAAGTTAGTAATTGCTGGGCCCTTATTAACAGCAAAACCCAGGTGCCGTTTAACTTCTGTACACTATTCTGTCTGGCAACTGCTCTAAAAGTCATCCGGGTCGACTCAACATAGCCCAAAATTTCAGGGGGGGAGTGCTGAAGCCCACTCAACTCAATGGTGTTGCGCCACTACTTGTGTTTAATGCCTTGATTACTCCTAGCCCTATTCTTCTTCGTCCCAGTACTTATGTATGAGGCAGTACTTATGTATGAGACACTGTGCCTCATACACAAGTACTGGGATGAGGTAGAGTTACATGGAGGTAATGCCTGACTTAGCTACCTGTAATCTTCATTACTCCTAGTCCCACTCTTCCTCATCCCAGTACTTGCCTATGAGGCAAGGAGCCTCATACGTAAGCTCTGGGAAAATGAATAGGGTTGTGGAGGTAATTCTTGGCCAAGGAGCTGATTTTGGAGGTTGAGGTAGTGGGTGGGAGGGAGAGGGGATGTCTGGGTAGGGGGCAGGATTGTGCGATAAATAATAATGATTGTCAACGTCCAGGCTAAGTAGGCATGATATGTGGTATTAGTGGCTAGAGAGGCATTTTGGTGCAGCCAGTCTAGTCATTCCTCAGTTTGGTATGACTTTCTTTTAACTGGGATTTTCTGATAAAGCAGTCCTGCTAAGTGCAATTACCTGGCTAGATTGGCATTTGGGTGCTGCCAGTCTAGCCATTTCTTACTGCGGCATTGTATATTTTTCTGGGCATCTGTGATAAAATGATATGATATAAGTCATTTATAATGCGCCTGTACACAAGTATGTCTATGCGTGACAACACAAGGGAGTTAAGATAGTGGGAGGACAAGACAAACAATCTCACTAGGCCTTGTGTCATTGCGAGAATGAGAAGTGCAAGGGGGAGGGGAGGGGAAAACAGGGCTACAATGCTCTGAGTAAGTGCAGCCAGGGCAGCGCGGCTATGGGAAGTGCAAGGAGAACAAGGGGCTGCAGTGTTACAGTTACAGCCCCAAAGTGCATGGTAGGCACGGAGACAGTGCACGGGTGACCGATCAAGAAAGAGCCTGGACTCAGAGAGACTCTGAGGGTATCCAAGCAACCGGTCAGTACAGCAGACGGACAGGTCAGCAGGGGAGGGAGAGAGAGAAAGCAGAGGAGAAAAGGTTTTGAGCTGCTTTCGAAACTTCAGATGGTCTGGCTCAAGTTTGAAGGGGCAGGGAGGCCATTACAGAGGCAGGCACCAGCAGAAGAGAGAGATCTACCCCCCACTCTCTGCCTGGAGAAGCGTCTAACCCTTAAAGAGTTGGAGGTAGCTGAGCAAAGGGCTCGAGAAGGAAGTTATTTTGGAAGAGAGCATTGGATGTAGTACGGGCCCCGACCCCAGAAAGCGTTGTGGACAATGCAAAGGGTCTTGAACTTGATCCTTGCAGCCACCGGGAGCCAGTGGAGCGATTTCAGGACTGGAGAGATATGATCCCTGGGCTTGAGGCCAAGGATAAATATTGCATCCCTGTTCTGGATTAGTTGCATATGACGGACAGTAGAGGAAGGCAGATTGAGAAAGAGGCTGTTGCAGTACTCCATCCTAGAGAGAACTGGGGCTCTGGAGACAGTGAGCATTGGTAGTGGAACTTCTTGGCGACATCCGAGATGTGAGGAGAGAAAGAGAGAGTGGCATAGAAGATGACACCAATGTTTTTTGCCTTGCAGGAAGGCGAAGCTAGAGTGCCCAAGGTGGACGACCAGAGTGAGAGAGGGAAAGCAGGTGCCCGGGTCCCAATGAGAAGGATCTCTATCTTACTGGCATTAAGGCAGAGATCGTTGGAGGGGCTCCAATCCTGAATCACGGATAGACAGTCAGGAATGAGCGAGAGAGGAGAGGAGGCTGAGGGGAGCCTGAAGGAAAGTTGAGTCATCCGCATAACACTGAAAGTTAGAGGAGTAAGTAGAGATCAGGTGGCCAAAAGGGGCCAAGTAGAGGTTGAAAAACTAGGGTGAGAGTATAGAGCCCTGGGGAATGCCACAAGTAGAGAGAGGTGGCAGAGAGAATGGGACCTGGTTGGACCTGGGAGGGGGGTGGTCCCAAAGGAAGGAGGTCAGTCATTCCAGGGCCTGATCCGTGATGCCCAGGTTCTCACGGAGTCGATTGATCAGGATGGCGTGGTTGACTGTGTCGAAAGCAGAGGAAAGATGGAGGGTGAGGACAGAAGGAATGCTGGAATCAAGGTTAGAGAGCAGATCTTCACATGTGTTCAGGAGAGCAGTTTCCATGCCTTTGGCAGCTCTGAAGCCAGACGGATTGTCATGAAGACAGCCAACCGATTCAGTGTGGAGAGTAAGCTGGGAGATGGCAAGCTTTTCCAAGAGTTTGCCCAAGAAAGGGGTGATGGAGATTGGGCAATAGTTTGCCTGGCAGGGAGGATCAGCAGACAGCTTCTTGAGGAGTGGGTGCACAAGGGAGTGCTAAAGGGGAGAGGGAAACATTCCAGTGGCTGAAGAGTGATTACAGAAATCGGCCAAGGCTGGAGCAATGGTGTCAATATTGTCCTTGATGGTTCTGGAGGATCAGGGGAGCACCTGTTTAGGCAACGCTTGCATAGATCAGACTTGTCTAGAAACCTTGTCAGGTGTTGTCAGAGAGAAAGAGAAAATAGGAGGAAGAGAGGTAGAGATGGCCAAAGGGGGCTGGGAGAGGAAGCGGGAGAGGAAGAGGAGATAGAGGACAGGATATCCTGAGATTTAGCGGAGAAGTGAGAGGCCAGAGCCATACAGAGGGCCTTCGAGGGAACAGGAGAGGTAGAGACCGCAACAGGATTGACCAGTTCCTTGCCGATTTTAAAGAGTTTGTCCGTGTTATTAGAGGCTGCGGAGACGCAGGCTTTAATGTGTGCACTCTTCTTGATGAGTGTTATTGCTTTGACTGGCATTTTGGTGCAACCAGTCTAGGTATGTCTAAATGTGGCCTGGCATGCTTTACTGTAATGTTATTACGTTTCTACACTGGTCTACATTGTGCAGCTAGTTGGACATGTTTTCATTCTGGCATGGCATTTGTAATAGCAAAGCATTAGTTACTGCTTTGATGAAGAGAAATGCTGGAACAACTTGATGAGCGGAGAAAATACTAGATGGACCATAGCCATGGTGGGCTTCTAAGAAAGCCTAGGCCTACTGAAACGCCCGGAACCTTAAACATCGGTAACCCGAAGGCAACACATTTCTCCCCAAAATGGTAGAGGCTGGTGCGATAAGGGCAGAATGAGAAGACAACAGATTTAGAGTCCGATTCTTGACAAGAAATCTTGTAAAAATTGTTTTGATCACAATTGAATCAAGTAATACAACAATTTAAAAAAATTGCAAGGAATTATGTTCCTGTGCACTGTTGATGACTTGCAGGTATTGGATGTGTGTTACTCTACAAAACAATTGCAAACATTGTGGCTTTATAGCCAATTTTACTCAGAAAGTGTGCTGGATAGTGAATTAAAACACATATTTCTTTCTTTCTCCTAGTGTAGTGTGCGGCATACCCCTTCAGCAGCACGGTCGTGTTTATTGCGCAAGCTTGACAATCTAGGCTGGCCCCAAGTGTGGCGCAACCCGTGATTTGTTGCCGAGTTGGGGGGGCCCCCTCAGCATGGCTCGCAGGGGGGCCCCCACATTTTGTGTTACGCCACTGATGCAGACGTCTTATACAATATACGTCTGTGCTAAAAAATATGTTTGTTGCATGCTAGCCTTCACAAGATTTGTTTTTTAAAGTGGCAGGAATTTATTTGTAAACCGCTGCATGGTTAAACTGAGTTTTTGTGCTCAATGGATTGATAAATTGTCCTAAAGTTGATATATAAATAAATGTATTTGTATTTAGATATAACACTATTTAAAAAATAAGTAATATCTAGGCCCACCTATGTAAGGTGATGTCCTAATAGACGATTAACGACAGGGGCGTTATTTCACCAAAATGACAGGGTAAACAGAAGTGACACTACACGACCCATGACCCCCTGATGACATCACAGGAAGTGATGCCAACGACCTTCAGATTTTTCAGATGCGTCTAGCACCCGTGTTTCCAGGTGCTCTCATTTCAGCCAGATATAAGAACTGAGGCACAAAGGGAGGTGTGATGTGTCCATGATCACACATTTGGGGAATGTCATTTGCCAGATTCAACGTGTAGTCTATATGTAAAACATACATAGGGTAACCGAAATATCGAACACAGGCTACAGCTAGTGTATGAAATATCTATAGATCAATGGACACAGAAGTACTCATTGTTTGTGGTATTGCTGTGTTTTAAACAAGCCAAAAAAGCACTGACCTGGGAAGGCATGCGCTGCTGTTTACCCAGGAGCAAAATGCTGCACGAGCAAGGCCTGAAAATTAAATCATTGACCAGGATTTAGTATTACCAAAATTCCCTGGTTATAAATGTATCTACGGTCAGAGGGATTCATGACTTTGAGAAGTTCTCTTGACAATTGCTCATGACTTGCTTTTGATGACAAATGGCGGCCAAAATGTTGTGAAGTCTCGACGTACAAGACAAATGCACTGGCCTTCCACAAAGGTTATACCCTTGCTTGCTTCACACACCAGAGGAGAGAAAACCACAGAATTCTTATAAACAGCGAGTCTTGGCTACATGTGAGAATACACACCAAACCAGGAATGACTTTGCCCATCTACAAGCCAGGTACACGTTACCATTCTCTGCAAAAAAATGGTAACTGAAAAATCACTCACATTCCAGCAAAACCAAAACCCAAAATGCTATACATGATAGAAGCCTCAGCACCCTAATCTGCAAGTGATCAATAGAACATGCACAGTGGTTAATTCTGACAATTCTAAGTTATTATATGTACCAATGTTGTGCAAATGATTGGTCTCCATATGAAATATGTTGTTAATAGAATGTGTTACTTTAAAACTTATGCAACAGACTAAAAGAATTTGGAGAAATATTAAAGCACTTGGCGATGCAATGCACAATTATAGACTAATGAACGATAAAACAATGATATAATTAAATCACTTTTAAAATTGACTAATAACAATCAGATGGGCATTAAAAGCAAGCAACAAGGAACCTAACTACACATGAACATCTTAGGCACCGACAAATACTGATGTAGAATAACGTAATGTAAGACACACCAAGGCACAATAATATTAAGTCATTTTAAAAGAAAGGTGTTCATATAAAAGGATTATAGTTTCAAACAATAAATCACATTAAGTTGATGAGAGATGTGGTTTTCATTCCTTAACCCATTTTCTTATATTGATGAAAAGTCAGAAATGTGTACTACCTCGGGTCAGGGACCTCATTTGAGGGTCACCAGGGTTCTCTGCTGCGACCCCTGAGGTCTCCCTTGCTACCCCTAAACACATTTTTTTAATTTTATGCTCCAGGCCTGTGGTCAGCCCCATGTGGCTCTTGTTTTCGGGAGTGGCTAGCTTTTTTGATCAGACCTCTTAAAAAAACAGGTGGTTCCGGAAGGGTAACACTTTGAGCATTTGCCCTAAATAAGAAAGAATAGGAATAACAAGTAATTTGCCTTTCTGGAATTCTATGCAATAATTGCAAGACTCATTAAAGGTTTATTTCAGGCGCACTTCAGGGGATGAGTCACTGATTTAGCCTGTTCTTAAACACCTCAACTCAGCCATTCACCTTTCTGAGGTCGATAAATCAGTACCAACACAGGCTGGGTGTATATTTGCTCCATATAAAGCGCTTAAGCGTAAGTGCTATTTAATAACACATCATTATCATTTGGCCTTGGACGTCTACTTGCATTCACGGTAATCTGGTAATATGGGCCTATACACACGGATATTAACGATACATATGGTGATACATTCTTGTATGAAATCTATATGACATTATAGAAATATATCGTAACCATGTTTTTCGTAGTGTACTTAGGAACAACGTTATGTGGTGCCACTTCCTGTTTTGTCAAGGGATGAAAGGTCATGTTCCAACGATTCCTGTGCTGTCACTTAGGGGTGGGGTCACATGACATCACTTCATGTGATAGCATCAGAGGTCCAGGAACAATATGTTAATGGTCAAGACAATTTTGTCACACTCCTCTCTTCTTCTTACATAGATTCTTTTACATGGAATACACCAAAAGCGATTTTTGTTTCACTTACAAAACATTTCTGTTTATTTTTGTATCCACAGATCTCGTATATATCTGAGCATAAAAACCCTATCAACAAACAAATTATTCTTTTATACACATTCATTGGCCAAACAACAGGCCTTCGCACAATATTTCACACATTAATATCAACATTTCGTAGACACATATATGAGACACGGAGGATCTGCAATGTCTCATTATCAAATTCTTTGCTTAGTGTGGGGCCTGCCCTGTTTTTATGAGTGCTGATAGTTGTTCTAGAATCAGGTCGACCCAGTGGGCCTCATTTCGAGTAGGGCGCAAAGGGATACCGGGCACCGTTAAGGACATTGGTGCCGGTTAACCCTTTGCGCCCTACTATGAGGTCCCTTTGAGGCCCCGTCCTTAACGCCTGCTTTTACCAGGCGTTATGGACGGGATACGCAAAGGGACTTCAGAGCTAATAACGGTACAGTAATTTACGGACATTTTGAGCCAACAAATGAGAGAGCATGCTACCTGTTTAGGTAGAAGCCCGGTCCAATATTGGCAGGAGGAAACCCTATGCATGAAGTCCACTCAATTGAGAATGTCAGCGGCACCCATCTAAATCATAAAGCAACACTTAGTCCCCCGAAGAAATACGGGTAACTTACAACATTGGGGCTCATTACGAGGTTGGAGGTACCCATGGTGCTATTACCGCATACCGGGTCCGGGTTCTCGGAATGGGTACTTACCGGGTCATTCCAACCTTGGAGGACCCAGTAAGTCCCCATTCTGAAAACCATTCCCCATTCCCATTTGAGCCCCCATAGGGCTCAATGGGAATCGGGAAGGAGCTAATAACGGGCCTGCTAATAGCGGGCCCGTTATTAGCTCCCTGGTCCCTTAGCAGCTCCCGGTAAGGGCGTCTGGTAAAACCAGGCACCCTTAGGGGGACCCGCTAAGGGACCTCGTAATGCGGCGGTAAAGGGTTAATGGCAACGGCACCCTTACCGTTGCCGTTAACCCCTTACCGCTGACCTCGTATTGAGGCCCATTGTGTGTAAAGAATGTTACAGTATTGCTCATCATACCTATTTTGGTGGGGATCTGTCCGGAAGCGATATGTAGAGTGAATCCCACTGGTAAAGGTCCGTTCAATGAATGACAACAGGACCTGAAGGTGGAAGGTTAAGGCTATTACCAACATGCAACCACAGAAAAATCTCTACATTTTATTTTAAAAAAGGAGACTTAAACTACCCCCCAGACACCACTATAGTGAGGTGCAGTTGCCCATGTATTGAGAGACAAATTTATACTGGACAATTCTATATTTCAGCACATGTATGACATTAATATGGAGCCTGGACCCTTATGAACTTCCACTGGGTTATTCGCCCATTCACTACAAGGCGGGTTTTAAGGGTGTAATTTCTCCTACAGAAATGTCAACACTGTGTTTTCTTAATAGTAAAAGCATTTTATTAGATGAACTTCATTACGATTGGCATAACAAAAAGAACGTTATAAGTGCCTGAAATTGAAAGGTCTGTTATTTGGGCCTATGTGTACAAATATATGCATATCTCTATATGTTCGTAAATAACAATATGTACAGGTCTGCAATGTTTAGATACACCCAAACAAGAATAAATCAAACCACTCTCCTGATTTTATACAAAAGAGTATTTTTTAGAATTATACAATGAAAATTAGATGATTTCAAGGTGCGGAGGAGATAAGTAACAACCATGGCATATGGGTTGCAAATATATACACAAAAGATCAAGTTCCCAGATGTGGGAACTCCCGTCCTCTGCACTCTGTTGGTGGCTCTCTAAGGAGTCCTGATTTTTCTTATGTTTTGATAATTTGTTAAGTGGTGGTCTTATGTTTAGAATAAACATGCACACAAATTAGGTAATTTACTTTATGATACATATTAACACACATTAACACAGTTAAGTATTTTTTGAACAAATCCAATAATTTATTGAGAGCCCAACGCGTTTCATGAAAGAATTGACTTCTACAGGGGCAATTTTGAATACATTTTTCAAAGAAATCTGGAAAACATAATATAGAGGCAAGTACATATTAGTCCCAATTGTCTAAATAATTTTTATACTTTCAAGAGAAACAAAATATAATAAAATTTTATATTATCAAGAGAAACAAAATATTATATATAACAATCTCCTCTACACATTTAAAAAAAAAGGTTCAACAACCGTATAAGTGGACATTAGTCGAATATGTCATCTCAAAGAATATTTAAATCTCACATGTGTCAAGGAGTTCCCCCCTTCTCACCTGGGTCTGTTCTTTGCTGGAGTCCTTGGTCGCTGCCTTCTTGCAGACAGACCTGGTTTTGAACAAGGCTGCCCGAGTCTCTTCCGACTCCAGAGTGCGTTCAGTTTCCGGGACGCGGATCCAGGAATCCGGGGAACTAGGAAGAGTGCAACTAGCACACGAGTCCAGGAGATAGGAGGAAATGAAGGGGCAAAGAACGGGTAGATAGACAGGTACAAGGAAACAATACCGCGAGCTACGGGACACACGTCGGATCGCTACTTTGCAATAGCATTGAGACGCGCGGAGCCGCGGAAGGCGTGGTCTATTAATAGAATACGTTACGTCCAGCGCGTGGAGCGAGAAAGGGGTTTCACGCTGGACGACCATGTTGGGAGTATTACGGAGTGCAAGCCCCGTTGTGACAAGGACCAGGAAGTCCAAAAGGCACGTGTTCTGTAGTTCATGACAGCATGCCTCCTCCGAAAACCCTTTCCTCCAGGTTTGCCCGGGTGTATGAGGTGAAATCTTCTGAGCAACCAAGGGGCCTTGATATTAGAAATAGGTTCCCAGGTTCTTTCACTAGGAGGATATCCTTTCCATTCAACCAGGTATTGAAGCTGGCCCCGTTTATACCTGGAATCGCAAATCCGGGATACCTCATATTCCAGTTGGCTGTCGACCAGCAGAGGAGGTCTACAGGATTTCTGGGAGGATGAAATGTAGGGTTTCAATAAGGAGGTATGGAAAACTGGATGAATTTTCTTCCAGGAGTCTGGTAGTTTGATCCGGTATGAGACGAGGTTAATAATTTCCTTGATGGGAAATGGACCATAGTACCGGGGGGCCAATTTGTTTGGTCGTAGATGTCGGGGTAGTAATTTTGATAACAACCAAACTTGGTCACTGACTGCATAAGAGGGGCCTGGTCTTCTTTTGGAATCCGCATATTTCTTGGTCTGCGTTCTGGTCTTCTCTAAGTATTCGTTGCCCTCCTGGTGTATGTTGACGAGGGTTTCGATCCAGGAGTCAACAGTAGGTAACGGTGTAGAATGAGGAAGAACAGAGGGTAAAACCGATGGATGGAACCCTTGACTACAATAAAAAGGACTGGTTTTGAGCGCTGAATGTTTGGAGTTGTTGTAGGCGAATTCAGCAACGGGTATCAGGAGTGACCAATCATCCTGGACTTTGGTGGCAAAACATCGAAGATACTGTTCCAGGGTCTGATTTGCAAGTTCTGTGGCTCCGTTGGTTTGGGGGTGATACCCTGAAGAGAGGGCACGTTGAATTCCCAGAATTCAGCAGAGATGCTTCCAGAATTGTGAGACGTATTGAGGTACTCTATCAGATATGATCTTGGAAGGAAGTCCATGCAGACGGAATATGTGTTCCAGAAAGATTCCAGCTAGTTCGGAGGAGGATGGTAGTTTACTGAGGGGCGTAAAATGAGCCATATGAGTGAACAAGTCTATGGTAACCATGATAGTAGTGTATCCTCGAGATGGTGGTAGTTCCACAATGAAGTCTGTAGCGATGAATTCCCATGGCCTAGTTGGCAGTGTTGGTTGCAGTAAAAGACCCGCCGGTCTCTTGTTATCATGCTTATTTTGAGCACAGACAACACAAGCTTGGACGTACTGCTATACATCAGTCTTCATCTTAGGCCACCAGTACTGTCTCTGTATAAGACGGAGGGTATTGGTGATGCCACGATGCCCGGAGTGAAGTGTGTCATGACAGAGGGTTATTATTTTATGTTGTAATTTCTGTGTAGGAATGAGCAGTGCATTGTCCTTGAATAAATATCCTTCCTTGGCTCTTAGATTCCATTGGTTTTTCATTGACATATCCTTCCATAACTCAGAGGATTGGGTTTGCGCTCGGAGTTCTTCCAGGAGGTTGACTGCTTGAGCTACCAAGATCGTGGGGGAAAACATCTTAGGATATGCCTTATCTTCAGTGGTTACGTAGTCAGGACGTCGAGACAAGGCGTCAGCAATCAGGTTATGTGATCCGGGGACATGAGTGATGTGGAACTGGTACTGGGCAAAAAAGTAGGCCCAACGCGCCTAACGACTATTTCTACATTCCAATGACTGTAGAATCTGAAGATTCCGATGGTCCGTACGGACTTGGACTGGATGTCTAGCTCCCAGAAGTAGATGCTGCCATTCAGTGAAGGCTTGGCGGTTGGCTAACAATTCCTTTTCCAGGACAGAGTATTGTGTTTCACTCAGAGTCAGGGTTCGTGAAAGATAAGCAATGGGGTGTTCCAGCTTATCTTCTAATTTCTGTTTCAACACTGCTCCTATGGCATAATTAGAGGCATCCATTTCGACTAGAAATGGTCGGCTTATGTCGGGTTGGGCTAAAATAGGAGCTTGTGTAAACTCGGTCTTCAAACGCTGGAACGCTGTGTCTTGCTGTGTGGACCAGATAAAAGGGGTGTGCTTCTTTAAGAGAGCAACGATCGGTTGAACAATCTCGGAAAAGGTGGATATGAACTTCCGGTAGAAATTGGCAAGCCCCAGGAAGGATTGAACTTGTTTCACGGACGTGGGAGCAGGCCATGCCAGAATGGCCTTTACCTTTGAAGGGTCCATACCGATTCCCTCTGGGCTAAGGATAAATCCCAGGTAGTGAACAGAGGTAATGTGAAACAAGCATTTTTCGGGTTTGGCTAAGAGTTGGTGTTCACGGAGTCTTTGTAGTACTGCTTTTACGTGTTCTTCATGCTTTTTCAGGGTCTTTGGAAAAGATCAATATGTCATCCAGATGTACAATGACGAAGAGGAACAACATATCAGAGAACACCCTATCCATAAAAAATTGGAAGACTGCCGGGGCATTAGCTAGTCCAAAAGACATGACCAGGTATTCGTAATGGCCAAGGGGTGTTCTAAAGGCGGTTTTCCACTCGTCTCCTTCCCGGATACGGTTCAAATGATAGGCACCCCGGAGATCCAACTTGGTGAATATTACAGCGCCTCTTACGGCTTCCAGGATATCCGAAATCAAGGGTAGTGGGTATCGGTCTTTGAGGCTGCATTGATTTAGGCCACGATAATCGAGGCAGGGTCTGAGTTCCTGGGTATCCTTTTTGGGAACAAAGAATAACGAAGCACCTGCTGGAGATTTTGAAGGTCTTATGGTGCCTTTTCAAGGTTGGTATCCAGGTATTCTTTGAGGGCTTTTTTCTCGGGTTCAGAAAGGATGAACATCCTGCCGAAGGGTATCACTGCTGAGGGTTCTGTTTCTATTGCGCAGTCTTCAGGCCTGTGTGGGGGTAAGGCCTGGACCATGGCAGTCGAAAACACATCAGCGTAACCTTGGTAGGCCTCAGGGACTTGTATGATATTGGAAACCATGAGTGGTGTTTCTGGGTCTTTATGCGGTACCTTAGGGGGTGTTAATGAAGGTTCCAGGAATAGACAGTGAGACATACAAAACTCTGAGCCTAGGAATAGTGATCCTGCTGTCCAGTTGATATACGGATTGTGTTTTTGTAACCAGGCATACCCAATACCATGGGGTAGTGGGCTGACTTAATAATGTCAAACCTAATCAGCTCTTGATGGTGATTTACTGAAAGCTGGATCTCCTTGGTCTGCAGGCTTATGGGCCCTGAAGTGAGGGGTCTTCCATCGATGGCTTCCACAGGCTGCAAGGTACTTCGGGCCTCGTACGGAATCTGGTGACTAGCAACCCAATCATGATCAATGAAGATCCCCATAGCTCCGCAGTCTACCAAGGCCAAAATGGGATAGGTCTTGCTCTTGGAGGGTGATAGAAATGCCTGTAGTATGACCAATTTGTTTTGTCCAGGAGAGTTCAGGGATGAAATTGATGTGGAGCAAACATCTCTCTCCCGAAGCTCTGCTCCATCTAGGATCGGGAGCTGGCGTTTCCCGAACGCCGAGGGGGGGCTAGAGGACATTCCCTAACCAAATGTTTGTCCAAAGCACAATACATACACAACCCTGTATGAATCCTTCTCATCCATTCTTGCGGGGATATGGGTCCACGGAAGGCTCCTATCTGCATGGGTTCTGGTTCTGTGACTGAGCCTGGGTTTGTGTCTGTTCTGACGGTGCTCTCAAAGGATACCTTGGAAGGATTTCCCCTGGATTTCTTCTTTTCAGCCTTTCTTTCCTGGATACGGAAGTCTCTTTGCATGGCAAGGTCCATTAGTGCCTGGAATGAGTTTGGTCGAGCCACTCTGGCCAACTCATCCTTAATCTCATCATTCAGTCCTCTCCTGAACAGGGTGAAACTCGCCTCAGAGGACCAATCAGCTTCCTTGGCCAGTTGCTTGAATCGGGTCACATAAGTGAGCATATCCTGGGAACCCTGCTGAAAGTCTAACAGACGTTCCTGGGCACTATATACCTGCTCAGGGCGATCAAACATGTTTTTAAGTGCCTGTATGAACCCATCATAGTCATCTTGGAGGGCATCGCCGGAGCTAACGAGGACGTAGCCCAGGTTAAGGCATTCCTGGAAAGGTGGGGAATTATGAAGCCCACCTTAGCCCTGGGAGTCAAAAAGTAATAAGGCTTAAATGTAAAGTGGACCAAACATGAATCCAGGAATCCACAAAGGGTTTTTGCCGACCCATCGTATTTGTCAACAATGCCGCCCAACAAGACGCTTTCTTTGGTGGCCGAATCCTGGGATAGGACCAATTGTTTGAGTGCGGCAATTTGAGCCTTTAGATTTTGGACCTCGGTTGATAGTTCTTGCATGCGATGCGCGGTTTCCATGTCGCTATCGAGTTCGGTCGGGTGGCGTCTCAAACTGTCAAGGAGTTCCCCCCTTCCCACCTGGGTCCGTTCTTTGCTGGAGTCCTTAGTCACTGCCTTCTTGTGGACAGACCTGGTTTTGAACAAGGCTGCCCGAGTCTCTTCCAAGTCCAGTTTCCGGGACGCGGATCCAGGAATCTGGGGAACTAGGAAGAGTGCAACTAGCACACAAGTCCAGGAGATAGGAGGAAAGGAAGGGGCAAGGAACGGGTAGATAGACAGGTACAAGGAAACAATACCGCGAGCTACGGGACACACGTCGGATCGCTACTTTGCAATAGCATTGAGACGCGCGGAGCCGCGGAAGGCGTGGTCTATTAATAGAATATATTACGTCCAGCGCGTGGAGCGAGAAAGGGGTTTCACGCTGGACGACCATGTTGGGAGTATTATGGAGTGCAAGCCCCGTTGTGACAAGGACCAGGAAGTCCAAAAGGGACGTGTTCTGTAGTTCATGACAACATGAGTTCTTCATTGGTATACATAATGTCTTTTTCTGTGTTGAAAAAATAAATTAATTACCTATGGAAATATATCCATTAGTCATTAGTTGCTGGCTGTTCATCAAAGAAAAAAGTTGCACAAAGAGAAGAGTCCCCTCAGTCAATTAGATGTGTGGAGTAGGCTCAGTAGGATGAAGGCTGTTGTAAGAAGAGAATAAGAATACCAAAAAATAATCAGGAATATAGGATCTAATGTGTAAATTAGATGGATAGAGGCTAAGTAGAGTGATCACTTACCATCAATGGGATTGTAAAATGGTTGAAGATAGTCAATGGAGATAGTGTCATCTCCACATATAGAGTACTCCTATGTGGAATTTCATCGTATCCCAGTAGAGGCAGCCAGAATGTAAAAGCGTGTGACAGCGGACGAATCCCACACGTACCTGTGAAATGTCCGGAAATTAGATTCAACAAAATGCAAAATAGAAAGAGTAGGACCAGCACCAGTCAGGGAGGTCCAACATACTTACAGGTAGGTGGATGTGGCAGTAAAGAGAAGAAGACGCTCTCCCTCTCGCAGACTCGTTACTAAATGGTGGCGTAAGTCGTCCTTAAATACTTGCACCTGATGCCCATAAAGCGGACATCAGGAACGCATGACGACACGTCGTTCGTTGGAAGCGCGTGACGTCACGATGTAAACATCGTGACGTCATAATGCGCATGCGCATTGTAAAATCTCATCCGAAATTTGTGGAGAAAGACCAGAATGATGATCGGTTTATACAGGAAGTAGCAAGAAGAAGCAAACAAGTTAGATTAAAGAAGGTGGGTAGTAATTGTACAAAAAGGCAAAAGACAAAGTGCCTCTACCTAGTGTTTAAAAATAGCACTTGTATTAAGACATGGAAATTGCGGTCCAACCGAGAAAGTGCAATAGATTCATACAATAGATAAATAAATAGCCAAAACCCGAAATAGGAAAGATGATTACCATGTAAAGAGATTCTGGTAAAGGGATAAACCAGGAATCGAGAATTATAAAAATAAAAGGATGATGATAAATCCAAAGCAGTAGATGGCAGTCATGATGATACAAAAGTAAATGATTCCGTTTGTGATGGATCATAAAATCACTCAATGGAGAAACATATTGATAAATAATAAAAACAAGAGTTAGTAGATCAATGTAAGGCCTTGATCAAGGATTGTCAAAAAATGAAAGAAGTGTGTAAAAAACAGGGTGTAAGGAAACAGGAGATGTGAATTTACAGGCAATTGTCGGGTACTGTAAAAAGAACCACTTATTCAGTGTAGCTGTCTCATTGGGAACTCACATTCTGCTAAAATACTAATTGGAGGAAACAAATTAACTTAATAACATATTCAGAAACAGATAATAAAACCTCGAAATCTTGCCTAAATAACAGTTTTTATGTTTACAAGTTTTAGTCATCTGTTATTTGGCCTGTTGGAAACACGTTGGGCTCTCAATAAATTATTGGATTTGTTCTAAAAATATTGAACTGTGTTAATATGTATTAATATGTATCATTAAGTAAATTGCCTAATTTTTGTGCATGTTTATTCTAAACATAAAACAACCACTTAACAAATTATCAAAACATAAGAAAAATCAGGACTCCTTAGAGAGCCACCAATAG
Organism: Ambystoma mexicanum; assembly: GCF_040938575.1. Lineage (NCBI taxonomy): Eukaryota > Metazoa > Chordata > Amphibia > Caudata > Ambystomatidae > Ambystoma > Ambystoma mexicanum. The sequence continues at coordinate 898,261,041 of NC_090934.1, forward strand.
AGTGCAGAGGATGGGAGTTCCCACATCTGGGAACTTGATCTTTTGTGTATATGTTTAGATACACTACAGAACCCTGAGTTGATCACACTATTTGTGCACACAATGCGCGCCACCAGCCATAAGTCATCTCAAGATGGCTGCCTGGTTTGTAGCCCATTTAAATAAGGACACACTTGTTTAGAACGGTTACTCGGCAACCAGGCACTCAGAACGTTCATCTGCAAAACCGTAAGTAGGGGATAGCACACATCCTTGTGTGTAGTATTTCATTTTAAATCCATTCTGGCACGGGTTTAGGCACATGGCCTTGCCGCATACTATTTCACTGTAAATCCATTCTGGCACAGGTTTATGCACACAACCTCGGCAGCGATGCACTAGGAAATATTCACCTTCCTTTTAGAAGTAGTATATTGGAATGCACAGGATACTGTAAGCACTCGCATGTCAAAGTCCAGATGGAGCAGTCTAATCATATCCTGTGGATTGTACCATGGACACTTGTAGATTCACACTACTAGGATTATTGAAAATCTTACACTCTGCATACCAGTCATTGGGCTAATCACATAGTGGGCGCATAGAAGGGTCCACATTTCTTCACAATTTGCATTTGATAAAAAGCTGATAATTGCAACCGCACACCACGAGAGCCACTTATGTGGCTCTCTGGTCCATACTACTTCATGGGTTAATGGACCCCCTTAAACCCTGCCTTGTAGTGAATGGGCAAATAACCCAGTGGAAGTGTATAAGGGTCCAGGCTCCACAGTAATTTTGTATATGTGCTGAAATATAGCATTGTCCAGTCTCCTTTTTTCAAATAAAACATAGGCATTTTTCTGTGGTTGTATGTTGGTAATAGCCTTAACTTTCCACCTTCAGGTCCTGTTGTCAGTCATTGAACCAGACCTTTACCAGAGGGATTAACTCTACATCTTGCTTCGGTCATATCCCCACCGAAATAGGTATGATGGGCAATACTGTAACATTCTTTATACACAATGTTGTAAGTTACCCTTATTTCTTCGGGGACTAAACGCTGCTTTATGATTTATATGGGTGCCTCTGACATTCTCCATTGAGTGGACTCTATACGTAGGATTGTCCCCTGCCAAGATTGTACTGGGCTTCTACCTAAACAGGTAGGATGCTCTCTCATTTGTTGGGTCAAAATGTCTTAAAAACGTAGTCACACGTTCGCACACAAAATAATACGTCACTTCCTCTTGTTTGTCCCCCCTTGTCTAGACACATCACACATTAGTTTGTGCTCTCCAAAACCATCTCCGTCCTGATGAAGGCAGCTCAATTTTGACACTGCAATCCAGTGGCTAGACGGCCGAAACACACTGTGTCGACCTGATTCTAGAACAACTATCAGTATGCTAAAACCAGGGTAGGTCCCACAACTACACAAAGAATTTGATAAGACATTGCAGATCCTCGGTGTCTCATATATGTGTCTATGAAATGTTTATATTAATGTGCAAAATATTGTACGAAGGCCTGTTTTTTGGCCAATGAATGTGTATATATGAACTATTTGTTTGTTACTGTTTTTATGCTCAGATTTATACACGATCTGTGGATACAAAAATAAAAAAAACTAATTTTTTGTAAGTGCAACAAAAATCGCTTTTGGTGTATTACATGTAAAAGAATATATGTAAGAAGAAGAGAGGAGTGTGACAAAATTGCCTTGACCATTCACATATTGTTCACTGATTATTGACCTGGAGGTTTAAGGCGTACCAGGTCAGGGGACATGTGATGTCACTTCTGCTACCCCTGGTATTTTGGTGAAATGACGTCCCTGACTCTGTTGCTATAGTAAACTGAAAAACAAAAGGAGAAATCCGGTCAAACATTCTTTGAAAAACTTGTGATGTCCTCAACCCCATTTCCTCTGAACAAAACCTGCGGTCTCAAGATTGAACTGATCTAAGTATGAAAGCTGAAATATCTACCAGCACAGCTGTTGAGACTAAACTTATGAGAGAGGACTTGTCCTACACCAAAGCGAGGAGAAATAAGTATACATTGTTTTATCAGTTGGGTTTTGATAAGCGAAAGTTAAATCAGTTGTCTCCGTATTTACTTCTAGCATCAAATGCACGCTGCAGAAGCTTTTTATTTAGAATAAGGCTTATCCTTTTACCCACTAGTGAGTTATTATCGTCAAGAATTAAATCTGCCTCCTTGTCCAGGAAATGTCGATATTGTGGAGCAATGGCAGTTGTAGAAACCCGTAAGCATTTATTTGTGGACTGTTACATTTTGTCACAGAAACAAATGTGCGTTTTGTTAAATTCCTTATCTGGGCTACAGCCTCCTGCAAAAACCAATCTCTTTCGCAGGATTCTGCATGTCACTTGTGTGTGCCCAGGAAGCTGGTTGGGAATGTCTAGTCCCAATCCATACTACTGGTGCTAGGATGTCTGGAGTGCCTGAATGACTGGAACCACTGTGAGTCGTGATTGATCCACAACTACGATGCCTGCATGAGAGCAGATCTTCGATGGGAAGTCCTTAATTTTGGTGCAAAGCTAATCTCAGATAAGAGAAGGGGCTCTGCATCCATTCCAGGCCATTCACATGAGTTCTCCCCAAACTACAGAAGGAGCCAAGTGTCCCCTATGAAGAAACGGACTTGATAAACCGCCAGAGAAGCACGAGAAGGGTTTGACACCTTTTGCCCTCTGCTGTCCAGTCAGACACCTTTTTTCTTCATCGATCAAGAGGGCCTGTCAGGGCGCTTCACCCATTTGGAGTAGTGGGAACAACTACTCTTGGCGCCCCCAGTTTACATGCCAAAATGAGCCCCTTCAGAAGTGTTCCTGGGCCATTCAGTGAACTTTCCAGCTCTACCTCAGGGTATCCTGCAGAATTGCAGCCATCTCGAGTTGAAACCCTAGACTTTGGACATCGCTTGTTTGTGGTCCCCTACCCTCTCCCGCAAAATTTTGCAGGCCTAGCTCCTCTAGGTCCCGAATTAGGAGAGAGCGTAATGCTGCACACATCTGTGATTCCCACGTCACTACCTGTTGGCTACGGTCGCTGTAGATACCTTGCTGACATGCTTTCCTGTGCCCTGAAGCCTGCTACACCAGAGTTTTCTTTGTATCCTCTTCGGAAGTGAGAAAAGGCAACTGTCCCATCACGGACGATCATTCTATGCTGCAGCCGCAGAGAGCCGAAGCGTTGCGAAACTGCAGGACTCAAACCTACTAGCGACCTCGACTAAACTGGCAAAGTCTGATACGGACTGTGCCGAGGGTCGATGAGTACTTGCATCACTTAACAGTGGCCCCCTGGCACAATCAATCTCTTTTACGCAAGAATTTCCCTAAAAAGGTATTCGCTTTTGACTGGGTTAGTCTGTGCTGCCTAGTTATTCTCACCTTTTTGAAAACGGCTCTGCCGCCAAGGGCAGACCCTAATCGAGTTGGAACCAATTCTTCATTGCCTCAAGCCCCTTCCTGACTTGCTAGAGCTCTCCCAAGAAGACCAGCCTTTTGTTCTGCCTGCGCATTCGTGCATTTTTACGCACAACTGTACTCTTGAGCACAATGCTCCCCAAATTTTGGGGCTGGACTCGAAAGTTAGGGAACAACTCCAAAAAATTGTCTAATGCACCTAATGTGTTAACTCACCCTTCTCTTTACAGGTTGTGGCTGTGTTTTACTCCTTTATCGCATTAGGAAACGTGTTTTATATATATTATTTACTATAGTATTTGTGTGGTAACTCTTTTTATAATGTATAGATATTTTTCATACACTTGTCTAAGAGGAATTTGTGGTTCGTTTCTGTGTGTGTTCATTGTGGGCTTCCGATCACTCTTACCCCTCTGAGACTTAGTCTTGACAGCCTGCCAAGCTACCTAGATTGGCATGGCTTTTCCAAAAGGTTCCCCTGTTTTACTAAACCGAGGGTGGCCTCCTAAACTTCTGCCCACCAGGTCAGAGTTTAGAAATCCATCTTAACAATGGTGCGTGTTTGTGATGTTGAATGTGTTATGGTGCGTGTGTGGTCGTCATTTTGTGTGTGTCTGTGTGTGTGACAGTATCAGTGGATGTGGGGCAGACTTTGTTAAAGACCTTTGCATGGTTTGTACTTATTCATTATCCTTGCTCTCTTTTGGATATTTGCAGTCTATTTAGGAGTGTGACGTCATGGAGAATTGTGGGGCAACACCCAGCGATCAGACCGAGAAAATACAACCCGCTAGGGAAAAAAGCTAGGAGCACCCTCTTTCAAGAATACAAAGAAAATAAGGCGACATGGTATTATCAGTAAGAGCTCTCTCTCGTCTCTCGAACAAGATTCAGGATATAGCCACAAAAATCGTCACTCATGACACCCTCGATATACAATGTTAATCCCTAACCCTCATTGGCTGCCGCCTATATACATCCTAATGATTACATATAGCCCATCCTCCGATTGGTTCCAATATTTTCTCACTCATCTTCACCACACATGACTAACGTCACCACCCTACCATTGATCTTGACCACGTGCATGCACCTGGTTATCAGTCAGACTTCAGTGGGCAATTTCGAGGTCAGCCTGGTCCTTGCAGACAATGCAGCCCTTTTCTCTTCCCAGACATGTTGGCGCCCCCATCAAGCCCTCACCACTGCACAGGCATCATTCTTAGCTCTTCTTGGCACAAAACATAGATCATGTTGTTCTCTGTTTTCCCCTTTGTCGATTCCCCTCTCCAAAAGTCAACCTAGCATCCCACTAATCGGTCCAGTTCACAAAGGATTTAGAGCCCATTTCCGGGGCACATCTGGTAGTTCAAATAGATTGAAAGTCATTCTGGGGGGCACCAATGCCTTAAATCTTGGTTCATGTCTTGGAATCCCAAGACCTCTGCTCTCATGAAAACAACCTTGGTACTAGGCCGCAGCCCTCCACTTCTTCGGCTGCACACATTCCTACCTAAATAGTTCAAAGGCCTAGCTGATGTGGGGACATATGTGTGTTCTTTACCGTGCCTGAGAATTAGGATGCAATGATGAGGCAAGGAATAATGCCTCATTGTTCTGTATTTCTGTGAAAACACGGCCTGTGAGTATTCAGCCCTTTAGTTTTAGAAGCATTACTAGTACAAGGTTTTCGGCAGGCCTAGCCATGTGATTCCCCCAGCACTGCCTAGATTGTTGATAATGTGGTTACATCAATTGTTTGCAGGGTCAATCTGGTTACCCTTGCCATGGCATGTGACGCGGCCTCATTGTATTGCTTGACCCTAGGCTTACCCTAATTCAATATTGTGCATCCATGGAGAATAACTATTTTATTGCATACATATTCTGTTGCAAAACAAATCATCCAATTGGAAGAATTACAATGGCAGGCTTAAAAATTACATTTTAAAAATATTTTTGAAATGTTTCCAAAAGTTTGATAACCCTTCAACACCATACTTTGATATGGTTTGCAAACATTCAAAATGTAGTAAACAAAAATGTGTGCACATGGTTTACACCTTAGTAAGCATTTTGCAAAAGGAATGATCATGAAACAAAATGTGCGAAATGCAAGTGATTGCTTTTCAAGATTCTTGTAAACCTTTGCAAATATTGCTGTTAACCTTTACTATGACGTCGAACGTATGAAACCATCCATTTAATGTGGTTTGAAATGTGAACAACATAGTAAACAGATCGTATGCACATTATTTAAATACTTAAAAATGTTTGCACTCAATATGTACGCTCTTCAAAATGTTGTGTAAACCCCAAGTAATCATTACATTTGCAAAAGGTTTGCAGTATGGTTGTACATTGTACAAGTATGTAAATCTATTGGTTACGACAATGTACATATTCAAGAACATTTGTAAACCACCATTTTCATGCAGTGATCTGTTTTTGAAAAGATGATGGGCATTCTACTAAAGGGTCTGCGGAGAGTACATTGTTTTCAGGGCGATGTCTTGGTGTATGGAGAGACTCCAGAGGAGCATGAAGAAACGCTGTAGAAAGTGTTAGACATCTGGAAAGACAGAAATATTAATCTAATAGAGGAGAAGTGTGTCTTTAGGAAAGGTGCAGTGCAGTACTTGGGGCAGGGACACAAATTCTCGGCTAAGGGTTTGAGGGCCAAAAGCGACATGATTGATGAAGGTACCTTCCTCAAAGAATAGGCATGAGTTAAGATCATTTTTAGGAATTATTAAATTTTATCAGAAATGTGCTCACAACTTTGCTGATAAAGTGGTCAAGATGAGATGTTTATTAAAAAAAAGGCATGGAGTACTTGTGTGACGAACAGTGTGAGAAGGATTTTGTGCGACTTGGCGAGGCCTCTTGCACAATTCGATACAATTCGATAGGTGTGTCATCACTGTGGATGCCAGTAATAGCGGTATTTGCCGTGTTGGCACAAGTTGGTGAGTTTCACACCACTCACCTGTCCTTCTGTGCAGCCTCCACGTGGGGTCCCGTCCTGGCATCTGTATCCGCGCTGGCGGTTCCCTCGCGTTAGTGCTCGGCGTAGTCCCGTTCCTCTGGGTGCTGCCATTGTGTCCTCACTGCGCAGGCACTTATGCCCGTGTTCGGTATTTTGTGTATGCGCAGTTCTACAGGCAACGCTGCAGAATTCCTTGTTGCCTGGTCTTGGCCTGTCCTTTGTCCTTTCTGTTTGCCTCCCCTGGGCTCCTTCCTTAGCCAGCCTTTTCCAGCCCTGTGGTGCCTGCTTACCTTATCCTGCCTACTAACTGCTTTGGGACTCTGGTCCTTCCCACCTGCTTTCCCCAGGGCACCTACCTTGGCCAGCGTACTCTGCCCTCTGGTCTCACTGCTTGCCACACCAACAACTCATTGGTTTGGGACCCTAGTCCTTCCTGTCTGCCTGGTCTTCCTGTTACTCTCCCATTGGTCTCCACTGCCTTTTGTTTGGAGTATTGGCCCCAATACTACCTGGACTACTTCTTTGCTCGTTCCTTCACCAGCCGGATTCCTGAAGAGCCCTTCCTGGCAGCATTTCATTGTACGTTCTGCAACACCAGTGACTTTCCACCAGAATACCATCTGTATTAACAAGGCGTTCCTGTGCTTGCACTGTCACAAAGTCAAGGTAATCAGGGAAGCGCTGTCTCGTGGCATTGGGAGCCGACTCAGCACCAAGCCCTGTTTACTTATCAGGGGAGGCAGTTGGGTTGATTCCCTGTACTACATTACCGCCTATACAGTTCCAGTGACAGTTTGACTTTGAGGGACAAACAAGAACCCTGCAGAACAGATACACAGTGCAAGCGTGATGCGCAATATGACAGTGAGGATGGTTTGGAGCGAGTGATCACTCATGGCTGAAGGATGTTGAGAGGAGCATAAAGAAACTATTCTGTTCTTTAAAAAGAGGCTCTAGCATGTCACTGGGCAGTAGAGACATTTTGAAACTTTGTGTGGGGGCAGAATGTAACATAAAGACTAATCATAAGCCCCTGAAGGAGATTTTTGAAGAAACAGGGTTGGACATGGTGTCGAGAGCAGTTACTGGATGGGTGGCCAGAATGCAGGGACACACATTTGCAGTGGTGGTGATACCAGGGAAGGAGAATGTTTTAGCAGATCATTCATTGAGATTGGGTGTTATCGTTGATGAAGAGGTCTGGGAACTGACGGATACTGTGTTTGTGACACATGATGGTGTTGTTTCTCAGGAAGAATGGTGTAGGGCTGTGAAGGAGGAGAATGTTTTGAGAAGAGTAACTGAATCTGTGGGTCATGCTTGGCTGGAAAAGAGATTGTTGAGTGATAAAGAGAGGATCTTTTGCGAAATTCGGTCAGAGTCGTATACTAAACGAGGTGGTTTGTATCGGTGGGATCGTGCTGTTGTCCGGCAGAGTTTGCTGAAGAGGATGGTGGAAATAGCCCATGAAGGTCAAATTGGAATTTCCCAAAGAAAAGCTTTGTTGAGGAGTGAGTATTGGTAGCCTGGGTTTGATCGCAAAATAGAAAGAGTTCTGGGGAAATATGTTGAGTGTGAGGAGACGGGTAGAGGTGTTGTGGCCCATTTAAAGCTTATGGTAAAGGTGGACGTTCCAGAATAGGTATGGTGTATCCTAGCTTTGGATATTTTAGGCCCTGTTGATCTTGGTGGCAGACGTGGGAAGGTTATTTTCGTCCTAGTTGATTTGTTGTCATTGTGGGCAGCGTTTAAGGTTGTTCGTGAGACGACAGGGAGCGCAGTGGTTGATATTCTACAGTGCGTGTTGGAGAGAGAGGGTTTGCCAAATTTTGTGTTGACAGATAAAGGCAGACAATTTGTAGGAGGGTGTTTTGAAGAGCATCTGATGCGCTGCAGAATAAAGCATAAGAGGACTGCAGCCTATCATCCCAAAAGGAATGGTTCTGTGGAGAGAGTTAATAGGTATGTGATGGAGGCAGTGAGGACGGCAGAGGTTTGTGGAAAAGGTAAAAGGGTTGTTTTGAGGAAGAGGCTGTATGCGATGCGCAAGACTCCTCATGCTGCCACTGGGGTGATCCCATTTGAGTTGATGAGGGGAAGGAATTCCAACACCAGGGTATTTCCTCCTTGGCTCGGGAGGGTCAGGGAGACAGATTGCGTTGTGGAGGAGGTGAGTAGGAATCTGGAGAAAAAGAAAGATGCCTCAGTAAGGCAGGAGAATGAGAAGAGTGGACGTAAGAGAGTTGAAGTACGTGTGGGAGATTGGGTGCGGATAAGGAAATCAGTAGTGAGGAAGACGGGGAGAGTTGTATTCTGATCCCATGCAACTGATGGAAGTGTTGAGCAGTGCACTGAGAGTGCATGGAGGGCAGGTTTGTAATTTGGCCAGAGTCACCACGACTGAATGCAAGTGAAGGAGACAAAATAAAATAAAGTATTTAAATATAAAATCTATTGTAAATAGTTGAGGAGAGGAGATGTGTTGTATTGTGCGTTCCTTAAGTTGCATGGAAGGTCCTCAGGCCATGGAACCTTTAGTTGCAGAATCCCATGGTAGAGTGTTTATCTTGGAACCAGGTCGGTTGGAGCAAAGGCTCACCAGAGCTGGGGGTTGCTGGTGTTATCGTTCATCAAAAAATAAGCAAGCAATCTTCTTACTTGTGTGAGGATTCACATTATTTCACGTATTTTCACTGCCTGCCTGAGATACATAAAACCAAAGAACACCCTCCGGGACGACCGATTGTATCAGGACTCAATTTGGTCCTTGAATCTCTGTCCACTTTTGCAGACCATTACCTTGAAACCTTCATCGGCACAATGAAATTCTACATTAAGGACACAACTGAGGCTATCAGAATAATTCAAAACATGGAATTTGACCCAAATAAGAATCTTTTGATTGGTTTGGACTTAGTATCGTTATACACAACAATTCCTCAAAGAGCTAACCTCAATGTTGAAGAAGAGATTTTGTGGAATACTGTAGATTCAGAACAAGTACCCAATTCATTCTTATTTTAGTGTATTGAACTAGGACTGACAGAAAAAACATTATTTTGAATTTATGGGAACTATGTTTCAAATGGATTGTGTCCTCTCACATATTCCTCATCTTTGATAATGTATCCCTCCAGCTTTGCTGCTTTGGAAAAGAAATGTTCGCGACAGAGGATGCTGTATGCCTTGTGGTCGCGTCGACGTCCCTCGAGGGCCTCCGTCGATCGCCAACGTCATCATCAGCATAAATAGCACATGCATCGCCCTTTGGCTTCAGTTCTGTTTTTCTGAGCTAAGCTTTTCTAAGGAGTAACCAAGTGGACACAGTGGAAGATGAAAAAAGATTCAGTCTGCATCAAAGGTCAGATCCAGATAGCTCTTTGACATTTGGTTAGTTGTGTGCATAATACAGATATGAAAAGCTTAGGGGAAAAGCCATTACCTAGTAAACATTTGTATTTATCCATTATCTTATGTCTGTATGGTGACCAGCACCATATTGGATTTATTTAAAGGGACATCTTGGCACACTGATGTCATACGTGTTGCAGTCCCCTTACTCAAAAGGTGGTATATGCTGGTAATAATGTATAGCGGTAAATGCGTAATTCATGTTGCCATTTCAGTTAGTGTACAACTAGAACATAGATTATGTGTATAAATGAAGTGTGGTTAACAGCTACAAGTGTGCCAGTGGGTATAGGTGTAGAAGGCATACCCTGTCACGTTTTCTCAGTAGTATCAGATGCTCCCGTCCCCTGCACACCTTAATGTTGAAAATATTCAGTAAGCACACAAAAAAATAGTTTGGTAAGCAAAACTTTGCTTACTGAACTACTGCGGAATAGATTTTTTTTACTTTATGTGTATGAATTCTAAAACCAATGTTGTACATACCTGTATGATTACAAACTTGTTACCAATTTTTGCAGATTTCTTCAGCACTAAGGTGTGCAGGGGACGAAAGTATCTGATACTTTTGGATACTTTTCAGTGGCAGTTGTATTTCCAACTTGCACAAAAAAGGTACTAGGCGCCCCTCTCTCGAAATAACACAGCATGATAACCTGCTCAGTGGTTATTAACCACTTTGAGAGTTCGCAGCCATCTTATTTTTGCTCACTGTACCATTCACAGATGGGAAATATCCATTTGCATATCAGACTTTGTCCTGTTCACATGGCCAATCAATAACCGAAATGACATGGCAATTCCCCTCTGAAAAAGAGTACCAACAGCAACCCCATACACGTGTTTCAGCCTTGTTGGGCCTCATCAGTGGGGTGAAGCTGGTATTTCCAACTTGCCCTGCACCCAAGCTTTCTTTACCTTATTCAAATTGTCTTCAAAACAATTCTGTACATAAAGTGTGACCCAATACTACTTTGCTGTACGAATAGTTCTCAATAGCCCTGCATCATCCCCACCCCCCTACATTGGCAAATGTTACTATGTGCCGAGCAGGCTAGCAAGACGTTGTTATGTATGGTATGAGAATAGTTTCTGGGACTGCCCCTGCATCTTTGCTGTTATAGAGGTCAGAGGGAGGTGGTATGCCTTCCTTGCAGCTGATGTGCAGAGGTGCAGAAGTTCTGGCAATAGAGTTGGCAGAGGTTGTGGTGGTTTTGCTGCAGTGGAAGTGGCGGTGCTGAGGTGGTGGCAGTTTGTCTTGGAGGGGGTGGTACAAGAATCCTGCTGGGCATCATCAGTCTCCAGACCAGTGCCTTTTTCAATGACTGTTGAGGAGACAAGTTACTATACCATCATTATCTACACGTTGATGCTGTGAATTAACATTACAGCACATGCAATATGCAGGATCTGCATGTTGGGCAATCATATTCTCCCATGACATGCACAAGTGGGTCATGCAGTACTGGGTTTTCGTTTGCATTCTTTGACTTGTACTGTATGAAACACCAATTGTGGATGTAGGACAATAAGTCCCAAAAAGCAAATGAGAACCCGACTCATGAATGGCATGGGCAAACTTGAGAACTCTGTATGTATAAGCCACTGACGTTACTTGGGACACCATACATTTATGACATGTTCTGCAAAGCAAATGTACTTCTGTGTCAGCTACAATACCTATACACTGAGATGACATAATCACTATATCCTATTCAGCAAATTTATCTCAGCAACATAACTACCAAAAAGCATCAAGGCACCTTTGACTTCGATACGACCATGTAAAGACATCAAACTAGACCTGCTCCACTCAAAACTAGAAACATCAAACCCCTGCTCTTCCACCCAAAACAGACCAACACCATCTGGGCAACCTTGCTATCTCCAAGAATAGATCGCACAGTCACAAACCCATGGCGTTCTGGCCTGAAAGAAACGTTTCATGTACTCCCAAAAAAGCAAGCCACTACATGGCTTAGTATCAAGCCCTACCCTCTCAAGAAAGGGAAAAGAAAATTAGAGAAAATCTGAAGGGAAAGTTACAAGTGAAAATGGCATGCCACTGATGCTTCCTACAGATCAGAAATGAGAGGGGCCAAAAAATCCCATTACACTCACTTTATACAGTATGCAAAACATGCCCCAAAGGAAATAGTCAAAGTTATCAAACAATGAAAAAAACTTTTACGCTGGAACACTGACTTTGGAGTGCGAGTGTTGGTGAGGCTCTCTCACCTGGCACCAATTTCCTGGAATGAGCTACTAAAATACATACATAACACAAGGGATCATCTTCAATTATGAAATCTACTCAAAACTTACCTCTTTGCCCCAGGACCAGAGGGAAACGACTGGGAAGCATACACACAGCGGGAAAAAAGAATCCTAGAGAGGGAACCCATCCTCCCTAACTTCCCAACTTATCTTCCCTAACTGGAGGGCGGGCGGAGGATGCCTTTAACTCATACCACTATACCAAAGAGGAAACATAGGTAGTTAGGATCCCACTTGGGAATCGGCAAGGAGGGACCAGGAGAGCAGGGGTAGGATGCCATGTCCACATATTGCTAATCCACAAAGGAAACATAGCAGGTAAGGACCATCAACACAGCAAAGGGCAGGATGGGACCAGAATCCTCTAAAATAAACACTGCCAACACCAGGGTGGGCGAACATGCCTGCTTCAATCAGGTACACAAACCACTAAAGTAGAACAGAGGAAAACTGCTTCCCCCATCATACCTGCCAACTAGGCAGACAGACTACAATACCAAACTTATAATATAAACATAGATGTGGAGTGAAAAACACTCAAAAACTATGTGATAAGAATAAACCCACTAACCTCAACTAGAAAACCTCAACTTTCCCCATACACTTCTCACACAACACCTCTCTGCATGTACTTCACCATACTGCAATAACAAACAACACATAACCCGTATCAACAGCACATGGGAACTCTCACCGACCCGATAACTGCACTCAAGCTCAGCGAACGGTGAAAACCGAACTGAAGCTGCCAAAAGGACACCACAGCTCTCACTGTCCTATTCCCACTACACCCTACTAACCCCCACCCATCCTTTGTCAGAATCACCAGAGCGCCTGGAAAGCACTTTGGTGGTGACGGTACAAATACCTTTAACATTAACATTACCACAAAGATCTCCAACTCCTTTTTGTCCTGACATGTGTGGTTCAGTCTGTGATGGCTTTTATGTTAAAGTCCAAGTTATCGTGTTCTGGGAGTTACAAGTCCATGATGGTCCATCCGATTGGTTCTGGTTTGTCGTCGAGTTTCAGTCTGTGATGGCTAGAAAGGTTATTGGTTCTGATTGATGCAGTTTTATCAGTGTGCTTCATGGATTTGTTTGACTAGACAATAAGAATAGGTGCTATCTGTTGGCCAACACATTTTTGTTTTAGTTTTCAGAAGAAAGCAGCAATGTTTGCCAATTTTTATTTAAGATCAGAAACAGTACATGACAAAACAATTCAATACATATATAAGTGGTTGTGCAATTGTTAGAATGTTGCAGGTCTATACCCCAAGATGCAAGCAAGTTCCAGAGTCTTATGCCCAGGTAGCCCAAGTTGTTGTTTTATCATTCTAAGAGACATGGTCAAGGAATCATATCACTCTTTCTGTTTTTCATTCTTTTAATGTCCCCTCACAACTGTAAGTTAGAGGCAGGATTTAGGGTTGCCTATCTTCTTGTATTGTAACTTCTATGCAAATGATACATTATCATTTTGTTGGGATGCACGTACAGCATCCCAGCCAGGCCAAAAGATTCTGGTTGAGAAAAACGTATTAGAATGAACCATAATGAGATGAGACTGAAGGTGGCGCTGCAGAAGCACGCAGTTGTTTTAGCTGGGTTCGACATATATTTCATACTCACATATAGCAACACCGAAAGAGCAACAAAATGCATTATTGTTGTGGTTGCAGAGGTCATCGATATGGCAGCATATAGGCCTGGTGTTTAGGTGTTGTACTCATAGTAACATGGTGTAGTGTGATGTGTGGGAGAGACCAAATTAGGTGGAAGATAGAGTCAGCAAGGTATTAAGGAAGAAGCGAGGTTGGTGTGTTAACATGGCAGGAGTGCAGCTATTCTGAATGTTAAGGCCTAGCACAAGATGAATAGAATAGAGCACAGGTTGTGATGTAAAGCTGTGGCTCTGTTTCCGCAGCTCCAAAAACAAATCCCTTTTCCAGTTCCCCTGGAGAGAAGCCGAGGTCGGAGGCATCAATGGTACACAGATATGTGCTAATTGAGAACAATTAGCACTTATCTGCAGAGTTTGAATATGGTGGGAACGGAATGTGGGCTGGTAGGGAATGCGCAGTTTGAAGGACAAATTCATGACAACAGGGCATAAGCTTTTGTGATGCCAATGGGCAAGATGAAGACTTAGAGCTCTACTGCCCTCCCCAATGAGCGATTATCCCATATGTATTATAAGTAGACATACAAGGAAAAGCAAATAAATCCCTGAAATTCAGATTCAAGGCCGGTGTCGCAGTTACGTCATTACTGGACACCTGGGGTTCGAAGGAGATAAGGGGGAGCAGTGTCTAGAATGTTTCATGATCTGGGATAAGAGGAGCAGAGGTGATGAATATAATGATATAATAAAAGGCCAGAGTTTGTTTGTCCCTGTATGTTTGTCCGATGCAGTAACTTCACCTGTAGTGACCGCTAGAGGGAGCTGTTGCCTTAGGAAATATATAAGGCTAGCTGAACGTTTGTCCGATGCAGGGAAAAAAGGCAAACATTATGAAAATTCTCTCCTCACGCATAGAAGACTGAGGAATGGTCTAAACCATTATGTATATCATTTGGGACAGTACTGATTTGTGATTTAAGGTGTTTTTCGATAGGTTGTGATTTGGAGTGGTGATTGTCATGTTGAGTGAGGAGTTGTCTGGGGTGTTAAGTGTGTGGTGTGTGGGGCAAAGAGGATGGGGAGGGGAAGACGAGGAGTGCGGGTGGTGTTGGGTGGGGGAGGGAGATCGGCGCTGCTGGATCAGTGTTTAAACAGCAGAGGATTGTTATAGGTCAAACTAGACATAATAATGAGTTCTCTCAGCCCACGTGAATACATGTGTACCGCGCTCCTGTTGTATAGGGTGTAAATTATGAAATACCACAAAGAGTGGGTCCCTGACACGAGAGGAGGGATGTACAAGCCGTGGCCCAAAGAAGGAAAGAATAATTAAGATGTTCTCGGCCACATGTACACATATTGAGCAGCAAAGTTAAAGAGGCAGAGGTTGAGAAATAGGAAGGGTGTTGTGGAATTGTGGAAGATGGTAGAGGATTTGGAAGCTGTCCCAGAGGACCCTAAAAGGAAGAAATTGTAATACAAGTCCTCTGTGTCACCCCAACTCCTAACGTAGATCCCAAGTCTGGTGATACCCCTAAACCTCCGTCAGCCCCGCCACCGCCACAAGATGCAACCCAATGCAAGTAGCAGCAGGTTACACTAATACAGGCTATGTACCCGACAGAACCCTGCAACAGCTAGTGCCCGGAACCTGTGAGAACCCCCCACCGCACCAGCAGTGAATGCCACACGTAATCCATTAGTTATGGAGACAAGAAATAGGGTACAAGAGATTTAGAGGCAGCGCTTCGGAGGACAGGGACAGAGCTTGAGCGAGAAGGGTCAGATAGGGGAGGGAGGTGAATAGCACCAATAGGGACTGATGAATGGCTAGCAGGAGATATTTTATTTAGACTTGATTGGAGTGTGATTAGAGATGTGCACATTGAAATGGAGGATACTGGTCGCAATGATGAAGAGGATCAAGGAGAACCACCATGAGGATAGAGTTTAGATTGTCAGTAAATTAGATGAGATGTCAAAGCAGGAGTAGCAGAGGAGGAGGAATGGAGAACAGACAAGGAGTAGGGGGTTGAAGTGTAGGCCAGGGTGACACCAAGTGTAGAGAGTTTGTGGGGTCTGAGGCTGAGAGCACAACCAGGTAGCAAGGCAGTGGTTGGTGAAAGGGAAGCAAGGGGGAAAATATTACCAGTGAAGCAGGTGAGAAATAGTTTCTGTTGATGCATAAAGGTCCCGGAAATGTGCAGTATGTGCCCTGGCCATGCATGATAGAAATAATTTGATCAAGGCACTGCCATCACTTGCCACAGGAAAAGGCAAGTGGATATATGTACTTGAGAAAAAGACAGGAGGCATCATACTAGCAGTAGGAGACATGAAAATCTTGTTTGCCGCAGTATTAGGGAATCAAGCAGACAACATTTGGAAAAAGACAGGCTATCCAGGGGTATACGGATGGGAGATGACAATTACAATAGAGTACATTTTAATGATTGTCGGGCTAGACTGTAGTCTGCCTTAAGAAATGCATATCCTGATGCACCGGATATATATGAAATTATGGCACATACTACGAAGGATGATGAGGACCTAGTGCAATACATATAACAGATTCAGGGGATGTGGAGGGCTGAGCCAGGAGAATCAAGGGGCAAAACTACAGCAACAAGTTCTGAAATGTTGAAGTAAGGACCCCCAACGGGGTTGCAGAAAGATTTGGATAAGGAAGTAGGGATCAAAGTTAGGGGATGGGCAGAGATTCAGGCAATTATAGTATACCATCGCAAGTGACGAAAGGAGAAGGTTAAGGAAGTAGTGGATAATGTGCAGAAAGCTGAAGGGAAATTAGCAGAGAAGAAATTAGCGAAGTTGAGTATAGAAGGAGCGGTGATCAAAGGTCTGCCTGTGGGGCAGCTAGAACCACGATCGTTGCCGGTAGACACAAGGGTGGTGCCGGAATGGGCAGGAGGGCATATCAGGGAGGATATTCAAGAGGAAGAGCAGGCTTTCAAGGATTCCAAGGAGGTAGAGGAGGATTTTGCAGGATGGGGCTGGGATTTCGTGTACCAGGGCTGTGTTGGTCATGTGGAAAAATTGGGCATTTTGCACAGGAGTGTAGGAGTAGGCAAGCTGCTGCATATGATCCCCACAGATATATTAGTGGACCGATGGTCCTGGTCAAATATCCACAACAGTATGGGATGATGCTTCTGAGTGGCCCATATAGTGTGGCACCTGTGCAAGCACCCCAACAGGGACAACAGCCCCTGTACCAGTATCAGATACCATTAACACAACAGGTGCAACAGCATCAGGGACAGCTGCCAGTACTAAATAGCACACCAGTGTACACACAACAAACACAATAGTCAGCACCACAGGTGTGTGATACAAATACCTTACCACATGGCACAGTGACACAATTCCAAGGGGCGAGTGTGGTGTGTGGTAACCCTTTCTGGCTCCCAGGATCGAACACCCACCGAGATTAGGACAGCCCACAGAGAGCTTTAGCATGCCCAGACCTATTAGTTCCTACCAACCCGGAAGGGGAACCCCTGGTAGATGTGGAGAACAAATCATTTCTTTTCATGGTTGACACAGGTGCTACAAAATCATGCAAAAAGGGCTATTCCCCTTATCAAGTAAAGTAACAGACCTGCAAGTGTTCTATGGGAAATACATTTGACCTGGTTCAACCAATGTGCAGGATGTCAGATGGGCAGTTGTTTGAGGATGCTGACAACGATGGTGAAATAATCTTGCAGGTTTGTATACTGTGACAAATAATGATTCAGCATAGGAATGTCCCTTGTCCTATACTTATTGCTAAATGCATGCCTGATGACTTACAAGAGCATTTGTTACAGGTTCCAAGCACTTTATAGCCGGACAACGCCCATGATGTATGGCTCTTGAACAGCATAGCGGCAGTACGTATAACGATAAAACAAGGAGCCGTGTTACCCAGAGTGCGACAGTACCCATTGTCAAAAGAGGCAGATGAAGGAAAGCATGAGACAATTGTTTCGTTATGGCACCGGGGCATTATAGTACCCTCAGAATCTCCTGTAACACGGCCATATACCCTGTCAAAGATGTACGCCCATTAAATGCCAAGCATAGCACAGAAGTCCCCCCCCCCCTGAATTAACACTTAGATGTCGGTATGACCCCAGCATAGCTTGACAATGACCTTTGCCTGCTTGACTAAACTAGCCCAGACTGCACTACTTACCTGTGCCATCATAACCATAATGGCCATTGCCATAAAAACAAACCCTCCTAAGGATAGGAATTTGAGACTTAGGTCTAGATTGTCTCCTATCTATGAACCTTATAGAAACCTCCCTAACAATGCCAATAATCGAACTATTACCCGGTTTAAGAACCCCTCTTCCACACTAACGCAAACTACTAATGCCACCAACCAAACGCCTTCTAAAAATCACTCCTCACCAAATACCCTCTCTCACAAAACCTTGATAGCTGCCAACCTTGACAGTACCTTAATGCTAACAGGGTCCCTCATTAACTCTAGATCAATGGTAGCCCATGCTCCTGAAATCGCAGACATCTTAAACAATGACAATCTCGATTTACTGGCCATAACTGGGACCTGGCTACATGAGGCCGCAGGACCAACTCTCATGCTAGCAGTACCTGACAACTACCAAATCATCAGAGTGGACCGGCTGAACGCCAGAAACGGCGGCCTAGCCATCATCTTTAAAACAACCCACCCTATTAGACTTGCCACCCCAGCTCCCCTCACATCCTGTGAAGTACTCACTGCCAAAATGTCCCTTTCCAATAACCGTACTCTAACTATCCACTTGATATATAGACCCCCTGGGCCTCTAGGCACCTTCGAAGACGACCTAACTAGCCTTCTAGCCGATAACACTAAAGATCACTCTCAAACACTATTATTGGGAGATTTCAACCTAGGCTTTAATGATACCGACAATAAACATGCTGAGTCTATTGCAGCCTTACTAAATGACTACGGTTTTACGCAAAAAGTCCTCTCCCCAACGCACATCAAAGGAAGGACCCTTGACTGGGTATCCGAACTAAACTGCAACATCAACATTACCGATATTGTCCCACAATCCTGGACAGATCATCATTTAATACATTTCTCTGCCGTATTAGACCTCCTTAGCCCTAAGTCTAACAACATGGCACCGCCTCTCCCCACCAGAAGTAAGAAGGATATTACCGCTGAAAAACGTATCCCTCTCCTCCTCCCTGCCTTCTCTGGAATGGAAAGTAACAACCCTAACGCTTTGGTAAATGCCTTCAACAATGCCATGACTAAAGCACTGGATGGACATGATCGCTCCTGTTAAACTGCGCAAAGCTAGGCAAGTAGCTCACCTGAATGCCTGGTTCACTCCCCAACATTAAGATCACAAAAAAGTAAACTCCAGTCCATTTGGCGTCACTCCCATCTGAAAATAACAAAAATAATCTAATGGAATTTGCAAAAATGTACAAAAAGAAATAACCAAAGCTAAAAAGAACACCTTCAATGACAGGATTGAGAAAGCTAAATCTAACACTAAAGAATTATTCGCCATCCTCCGTGAACTAGAATCCCCAATCCAACCGGTAGACAATGCCCCAAAGGATAAAGCATGGTGCACTAACATACAAAATGCTCTATCTAACAAAATCTTGTCCCTACAATGCAAAATTGCTAAAAAAAAGGCCTTACTACCACCCACCGACCAACAAACTAGTCAACCCTTGGTGACTAGGACAACCACTCTCTTTAGATTCAAGACTATCTGCATAACTGAAACAGAAAAATATTACTTTCCCTCAAACCTTCTAACTGTAAAGGTGACACATGCCCAGCACAGATAATAAAGGATGCAGCTAGAGACCTAGCCCCTTTTATCTCCAAACTGATAGACTCCTCATTTAAAGCTAATACAGTACCGGCCAATCTTAAAGAATCATGGGTCCTCCCGTTACTCAAAAAACAAACCCTGGATCCCACTATCCCCACCAACTACAGACCCATCACCACTGTGCCATATCTTCTTAAAATTTTAGATAGAGCTGCTTACATACAAATCCAGGACTATCTGGAAGCCAACCACCTACTTGGCTCACGACAATCGGGCTTCCGCCCTCTCCATGGCACTAAAACAGCGCTGCTAGACCTTAAGACACAAATTGAAGAACTAAAGGATAATGGAAAAATGGCTCTGCTACTACTACTAGACTTGTCAGCAGTGTTCGACTTGGTGGATCATGCAGTGTTATGCAACCACCTCCAATCTGCTGCCAATTTCTCTAAAGAGGCTATAGCTTGGGTCCAATCCTTCTTATCTAACAGGACCATGCGAGTCTTCTCTACTTCAGCCTCTGCCGACCCTATCGAAATAACCTTCGGGGTCCCACAAGGCTCTTGCGTTTCCCCTATTATGTATAATATCTTCACCAAGCCTTTGTTTGACAAGTTGGACAGACTGGGTGTCACCTACACTAACTATCCAGATGACACACAGATCCTCTTACCTCTTTTGGGGAACTTTGAGGTGGACTCAGCCTTGGTGAACAAGATATACACCCTTATTCAAGCATGGATGGCATCCCATGGCCTCTGCCTGAAGCCAATATCCAAAAATTCAGCCCAAACTACACAACCTTTAACAACCCTATCAAGGTGATGTCTGTAGTCAAAACCTTAGGATTCTACTTGGACTCCTCTATCACTCTCAAAAAGCAAGTCAACTCCCTCGCCTCATCCACAACTTATACTTGCAAACTTATTAGAGCTTCCAGGCCATACCTCGCGAGAGCTAGCTGCACCACACTTGCCAATGCTCTTATTATGTCAAGATTAGATTACTGTAATGCCCTGTACTCAGGATCCAATAAATATATTACAGACAAAATTCAAAGACTGCAGAATAACGCCCTGAGGGCAGCGTTGAACATCCCTTACAGAGAGCATATTACCGAATTCAGGAAAGAGATTAACTAACTGAAAATAACGGACAGAATTCTCCTCAAAACAGCATCCCTCACCTCCAAATGCCTGAATAACCTAGCACCTACATACCTAATGGATAAAATGAATAGGAGAACAGCTACCCATCCCATGAGATCTGCCAATTCATCCATGTTTGAAATTCCCTGGTGCAAACGTCCCACAGCAGGAGGAACTAGCTTCCCAGTCAAAGCTGCACAATGTTGGAACAAATTACCAATCAACCTCAGACTAGAACAACCCTACCCCAAATTCAGACACAAGATACTCAATTGGCTACACACCAATGACACCTAACTGATGACTTACACCTCAACCTATCTGGCCCTTACTCGACCCCTGCTTTTTTGGCAAATCACACTGTACTTTGATTAACCTTGTACGCATTGTTGTCTGCTCTGTCATATTTGTATGTACCATGGATACATGATGACGCAGACAGGCAAGGTTGCACATACATATATGTACGTATGCATTCACAGATACTCATGTTAACGCGTCCTGACTTACCAAGACCACTGCTATGTACTTGATGTACCCTGTATCTTGTATTTCGTCCCCACTGCAATCACCTGCTCTACGGACTCACCAAGACCATTGTTATGCACTTGATGTATCTGTTATCTTGTACTTTGTTCCTACTGTAATTACCTGCTCTAAGGATGGCTACCTTAGTACTGTAACTAAGCTTTAAGATTTCTTGTTTCTGTTGCGCCCATCAACCTAAGGGCTTGGTGCGCATTACCAAACAAATAAACAAACAAACAAACAAACAAATACATCATTGAGGATGAATTCCCAGTTGTACCGTACCCCGCCATGATCCTTTCTAATATACCAACTGAGGCCACACACTATACTGTCATTGATTTAAAAAATGCCTTCTTTTCTATTCCATTGTCAATATCTCACTGTATTTACTTATCATGGGCAAAGGTTCCAACACACTTGACTCCCTCAGGGGTATTGTGAGCCCCCCAGTATTTTTAACAGGGAATTACACATGGATTTGCATAATATATATGTACTTAATATGGTCATTCAGTATGTAGATGACCTGTTACACTGTTGCAATTGCTCTCATAAAAGGATACAATTCAGTACTGTCAGAAAGAGGTATTGTACTTGGGACACATTATATTATCTGAAGGGAAACGAGAAACACCAGATAGAGCAGCCACATTACAGAACACACCACAACCCATTACAGTGAAAGATATGCAACAGTTATTGGGATTGGAAATATATATCGGTACTGGTGAATCGCACTATGCCCCTGTCATATTAAATGGTAAAAATGAATATGAAAAGAAATCAGGTCCTGATGAATTTTATTCTATTGGTGATTTATTTGCAAGTACCAGCAGACACGTGTTTTGACCTAAGTCATCCTCAAGGCCTTAGTCTCTATTGTTATTGTGATCAGTCCAAAATTATGCGTGCTAGTGTCTCAATCAAATCTCGAATGTACTGGTAGTGCATGATTCCTTCTGTTGTAGCTGAATAGAATGTGGAATGTAGGCAAGGGAGCCTGGAGAATGGAATATGGAAGGTAGGGCTGGGGACAGCTGTAAGGCAGTTAATATGAGACATTAAAAGAAGTAAGACCTAATCCATGTCTCAGCGTCATCATTAATGTTATGGAAGATATGCATGAAATCAGGATCACAACAATTGGCGACAAGGAGATGACCGACCCACGCATATGATTAAAAAAAAAAGTATGGCTCAAAGAGCTGGACAATAAGGAACTAACGATCAACCTATGGAGATGGCTGAAAGGACACTGATGAGCCCAAGGAGATGGCTGGAATAAAAAAAAGAAATAAAAAAAAGAGGTTGCCCAAGGAAGGGCCAAAGAAAAAAAGGTTGCCCAAGGAAGGGCCAAAGGAAAAAAGGTTGCCCATGGAAGGGCCAAAGGAAAAAAAAAGGTTGCCCATGGAATGGCCAAGGAAAAGGTTGCCCAAGGAAGGGCCTAAGAAAAAAATGTTGCCCAAGGAGAGGGCCAAAGGAAAAGAAAGATTGCCCAAGGAGGGGGCCAAAAGAAATATTGCCCAAGGAAGGGGCCAAAGTGACCTGAGGAGGAGGTTGCACAAAAAAATAAAATAAAGAAAAACAACAAGGAACAAGCAAAATAAAGGTAACGTGACAAAGTTGTAAGTGACATCAGTTGGGAAAAGAAAACTGCAGCAGTCATGGAGAAGGTAAGATGCGCTGCGCTTTTAAGCCCATAGAGTAAACAAACCCAAAGGAGAAATGAACATTATGCTGCAATGTATTAAGCTGGCTTTTATGAATTTATGCCGATGCAGCGTGTGTATGGTTGTGATTAATAGTAAGCTGGTGTGTGGCCATTGAAACCTGCAATTTATTAAGTAACACTGTGTATGGTGCTGTATATTCATTAATGGAAAGAGCCGCTCCATCAGGAAAGCATTTTATTTTAAATTAAAATTGAATGTAAACAAACCTCACTGAGCGCAGGACCAGTGTTTTGTTTTGTATTTGTTTTGCTTGAAAAGATAATGGTCATAAGGAAGCATGGCCACATTGAGTGAAGTCATAAAGGTTACCATGGCAACCCAGCAAGTGCAAATACAAGCAATTTCCTAACCATATTATGAAATGAGGTGAATGAAGTTAGAAACAAAATGCTATTGTAATCTGGAGTATACGGCCCAAACAATCAAATATTACAATATTGTGATGAAAGATAACATTTCATGATAACATTACAAGATTAAAGGAAACTGTAATGTTACATTTACTAACAGTGTTCCTGCCAACTTGAACAGGTTAACATGAAGAAAGGGAAATAATGTTGGAATACATGAGAGTCCACTGCACTCGATCATCTGGCAAATAAACAAAACGTTGAAAACTTGCCACCGTGTTTTGAACAGTAACATGTATTTTTCGTTTACATTAATGCCAATACACCATTTTGAGTTATGTGTTGCCTAACTAAAAATTACAACTTTGACTCAAACCCTGCCATTTGGTGCAATCAGCATTAGGACTACCTGCTAAATAAAGAGAGGGTACAAATTGAAAACGTAAGATTGCTGCAATGTGAAGATGCGGCACAGCTGGTGAACTGTTATGGACCCTGAACTGTAAAGGTCGTGCGTGTTCGGTGTTAGCGTGTTCAATCTATTAATGCAGTAATCTGAAAAGAAAACATAGCAAAGTAATAAAAGGCAAAAGGTCACCTGATTCAAAATACAAATGAAAATGAAATGAAAGCGAATTCAATGGAAATAATACAAAATAAAGACAATAGTGGAGAATGAAATGAGAGGAAATAAATGACAAGGAAATGAAAGGTTGGCATAGCAATGCAGTGAGATAGAGGATGTAATAATGCACACCACATCAGAGCAGGAAAGAGGGAGGAACGAAGTGTGAAAGAGGATAAAATAGTGGCACTTGCTCCTGAACAATAAAGAAGTCAATATAGCAGCACTGTTTCAACGCAGGGCAAAACTGCCAATTTAAAATGAGCAATAATGGGAAATGAAAGGAATACAAAGGGTGCAAATGTAAATGCTGTTGTACAAAGAGAAGAGAATTATATCAAAGAGTCTGTCAAGGCAGTAAAGCCAAATGAAAGAAGGTCTAACCAAAAAGAACTTTAAAAATGGGGGGGGGGCATGGAAAGAAGAGGGTTGCAGTTTAATGTGAAAGGTGTTGGCGTAGCAACAGGGGATGCTTTGCTCTTCCATGAAATGTTCCAGGATGAGTTGGAGGAGAAACATCAAAAGAAGGAAGAAACAGTGATGAAATATAACAGATGGCATGCCACAGTCTAGGTCACTTTAATAATCTGAAACAATACTTTAATAGACACAGGCTGTGCAAGGACTACAATATGAGAAGTGCCAGCACTGAAAAGTTGAGCCCTTTCATGCCAAAGAACTCCTCTGCTAAAATACTGCACAAACACTGGAGTTCCTCACGTGTGTTTCATCCCCACTCAAAGACATCCAGCGGTTCACAAAAAAACATCCACTTGGGGGAGAGGAGACGAGTTCGAATGCTGCTTTCCCTTCTCTGTGTCAACTTCTTTCTCGAACTTCTATGATACATTTCCGAAATGTCAAATGTTGGTGGATGGAAAGCCAAATGACTCAATTTTCTCATCTCTGGCAGATGAACTTGTGTGTTATTGGCAACGTGCTTCTCAAATGGGTGACAGCCGTCTATATGCATGTTGGTATGTAATACAAGATGGATGTTCAGAATTTTGGAGATTGCTTCCGCAATGACAGAGTAATTTGAAAGTCGTGGAATACATTACAAAATAAAACAAAGCAATAATGACAGCCTGCAAAAGCTCAACGAAGAAAGACTAAAAAAAAAAAAACAAAAAAGGAAAAAGAGAAGGAAAGGGGAGATATGATGAAGTGAAGGATGCAGTGGAAAGTGTGAGGGGTGTAACAGGGAGGCTCATGAAGTCAGCAGTAATGAGTTTACAGTGACAGTAGCTCTCACTACCTGTATGGAGAGCAGGATGTGATAAACTGTGACTGAATAACGATGACCACACAACTCATTCCAGATACAATAACCCAGCTGAGTGGAGAACATGGAGGCAGATTAAGGAATAACTGAGAAGGAGAAATTCAGGCACAGACTGCATTAAAAAAAATGCAAACAGAACTGGAAATAAGGAGAAACACATTGGTTATGCTGTACCATACAATGATACCAAGAAAAAAGGGATGCCAAGGTAGAAGTGTACAGGGTGGGTATATTGTCAGTGGAAGCACGCTGGTTGACTGTCACAGCATTAACTTTACATCACAATGTGCCTTGTGAGGAAGGAACCTTCACAAGAGAATAACAGAGGCGATTCAATGACACAGGAATGTGAGAGGCCTGGCTCTGATGGGAGTATTTTATTTGCAGAGCACAAATTGTGTATTATTCAACGGTCTATTAGTTAACAGAAGTAGACTGTGAATTGTGGACACCTTGAACAGTTGGGTATGATGAATTCAGATGATAAGTAAGGGGGGGATGTTGTAGCTGAATAGAATGTGGAATGTAGGCAAGGGAGCCTGGAGAATGGAATATGGAAGGTAGGGCTGGGGACAGCTGTAAGGCAGTTAATATGAGACATTAAAAGAAGTAAGACCTAATCCATGTCTCAGCGTCATCATTAATGTTATGGAAGATATGCATGAAATCAGGATCACAACACCTTCCCATTCAGGTTTCTCTGTCAATTTAGTGTTGCCTTAATGTACTTCTGATCTCCCCATAGGCAGTTTTTCTCCCGGGTGCCGCATGCGTGCAGAAGAACACTCTAAAGTGGTCATTTCCATACCTACTTACCTAGTTATTGGTATTGTGTGATTATTGTAGAGCATGAATTTTTGAAATATTCAATTCTACACAAAAACCCTACTGCAGGGACTTAGGGAGGTACAAAAAAGGACAATATCCCTCATATGGACAGGAGACATGATAACGTTTCCAGAAGCCTAAAAATGCCACAAGCAATGCGCCAGTACGAGTGAACCCTGATTTCACATAATAATTGTATCTATTCTCACATTCCAATGGACAAGTAATGACTGCTGTATTGGCTCAGCACACATTTCTGTGGAACACACCCTTAGCATGTTACAGTGGCATATCAGATTCAGTAATGCAGGGGCAATTCTCTTGTGAGCAAGCAGTGGCCACTGCAGCCTTTGCCATCGTGAAATCAGCAAAGATCACTATGGGGTGCACGGTCATGTTATATGCAGAGCTTGCAGTGTTTGTATTTCTTGAAAGATCTAAATCCACTTTAATTACAGAGAGGGCCTCGGCATGTGAAGTGATTCTGTCAAGCCCATCCATTTACATTGTGAGATGTCGTACAGTAAACTCATCCACATTTATCGCTATAACAGTTGAGGAAGGAGAAGAAGTGCATGATTGTGTCACTTATGAAGGCCCTGAAGATGATTTAATGAGAGCTAGAGAGGATGCACTTGAGGAGGGGGTGGTCCTCTTCATTTATGGGTCATCGATAACAGAAAAGGTTACTCACACACTATTCAGCTCAGACAGCAGAACTGATTGCATTGGTAGCATCTCAGGGATGTGTGGGGATGGCCCTCTGATCACCTTAACCCAAAGAAGAGAGTGCACATTTATCCGTAAAGCAAGTTGATTGTACTAACGGCCGGAAGGAGCTAGATGATACTGTAAAGTCAAACTATCCCACGTATCCTCGAACCACACGTTTGCAAATTTTATACATTTTTCAACAGTTGAAACACTCGTACATATTTTATTACAAACCATCCCTCCCACATATGATTTGTCAAACCTATACAAAAGAAATCCAATCCTCTCTAATCCCCACATTCTCATTGCTCACATATATTTAACTACCATCATCTGCTCATATTCAGAGCACGCGTCTTTCTGGGATCCTTCCATGGTCCTGACACTGTCACATAGTCACACATTCAAACACAAACATAATTCATTACAAGTTCTACCTGGCCTGGGACCTCTAACCCCAGATGTGATGCACATGGTTTGCAAGGACATTTCAAACAATATAAGGAGGGTGGAAATAAACACATTCCCTTTGCTCTGGCGATGCATATCTCATCCGCCCAGACTTGCTGGCATCCTTGTTTCACTCTAATCTACATAACTCATTATTCACACGCATGGCCTTGGGAGACCTCCTGAGAAACTAATCGGAACCCATAAAGCATTTGTCAACTCTGCTGGAGCGTACATTACACCAGGGTTATTACTCTGGTCAAAAAAAGACGGCCATACTTCCCAGGACAATGAATAACAAGCTCCCATGTACTTAAAACAATTGTATCTCCTTTCCACAAGTGCCAAGTAGCAAAAACCCAACACCGCCTGCAACTGACAATCTGATATTAGTGCAGCTTTTCACTGCCCTTGCTCAACCTCCAACCTCCTAAAACCAGTTTTCACAGTTACACAAAGTTCACCTTGCTAACCAAGGTTTCAGGACCCGCACAAACTATGAGACAGTTTGCGGCATACAGATTTATATATTCATCAGGACCCCCATGTATATATTGTCTATGCATGCATTTTTAAAACTACTGCATCCTCTCACAGTGGTTTTCCCATTGCATAATCTCCTTTCTCGCATGCGTGTATGAAGCTCCTCACTGCTCAACTTCTAGGTGCTTCATGGCACACCATACCTACATTACGTTTATATTTCATTGGCAGTTATGACATTTATCTTGCTGCACGTGTGAGAATCACAAAATGTCTCAACTTAAAAACAAAGTAACACTAAAAGTAACACATATCCCATTCTCATTAACTATACTAGATACATGATACTAGATAAATGTAAAATTGCAACATCACCGTTTCCCCAGTCACCAATATGGCATGCGCAACGTGAACCCCTCTTTCTCACTCGGACCTTTATCGACCACCCCAACATCCCTCCTTTAGGTAACACTTTAACTAATAAACCAAGTTCTTGTGCTTTAAACCCGTCTTCTCGAGGAAATAAAACCCTACAACCATCTCTCACCTCGGTCCCAATATGGGCATACTCCTCTGCTGAACAAACCCAACTCGTCCCCCCACCATTTCCGTAATCTACCCACTACTCCACACAATCATTCCAATCTGGTGGCGGACACAAAACAGCTTCAGTCTGAGTACACATGTGATATGAAATGGTATTGGTCCTAGCTTTGAACAGGGTCACAATCCTCATGGCACCTGTTTTCAGTACTTGGGCAGAACAGCACCGTAAGAGCATTTGGCAAGAACAAAAGATAACAAGAAAAACAACAAAAATGGCATTAAGATCTTGACAGCTAGACTCATCCAAGACGGTACCCAAGAAAAAAGAGAGTCCAACCAAGAGTTGTTTGTGATTCCTGCCTCGTTCTCCATACTCCTTTAAGCTTGTGCAATGTGGCAATTGTCTGAGTTAGAGTTCTGTTCCCTGAATCATTAGGAGGTGCAAATGTAACGCAAGTGCTAACAATCTTCTGCCAAACACCCCCCTCCATAGATGTTGGTTGGTCTAGAATGTATCGTTGAGAAGGATGTTGATGTTGGATGAAGGAGTCATTGGAAAGCCAAGATGGTGAGGTTTTCTCCTGAGGTATCTATGGGGATGTTTTCATTGGGAGTTCAGGTGTCTTTCTTGGTTAAAATGACCACACAAATCTGATGCTGACCAGTCACTGGCTTGCTCTAATTATGTAACAATACTAATCAAGGTGCTTTTTCTTTTAGCAATGAATGACTAATACCTTTAAGAACCAAGTCATTATTTACTTAAAGTCCTAGCAAACACATTAGGGGTCATTGTGAGTCTGGCGGTAGCCGTGCCGTTAAATACTGACACGGCTGCCGCCTGAGTCATTTTTTTCCTGTGCCCGGCAATGGGGACTTACCAGGGCATTACAGAAAAGGCACCTGCTCGCAAATCTCGTAGTTTGCCGGTCCCCGAAACAACGGTTCCAGCAAGCTTACCGGTACCATTGTTTCCAGACTGGCAACCTTATAATGAAGCCCATTAACACTCAAACACTTGATCAAATGAGGTATATAGCACTCACATCATCCACCTATTTGAATGATGGGATGATTGAGCATGATCAGACCTAAATTTACACTGATACACACAAGCATGGATTGTGATTAAGTCACATACAGGAGAATATGGGATGGGAGCAGATTGACCTTGGGGGCTGAGTGCTACCACACGCTAAACCAAACAGCTCATCTGCCAGGTCTCCCATCATTCCTAGCCTCATTTCTAGATGGTTTACTACCACCCAGAGAACCCAACTGTGGTCCAAGTAGCATACAATAACTTAAATAAGGGGAGGCTGGAAGAGTGCGGAAAAGCCATTGGTGGAACCAATGACTGTGGTATTCAGAGAGCCACATGTTAACCATAATGAGTTGTATGTGCCAGAAAGACACAACCTTGCTACCAACGCTCCTGGATACTTCTACAAGCCCGACTCATTTAGACATCAAAGACCTGTGGTTGTTTTGAAGAAACCAGATACCATACGATAGAACGACTTTTTCAGAAACCCATTGGTCTTGTTGTCAAACTAGCAGACTGAGAGGTATGGGCTGATTAGTTCAAACATGGTACATAGCTGCATTCATCCTCGGCTTTTAAACCATTTGTATTAAGTGTGTAATAAATTAAATAGTTTGAATGATATATTTCTTCATGTGTTAGGCAAAGTGTTTCTAAATAATTTTGTTCTTCCACTTATCCATTTAGATTGGGTATTTTAGGCAAACCTCTTTTTGAGTTTTAGAGACTGGGTAATTACCTTCAATGTTCTCTTTTGCTATAGGTTCCTGACCCCCAAAGGTTTTTTCCCCTCTAAACAGGGTTCACCCTTTCTTATTTAAGGAATGAGACAATCCAGTTGAGTGCCAAGTCTCGGATTCTTAGGCAGTGGAGTCGGTTGAGGAGGATTGAGTGGTTAATGGTGTCAAAGGAGAACCAGAGCGTTGCATCCTTCAGAGTCTGCCATGACGTTGAGATCGTCCCAGACCGAGATCAGTGAGGTTTCAGTTCCGTGTCGAGGCCGGAAGCCTGACTGAAGAAATAACCAGTCTTATGTATCATGCTAACTTAGAGGGCTGGATCAATGAGGATGAAAAACATTTTCTCATTGCAAAAAATCCTGTTGTTCCGGCTTTCTACGTTTTGCCTAAGATACACAAACATCCCACTAATCCACCAGGGAGACCGATAGTCTCTGCTATCAATTTCATCTTAGAACCTCTCTCAATATATGTAGATTGGTTCTTATGTCCTTTTATAAAAGAAATTAAATCATATATTAAAGACACTAACAATATGATTCCTATTCTAGCTGATTTAAATACCTCTGCAGACGACATCTTAGTCACCTTAGATGTGACTTCTTTATATACCAGCATTCCCCAATCTGACTGCATTAAAGTTATCGAAGTATACTTGAATAAACGAACCACCACTTTACACACAGTACCCACGGCATTCATTCTAGAATTTACCAGAATTGGCCTCACTGAAAATGTCTTCCTTTACGATGGGACTTTTTAAAACCAAGACACGGGACCAGTATGGGGGCGACCTTCACCCCAGATCTGGCCAATCCTTTTATGGACCATCTGGAAATGAGCTGTATCTATAATCCCATCAATTCGTACAAAAACAACATTATAAGTTGGCATTGTCACATTGACAACGTCTTCATGGTCTGGAGAGGGTCTATAGCCAAACTTAATTCCTTTGTAACATGGCTTAACCAAGAAAATGTGCATATACAATTCACAAGCACATGTCATCAGGTAAAAATTCCTTTCCTAGACTTAGAAATAATGAAAACAAGAGAAGGGAACCTAGAAACAACCCTGTTCAGAAAAGAAACCGACAAAAACATGCTCTTACAATTTGAAAGCTTCCACCCTCCAGTCTTAAAGAAAACCTCCCTTTAGGTCAATTTTTGAGAATTAGACATGACTGTACCCTAATATCAGAATTTGAACGTCATGGAAAATGCTAATAGATTGCTTACGTGACAGAGGTTATCCGTCTAAGATAGTTCAAAGAGCATACAGAAGAGCAAAACACACGGACCGTAACATCTGCCGAAATCCTTCAAAAAAGGCAAACCTTAACAAGATCTCTTGTGTCTACTTTTACAACCATAAACCATAGGCTAAGGAAAAGCATTTTACGCAATTGGCATATTGTTATCACTCCAGATTTTGAACCACCTACACCGAGATTTGCCTTCAAAAGGCAATCCAATTTGAGAGACAAATTAGTCCACACGTATCCTATAAAAATGGAAAAACCAACTAGCCAAAACACATTGTGCTCCCTCCCACCTGTGGAGGGCCATTACAAATTTGGGACATGTTGAGTCTGCTCTCTAATCAAGAACATCAAAGCGATCGATTTATATGGTTTAATCTGGAAATTGTTGGCATTTTCCAATTGCAACACACAATGGGCAATATATGACATTCAATGCCCTTTCAAATTACTTTATATAGGCAAGACGAAATCCCCCATGAAACAAAACATCTGTGAACACAGATCTTGTATAAAAAATAAAGTGGACACCAAACCCCTTGTTGCTCATTTTATCAAAAAACAACATGCACCCTCTGATCTGTTTTGGTTTGTTATTCAGATCATACCACAACCAACAAGAGGTGGAGATAGAGACCTTCTTTTGAGTAAATGTGAACAACAATGGATTTACAACCTAAATATAGTCAAACAAGGATTTAATTCTGCAATTGAATGGGGTCTGTTCCTGTAAAAAATCAAATAACACACTTCAGGGATGATGTTTGTGATATAGTGTCTACAACACCTACACTGTAACCCGGCTACAACCATCACTTACATAGCACCTGATCACATGATTAGTCTTGTTCTCCAGTTTGGAAACATTCCTTCTACCCATCCCGGAGACCGTAGATGCTCACTGAGCCTTTGTCTACTAAATGCTATGAATATGCGGTTTATGAGTCAAGAACATTTTCTTAATTCTGTTTAAATATAAATTGGCACAAAACATCTCGCATGGGCATACATTTTGCAGAATTTGTAGTGTATCAACATGCATGGTCGGCCCTGTGTTTGCACTCTGTGTGGATCATGCACTGAAAGTGATCACTCCCCACAGTGCCAATACAAACTTACATTAAAAGACACATCCCAGTGGGAAATGAGACTAAGAGAACAGGTTGCAAGGTTAGCAAGACTTTATGTAAATTTGGCATCCAGAGAACTCTGCTGCCCTGAGAACTCCCTGGCAAACAATACACGTACAATGGATTAAAATGCAAAATAGCATCATCAGTGATGTCAACAATATAGGATACAATACTTGCACATGATTGGTTGGGGAGCGATGTCACATATAGTCCTGTAGGTGCTGCTTCTTCAGGATAGGCTGCCCAGTTGGCGGGAGGGTGAGCATCATGAGGTCCAGCTGGCCATGTCCAGGTGGGGTGAGGGTTAGGCTGCGTGAAGATAGAGTTGACACTAACTAAGCTGGCATGAAAAACTACCACTATTCATGTAATAACAATCATTAATATACCTATGAGTAAATCTTGCAAACATATAAATTGCATACACATGATTACACCATCTTTCATTGGGACTTTTATGAGGTGAAGGGCTTGGGGTCTTCTCCCCTGTGATAACATGGGGGACTGGGCTGTTATAGTATATCAAAGCAGGTGGGGAGTGTAATGACTTATGTTAGTTTTAGGACACAATATACAAGGACAGAGACCCAGATTTCTCTCATCTTTCTCTTCGCTTCTTTTCCAGAGGTTTAATACTTGTTTAGTCTTAAACAAATTCAGGCGAAACATGATAAATCGTTTCCTTCTGATTGGGCAAGGGAAACGTTCAAAGTATTGTGGTGTTTTGTTGAGCCTTCTTGCTTCTGAAGGAGCATCTTCCATGCGTCTATAGGATGCCCTTAGTGCTATTGTTTCGCACCAATCGCATTCCCATAGCTTTTTCTTTACTTTGTTGGGGTTTTGTTTTAAAGTTTCCGCATTTGTTCCGATGGTCTCTAGCGTTTTTTCGCAATTTACTTTCCACTGCGTAAAGACGGTGTCTGTTGATGACTTGTTTGGCAAGTTCAATATTTTAAATTGTGGAAGTTCATCCACTCCCAAAATCTTTCTGTACAGAGTTCGGGTGTTCCATTGCACCCTCGCGTTGATTGATGTAAGACCTAGTTCGTAGCGCAGGCACACAACAGGCGCACCTTTTGGAAGTTGAAGAGCTCTTGACCAAAAGGTGTTCTCACACCACGTCCAGGTGTTAAAGGAGCAGCCCAACATTGTGTCAGCACCAAAGATTAGAGTCGGGATGGCCTTTGCTCTGTAAAATTCTATCACCGGTTTTAGGCTGAATTTTCCATATTTTCTATTTATTGTAGCAGCTTGGGCTCCCAGCATCATGCACTTTCTCTGGATGTTTATTACCATTGGTTCGTCAGTTAAGTTGGAATTTATTGTGATGCCAAGATATTGTGCTTGGGTTACGCAGGCAAGTTGTACATCACACATTGACCATGTATACTTTTTGATTTTTTTGCTTGAGGCTCCTTTTAGATTTTGTAACACTAATATCTTGGTTTTATTAGTGTTTATTACCAATCCATTTGTGTCTGTATATCTTTTCAGAGCTGTCAACTTTCTTTGTAATCCGATCGGTGTTTGGTCTAGTAGTACCATATCGTCAGCATAGACCATGTGTCCCAGATTTTGGCCATTTATCTTTGGGGGGAAAGCTCTAACCTGATATAGGTCTTGGCTGACGTCAGCTGTTAATAAATTAAATAGGGTAGCTCCAAGGGACAACCCAGTTTTACACCTCTTTCGGTTTTTATTGGTGTTGATAAGGAGCCTTTCGCGTTCTAGCGTGCTACTTGTGGTTGTATACCCTGCTGTTGTGCTGGTTGTCTAGGTTACATTTGTTGTGGTCCCTGCGGGAAATCATTGTAAAACTGTTCTTGTCATCCACTATAACCCATAGGTAACCCGTGGGGACTACCTGGATGTGGGTGGCTAAATTGCTGTTCGTTTCCCATGGGAGGGGCTCCTTGGTAGTACCCCATGGGTCTCATTCTACATTCTCTGGAAAGAAATTTCCCCACCTTCCGCAGTTCCAACAAGACCCTTGGCTTCCTCCCTACATGCCCTGCCCTCCAAACCCTCTGTTTCCTTGTCCTCCAAATCCCCCTCTTTGTCCCTGATACCCACCTCGTCCTCTTGCGGGCCTGTTCTGCCATTGGGGGCCTTCATACTGCTCCTCTCCCACCCATTGTTCCTGTCCGTTTGCAGACCAGGTTACTGCCATCATTGCTGGAGTATTTCATAACCCCACCACCCCTCCTTCCTGTCTTTCTGGGGGTAGGGCTGCATTAATCGCAGTGACCTTCACCAATTTATTCTGAACAAGCTTTGCTTCATCTGCCAACCTCCTCTGTGCTATTTCTTTTTCTATCTATTTGATCCTCCTACAATGATGTACTATGATGCTCTGAATCTCGGGCTAGCCTTTGGCTTCTATCACAGATATTTTATCCAATGCCTTCTGCACTTCCTTTGGGAGCCCTGGCTTAATTATAAAGTAAATCAGGGCGGTAAATTGGTCCCATGCCATGCCTGTTTCTGATCTCCACAGGTCCTGCACCCTAAGAATTATTGCACAGCCTCTTCCTCCTCTCCCATAGTGCATTGCATTACTAAATATAAGTCTGGGGCATCCAGGAAGGTTCTCCGTAATGCATCCCACACTTGTGCCCTCACATTGGTGAATGATGACCCATCATGGTGGTCACAGTCTATTGTTACTCCCGGAAAACCTGCCTAGCCCCACACCCCATCTGCTTGGTCTCCCACTGCGGAAACAAATACACTTTTTACAACCCCTATAGCCAAGGGCACCCCTGCGGTACTCTTTTCAAATGCATGTATCCACTTCCCTGCTCCACCTAAAAGTGGAGGGCAGAGTTTCAAAAAGTTGTTTTTGTCCATCTGTGCCCATGGTATGTAATGGGGTCTCCCTGCCCCCTTATGTATCATGGGCATCTCCTTTTTTACATATAAATTGCATACACATGATTACATCATCTTTCATTAGGACTTTTATGAGGTGAAGGGTTTTAGGGTCTTCTCCCCTGTGATAACCTGGGGGACTCGGCTGTTCTGGCACATCAAAGTGGGTGGGGAGTGTAATGACATATGTTAGTTTTAGGACACAATATACAACTGAGATCCAAACTTAGTGGGGGCACTCTGGGGTGGGCGGTACGTTAGGGTCACATTTCTGGTACATCAAGAGAATACCTTGCGAGGGCACAGGGTTGCACAAGCAGTAATTTTCCAACAACAAGGGTAAGAGGGCAGGAACAGGTTTGTGGAGATGGATGAACTACAAGTCATGTTTCGAACCGGTTCACGCACAGGACAGTGATCTCAAAGGAAGTGTGAGAATATACATATTGCTATTTGTTTCAATTATCCCTGGCGCATCCATGAGAAAGGGGTTTGTGAAGCTTCAGACAGTGGATGGAAAAGATGGTGGCCATGAGCGCTCGCTGTACGCGGTGCTGCAGAGGGGAGAGAAGCCTTTCGTAGTATCAGAGTGTGGCCTAGTCCAAAGATGGGTCGAGGGCTCACAAAATGAAAGCCAAATGTATCCTGCAATAGCCCACCTATGCTGTTGTGAGCATAAGGGCAATGGAGGTGTCCTCGCTAGTGCGTGAGCAAGTGGTCCATTTCACATAGAATGTATAGGGGGGCCAAACGACCCTTCAGTCCCTCATAGCACGCAGGAGAGTTCTTAGACACCCAAGATGGCAGTATTTGGACAATAAGTCCTTTTTTGGTGTTGCCAAAAATACCAGTATGTACTCCGTCCGACTCATGTGACCTTGTGAACTTTTGACTCCTGTGTCTCTCTTCTACGGTGTCTGAGATCCGAGCAGAGCATTTGTTGGTTCATGAGACAGGATTAACTCCTTTACGCCAGCACAGACTAAGGTAAATAACAGGCATTTTCCACTTGTTCACTAACCTCATTTGTGAGCCATTTGATCGCTAAAAACAGATAAACTAACCGAGGTTCTGTGTATTCCTTTATCATAGAACCTCCTTTTTTCCTGCTACACCGTGCAAAGTGAGGTCCCCAGTTGGGTGTACAATACTACCCCGTGGCAATAACCTTTCAATTCAATTGAAATACATCCACGACCGAGGTATACAAACAGTAAGCCTTTTTAATTAATTTCAGAACTGATACCACTGAAACAAGTCATCTGTTGATCCAGTATGATTTAAATAACCTCACTTATCCCGGTTTCTCTCTTTGATTAACTTTGACAGAGAAACATCGGAGAGGTGAACTAAAGAAAATAAAGCCAATTCCGAAATTTAATATCAATAGTTTTTGCTCATCTCTACAAAGAACGAGGTGAGTGAAAAACACCTTGGGATAATAGATATAACTCACTACATAATTTACCATAAATTAATGATAAATATATCATGCTATAATTTTCAGGCAAAAACAAATGCCAGCGAAATAACTTGAAAATGAGTGACCAAAGATATTAACATCTTTTCACCAAGCTTCTGTGACGCACATTATTGAAGCCTCCTCCTTTGTCTCTGACTCACTTTAAAAAAACTACCAAGGTTAGTGTCCCACAGTGGCCATTGTTTTTGAGTTGATTGCCCTTCTTTTATATATATTTTAGTTTCTGATCAGTATTTATCTATTGGTTCCCTTTAGATTGGGTTGGAAAACTTGATATTTCCATGAAAACAAAGACATTTTGTTAGAACAAGATCATTGTACACTGCTACATGTCCTGAAGACGGCCATACCAGCTTAGACCGTCAATAGTGATATTGCCTGATCCTGTGGCATACGCCGAAACATATGTTGACTATCACAAGTGGCTTTAGACACCCGCAAGCCAGACTGACAGAGCCGTTGTTTAGCATTTTTTCTCTGCTACTTCCTAGAATGTGATTGTGCTATAACAACTGCACTGACACACATACTAACCTCACTCAAGTTTTATGTACTATTGTCTCGCGCATGCCTTCCTAGTGCTTGTGGTCATCTTGGAAATTACGTCGCCATTGATCTTGCCAGCACGCTTCCTTACGTTCCCAGGTTCGTGTGCTAGTGTTTTGCTCCTCTTTCTTTCACTTCCTACTTTAGCCCCACCCGTCATTCGCTCTGTGTGTTGCAACCCCGTTCACTCATCTTGTGCTTTGGGTTAACGCTCTCCAGTTTTCAGCTTGCAGTTGCTACTACCATTTTCCTTGACTTCCCCTCTTTTCTGTCTTCCGTCCCCCTCCTTGCTGTTTTGCCTTCCGCTCTTTAGTTTTCCTTCTAAAGTGCCCTTCACCTCCCGCTTCCCGCTTGGGTCTCCGCCTTTGGATTTCCCTCGCTTCCTTCCTCTCTCCGCTACGGTGCTTTCCTGTCTGTTCTGCCTGCCTTTCTTCCGTGTTACCTTCCACTTTAGTTACCTATTGCTACTTTGGCGCCATCCTTCCTCGTGAGTACGGAGCATATCTAACAGAGTACTTACCATCATGCTGTGATCCCTTTCAACATCCTCTGGATACGCAGTGGTCGCTTCAAGAGTTTTTTTTTTCAAGCCTTTGGCTTTTTTCCTCTTGACTTAGTGTTCTCAGGAGGGAGTCCTGTGTTCTCCGGCTTCTGACCGCCCCACAGTGGCTTCCTTCCGGGGACAACCATATCTTTATCAGAAGAAAAAGACCAACAGATGAAAGAAAGACAAAGGACCTAATGTTACTTCAAAGTATTCAGGTGAGGAGGAGGGGGAGTCAACAGACACTGAAGACATTGTTATCGACAAACTTCATACAGTTGACAGTTTGCAATGGCCAAAGATACCTACTATCGATATCGCTGCCCAGATCCAGGAACTAGTAAATGCCATACAGGGTTTGCCCTCAAAACAGAAAATGATACCCTCAAACAGATGGTTACTGCCGGAGAACAACCTAGAGTCGAATTACCCCCCATGCCTTTAGCTTCTGGGAAGTATGATGGAAATCCCTGGCGCTTCAAGGATTTTATGGAGGCTTGTATAATACATTACACCTTCCGCCCTCATACATATGCCTCCGATCAAGCCCGAATTGGGTTTTTGGTATCCAATATCACTGGCAATGCCTTGACCTGGGCTACACCTTTTGTAACCAGTGCCAGCCCTCTTCTACAGGACTACAGGGCCTTTACGGCTCAATTCAAACAAACCTTCAAGAGACAGGAGATGTCTCAGGTGGCCAGTGAGGAGTTGCTGGACATTCGACAAGGTTTATGGACCTGCTCAGTTACATTACTCAATTTAGGAATGTTACTGCCGATGCCGGTTGGGCTGAACCTGCCCAGGACATAATTTTCAGGAGAGGTCTCCGGGAAGAACTCAAGGATGAGCTTGCTTGGGCTCTCAGACCTACTACTTTGTCTGAGCTTTTGACGACAATTATTCAGATCGATTTTCGTTTAACCGAGCGAAGATCCGAGAAGCAGAAGGGAAGAACTCCCGACACTCCGTCTGCCTCTCCCTCCGTCCCTCACCTACCGAAGGAAGAACCGGTGCAGATCGGAATCTCCAGAGGCCCACTCACCCCAGAAGAACGCAAGAGGCATAGGGAGAAGAACTTGTGTTTATACTGTGGCTCTGACACTCATATCCTAAGAGACTGCCCTGATGTGCCACCCCGGCATCCGGGAAACGATCGACCTCGAAACTAGCTGGGACGGGTTTACGAGGTCAAGAACAGAGTCCCTGTGTCTCTGTTACAATTGCATCCTCTGTTCCAGTGGAGGATGACTGTCTTATGGTGATACCCATTCTGCTTTTGGTCAGAAATAAACAGATCGACACACTGGCTCTCTTGGATTGTGGACCTGCCGGTAGCTTCATGGACATGATATGGGCTGATCAAACTAGTATTGTCTGAGTGGAAAAGGAGGAGGACCGAAAGGTAGAAGGGGTCGATGGTACCCCCCTCAGTTCCGGAATGATCACTCATGCCACGACTCCCTTGGAAATGACTATCTTACAACATAAGGAAGTCATTCAGTTTGACCTGATTCGTGCCACACACTTTCCAGTTATTCTGGGGGTATCTTGGCTTCGCAGGCACAATCTAACGATTAATTGGTCTCGCAATCTGATTACGTTCGATTCTACTCACTGTCGCAAATCCTGCTCAACGGAAAAGAAGCATGAGACTATGATGGTTGTGGTACAAGACCATGTCCCTTCACAATCCATTGGAGTATATTTGATACCTACCAAACTACACCAGTTCAGCGAGTTGTTTATCGAGAAAGACCCTCAAGAATTGCCGCCACACCACCCAGAGGATTGCAGAATAGATCTACAGCCCGACGCCTTGGTACCGTTTGGCCACATGTTTTCGCTATCATTAAAAGAGAAGGACGAACTCAAAAGATATTTGGATGCTAATCTTCATAATGGACTTATCCAGGCATCCCGTTCCCCTGCAGGAGCTTCCTTGTTCTTTGTTCCTAAAAAGGACACCAACGAGTTAAGGCCTTGTATCGAATATCGAGGCCTTAATTATGTTACCGTTATAGACAGATATCCTATGCCCCTTATTAGGGACGTCCTGGAAGTGGTACAAGGTGCTACCATTTCTTCCAAATTGGTCTTAAGATGTGCTTACCATCTGCTTCGTATCCAGAAAGGGGACGAATGGAAGACCGTTTTCCGCACTCCATTCGGTCACTTTGAGTATAGGGTTATGCCCTTTGGCCTGGTTAACGCCCCTGTCGTTTTTCAGAGGTTCATGGACTGGATCTTTTCAAACCTGCTGTTTCATAACACCATAGTCTATCTGGATGACATCCTGGTATACTCACCCAACCTACAAACCCATCAAGAACACCTTCAACAAGTACTCAAATGACTTCAGAAACATCAGCTTTTGGTCAACCCCGATAAATGTTTGTTTGAAGTCACCTCGGTATTATATCTGGGCTTCATCCTTACCGAACAGGGGGTAGAGATGGATCCCAGGAAGTTGTCCGCAGTACTCGATTGGCCTTCACCCTCCTTCGTTAAGGAGGTGTAACGTTTTCTGGGTCTAGCCAACTTCTACCGTAGGTTTATTCCTCGATTCTCGGGAGTGGTACTACCTATCACGTCTCTGTTGAAGAAGACTTGTTTACCCTTTCTCTGGTCCACAGAGGCCAAAGATGCCTTTTTACTCCTCAAGAAGTTTTGTTCGGCTCCCGTGCTCTGTCAACCTGACCAATCAAGGCCGTTTATTGTACAGTCCGATGCTTCTGCAGCAGCCATAGGAGCTGCGCTCTTACAAGAACACGAAGGGGTGGAATATCCCGTAGCCTATCTCTCTCACACTTTAACCCCTAGCCAGATTAATTATTCCGTTATTGAGAAGGAGCTGCTGGCAATGAAGACCGCCAGTGAGGAATGGCGCCATCTACTTCATGTTCTTCACACCCTTTCCAGCTCAGGACCGACCATACCTTAAGGTCATCCACAGATGGAGTGTGTCAATTCCAGGCAAGCCAGGTGGGCTAATTTTTTCACTCAATATGACTTTATGGTCACTTATCTTCCAGGAAGCAAGAACATTTTGGCCGATTCACTTTCCAGGTATCCTTATCCGGGTCTGTCTAGTAAACCCAAGGCTGAACACATCCTGTCTCCTGATAGGATAGTATGTTCTGTTTCAACCTTTACTCAGGAGGTTAAGGATGCTATAATGCTTCAGCATAGCGATCCCAAGACCTACAAAAACGATGTCCTACAACATCGGCATGGTTTGGTGTTCATTAACAACAAACTGTTTCTTCCTACACCTTCACTCGAACCAGTGCTTTCAGATGGTGTCACGACAGTAAGTTGGCGGGACATAGAGGAACAACCTCCACGAATGACAACCTGCGACGTCACTTCTGGTGGCCAGAATTGGCTTCTGAGGCCGAAACTTATGTGGCTTCCTGCCCTGTTTGTTGGAGGGCAAAGTGTAACACACAAAGACCCTTCGGTTTGCTACAACAAAGCCCTCCACCTGCACGGCCCTGGTGTCATCTTTCGACTGACTTTATTGTGGACCTTCCCCTATCTGAGGGCTGTTCCTGTATAATGGTCACGGTGGACTCTTTTTCAAAGATGGCGCACTTTTCTCCTCTACCCGGAGTACCCACTGCGGCAGGTATGGCTACTGTTTTTTCAAAAGACATTTTCAGTATACTTCCTGTTTTCGGAAGGCTCTTTGCGACAAATTGTGCATTGAAAGAGCTTTATCCTCCGGTTTTCACCCGCAGACCAATGGTCAGACAGAGCGTTTGAATGCTTCACTCGAACTGTATCTCAGATGTTATGCCAACCGTCTTCAGGACAATTGGGTTTCTCTTCTGCCTACCGCTGAGTTTGCTTATAATAACACCAAACATTCAGCCACAACAATCAGTCCCTTCTTTTGTAATTATAGTTTTCATCCTATTGAACTTCTTCCTTCAGATATGTGTGCCAACACAGTACCTTCAGTCGATGGTCTTATCAACGACATAACTGATGCTCAAAAGACTGCCATGGAGGGATTGAAAGCGAGCCAAGCTCGTTATCAAACACAAGTTAATGCCCATCGCCGCAATGCCCCCGTATGGACCCCAGGTACCCGTGTTTGGTTGTCCACCAAGTTCCTCCCACAGTGGTTACATCCTTCTAAACCTAAACTATCCCCACGCTTTTTGGGTCCCTTTCCCATCACTAAGAGGATTAATCCTGCGGCTTACAGCTTGCAGTTACCACAAAGCATGAAGCGGATACATCCAGTATTCCATACTTCTAT
The DNA here is from genome assembly GCF_040938575.1 of Ambystoma mexicanum. Taxonomy (NCBI): domain Eukaryota; kingdom Metazoa; phylum Chordata; class Amphibia; order Caudata; family Ambystomatidae; genus Ambystoma; species Ambystoma mexicanum. The sequence goes on from NC_090934.1 coordinate 898,303,192, forward strand.
GTTGAAGGAGTATAAGAACGATCCCTACGGAAGGAGATTGCCATCCCTAAGTGTTGCCGCAGACAACACTTCTGAGGAGTATGAAGTGTCTAGGATCCTGGACTCTAGATACCGGAATGGTAGACTAGAGTATTTGATTCACTAGAAGGGGCATTCACATATGGAAGATTCATGGGAACCTTCTACACATGTTCATGCCCCGCTTTTGGTCAGTTCCTTTCATCGGTCCTTCCCAGGCAAGCCTGGTGGTTCGCCCCTTGGAAGGGGGCATACTGCCACGTGCCTGCCTTCCTGGCGCTTGTGGTCGTCTTGGAAATTACGCCGTCATTGATCTTGCCGGCACGCTTCCTTACGTTCCCAGGTTCGCGTGCTAGTGTTTTGCTCCTCTTTCTTTCACTTCCTACTTTAGCTCTGCCCTTCATTCGCTCTGTGCGTTGAAACCCTGTTCACTCTTCTTGTGCTTTGGGTTAACACTCTCCAGTTTTCCGCTTGCAGTTGCTACTGCTATTTTCCTTGCCTTTCCCTCTTTTCTGTCTTCTCCCCCGCTCTTTAGTTTTCCTTCTAAAGTGCCCTTCGCCTCCCGCTTCCCGCTTGGGTCTCTGCCTTCGGATTTCCCTCGCTTCCTTGCTCTCTCCGCTATGGTGCTTTCCTGTCTGTTCCACCATTCTCCCTTGTTACCTTCCACTTTAGTTAGCTATTGCTACTTTGGCGCTGTCCTTCCTCATGAGTATGGAGCTACCCTTCAAGGAGTACTTACCATCATGCTGTGATCCCTTCCAACATCCTCCGGATACGCAGTGGTTTTTTTTCAAGCCTTTGGCTTTTTTCCTCTTGACCTGGTGTTCTCGGGAGGGAGTCCTGTGTTCTGCGGCTTCTGTCAGCGCCACAGTGGCTCCCTTCCACGGACGACCGTATCTCTATCAGAAGAAAAAGACCACCAGACGAAAGAAAAGACAAAGGACCTGATGTTACTTCAAAGGATTCAGGTGAGGAGGAGGGGGAGTCAACAGACACTGAAGACATTGTTATCGACAAACCTCATAAAGTTGACAACTATATTGTCTTAAATTTAAAAAACAATATATATTTTGAGGCATTCATCCTCGGTTTTTAAACCATTTGTATTAAGCATGTAATAAATTAAATTGTTTGAATGATATATTTCTTCATGTGTTGGGAAAAGATTTTCTAAATAATTTTATTCTTCGTCTTATCCATTTAGATCTGGTATTTTAGGCAAGCCTCTGCTGAGGACAATATCTCTTTAGATTTTGAGTTTTAGAGACTGGGTAATTACCTTCAATGTTCTCTTTTTCTATATTGTCTCATTCCTTGACAACAGGAATCAAATCGCTATCCTCTCCCCTTTTACTTCCTCCGCTCACCCTGTGAACACCGGAGTACCCCAAGAGGCTTGCCTCTATCTCCTCTCCTTTTCAACCTCTACATGACCCCCCTGCTAGGGATCATCCGCTCACACAACCTCACCTGCTACAATTATGCTGGCGACACCCAAATTATCCTAAGAATACACAAGACCAGCTTTGATCAACGTCCCAACCTAGCAGCTTGCCTAGTGACTTTGACCTATGGATGACAAGAAACTACCTCTTTCTTAACCCAGGGAAAACAGACATCATGGTTTGTGGCCACACAGCTCTACTCCTACAACCACTCCATTGGCTGCCCTCCCTCGGCACCCCGACCCCTACCTTCAACACAGTGAAAAACCTTGCATGCACAATGGACTCAGGCCTAACACTGTCCCACCAGATCAACAATGTATCCAAATCCTGCCACTACCACTTCAGGCTCCTGAAACACATCTTCCCCTATCTCACCTTCAGCAATAGACTGGCTTCTATCATGCCCATTGCAAACTCCATGTACCTGGGTGCACCGGCCTACCAATTTAACAATCTCCAAAGAGTCCAAAATGCATCTGTGAGACTCCGTCTTTCACTGGGGCGTAGGGACCTCATCTCGCCTGCTCTCCGCACCATCCACTGGCTACCTATTGGACGAAGGGCCTTGTTCAAAATCATATGCATCACACACTGAGCAGTGCACATACCTCCAACAGAAGATTATGCCCTAATGCCTAACACACACCATAAGGTCAAGCACGGCCTCTAAGATCCCAGCTCGGAATGCTGCAGAGCAGACGATGAGTCCTTCAGACCCCTTTGTCCGGTCCTCCCAGCAATCTTTGGATTACAACTACTGAGGTGACCAGGCCAAGGGGAAAGGGGAAGTGGATAAAATAACAAAAGGACAGGTCTCCTCCGGAAGCCTCTTCCTCAGAACCTTGCAACTCCCAGGAACACCTGCAAACAAATACACCTATTGGTTACTCTTTACAATCTTACTGTTCATTTTCCATTGATTATTTCTCAGTTTCCTTGGTTACCTGTCTGCCTCTGCACCAAGCTTGGAGGTAACTCTCTGGCAAAATGTAAATGCTCTGGCTCTGCTTGTCTCTGAAGAGTGATTGTCTGGCAACTTACAATTTCTTTTCTCAGACTTCAACTGGCTGCATTAATTCCTTTTTGGTTATGTTCGAGATTATTAAGCAATTAAGAGCATTCTTAAATTCCTACTTGACTCTCTGGTACTCTCCTTTGGATATCTGCAATGTTTTCTTTCCATGTTCTCTCTCTTCACTTCTCAGAAATTATTTTAAAAACTCTAGCGTTGAACTTTGTAAACTGAAAACTTTTAATTACCATAGACACTCTGGATGCTTCTCCTGAAACTGCATGCAATCTTCTCTCAACCGACTGTCTTACTTATTCCTTTAATTTTTTCTTGTTACTTAAGCTATTCTATTTCACTTACTAATTATTTTCTGCTTACACAAAACGCATCCTTCCTCTGATATGCGTTACTCTGTGCTGCCTTCCTCTGATCTGCGCTGATCCACCGTACCAAGCCGCTCACTCCACTTCTAAAAAAGAAAAATCAATGATGCCTGGAAAAAGACGTCACTATTAGAGTTTCACTCATACTATGTTGCGCAGCTCTGTAACTGTACATGATGCAGTCCATGTCAAACGATGTTGCCGACGCTGAGAAGTGTCTGAAGGTGCTTTACTCTAAGCGCCTGCTCCTCACACAAAGCAGCCAAATGGTGATCTCTCCAATCACATGTGGAGTCCCACAAGGCTCATGCGTATCACCAACTTTGTATAACATATTTGCAAAGTTGCTGTTCGACCACCTGGATGACATGATCGTCCCGTATAACAATTACGGGGTCGATATGCAAATTCTCATCACTCTCTCAGGTTCTTATGAGAAAGATTCCACCCGACTAAACGAAATATACGGCAAAATCCAAGATTGGATGGCCAAGCACAGTCTTTGTCTCAATTATGACAAAACTGAGCTATTACTCATTGGCTCTATGCAGCGCCTTACCAAGCTAGACTCCCAATACACTTCCTTTAAGATCGATGACAACAACATTACAGTGTGTAAGCATGCTAAAGCATTCTGAGTCTACCTCAACTCCACCCTCTCGCTCACGAGACAAGCAAACGCAACTGTATCGTCAACGCACTATACCTGCAAGTTAATAAACGCATGCAGACCCTTCTTATTTACCACCAGCTGTATCACATTGGCCAGAGCGCTTATGCTCTCCAAACTGGACTATTGTAACATCCTCTACTTAGGCACCAGCAAACAAAATCTTCACAAACTCCATTTATTGCAAAATAATGCCCTCAGAGTGGCATTAAACATAGCACACTTATCAAACACATCTCGCAAGCCAGACGCAATATTAAATGGCTACCCATACAAGACATAATTACCTTTAGAACACTTATGATCACACACAAATGCCTTTCCAACAGGGCCCCCAAATACCTGGCAGATAAATTCACCAGAAAACTCTCTACCAGCCCCATCCAAACTAAGTGCACTCACTGTCTCAACATCCCTAGGTTTAAGCTGCAAATTTTAGGCGGCTCCAGCTTCCCAGTGTTGGCAGCCAAGACTTGGAACACACTGCCCCCTACTCTTAGAGATGAACAATCCTTTCCGGCCTTCCGGTGTAAAGTCAAATAATGGCTCTTCTCACAGATCCCTCAATGATTAATGCATACTGCCATTACTGTATATATTCGACTGCTTTTGACTGTTTCTTCTTTTTGACAAATGTTAACTAAACAGCCAAACATGTAAAGTAATAACTGTACCCATATTCGTATTTATGCTAGAACACCGAGTGTTCATGTAAGCTAAATGCCATGTCTGTAATTTTTTTGTCCACAAGTTAAGTGCAGAGATACCTCCGTGTTCAGCGCGCTATATAAGCAAACTAAACTAAACTACATGGCCTTTTCCGTAAAGCACTGAAAACATGGCTTTATCCGAATCGGTGAAAGGGGTCGTCTAAGGCCACAAATCCATCCACCAATGGTCACATTTCTGATAGAGTCAGCATTAACTCAAAACACAGCAACAGCAAGGCGACAGAAGCCGGATTATTAATTACCTCACCCCGGAAAGCAGGAACTGACAGGGCACAGAAGTCGGCCTATAGACTGGAAGGCTACAGCCTAGGCAGCTGTGTACTGTACGCTCACAGCTCGATCACCAAGGCACAGCAGGTGGTATATGATCAATAGATGCAACCCCGGCCTACTCTTGAATTAGGGCTAAGAACCCTGCAGCGGAGGCACATAATTAAATATGCTAGGCTGGACTCTCCGTAGGGTCAGGCAATAACCCAGGAAGTACCCAGCCTCCTGCCTTAAACTACCACCAGGGACCTGAAAAATGGTCCTTCTACAGAGGGTCCATAAAAAGGACCATCTGACTGAACTAGCAGATCATACCCTCACTGGCCAGATATCTCTCTCATATACAGACTACCACAAAAGACCAAGACAGACACGGCCGGCACACTGAGCCCCGAAAGCAACTGGGTGTGATGGCCTCCTACCGGTAATCACAGACACTCATTCCTACCAATATACTCTACACCTTACATCAACAAACTATAGAACTCAGCTACACCCCTCGATCAATTGGGCATGTCTGCAAACATACCTACTTTGCTCATAGAACACCTCAACAGTCTGGCAGAACACAGCTATACCCTACTAAAAAATGGGATAGCTGCACACATAATATTCTACACAGGCGCCACAGCAGCCAGAAAGCAGATTCAGAAACCACTTCCCTTGCTGCACACATTCCACTGATCTCTCACATCCACCGCACCACACCTAGCATTAGAATGTAGCAAACCACTCTGGCTGCACACATACCAAGTGCACCCAAGCACTAAATGCTACACTACTCTCTCCACTTGACACGGACCACGGTGCCCAAGGGCACTCAACCCACAGCACTCTGAGATCATACCAATGTCATATAAGGCGCTATACAAATGCACCATAAAATAACATAACTTAACAGAAGAAGGAGAGAGGGTGGAAAGGGGAAGGAGAAGAGGAGGACCAAAGAACGAGAGTAGGATAAGAAGGAGAACATCTAAAAGATAAGAGGGTGTGACACATCAGTAGCAAAGGGAAAATAAGGAGATGGAAAGCCAGCATCACAAAGAAAGTGGGGGCAATGAATAAACAGGGAGAGGGGGAGTCAGAAAGAAGAAGCCAGAACACGAAAAGCGGAAGGAGTGAAGTTGAAAGAAGACCACCTGTGGCGGGAGAGGAGTTGAAACTGGAATACACAAAGGGAAACAAAAGATTAGAGGCAGGATCCTCTGAGAGAGTGGACAGCAAGCAATATCAGAAAAGAAAAGGAAAGGAGTATGTGGGGATAGGAAGAATCAAAGAGGAGGAGGCATAACCACTGCAGAAGAGAAAAGAAAACTACAGGAAGGCAAGAGAAGGAGTGGGTCCAGGAAAAGAGGAAGGTACGTCCCTCAAAAGCTGGACTAGCGGCATATTAATAAGCTCGTGGAGTGGGTCCATTCCCAAGCCCAAATCAAACCTAAGATAGATGCATAAAGCAGCAACATTGAGGCCAGCCTTTGTTTAGGATGTATCTTTGAGGCCAAGTCAGAGAGGAAGAGTTGAAGTACCTCAGGAGCCACCTGTGTTTGCTTAGTCTGACGCCTGACCCTGTCTAATGGCCCAAGGATGGCAGGTGATGGAACTTTGGAGATGAGGTCCTGAAGGCCAAATGCGAAAACATGAGGACCCACACCAGCCGAGAAGGACACAGTGCCAAGAAGGAATTGCTTGGAAACACTTTAAATATCTCAAATACTAGGAGGGACTATTTTTACTACCCCAGAGGTAATCTTAAACCAAAAGGAAAAGAAAGAAGGGCAGAGGACCACAGTCCTAAAGAAGGTTAGGATTCTAGCGTGGTGTCCAACAGTTGCTACACTGTTCTACTCCACTGTAGAACATGACAGGTACTTCACATGCATGTGCATGAGTAACAACTCCAGAGCAATAATGAAAAATTGCATAGGCAATCATAGCACATCAACATAGCATGGACAAGGAAGCACATGTGGAGGAGCTATTTGCACCTGAGCCCCGGCTATGACTGCACACCTGACCTGCCCCACACTAGCACCACCCCCCCATAGGCCAGTGAATCTGCAATCACTACTAATAAAATCTATCAGATAACACAATGAAGTGCTGGTGGATCACAACGAACCCAGATGGCTACTAGAATAAACCCTTCATATTCCCAACATGCCTAGTCACCTCAGCCACATCACAGGCGTGTACCATGAGATCCTCACCATGTTCTGCTAGATAGACAATTACTCATACCAGTCATCAGCAACATCGTGTGGTCATGTGAACTAGGAGAGTGACAAAGATGGCTGGTGGCAGTGGCTTTTGCTTAGTGGAACTCTTTTACAATGAAGCATGACAAAATGAAAGTGTTACAGGCATATGACACATATGACACATGCTGGGCTAATCCTGCGCTCCACATGTTGTATCCAGGTGCTATCTGTTTTTCCAGTATGGAAACTGGCACCAATGCCGCTGGACATAGTTTATACAAAGAGATGAGAATAATGCAGAAATGCTTGTTCACGCAACAATACATGTGCTCTGGTCTGCCCAAGTATTCGTGCAGGGAATTCAGTCAATTACTTTACATGACAATCATCTAGTCATTTAACTAATGAAAAATAATAATATTGATCAATTAAATGGTGCACAGCACTGAAAATCTGTAAATAACAGATGCAAATTATTTATTTCCAAAACAATACTAATTTTAAGGAATGGCAAACAATAGACCCTACCTGGTGGGAGTCCTATTTGTAATGTGCATGTTGCATACACAGTTGACAGCAGACACTCTAGCCATTGATTTTACGGCCCCCTCTGATTATTGTAGAATTTTCTCTTTTGGAATCATCCATTTAAGAAAGAGTAACTTTGGCTCAGCTGCCAATGTTTCCAGCATCCAGTAAGTGATCAACCATGACATGCATGTAAGCAAGCTCACGGATGTCCGTTTCCTTTGCTGTCCGCCTCACCCAGTCTGCCCATCTGAAATGGGCTGGAGCGGATATAGAAAGACATTTTTAACTGCATAATCAATCTGTCTTCGGGCAGTACATCTTTTCCCCCTAATGTCTGCACATCGTAAGTGCAACTCTAGCAAAATAGGCCTGGAAAAGGGAAAAACGAATGCACAAAAGTTGACATGTGTGTGTGCAGTGTTACAAGTGGCGTTTGTAGTGAACAAAAAACGTGAACATGTTGGCTACATGGGTTCAACGCCTGCAGGAAATACAGTGGAGAAGGAAAGAGGGTTTTGAGAGAGATTCCATAATTAACGTGGAATGGACCTGTGTGTTTTCATTTTGTAAAACAGGAATTTCTTCATGAATGCATTACTTCAAATATTCAAATATTTAAAACCATCCTATATGATAATTCGTTGATAATTTGACAAAAAACGTCATGCCATCACCTTCTCTAACTTACTTGTAAGCTGCATTTGACCAATTAGGCCTTCAGTTTTCTTTGCTGGTGTCATGCGTTCAGCTGATCAGGATCAAGCCACTGGAACTCGCTCTCTAGGGAGTTTAATGTGTGAGGCGTGTGCCTCAGGCACATCAACAGCAGTCAGCAGTTTGACAATCGTTGTGTGGCCTAAGTTCTACTTAGAGGTGCCAGCATTCCATACTTCACGAAAGCAAAGAGAGACAGCCGTTTCCCATTCTTTTACCAGAATTGAAACTGACCTGTTTTTTCCACCAGCATGGTGTACAGACTGACACTGTTCCTGGTGTAATGTTGACCCTCTAGTACTTTATTAGAACTCTGTTGGTCTAACAACACGCACAGCAAAAGAAATATGCCCAGCCTGTAATCTTCATAACCAGGAGAAGGAACATCCCAAAGGTAGCTCTTTTTATTCAAGAGTGGATCCTCCTGCTCCCAACTGAAGGATCAGCCAGAATGGCTCCCCCTGTGGCTGGAGGCCTTCCTGCAGCATCAATACTTCTGCAGATATTACCTCTGCAGATAATTAGCCAAAAACTATTTCATTCTAAGGGTGTCACCCACCCTAAACTCACTTTTAACCATGCAACATGGTTTCCCTAGGCTGTGACTGGATCACACCTTGCAAAATCTCCATTAGCTGCTCAAAATATTGTTAATTTGCATTGAGTTTATTGTAATACCGCTCCAAAAACACCTGCCATTATGCACCTTGGGGACTTGGTAGGTTGACCATTTTGAAATGTATATTGCTCAACCTGTTGGGACTGCTGGTGGGGGGAGAGAGGTGATGTCTGATATTTTGGACGGTGACACTCATTGAAATCAATGGAAATTAGTAATCTTTGGGCTTCTAATGAAGGTGCTTCAGGGGGTTCATTGCATGCATGCCACCAATATCCATTCCAGTCGCCAGACATTAGTCCAGTCCTAGTTTAAACATTGAAATCTTGGACTTATAACACTGGATTTGCCTATTAGAAACTCATGACTATAGGTCCCAGAATGCAAAGTGAAAACCAGGCCTGGACGTGTGTCTCCCGAATGGAATGGATAATGTTGGCAAGCATGTGATCCCAATGAAGAACCAAGTACCATTCCTCCAGATTGCAGCACCTAGAAATTGGTATATAAACCATACTATGGAGCATTCATTTCTCATTGCTTAGGCCGCAACCCTCAAAACTGTCACAAACACCCTCTCAAATCTTCTCTCATGCTCCCTTAATCTGGCAGCCACCATTGGCCGCATGAGAGGTCACATTACCAAACCCTTCCACTAAAAACTGGGCCCCAGAGCATGGTTGGCAAAGGTTAGTGCATATCAAATAAGTCCTAAAAGAATGGGATATAAGGAGTAGGTTAGCAGCCTATCAGTAGGCGTTCATCATAATTATGCAGAGTTTCCAAAAAAAATAATAGCGAATAATACATCATTTTAAATATGATCCTTGAATACTGTAAACAGACACGCTCAACAATAATTGCAGTAGTCAATTTCAGTAAGTGGGGTCCAGGGGTAAAGCAATCTCCAAGATGGAGTGGCTCCAAGTCCTCTGCAAATGTGTGCTGTGGATTGAGCAAGACAGGTGACGGTCTTTTCTGGGAAATGCAGCATGCAACCAGTTCAAAAGATGCAAGTTGCGGTTCAAAATTTAAAGGTGACTTCCAGCGGTTTGAATATGATATGAAATGGTTTAAGCGATGAACCCGGCTTTTCAGGCTTCTCAGGATGATGCGAGTTCCACTGCAGGGGTCCCAACGAGAAGATAAGTGGTTTTTAAGCTTGCCTCCCTCAGCCTAAGGAGGTTTGCAAGCAGAGTGACAGTCTATAGACCTCAGCAAAGTCACCCCAATGTGCCCCAGAGATGGGTAGAGAACAGAGTATGCCTCTGCCTTGAAACACTTGTCTTAACCTATGGCTGAGGCCTCTGAAAAGGACTGCTGTCCTAACTGGGTCTAGATTAATTCTTCCTAATGTCCTTAAAGATCCAAATTTGAATCAAGGAAGAAGTGGGAGACTCCTTCCTTATAAAAGTAAAAGGCCACATGGGATTGTATGAAAGCAAGCCTGCTTTAAGCGGTCCGGTCCCTGTCCATGAGACAAGTGGCTTGTGTGCATCATACCCAAAGTGCTCTGCTCTACAGGAGGTGGAAGGGACAGGTAAAATAGAAAAGCTCATGGCAAGGGCACTATCATGGTTGGACCATCTCTTGGTCAAATATGCTTTTCCAAATGCTTTTCCAAATTAGCTAAACCAAAATGGAAAAGTTACTGGCCATAGCACTCAGCTTATACGTAGTAAGAAAAAGATGGACGCCATTAGGAGTTTGGATCTATTGAATGTTTTTTCTGCCTGTTCAGCTAACTCAGGGTGCGCCCAATTATACACCAATCTTATGACTTGTTTGCAAACGAATTGTGACAAGTCGGCCCCTATTACTCGTACTAATAAACTTAGTTGTAGGAAAAACCAATAGTTTAATGAATCATTGAGGATGAAGAAAAAAGAATATCATCGCAGGGTAAAATCATGGTTAAAAACCAGAACTTCTGCTGACCTAATTGAGGTTAAAGCAGCACTAAAAAGATATAAAGAGAGCATTGTTGTAGCTAAAGCAGATTGTCTGCAAAAACAAATAGATCTTGATCTCAATCGGTCAAAGGCCCTATTTGAAACTGTAAAATATTTCAGTTGCTCTCCATGTACTATTCTGTGCCTTACCCCTTCTCTATCTCTGGCCAATGATTTCAGTATTTTCTTTACAGAGAAGATTGATTTGATTAGAGCCCATATAGATCGATAACATTTACCAGGACCTAGTATTTATCTGAACTTCATAACGAAGTTTGAGCCAGATCAGACATGCCCAAAGTTTGAATTCAAACTTGTGGAATTGGACATGATTAGCAATCTCATATCTAAACTAAAACCGACCAACCACAACTATGCTCCGATCCCTGCATATCTAGCTAGAAGACATGGGGAAGTTTTAAGTGCACCTGTGTTGGTTATTGTAAATGCCTCGTTAACACAGGGTTGCAGCCCTAGGGAGTTAAAGAGGTCTTATATCACACCTCTGCTAAAGAAAAATACTATAGATTTCCGAGGTATATTCAAACTATTGTCCAATTGCAGGTTTATCCTGGTTGACTAAGATTCTGGAAAAGATTGTCATGATTCAATTGCAGGCCTTTCTGGAGGAACAGCACATTTTGGACTTTTACCAATCCGGCTTTAGAACGGGTCATGGGACCGAGACGGCATTACTGTCAGTCTGGGATGACATCTTAAGGGCAGCCGATGAGGGTGACATTTGTATGTTAGTTATGTTGGACCTCTCGGCTGCCTTTGATACAGTAGATATTGCGATACTTATCTCAAGACTCTCTGCCATGGCCTAGGTTTCTAATGCCTCTCTGCAATGGTTTACCTCCTTCCTAAAGGACCGGTTCCAACAGGTTAAGTTGGGGAACTTTATTTCGGACTTTCTGGCAGCTAAATATGTAGTCCCTCAGGGTTCTTCTTTGTCGCCATTGCTTTATAACATTTATATTTGCCCTCGGCTGGAAATTTTTACAGAATTTGGATTATTCTATCACTCTTATGCCGACGACACGCAGATCTATTTGCGAATAAACAAACCCATGGAAGCCATTCAGAGAGTGCTTGCATGTGCCAGTAAAATCACGAGCCTGATGATTGCCAACAAGCTCCAGCTCAACCCAAATAAAACAGAGATTATCCTATTTGGCCCTAAGAAAAAACTGGCAACAACTATTTCACATGTGCCTTGTCCAGAGTTATTTGAGGTCTCTATATCATTTGCCTCAAAAATAAAATGCCTTGGTTGTACTTGGCAGGCAGATTTAAGCCGTAATTTGTAGATGAATTATACAATGAAATCTGTATACTACCAACTCAGGCTACTAAAACCATTATTACCATTGATCTCACCCAAAGATCCTCTTTTGGTGGTCGGTGCCTTGGTTTATTCGAGACTTGACTATTGTAACACCTTGCTTATGTCTGTTCCGAAGAAGCAAATTCAGCATCTACAGGTTGCACATATCTCACAACCTTGTAGAGACCTCCATTGGCTGCCTGTACAACAAAGGGTGTTGTTTAAGACTCTCTGTTTGGTTTTAGGTGCATCCAAGGGATGGCCCGAGATACTTGGTGTCAGAAATGTTGGCTTATTAATCTGAACGTTGTCTGCATTCATCTAAACAACAGCTTTTGGTGGTCCCCCACTCAAACTCTGTTACACGGGGCGACAGACGCTTCTCCCATGCAGGGCCACGAGCATGGAATGTTCTACAATACAAACTCCGCAACACTAAATACATGTTGGAATTTAGGAAAAAAATGAAAACTCTTCTTTTCTTCTAAGGTATATTAGTCAGTGCTGGTTTTCTTTTTCTGTGCTGCTTAACCACATGTGCCCAGATGCAATTTTTATGCCCAGTTCCCTCATGGATATGTGCTATACAAATTCTACAATACAAATACATACATAGAATCTGGATGGAGGACAACTTGGTGATATGCTGACTTTAAATCAAGGGTACTCATTACTTTTGTCCCTTTTATGGTCTCCAATATCTCAGCTGTATTGGGCAAAGGGTGTTTATCAGGAATAACACAACAATTAATAGACCTGAGGTCAATGCATAGTCGCAGTTTGCTATTTGGTTTATGTACCAAAGGAGAGACCAATTCAGAGCCCTCAGTTCTTTCGATAACGCCTTGCTTCTCCATGTTCCCTAATTCCTCCTTCACAGCTGCTCTAACTGAGAGGTATAGCTCTCATTGTTTGTACTACTGGGATAGAATTAGCCTTTGATCTGATTCTATGTATGAAACTTTTTGGATTAACTTACTCTTCCGAAATATTTTGTATTGCCATGAGTCATTAATATTTTCTTTTGCATATACAACCTCCTCAGCATTTGGATCAAGTTTTATTTTTAATCTTCTTTGGTGTGATCAGCTTAAAAGAGGATCATGTCCCTTCTTAGAAACATCACCTTGCCTTTGGCAACCCTATCTTTAAATCTCATGTCTGCCCAAAACCAACTTTCTAATTCTAACCCCCCCTACCCTCCATAGGCTACTGGTGTAATATCGACAGAGTTCAGAGAAAGAATTCCTTGAAATGTTTAATCAAAAAGACGTTTCGGGAGTAAGGTATAGTTAGCTCCAGGGTCATTTACCATACTGAATTCTATTCCTTCGATATCAATGGTAGACATAGGCTTTTCCATATCAGCATCATCATCATCAACCATGGTGGTATCCTTGATCGACTGACCATCCACTAAACATGTACATTCCTCCATATCCTCACACAACTCATCTACACAGCCAATATTTTCAGACTTGGTTCTGCAACAGGATGTGAAATGTCCTTTCCTGTTACATCTTTTTTTAAATTTCTTTTTAGTGCCATTTTGAAGTAAGCATGACATACCATCAAATTGTAATAGCAATTTTCTCCCAATTTAAACACCCTCCCACCAACCCTCCACATACTCATTTAACCCCCCTCCAATCCCCTCTTGCTTCATACTTTGCAGTACATTTGGGTCAAGTTTTTTGCAATCTTCCTTCAAATAAGCCTCAGGTATTATAATATGTCTAGTATTTTCAGGATTTGGGGACACCATTGTATCATATAGTCTCCCTTCACGTAATCTAGTATCAGTCCTCATTTGCGGTGAAACTTGTCACCCTCTCCTTGTATTTTGTAAGTAATCCACTCCATGGCAAGTATATCCCATACCTTGTGTAGCCATTTGACAATGGTGGTTGGTGTTTTCTGTTTCCATTTCCTTGCTAACACCACCCACGTGGCTATCAGTAGTGTAGAATATGATTTGCGTTTCATTTTTAATGGGATTTGGAACTCCAGATCAAAGAGGCTGCACATCCATTCCCCTTTTTGAGTAAGTATATGCAACCTGCACCATAGCTTATATCTGCAATTTGACCTCCTCCTACATGTCTGGCCCACCGGGCATTCCCACCAAATATGTCTCCAATCCCCTCTCCTTGAACACCCCTCTTGCATTCCTGTGTTACTCCTTGGTGCATGGTGTATAGCCTTTCTAGGGTGTAGTGCCACTGAACTACCATCTTGTACCATGCCTCCCCAGTTTGTATGGATCGGGTGAGTTTGGGGATCTGTGTCCAGAGACATTCCCATTCCTGCAACGGTATAACTTCGCCTAGTGTGTTTTGCCATCTCGACATGTATGGCAAAGTCTGGTCTGGTCCTTACCCTTGTATAAATGCGTATAGGTCCGATACCAATTGTTTATGCCCTGCATGTGTTCTTAGGAATTTTTCAAACCCTGCGAGTTCTCTGTGTTGTTTGCCTCATAGTTCATTGTTTTAGCCAGTGTCTTAATTGGTAATACTCCATTCTTTCTTTTTCTGATACCCCTTACATTTCTCGAAGGATCTGACTTCATGTCCCCTACCTTCACACATCCCACTGCCTTCCAAGCTGTAAAGGAGGTACAGCTCCTTCCCGGGGAAAATTGAGGGTTACCGAACAATGGGATGAACGGTGATGGAATCATGAGAGATGCCCTTTTCTAATCAACCCATCCCACATATTGCACACCACCATCAATATGTGGCTCAATCCTACATTTTTAGGCCTTTCGAGCTTGTCCAACCACAACAACCCAGCCAGGGAGGACCCCCGCCACTGCTTGGTTCAGTCTAGCCCATGGCCTGATGACCTCCTTAGAGAACCAATCCCTTAGGACCCTCAACTGGGCTGCAGCATAATAGTTTGCAAAATTCAGATGGTCAAACCCCCCCTTCTTTCTAGGAGCCATCGATGTGGCCATCACTATTCTCTGGGCTTTCCTCTAGCTTGTACTGTGAGATCATTTTATTCAGAGTCTTAAAAAATATTTCTGGCCTCTTGACGGGAAGTGATTGGATATCCTACCCAACTACGATTTTCGAAGTGTTGTCCATCTATTTAGTTCTGTTCTAATTGTAGATAGAATGTTTGGGTAGATTGCCCCATACATTGTTGAGATTGACTTTGTTAATTCTACCCCTAGATAGGGGATTGAGTTTGTAGCTATTTTAAACGGGCAAACCTTCTCTACTGTCGCCATCTGGTTCACTGTGAGCCCTAGGTTTAGGATTTCCGATTTGCCCATATTAACCTTTAGCCCCGAAACCTTCTCCATGTCGGTAAGTTCCTGTATTAATGCTGGAATGGATGTTTCTGGCTGTGATACCGTCTTCTGCATGTTGTCTACGAAAGCTGACACTTTGTGTTCCTCAGCCCCAAAGAGAATTCTCAGTATAGCCGAGTTTAGTCTGATGGATCTAAGGAAAAGCTCCAGATATATAGCATATAGTAGTGGCGAAAAGAGGCACCCCTGTCTTGTCCCACAGGATAATTGTATAGAGTCAGATAGGCAACAGTTTATAGAGATTCTCAAAGTAGAGTTATTGTAAACTGCCTTTATCAGTTGTATAAATCTCAGACCCACCCCTATGTCCGTGGGTGTCTCCATTAACAATAGCCATTCAACTCGGTTGAACGCCTGCTTGGCGTCGAGTGCGATTAATACTGCTGGGACCCCCCGGCGCTCAACCTTCTCTATCAGGTGAGATACCCTTCTGGTGTTGTCCCATGTGTGCATCCCTCTTATGAAGCTGGCCTAGTCCATTCCCACTAGCCCTGCTAAAATAGGGGGGGGACGTGCCACCAACACCCCTGGGTAAATCTTGGCATCTAAATTTAGCAGCGCTCTGGGGTGATAGGAACCGCTAGGCATCGGGTCCTTGTTGGGTTTGCTCAGCACGATAACTTTAGCCTCTGACAATGAGGGGGAGACTCTGCCTTTGTTAGCAAACATATTGTATAGTCTTGCTAGTGTGGGGCTCAACTTTGTTCAGAACATTTGGTAAAAGGCTGACGGGTAACCATCAGGGCCCGGGGATTTATTTCTTGGTAGTCCTCTAATCACTGCCTCCACCTCCTCATGAGTTATCTCACTTTCCAGGAGGGCCCAATCCGAATCTGCAAGCTGCGTCATTGCAGTACATTTTAAGTACTGTTTTGCTTCTTGTTGGTTGGGTGGTCTGATCTTCAAATCCGTTAGTAGTTCCAGTTGTGAATTAAGATCTTTCAGTTTATATGTGGACCGCTTCTTGTCAATTATTAGGGAATGCATAGTTTCCTGCATCTGGGCCTCTATCTCTTGTTCCACGACTTCTCTCTGTCTTTTTTCTGAGATTGTACTGTTATATTCTCCCCATGAAGGACCACCTTGAAGGCCTCCCAGACCCCTTCCAATGATACCCCGCAGTTTTCGTTTGCTGCAAAATATTCTTCTACTTTGTCTCCCAAGGTGCCCAGGGCTACTTCATCAGACATATTCTCTCTAGGGAACACCCATGCCCATAGTCCTCTACGTGGTTCCCATCTACATTGAGATGGTCAATGGTGTGTGATCCGATAAGGATATTGCCCCCAAGTCTATGTCCTTGACCTCCCCCAACAGGGCCACCGAGACCCAAATGTAGTCAATTCTAGATAGTGTCTTGTGTATGTGTGAAAAACATGTGTACCCACTTTCCTCGCGTCTCACCTCTGGCCAGGCATCCCTAAAGGCCAACTTTTCAAGGCTACTTTTAAGCTTTTAGGGGGGGAGTTGCTACTTTGAGTGCTATGTGAACTATGGTCTGTAGCGGGGTCCCAAGCTAAGTTGAAATCCCCTGTAAGTATAATCTCTCGTATAGCAAATGTTTCTTGTTTTAGGAGCACACTCCGGAGGAAACGGACCTGATTAGAGTTTGGTGCATAAAGGATTTCAATTGTACTTGCACAAAGACATATCTCCCCAATTTATCCTCCAATGATCGTAACACTTTTGCCTGGAGGCAGTTTATGATGCTTATCAGTACCCCTACTATCCTCACCAAGGCATTAGCTTGGTGTATGTGTGTGAAGTGTTGACATCGGGGGACTGATATGTCCACTTTTTTTGTAGGAGTCTCTTGTAACATGATGATGTCCGGATTATTGCGGTTAGGTACCCTTTCGACTTTCTTTCGTTTGGCGGGGGAATTCAATCCCCTTACGTTGTAGGAGGTGATCTTAACTGACATTAGGCCTCATTATGAGTGTGCCGGTCCAGAAACTACCGGCACAGTTGTTTCCGGAACCGCACACTACGACTCTGTGGGCGGGTGCCGTCCAGCCCGCCAGGGTCAGACTTGGCGGGTGGAACGGCACCAGCCTGCAGAGTTTCACAGAAACACCGGCACTGTTGTTAAAGGTGCCAGTGCTTCCTTGGTCCCCATTCCATGGAGTTTTACCGGCACGGTTACTGGCAGACCCGTAATGAGGCCCAAAGTCTCTATAGTGACCTCTTCCTTCGAACCCAGTTAATGTGAAGGTGTGTCCCCTCTCTGCCCTGGCCTTGCCAATTCCCTTCATTTCACTTCTCGACCCTCTATTCCTCTCATCCCCTGCCCCTTCCTGTTCCCCCTAACCTCCCCTTAAACTACCCCAACCCCTTCCCCCTCCCTTTACCCTCCCACCTCCTTTCCCCCCATCCGTTCCCCCTCCCAGTCAGGACCTATGTTCCCTTGAACCATACCAGACACTAACCTGGAGCCATGGACCTGGTATAAACCCAGGAATTCCCCCCCCATCAAAGTGGATTCCAACATAACCCCCAAACCCCTCTCCCTGCCTGGACCCAATCTCCCAGAATTCCATGTGTCTTTTTATTAACTTGCCCCAGCACCTACCCTCCTGCCCCCAAGAAGCTTAAGTGAGCTGTGTCTGGCCGCAAATCGCGCTGCCTATTCTGAGCACTGGTCAATCATGATGCAATTCCCTTATCTCGAGAGCCTTTCATTTTATATCACTGTCCCTTCTCCTTCTCCTGCCACCCCCCACTCCGAATGTCAGTTGCGATCTCTCAGAGAGGTGGCCCTGACTGGTTGCATTGGTTGTGTGTCGTCCTCTTCCATGTTCAAAATCAATAGCCCCTCGTTGAGAGTTGTTGATCGATGTTGCCTGCCTTCCCATGTGAACAGGAGACTCAAGCAGAATGTCCATTTGTAGGAAATGTTCTTTGCTATTAGCGCTTTGGTCACTGGCTGCATCACTCGCCTCCTTTGTAGCATGAACAGTGCTAGGTCTTGGTAGAGTTGGACTTGGGTGGCGTTCATAGTGAGGCCTTGTTGAGATCTTGCTGAGCGTAAGATGTCTTCTTTCATTGTGTACGAGGCCCGGGCTACCAGGACATCCCTGGGTATCGCCCCGGGATCTTGCTTTTTTGGGCCCGCTCTGTGTACACTGTCTATTTCTGCTTCTTCCGGTTGAGTGTCCTTTGAAAGACTTCCAAAGCACTGCTGCATGGTATCCTTCAGAGCAGCATTCAAAAGTGTCTCATTCAAGCCTTTCACCCTTATGTTAGATCTAGAGGAACGATTTTCCAGGTCCTCTGACTGGAGTTCTAAGTTGTGGGTCGCCCTGGCTACCTGCTCTAGTAGGATGCTGTTGTCCTTGACCTCTCTGGACACTTCGGACAGACTCTGTACCATTGTGTCTACTCTAGATCCAAGGTCATTGATTTCCTTCCTAAACAAAATGGCCACCACGCTTCATCATGCTCGCTTGTCCTTTCCTCCAGCCCGCAATCCCTTCTGCAGCCGAAGCTCGTGCCAACCTCCTCAGGGTCTCGGCGCTCGGCTCGCACTGTCGTTGTCTGGCGTTCAGCTTGCATGTTGGATTCCTGGCCGTGGACTGCCACAAATAATCAAAAATGTGGTCTCTCACCTTCAATTTGCAGCAATATTCTTTTCACCTCGCAGCATGCTTCGAGCCGACAACGTGCCGATACTGGTAAATGGATCTCTTTCTCTTCACACTGTGGAGTGCTTGGTGGGGTGGCTGCGGTGATCCTCATCGTCAGTGAAAGAAGGGTGCGTACACTGAGATTGGGCTGATTTTGTATAGTTGGCTCCTTCATTTTTTGCATTTTTCGCTGATATGACGGTTAAAAATTAGGGCCTGTTTGGCTTCATGAGTGTGCAGACTTGGGTTATTGTTGGGCGCACAAATGTATGTGCAGTTTTACTTCTGTGTCAGTAAACTGTGCCGCATCCAAGGAGTATTTAAAAATAGAATTCTGGCCTGTGGTAGATGGCTTTTGTGCCCTAGTCTTGAATCAAGTGGGTAACATCATTGGGTAAACTGAAAAACAGCACAATGCGAGTGCTAGCAATTGTACTGGCACGCCAGAAAGTCAGTTCTGCTGTGCTCGTCATGACCCACCACTGTGTTCTTGTACTCACAACAGCTATGATTTGTGGCTCTCTGTTGTCTCCACTCGGCAAATAGGACACGATGTATTGTGTGGTGATTTCTTTTACAGAGCAGCTTAAAAAGCAGGCATCAAAGTAGTTCCCCATGTATTTGAACGTCCAACGTTCAATGCTGCATTAGGAGCCACAGACTGATGATGTTAGGTTACTCTGGAGAGAGTAGGCAAGGTTGTGAGCCGTGTACTTATTGTGGGTGTGTGTTTTGAGTCGAGCCCTTCCTACGCATGCACTTCGGAACATTCTCATCTTTCGGCTTTGCTATCACCAGATTATTAGTGATATTCACATAATGTTTGTTTATGCTATCAAGATGTTTGTCTATTGTCTATGTTTTAGGATTTTCCTAAGTTTATGGTCAGCAGTTGTACTTTTGCCTTTTGGCGCATGAGGTATACGTCTTGTGTTGAACTGAAGTAATTTGCCAATAAATAAAGTGTGCCATTTTCCATGATGCATAATTTTTCAAACAATCCAGATCGGCTGGTTGACAAACAGTGGAACTGCAAACCACCCTCGTGTGTCCTGTATCTGTCTGATTTGAGGGAGAATAACATTTCAATCTTTGAATCATGATATGTTTGGAAAGTGTCAGTGCTAAGAGCAGACAACCTGATGCCACCATGACATATCAAAGGATTTCCCAGTGCAGTAGCCCAGCCATCTTCAGGCCCACAGGAAGCACTCCTCTTTGAAAGAATGAAAATGAATATTCAGGTAATTGGGCGCAGAAAAATATGGGCCTTATTACAAGTTTGGTGGCATGGGAAAAAAGTGTTGATAGCGGAATTCCCAGTTTTTCCAACACCACACATTATGGTGTATTTACCACTGCAGGTATTACCACGCAGTAATACTGCCAACAGGAAATCACTGTCAAACTCGTAATGAGGGCCTATATCTGGTACAGTGCAGCCACTCTTAGAGCATCATTGTATTGATTAAGAGCAATGCTACTGTTCAGAGCTCAGAAGCCACAGAGGTAAAATAAAGTATACAATAAATGCTAAGCGACAACAGAGGAAACTATGTACAAGGTGCTCTGATGACAGACAATAGACTCCGCTAATGTACAGGACATCTATGGAAACTAAGGCGGTAGTGTAGGAACTTTGAATTGTTGCAAGCAGAATTTTGACAGGCATATGCACTGAATTGAAAACAGTCCTATTAGAAATATGTTCATTCTATGCAGTCTTTCCCAAGAGTAAATACTGTGCAAAATGTTTGTAAAGCGGGAATAGATTGCTTAAATACATTGGGCCGTCTCGCTACGAAATGCTAAGACACCTTAACTGCTAAGAGCGAGCATGCTCGTCGTGAATTCCCATAAGGAATCATGGTAGGCTCCGCCCACTGCTGCAGTTAAGTTTAAATAGTACATTTTTCTCCGATCTGAAATTTGATTTCCTCTGATTTCTTTAAGCCTACTGGTGCTGCCAATCCTGCAACAACCGTGGGATATGTTAATTGTGCCTTTTATAGTTCAGTTTATTAAAACTTCAAGATTCAGTTCAAAACAATAAATGCTAGAATACAATTACAGTAGTACTGAGGCCAGAGAGTGGATATAATATGGTGCACTGTGGCTTCCAATAAAGTGTTGTATCCAGTGATCTAAGTGAGCGGGAACGGTTGGGAGGGGTGTTCCACTACTTTTATTTTTTCTGTTTACCATTCCTGTACTTTTTCAGACCATATTCACCATTCTATATAGAGGATTTGTCCATTCATGTCCCTGTGTAAGTGTAAAGTTGTAATAGGAACCTTAGTTACTAGTCACTTAGACTATTGCAATGCCCCGGCCACAAAACCTTTTTACATTTTGCACTAGGCTTTCACTTACCCTCACCCCTCCAGAGACCACAGTTCCACTACTTTTTTTCGGTACACTTCTATCACTGGTTGTATCCTATTTGCTACAGCCTAGTTTAAGAGCAAGCAGTAGCTTCTTTTTTGCCTCTCTGTCTCATTTCACACTGAATATTTTTTGCAAAATGTTTTACTTGCCTCACTGTGCTAAGTCGTTACACCGGCGGTGTTGGTGGTGGCTGCGCTACTGTTACCTATATGGTGGTTTAGGCATGGTTGGAAAACAGTTTCGGTTTTGTGTCATTTAATTAACATATCGCCGAGGTGAAAGCCTCTGCCAGACACTGCAGGATACTTTACCACAGTCACCACGCTCACTAGTGACCTTGCCCTCTCTCAAGAGGCCATGCAAATTTGACTCTTGAAAGCTTGGGCTCTCCCCTTCCTCCCTATTTCACCTCTCCTTGTGTCGCTCCTGCACTCATCTTTACACTGTCAGTTCCTGCCTCTTCCCCTTCTGCTGGCTAGCTTTTCCAGTCCCAGATGACTTCCCTGGGGATTGGCAGAGGGGCCATAAAATGTGTTCTGACACACCCAGCGCCCAGCACTAAATTCACATGCCGCAGCACCAGACTACAACATCACACAGTCTCGGCCACCTAGCCTAGCCACCAGACTCCGCAATCTCAGAAAACAATCACTTCCTAGGTATTTACTCTGCTCACCCACACCCATCACGACTAGAAACACCAGATTAGGCACCCACACTGCACCACTACCCAATACTAAGATGAGCATAGGCACTGCCCCTCTCCCCCCACCACCCCAACATGCCTCTACACTACTTCACACTAAGCCCCTCACTGCCACACACCACAACAAGCACACTTCACCCCATACTAATACAAACAAAAACATCAAAGGCACACACCAACCACCTCTTAAATGTGCACTACTGAACGTATGCTCCCTACCTGCACATGCCCTCGAGATAAATGATCTACTATCCACACTTAATCTGGACTTACTTTGCATCACTGAATCCTGGCTCAATGATGCCTCCTGCCCAGCCATCGCACTAGCCCTACCCACAGGTTACACCATCCTTAGGCAAGATAGATGTGATAAGATTGGAGGGGGAGTCGCCCTTATCCACAAAGACTCACTATCCATTAGATTAGCAGACCATAGTTCATGGGGTGGTAATGCTGATATCCTATCAGCCAAGCTTACGCTCTCCCCCAATAATCTAATCAACATCCACATCCTATACAGACCTCCCGGACTCCCAGCTGACTTACAAGAGCACATCCATCGACTCAGCAACAAATTTAAAAAGTCCTCTAGAATCCTTCTATTAGGAGACTTAAATTTAGGATACAATGATCCTAAGGATAAATCCGCCGCAACCCTAGCCAAAGAACTCGCAGACTTAGGTTTCTTCCAAGGAATCCTCACCCCCACTCACTCCAAAGGCTGCACCCTTGACTGGGTCATGGATCACAACTGTGCATCCAACATTACCTCAAACACCGCCCTTCCATGGACGGACCACACATGCATCGAATTCCTCATCCCCACCAAACCTAAATCTAAGACTCTCACCCACGCACCACCTGCCACAGTTAGAAGTTCTAAAAAACTCAACGCAGAAAACTTGTGTCCCCACCTTAAAAGCCCCTGCCTAGCACCACCTTTCTCTCAGGACCCAAATATACTATCAGCCATCTTCAATGATACTCTCACCAATGCCATAAACTCTATGGCCCCACTTGAAAGAATCTCAAGGAAGCCTGGGTGCGGCCACTTCTAAAAAAGGCCACACTTGACCCAGCGCAACCCAACAACTACAGACCGATAACGACAGTCCCGTTCCTCCTAAACATCCTGGACAAAGCAGCTCACATCCAGATCCAATCATACATAGAAGTTAACTCCATACCAGGCAAAAGACAATCTGGCTTCTGTGTCGGGCATGGAACAGAATCCGCCTTATAGACCTAAAAAATCAAATCTCACAGATCATGGACAAAGGCAAACCTGCCTTGCTCCTCCTTCTCGATCTATCAGCTGCTTTTGACCTGGTAGATCACCAAACATTCACCACCCGCCTCACCCAGGCAGCCCATTTCTCTAATCAAGCAGCATCCTGGATCACTTCCTTCCTTGAAGGAAGAGCCATGAAGGTCTACTAAAGAACTCGCAGACTTAGGTTTCTTCCAAGGAATCCTCACCCCCACTCACTCCAAAGGCTGCACCCTTGACTGGGTCATGGATCACAACTGTGCATCCAACATTAACTCAAACACCGCCCTTCCATGGACGGACCACACATGCATCGAATTCCTCATCCCCACCAAACCTAAACCTAAGACTCTCACCCACGCACCACCTGCCACAGTAAGAAGTTCTAAAAAACTCAACGCAGACAACTTGTGTCCCCACCTTAAAAGCCCCTGCCTAGCACCACCTTTCTCTCAGGACCCAAATATACTATCAGCCATCTTCAATGATACTCTCACCAATGCCATAAACTCTATAGCCCCACTTGAAAGCAAGAAGGAAAAAAAATTCATTTCACTGCAAGTCTTGGTTCTCGGAAGAACTCCAAACCCTCCGAGCTTAAAAGCGTCAGTTGCTTACAAACTGGCAAACGGATCAGAGTGATCTAAATAGGAGCCTCTTCAAACAAATAGCCCTCCAATATAAAAAAGCCATTTTAGCAGGAAAATCCAACTCCTTCAATGATAGGATCTCAAAGGCCAACTCCCAAGTTAAAGAACTATTCGCAATCTTTAATGAATTAGTCACTCCTCCGGCTACCGCTGACGAGATAACTAAAGACAAAGCCTGGCGTGCCAGCATTCAGTCCGTCATGCTCAACAAAATAAACTCCTCCAGAACAAAATCCACAACCACTGCAAAGCCCTCCCAAACCAAAAAACCAACCGCCCTACACAAGACAAGCGTAGTAATCTCAATCACGCTCAATTCTCCTTCAGAGACGTCACTAAACCTGAGGTCCTTAATCTCATCAAAAACCTCAAATCATCCCACTGCAAAGCAGACATTTGCCCTCCCAAAATCATCAAGGAATGCGCCAATGACCTAGCACCCCTGATTACTGCCTTCATTAACGCGTCCTTCCAAACAGGAAATGTCCCAAACAATCTCAAAGAAGCCTGGGTGCGGCCACTTCTAAAAAAGGCCACACTTGACCCAGCGCAACCCAACAACTACAGACCTATAACGACAGTCCCGTTCCTCCTAAAAATCCTGGACAAAGCAGCTCACATCCAGATTCAATCATACATAGAAGCTAACTCCATACCAGGCAAAAGACAATCTGGCTTCTGTGTCGGGCATGGAACAGAATCCGCCTTATAGACCTAAAAAATCAAATCTCACAGATCATGGACAAAGGCAAACCTGCCTTGCTCCTCCTTCTCGATCTATCAGCTGCTTTTGACCTGGTAGATCACCAAACATTCACCACCCACCTCACCCTGGCAGCCCATTTCTCTAATCAAGCAGCATCCTGGATCACTTCCTTCCTTGAAGGAAGAGCCATGAAGCTCTACTCCGACACAGCTAACGCAGATCATACCACTATAAACTGTGGGGTCCCCCAAGGATCTTGTACAGCCCCCACCCTCTATAACCTCTTCACAAAACCCCTCTTCGACCTACTTGACTCCATGGGTGTTGCATATACAAACTATGCAGATGACCCTCAAGTACTTTTACCCTATCTGGACTCTATCACCAAGACGCCACGGCCCTTCACAACATCTATGCCACTATCCAAGCTTGGATGGCAGTCAATGGCCTCTGTCTTAACGGGGAGAAGACTGAAATTCTCATCCTGGGCCAGACAAACACATTATCGAAACTAAGCCCCCAATACAACTTCAACATAGACAACTGAACCATCTCCGTATCATCCTCTGTCAAGACTCTAGGTGTTCACATTGATGGTAATGACTATGTAACTATACTGCACCCTGTATATATATTGCTAATGACCATGTAACTAAGTAACTAAGCTTTGTACTGTAACAAGTGCCACAATGTCCTCGGGCTGTTGTGCGCTATATAAATACGAATAAAACAAAGCAAAAAATTCAAGGGATTCCAGACTCCACAAATAAACACACAAATACTGGGGTACCTGGTTGAGGGTGGCGGATTTACTGTTTCAGGGATATCTTCTTTATGACTATTCTCCCCCCACATCCCTTTCAAAATAAGTCCCCGCCCCAATCCTTAGAGATGTTTAGTTTTGTTCTCTTTTAGTGGACTTTGGTTACATGGAAAATCGTTTTCCCTGTTGGCAGGGGACAAAAAGTGTCCTTTAGCAACTGGACTGTACATGCGCTTAAATGCTGCTGACTATGAGCCTTTTTACCATCCTGGGATGCTGGGACAAGGCGGTTGGACTAAGGCCAGTTGATTTCACTGGCACAGGCCGGATTGGACAATGGGTCTTCAGCAGGACTGGAAGCTGCCATGGAGGCGGATGTTCTACTCCCCTGAATTTCAGAGGCAAGACCGGAAGTTCTGACACAGCCATGATGGACGGGAAGTGGTATTTGACATTTTTCACCATTGATGGAAAGGACTAGCCTTTTCATGAATGCACCCTTTGCGTAATGCAGGAGGTGGGAATAGCATGCTGGAAGTACTGGCCCTAACCCTCTTGATCCCTCGATGGTTAGTTGTCGGCCATCAATAAAATATATGGGTCTGGATGGTGGGTTCGTCAGCAGAGAGAACAGGTTAATGTTGGGATGCTGTCTAATTGTCTTGAAAGCAAACTATTTAATCACCTTTTGTGTTTACCATCACCAAAATTAGATGACAGCCCGATTACTAATAACAACAAGCACATCACATATCCATGCTTTGACACATTCGCATGCCACCTGTCCCTGTGCAAGAAATTGCCATGAATTTAAAATTATTGTTAGGATGGGATGTTGCATTTGCCCACATTCTGGTCAGCATTCCATCTAAACCACTGCAAATGAGTAGCCACCCATCCCTTTCTCAAGCACACAACCACCACGTGTATTGTTAGTCTGTGTGTCTCCTAGCATTCTCCTCCTTCTCGCTTCCTCTTGCCTTGTTCCCCCCTCTTCCTTTCCTTCAGCAGAACCCAGTCTGGTTACCCATGGTGGGGCACCCTATGCCACCTTCCGGATGACAAGCCCTAATTCCATAAAACTACTAAGGAGCGAACGTACAAAATCTTACTATCATAACTGTCATCACTTTGAATTTTGCACTCCATTCTCAGACTACCTTACTCTGTCCTTGTCACCAATAGCAAAGAAAGATCAGAACTGCAGAATAATTCAGCCCACAAAACTGACAGGTGCGAGATGTCAACGCTTTATTAATCAGCACTAGATTACGTGACAAGAAGGATTAACAAGACACATCTTCTTACAGTAACAAGCAAGCAGTAGGTGTGAGTAGCCTACTTATATTTTGAAATAACAGCACTGTTGATTTCCTTACTCAAATGTTGCCTTTTTACAATTCATTTTTCGGAACTAACATTTCAGGAACAGTTTTGGTGATATGTTGGTTGCGTAAAAAATGTCACACAAAAGAATGCCCTTGTATCACTAGGAAGGTCTAGAGCTTTCAAGATAGTGGTCCTCATGATAATGTCCAGCCTTGTCAGCTTGTCTGTGATGGCGGTAGTAATTTCCCTACATTTGAACAAACTGTGCACTCAATATTGGAGGATTTCGGTTCAAAAGAGTGAGACTTTACAGAAATATAACCATTTGCCAGGTGAGAGACAGACATAACATTTTAGTGGTGTTCAATGCTGTCCAGTAGTGGGACTACCATCTAAAATTGTCAAACACAGACACAATCGCTCACATTTGAGAAGCCTAAAAACACAGCCTGTCCATATTTTACCCAGTAAACCAAGGGCGTGGTTGAGTCATTTCTAAATACACGCATAACTGCCCGAAGTGGCAAAGAGGAGAAAAACGATTTCAAAAACACAAACTAGCGCGTGTTATTTTGCAACAATGAGGCCCACTCGATGATTAATACTATATCTGTTTCTATAAAGTCGATACAACGCAATAGCTATTTAAATCGTGACTGTAGGTATTTACAAAATAATTGAAAGTTGTTTTTCTTTATAGCCTTATAATTCGTCTCAAAAACAAGCCCAGTTCCATCTTCTCGTCCAATGCTCCTGGCAATGTTCCAGGCTCCCTTCTGTGGGGCAGAGCTCTAGGGCGTGCAGTCGGATGTGACGCAGCTGCACCGGGCCACGACATTCAAGCTGTAGTTGATATATCTTCCGTATGGGCAACTGAGCCTGATCTGTTTGCTAACCATTTCTACCTCCTTGCAGCAGGAACACCTGTATGCCATCTGCTGTGTATCCGGCACATACCTGCAATGCAACATTCAAGTCACAATTAATACAATTTAAAAGAACTCTCAAAAATTCAAAATGTGATATATCAGAATAACCATGATAATTATGTAGGAAATGTTCTCGCAGAGAAAGTAACTGTATTACACTGATAAGGAAAAAGCCATAAAAAAATACAGGGACAATAGGGGTCTCACCAAGTATTCCCTCATCAAGTATTGAAGGAATATTTCCATGCACATTTGAAGGAGAAGATGAAGATGAAGAACACGAAGAAGAACGAGACCACAACACCTCCTTTTCCTAATTCTCTGTATGGAAGTGTAATACTTAAAGAACCCTCCTTCATTTGGAGAGATATTGCACACTCAGTTAAGGGGTAGCTTCTAGAAGTTCTGAAAGTTGTAATGGGCAATGTTCGTGTATTGAAGTTTTCACCTGAAGAATATTCCATGCATTAGTGATATAATATGTTTCTAGGGGGGCTCTTACAAGGCATCTCGTCGAATAATAAAGCGTTTATCACTTTCATGAGTTTTGAATTCAGATACCAGTTTTAATCTTAATTGTGAGATATGCGTATTGCATTCATGGTTCATCCTTGCACCTGTCTTCCTCCCTTTTGGAATACAAATGCTATGACAACAAATTACTCATGGAAAGTTAACACTCTAATAAAGGGGCTTTTTGTTTTGGGAATATGTAATAATAACAAGTCTTTAAAGGAAGTTTGAAAATATACTGTTTGCAGGGCCTAGATAGATTTATTGCATATTTCTATTTATTTAAGATCTGGAATGTCAATTTGGACCATTTAAAGATGGCTTAGCCATTCCCTGGAAGGATGATTGTACAATAGCACAGAGATGAGAACAAGAAGTGAGCCAGTTTAAGAGGGCATTAATAATATGAGACATATACCTCATTACACGGACGGCGGTGGACCAAAGTGCTATTAGCACCTTGGTCCATGCCGGTAAAATACCGGCACCGCCTTGGTGGAAAGGGGAATTACCGCCCTATTCCAAGGTTGGTGGGGCGGTAATTCCCCCTTCCCCCATTTCCCTTCCCCATTCCCATTTTTGCCCCATAGGGCATAATGGGAATGGGGAAGGTGCTAATTACGGCACTGCAAATTGCGGTACCGTAATTAGCTCCCTGGTCCCTTTGCGGGTTGGTTTTTAACGCCTGCAAAAAGCAGGGGTTAAATTCTCCAATCCGCAAAGAAAACTCGTAGTAAGGCGGTAAGGGTTTACCGGTACCGGTAAAATACTGGTACCGGTAAACCCTTACCGCCTACCGTGTAATGAGGCCCATAGACAAGGAACAAAAAACACAAGTGCCTTACAAAGGTTGCACTTGTTGTGCAATTTTCATCATTATATCATCAAATGCGTGCACATTTCCGGGGGCAGCATGTCGATTGCAGATCAGCCTTCATGACTGAAACCTATTTCCTGTTTTTTTTTCGTTCCTTTATTTATTACTCTCATTGCCTGCCTCATGCTTTCTGGCCTTTCCAAGATGGCTGGTCTGGAAACAACTGGTGTGCTTACACCCTGGGTTGGGCCTGACTCCACCTCCCATTGATTGTCAGGACTTGATAGGCCAATCAGAGCAACCGGGAGGCAGGAGCCAGCCCATACCTACTAAGGTCCACCACATAGGCCCCTGTCTGCTCCATGGCCTGCTTCAAGTATGCTTCCTGTCTTCCCCCTGGTCCCCCATTCTGTTCCTCTGTAGCCGCCAACTCCTCTGGTCCCCCGTGCTGTCACTCTGTACCCCCAATCCCCTTTGGTCAGCTGTGTTGTTCCTCTGTACCCCCCAACCCCCTCTGGTCCTCCGTGCTGTCCCTCTGTACCCCCATCCCCCTATGGTACCCCCCTATCGTCCCCCGTGCTGCTCCTCTGTATCCCCCACCCTGCTCTTGTACCTCCACCTCCCTCTGGTCCCCCGTGCTGTTCCTCTGAACCCAACCCCCCTCTGGTCCCCCGTGCTGTTCCTCTGTTCCCACACCCACCCTCTGGTCCCCTGTGTTGTTCCTCTGTACCCCCCACCCCTTCTGGTCTGGTCCCCTGTGCTGTCCCTATGTACCCCCCACCCTCATCTGGTCCCCTGCGCTGTTCCTCTGTACCCCCACCGCCCTTTGATACCCACCACCCCCCTCTGATCCCCTTTGCTGTTCCTCTGTATCCCCCACCCCCCTATGGTCCCTTGTGTTGTTCCTCTGTTCCCCCCACCGCCCTCTGGTTCCCTGTGTTCTTCCTCTGTACCCCCACTCACTCCGGTCGCCTGTACTGTCCCTATGTACCCCCCACCCCCCTCTGGTCCCTGTGCTGTTCCTGTGTACCCCCCCACACCCCTCTGGTACCCCCACTCCCTCTGGTCCCCCGTGCTGTTCCTCTGTACCCCACACCTCGCCTCTGCTACCCCCGCTGGTCTCCTGTGTTGTTCCTTTGTACCTCCCACCACCTCTCTGGTTCCCTGTGCTTTTCCTCTGTACCCCTCACCGCCCCTCTGGTCCCCTGTGTTGTTCCTCTGTGCCCCCATCCCCCTCTGGTCCCCCGTGCTGTTCCTCTGTACCCCCACACACCTCTGGTCCCCTGTGTTGTTCCTCTGCACCCCCACACCCCTCTGGTCCCCTGTGCTGTTCCTCTGTAACCCCCACCCCACTCTGGTCCCCCGTGTTGTTCCTCTGTACACCCTCACCCCTCTGCAGGAGCTGTCCTGATACATTTTTGTTCACCACAACCGACTTGGGGCCCAGTACTGGAATTCCTGACTTCTTATGGACTCATGGACTCATGGTGCTTCAGCCTTCTCAACTTCATGTTGGACTTCCACTGCATCTCGTACTCTTGGTGCCCCTGAATCATACTGTGACCTTCCTCATCTCAAATCCTGGCTTGCATTTGATTGTTCTCTTGCAACATTATGTGTTATTTCGGACTCCTGCAACTGTATTCACTCCCCCCTCCTGTTTCTCCACTCCTTTTCCACTGACCCCTCTGGTCCCCTGTGATGTTCTGGATGCCCCCCACCAACTGACCTGGTCCGACGTAGGCTTTAGATGTCTGCCTACTTAAATCCCTCTTCTTGATGTCCCACTCTCTCCCTTCCCCCCTCCTTTCACTGTATCCTTAGCACTTATGCTATTCAGATATGTCACCTGAACTGTATGATAGCTGCTTGTTTGTCTCTCCACCTCATTTGTTTTCCTACCTCTCCCCATCCAGCACTATCTGAAATGTCATCAGGTCTAGTACGTTGGTCGCTTGTTTTTGTTCTTCTCCTTTCCCCTTTTTACCCCAACCTTTCAACCCCACTACCTCTTGTGAAATTCTGCCACTACCTCAATTGTCATCAGGCATAGTAATGTAGCTGCTTGTCTGTCTCATTCTCCCTCCCACCCCTCCTCTTTATTCCCCTCCTCCCCTCCTTATCACTATCAATAGCTCTTACTCTATTGTTCATGTTTCCTAACCTGTTGATAGCAGCTTGTTAGTTCTCTCCCCCCTCCCTCATTTGTTTTCTCCTCCCTCTTCCCCTCCAGCACTATCTGAAATGTCGTCAGGCCTAGTATGATAGTAACTTGTTTTGTTATTCTCCTTCTCCATTTACTCTCTCCCCTACCCCCCGTCTTGTTAGTTTCCAGCACTACCTCAATTGTTGTCAGGCATAGTAATGTAGCCGCTTGTCTGTCTCATTCTCCCTCCCCCATCCCCTCCTCATCATTGTCTATTGCATATCTGAAATGTCGCCAGGCTGATTACAATAGTAACATTTTCACATTCTGAATGTATCAAGGACTTGTCAGAATGTCACTGTATTCTCCCATGTTCCCTCCCTGCCTTGAAGTGCTTTGAAACACATTGTGTATAGGCGCTATAAAAATAAACAATCAATCAATCAAAACAATCATTGGCCGAGGGGAACAAGTGCTGCAAAGTAAAAAGGGGTAAAGTATATTTATACAAAATTATTATGTGGCACTGGAAAGGGTGTTGGGGTCAAGTAAAGAGAATGGGGTCGGGAGTAGCAAGAGCTCCCTGGTTCGGTAGTAGGTAAGATTTAAGCTGAGGTTTCAAGAGCTCAACAGTCTGTTTGGCTTTTATTCAGTTGATTGGTGAGTTCCAAAGGAGCACAGCGAGACAGGAGAAAGAGTGCAAGTTAGAGGAGGCAAAGTGGGGCATGGGACAATGATGTTGAGTGCAGAGAATTAGCAAAGTTAATGAGATGATGAGTAGACAGAGATACAGCCAGTCAGGTCCTGAGCAGAAAGACCATTGATAGAGTTGTATTTTACATGAAGGAACTTCCAAATGGAGCAGTTGTGCATGCAGATTCAACCAGCATGGTGTTGCCAGTGTTGAGAAGGGGCATTCCTGCCCCACCCCTTAGGCGGTTTAGAGTGTGGTGACATGCATTCAAAGCACTATGATGTGCCAGCGGGCTATCTAGAACAGTGAGAGGACCACCTGTCAGAACAAAAGGACTCCACTCCAATATAACCAAATATAGTTTATCCACATAGTGTAATGTAGGGTGCGAGTAGCATTGCCATTTTGCGTAGATATCAGTAACCATAGGTAGAAGGGAAGGCTTGTGCAGCAAATGTGGCATTGTATGCACTAGGCCCAAGTTGTGAGACAAGAGAAATCTCCAGCCATGCCAAGCTCCCATGAAGACAGCCCACACCCTCGACCGCCACAATGTCTAGTCACTGTTCTAACAGTGTTGCAAAGAGATTCCAGAGGAATTTTCCCTATAAGGCTGGCGCCTGGTGTGCAAGTTATCTCATACTGGTCAAAGCATGAACCGGCCCATCCCCCGGCGACCACGAGTTAAAGCCTATATAACTGATCAAAACTTAAGACTGAATTCCATAGCACCAGGTGCCCTTTGACCACCAACCCCAAAGTAACAAGTCCTGAAATGTTCAAAGAGGACAGACAGGGCACATTGCTGAAGCGACAGTTGGCTGATTTGTATTGCAAGGCGCTGGAAGGGATGAATTATAGTTCAAAATGAGGGTGGAGATCTTGGAGCTGGATGGTGCGGAAGGGAGTGAGTGAAATGTGTGTGTGAAGGTTAGAGTGCCCCAGAACCTCTTTTGTGCCCATTTTAAGGGCTGTCAAATACATAGTATGAGTGATAAAGTAGTCATATGGTAGAAGTATAATCAATTTGTTCTTTGACCTTTGACGTGAGAAGAAGATGATCACTGCAGAACCCACGTTACGGAAGACGAATAGATTGGGCTGGAACCAATGGCCTGTCATCGCTTATGGAGCCGGCGGATCATGTATAGGTGCACATCAACCAGCCGCGCAGGATTTTACTATATGGATTTCAGGGTGGCATTCGTCAGAATGTTCTTAGCAGCCGAGTTCTTTGCTGTTTTGTCTCACCTGCATGTGAAATTAAAACTTGTTATCCTTACAAGATCAACTCAGGCCTTTCTTCTTCCTGTATTCTCTCTGGTGTGAGCGTTCAGGGACTGGAATTCAATTGGTGACCCTTGCTTGTACCCAGCCCGCCAACCCGTATATGCAGAGGTTTCCAGGCCGCCTCTCCTGAAGGAGCCACGGTCACCTACAGTGACCGGTCCTGAAAGTACATGTGTTTTGAGAGGTTTAGCAGGAGCTATTTTAAGAGCAATCCTCTCTGCTCTTTGAAGTGAGGAGCAGCTTAGAGGAGAGTGCAGGCCAGTGCTGGAACCCTGTGACAGAGGAGTTCAGGTGAGCACGCACGTGTGAGTAGGCTCTTGTAAGTGATAACAAGTAAAGGACAGATGCTTGTGGAAGTTTGAGAGGTGTGAGCATGTGGAGAGTGAGGTTGTTGATATGACGTGGGTGAGATTTGAGGTATTTTGGTAAGGCATTTTAGGTAAGGCAAAGGTAGTCAGGGAGGGAAGGTGGTACCACAATACAGTATATTATTTAAAGGAGGAATACAGAAATAACAATAGTGGTCTCGGAATAGGCCTGGAATAAGTAGTGGTTGTTATTTTAAAAATAAAAAAATAGTCCATAGGCACCCCTCTTTGAGAAAAAACACGGCTAAATGACCTGCTGTTTGGGATGGTACCTACTCAAGAGTCCACAATCACACTTTAGCTCACTGTACCTTTCACAGAAGGGAAATATCCATTTACAAATCAGTCTTTGTCCCGCCCACATGGGCAGTCAAGCACCATCAGTGAGCTGTGCCTCTCTGAGCACAGTGAGCAAGGGGTCCATGTCTGGTTGACCCTAGGAAATTTAGGGTGAATAAACCTAAGTCACTTAAAAAATCTAAAAATAATCCATAGGAGCCCCTCTTTGAGAATGAAGAGAGTATTTTGGTAAGGCATTTTAAGGTAAGGCAAAGGTAAGTCAGGGAGGGAAGGTGATACCACAATACAGTATATTATTTAAAGGAGGAATACAGAAATAAAAATAGTGGTCTCAGAATAGGCCCGGAATAAGTAGTGGTTGTTATTTTAGCTTGTTATTTTATTGTATTATATTAATGTTTAATTGGATTAGGAATAGGCCCTAGAAGGGGCGGTAATTGTGTGTGTCGTGGTGTGGTGTGACATTGGATGGTTTCGTGGAGTGGTGTATGTGTGCACGGAAGGGGGACAAAAAAGGGTGGGGGATTTTCTTTCTTTTGGTTACAAGAAAGCAGAACGGTGCGTGGCGTAGCAGGTCTTTGCAGTGTCAGTAAGAGATAGCCATCACTAGCATGGGAGAAGAACACCAATAGAGCACATGTATAAGGCCCTGCCACTGTATCGTGACAGGGTGGAGAAATATCATAAGCAGTGGATTGCAGAGACAGGAGGAGGGGGTATGCTCCGCCCTTGGCCAGCACAGGGCTCTCACAATAAGAGCCTCTTGGAACATCTTTGACACATGTCCACATTTTCTGCAGCTAAGTATAAGGATGCAGCTACAGAGGAGAAAAGAAATCTTAGATCTCCGGCATATGTTCGAAAACACATAAGACCAAGCGGACAGAGTATGGGCACAGAGACAGAAAGATGGAAAGTGCAGGAAGGGAGAAGGAGAGGGTGGGGTGCCAGCGGAGCATGGGGGAGTGCATCCCTTGACATCGCATCCCGCCTAAGGGTACACAAATCCAATCTATGTATCCATTGCGATAGCGACCCCATCTGCTGTGGAAGGAACCCCTTCAGCACCAGTAACACCAGAGGCTACCGCTCCCCCAACCTCATAGGAAAACCCTCCTGAAGTAATGTACATCCGTGGGTGTCAGGTCAAGAGAGTTCGAAGGCAGGTTGTCAGAGTTATTAACAGTGAGCAGGATACAAGAATCCTCATGAGAGGTGAGGGATGTACAGCCCCAGAAGATGGATCAAGAGAATGGAGATCAAGAGCTTTGTTGCTTAGAATGAATCAGGGAGGAATACAAAATGTATGTGTCGAAAAGGAAGGAGGCAGGGGTAAGTGGACATATTTCGGATCAGATGCGGTGGTGGGAGATGTCGAGAGGTAGGATGATAGTGACTCGTTCACTGAAGACTAGGGTGAAGAAGAAGAAAGGGGTGAAATGGCAGCTGAAAGTACCCCCGACCAGTAGGCATGTGGTGGAGGGGCAAGTTGAGGAGTAGGACCGGCCGAATTGCCACAGTAAGAAAAAGGGGGAAGTATGAAGAAGGGCATGAGAAATAGGGTAAAGATGCAGATGCCCCTAATACTTAAGGGGGCGGGGAGAACACATTATGAGCCCTGGCCCCAGATGGATAAGAATCATTTGCTAAAGGCCCTCTCACAGCTCACAGCAGGGGAGCCCTTGTTTTAAAAGCATACTGCAGGGGTGCCCTTAGCAATAGGAGATATCAAGAGCTTGATGGTTGCTATAATTAGGGACCAGGCTGGGGGTGGATGGGTTAAAACTGGGTATCCGGTAATAACCCTGGGGGATGATGAACATGGTGGAGCATCGTTTAACGAAATAAGGGCACAAGTGTGGGATGCGTTACGCAGGGCTTTCCCAGATACCCCTGATTTACAGTCCCTGATGCAGTGTACAAGGGGGGAAGTTGAGGATTCAGCTAAATCATTCTTAAATTATGAGAGATATGGATAGCTGAGACAGGAGGACAATGGGACCGTTCATTAGTGTTCTTCTATTTTCTTGTAAAGAGAGGATTGCCAAAGGAAATGCAGAAGGCCTTAGATAAAATTGTGGGTATTGAGGAAAAGGGGTGGCGATAAATATAGAGAATAATAGTGCATCATTGCAAAAGGATTAAGGAACGGCAGAGGGAAACAACTCAAAGGCGTCAGGCGGAGGACGTGAAACTGGTAGAAAATAAATTGGCAAAGGTTGTCATTCAGGTGCCTTTGTCAACGCCGGTACAGGTAGAGGGGACAGAGAGTACCCGACAACTTGTGAGTGCCACTATTGCTGCGCTCTGGGCTAAAGGAGAACAAGGACAGAGGGATGGGGGAAAACAATATCACAGCCCACAGTGGCAACAAGGAGGACTACAGCGAGGAAGAGGGGGATTTCGACGAGCAATAGGAGGAGATTTTGGACCCAGAGGGTGTGGGTTTGGACCATCCCAATGTTGGAATTGTTTAAGGTGGGGGCATTTTGCAAGGGAATGCAGCAGCAGGTCTGCAGTGGGATATCATTATGGGTCACAGCAACAGGGCCAAGGGCCCCAAGGACTAGGGTATCCACAACAGGGTCAAGGATATTAGAACCAAGGGTATCCACAGGGACAACACCAAACATATGACCAGCAGCCTCAAGCAAATGACATGCAAGTGCTTCATCTGCCACAGCAACAGTTCCGCTGGGCTCCTGTCTTTCGCCCTTGCTCTTCAATCTCTATATTCGTCCCCTTCTTGACCTCTTAAACAAACTAGGCGTACAATATACGAACTACGCCGATGACACTCAGGTGGTTATACAGCTGAGTGGCCTATATAGCAGCGATTCTGCAACCATCAACAAAATATATAAAGCTATACAAGACTGGATGGCCTGCAACTCTCTTACCCTTAATGATAAAAAAACTGAAATCCACATCGTGGC
Source organism: Ambystoma mexicanum (assembly GCF_040938575.1). Taxonomy (NCBI): domain Eukaryota; kingdom Metazoa; phylum Chordata; class Amphibia; order Caudata; family Ambystomatidae; genus Ambystoma; species Ambystoma mexicanum. The sequence goes on from NC_090934.1 coordinate 898,339,824, forward strand.
ATCTAAAAACATTAGGGCGAAACTAGATCCCGACTATGCCAGCTTCCATATTGCTGATAACACCATTCTCGTCCAGAAGAAGGTCAAGACCTTGGGAGTTGTTCTCGACGAAGATCTGTCAATGAAATTTCACGTTTCCAGCATTAAATCAAGCTGTGAAGAATAGGGTACATTCGCCCATTCATATCACAAGAGAACTGCGCTCTTCTTTCCACCGCACTAATTCATTCTGGATTGAATTACTGTAACAGCCTCCTTCCGGGCACCACAGCTCTCAATATCCAATCATAACAAGTGGCTCAGAATAATGCTGTGCGCAATATTTTTATTCAGTCCCGTCGCACACACATTTCCAATTTCAGGAAAAAACTTTATTGGCTCCCTATCAAACATCGGATAACCCATAAGATATTAACCATGACCCATAAATGCATTAGTCTCAGCAGTCCTACCTACCTGTCAGACCGCATAAGCATTAAGCCAAACGTCAGGAACCTTCGGTCATCCTCGGCCATTATTCTCAAACAGCCAAAAACTAGGACAGCTAAACTTGGAGGTACTACTCTTGACGCACAGGGACCCCTACTATGGAACTTCCAGCCCAGATGCGGCAGATTCAGAACTACACTGTATTCAAACGCGCCGTAAAAACATACTTTTTCAACATGGAATAAATTCTTTGACTTATCTCCTTCTCTGCTCTATACAGGTTACTCTATATGTTCGTCTGTCCTGTTAAGTTTCTATGTGCGCCCTGAGGCCTACGGGCATATTGGCGCTTTACAAGAATTAACAATAAATAAATAAATAAATAAACAGCAGGGTGGTGCTGGGTACCAACTGGGGCTACTGCTCCCTTTGGAGGAACAGCAGTGATGGAGGGCAACCTCATCTCGTTTCCTGGAACTAATACATACCCTGATTAGGACAGCCCACAGAGAGCACATGCGTGTCCGGTCTTGTCAACGACCATCCACCCTGAACAGGAACCTTTTGTGGGGGCGTAGATAGGAAATAAACAGTTCATATTTATGGTGGACTAAGGTGCAACTAAATCAAGTATCATGGAGGGAAATGTTCCTTTATTTGGAAAATATCTTGACACGCAGGCATTCTCTGAGGTTATTTCCAATGTTATATACAATGAGGAGCTGGACGTAAAGGTGGGAGGGAAGGTAGTGTGGGTGCCCTTACTGTATTCTGAAAGTTTCTCTGTGAATTTACTAGGCAGGGACGTGCTCAGAAAATTAAACATGACAATATCATTTACAGATTGTGGCATAGTTTGCTCCACACCTGGGCTGTGCGTTATAACAGTGATGTTGATAATACACACAATGACAAGGGAGGTGGTGGTCCGTGGGACACCAGTGGACCGTGATATGTTAATTTACATTATTACTGTGCTCATGGAGGCGGTGCCCTTGATTGCCAAACAGTGTTGGCGAGTACCCACATATTTTATCTTTCGTCCAGCAGTGTCACCTGAGGTGGTGGCCGGAATTATATTGTCGCTGGATTTGCAGGGATTGTTGTTGTCCAATAAGAGGGTTGTCGTGTTAGGAATTGACAAGAATGGGTGTGAGTTGCGCACAGTGCTCTGTATAGAGCCAACAGTACAGCTAAAGGAAATGACAGATGACAAGCTGTTTGCGAATAACAACAAAGATGGGGAGATAATATTAGAGATTTGCATCCCTGTGACATAATACAGTACAGAAGAGTGCAGTGCCCCTGATGGCAGTATTAACTCCGACCCTATTCTTTTTCAAATACTTATAACACATGCCTTTACAGCTGTGGACTACAAATCCACATGATGTAGGATTAATGAAAGACGTGACCCCTGTGTCTATAACACTGGAGCCAGGTGCAGCGCTACCCAGGTTAAGACAATATCCATTGTTGAGGGAGGCAGAGGAGGTTGAAAGACTATTGGACCAGGGGATCATTGGGCTGTTAATGTCTCAGTGTAATACATTGATATACCCTTTCAAGAAATCAACAGGGGCAATTGGAGAATGATACAGGATTTGCACCACCTCAATGATGTGGTGCAGAAAGAATTTCTAGTTGTTTTGAATCCTGTGAAAATCTTATGAAGCATTCCCAAAAAAGCCACATATTTCACTGTAGTGGACTTGATAAATGCATTCTTCTTGATCCACTCCATCCTTAGTCGAGGTACCTCATAACATTTGCGCAGGGCCAGATACAGGTCAAACATACTTGGTTACCTCAGGGGTACAGCGAGAGCCCAACAATTCAACAGAATATTGTATGCTGGTTTAGGGAATATTCAGGTGCCTAGCATGATTATCCAGTACGTGGACGACCTGCTAGTGTGTAGTGACAGTGAACAGCACTGCTGAAGGGACTCCATTGCACTCCTACAATTGCTGGCCTGTAAGTGGTACAAGGTCGACAAGGTCAAATTGCAATATTGTCAACAGGAGGTGCTTTAGCTGTGCAGTTCATAACAGCAAATGGTAAAAAAATACTACCAGAGAGGGCAGCGTTAGTACGTGCCACCCCCAGACCTGCATCAGTTAAAGAAATGTAGAAGTTTCTGGGCCTGTGCAACTACTGTAGGGCATGGATCCCAGATTATGCAATATACACAAGGCCACCTTTGCAGGCCCTTAAGGAAGCACAACAATCAAAGGACTGCAAGTTGCAGTGGATGGCAGACATGATCAAACAGTTTGACGACTTAAAAGAAGTTATTAGTTCTGCACCTGTACTGGCCACCCCAGATTACAAGCCGAAATTTTACTTGTTTTCACATTCAGATGGCCAGTTTATGACAGCAGAAGAGCGCTATGGGCCACAAGTCATTGGCCTATTATAGCGGCACTTTGGATGCAGTGATGCAAGGGCAGTTCATGTGTGAACAATCTTTAGCAGCTGCTGCTTTTGCGATAAAGAAAAATTCAACAATTTTAATGGGGTGTTCAGTTACATTGTTTGGGGAAGATTCTTTTTTACCATTCTAGAGAGGTCAAAATCTACATTCACTACACAAAGATTTTCAGCATATGAGGCTATCATTTCCAAACCCCATATTCATGCAAAACATTGAACCCTGCCACCTTTTTAACAGATATGCCTACTTCATAGGACTTGATGATGCACGACTGTGCCACATATGAGGGGGAGGGGGATGACACCCCCAAAGCAAGGGACTGCACATTGTCAGAGGGTGAGATATTTTTCGTAGACGGGTTTTCCACAGTTGACCAGGTGTGTGGGCAAAGACGGACAGGGGCAGCAGTGGTACAACTTGAGGAAGGAGAGTGCATGACGGTGGCCATGAAAAGGTTATCCTGCAGCAGCAGTGGAACTCATAGTGCTCATTGAAGCATTGAGAGTGTCTAAAGGGTTCTATGTCACAATATATTCAGGCTTGGCATACGTCACAACAACAGGGCATGCTGGTCTATTGCGCTGCAAGCGGAGGGGGTTTCGGCGGGCAGATGGATCCCAGTGCAGCATGCAGCACTGCTCGAAATACTGATAGAAGCATTATCCCAGCCATCTGTTGTGGCAGTCGTCAAGTGCGCACCCACACTAACAGGACAGACAAACTATCAATGGGGAACGCAGCCGCCAATGCAGCAGCCAAAATGACAGCATATATGCCAAATGAAATACCCACTGAATACATTGTGACTGCCCAACCCGCAAGCAAACATCCAGCACATTACACAGCATTGCACATCTCCCAGATTATCGAGCTACAAGGAAGGGCACCAGAAAGGGAGAAAGAGTTGTGGTTATGGAGAGGAAGGGCACAAGAAAGGGAGAAAGAGTTGTGGTTATGGAGAGGTTGGAAGCAATCTCCGACAGATCTGTTATGGAAGCAAGAGAGCTCTGGGAAGACAGTAATGCCCCAGGAGCTGCTATCCCTAGCCTTTGAACAGTTACATTACCCATATCACACTACGAAGCAGCACTTAGCAGCAGATATACAGGAGGACTGGTTTATACCAATCATCCAGGATAGCATTACAGAAATGGTTATACATTGCACCACATGTCAATGTTTCAGTACAGGGATGACACTATGGATGTTACGGTGCACCTTGCCCCACAATACTGGGCCGTTCTATGAATTACACATAGATTACGTAGATATGGGTGACCAGTGTAATGGATCTAGGTACCTCATTGTAGTGGTTTGTCCTTTCTCAAGGTGGGTGGAAGCAGGGCGGTGTGCGCACCAGGATGTCAAGTGTGCTGCTAGATTTTAAGTAGGTGAGGTTTGCCCTCAATGGGGTGTGTAGGAGGTTTTAAGCTCAAACAACAGCACACATTTTTTCAATGCATTGTTTCAGCACGTCACAGCACTACTTGGCATCAAGAACTGGATGTGTTTGATTTACCACCCGCAGGCCAATAGCATTGTGGAGAGAATAAACAGGCTTCTCAAAAGCATGTTATCCAAACTGTCTACCACATTGAAGAAGAACTGGGTGCACTTTTTGCCCCTTGCCCTCTTCAGTTTACGCACGCAGCCAAGACCACTCTTTGTCACCTCACAAAGTGGTCACTGGCCGGCGTATGCATAACCCCATTGTTAGGAAAGATTCTCTTTACTGCACCTTTCCTTCCATCTTTATGGATCCCCCAAACTTTTTGCTTGTATCTTTCAATCTGACCTGTACTTTTTGCAGTACAGTGAAGCCTTAAACTTCACTGTACTGGCCTTTGCTCACATGTTATGGGGAAATGGATACGTTCTTAAGGCTATCAATACTGGGAAACAGTGTTTCCCTTAGTATTGTGACTATGTTGATACTTGTTGTTACTTTTGTATCACATGTGGTAACTTTTTATCATTGCACACAACAGCTTACAGTGCAGTGCAATGGGGTTCATGTTTGTTATGCCCTAGACTAACACTCAAAGGATTTTTTGGTTACTCTAGAGGTGCTTAAAAAATGGTCTGGTGACAGCAGTGACTTTTCCCCACTTTTTGGGGAATTTCGTTTTTAGCTTAACCGCGTTTACTTCGTTTGGCTACTTACTGTGGCTACTAGTAAAACATGGCTGTGCCACAAGGTTTTTCACCCATTCGTTTTGCATCTTGTTGTTTAGCCTTCTTCGTGGCCTCAGAGGGCAGAAAGATCCTTATAAGGACTTCCATTGCCCAGGAAAGCAGAAGATTTTGGCGGGTGGCTGGAGGGCGGTGTGTGTTTGCAGGCAGGATGTGGGCTGGGTCAGTCTGACCCTAATGCACATCCTGGTTTCTGTGTGTCTGAGTGGTATGCATGAGTGTTCGCGCCAGTGGTCCTGAATAGACCACTGTGGGGTGTGTGTGTGGGCTAGTTCTGAAAATTGGCTAGTGGGAGTTTCGACTCCTACCTGGCTTTTAGGATAAGAAGAGGGCCCCTGCATGCATTTGTCAGAGATCCTGGAAGAACCTGAAGGAGCCAAGAATCTGTCCAGCTGAGAAGACCCGCAAGAAACCTGTAACCTGCCTGAAGGAGGCCTGGCAACCAACTTCTGCTGCAGTCCTGGTGGAGCCCTGTCTGTTTCATGATCTCCAGTAGGCCTGCGAAGGTGCTACAAACCCAGGAGTGGAGGGACCATCCATTCACGAAGCCTACTCGGTGCCCAGCACAAAAACCGCCTTCGGAAGCGCCCGGGAATCGTCCTGAGGCTGACCAGCTTCGTTTTTGGGCTACCGGGTTATACTTGTTGCCGTTCCGAGTTTCCATACTCTCAGCTGCCACTGCAACGACACCCTCTGCGAAACTTCGGCGTCCTAGCACCAAGGGGACCCGAGAAAGACTGGAAAGTCTGACCGTGGCTACTGAATCCTGCTGCATCACTGTGTGAAACGTGCACGGTCTGAAACCTGATTTTCTGACCCGCCTCCAGTCCCGAGAAGGGTGCTGCATCATTTGTTTCTGCATTTCTTCATCAAGAGTCCTTGCACCAGCAAAAGATCCTGACTGGAGAATCATTAGAACCTGCAACCCGTGAAAATCGTGGACCGTCAAATTCAGCAGTAAAAGCAAGCCAGGACACCCTTCTTTTGTTCTGAAACGTCTTGGGAAGATTTGGAGTGAGGGGGGGGGGGTAATTTACTGAGCTTTTAACATACCCCTTCACTCCCATAATAAGTCAATGGACTTATAATAACCTTTATTCTAAAACTATCGGCTTTGCCATTACTTGCCTTGGCAAGACTTCTGACTGTTGGGGGTAATTTTGGGCACTTGTCTATATTGAACCCTGGCTCTAAGAATCCATCACTGGACCCCAGAGACCCTACCTACATTTTCTCCTGCCTCCTGAGTTCTGTGTCTTTGTATCCTGAACCATAGGGCACAAGGCCACAGGCAACTTAGGGTTGGACAATATTAGTTAGGGACCATCTCTGTGGACCTTTTTCTTTGTGATACTCACATATTCATTCCCTTGTAGGAGTATTTTGATTTGTATTATGCACTTGAACCTGTGACTGTATATGTGTATTTTAGTTTGATGGCATTGGTTGATAAGTCTACCTGCTTGTATTCATTTTTCTTATAGTGTGTCTCGCCATAATTAAATAACTGTAGTTTTATACATCCTGTCTAAGTGTAGTTTGTGACTCCCATTGTGTGACCTCATTGTGGACCCTTTACACTCTCACACCTCTGAAAAACTTAGCCTAAACCGCCTGTCACTGCTACCTTCAACTGGTTTGGCTACAGCTTCCCAGAGTTGTCCCTGACAATATAGGTTGGCCTTCTATACATCTGTCCGCCAGGCCAGAGTATAGAAAACCAGCCTTAACACCCATAACCCCGTGTTAGAAGGACTTCAGACACACATAGGGCAGAGCGGGGCTAAGCAATGAGTTCAAAGATTAATTGCCCACACTAACTAGGGCAATTAACTGTGTCTCCCGACAGATTGCACCTCCCAGGATTGAGACGACATTGCAAATACTACAGCAACAGATCCTGAGCATATGACCACACAACCGCTGCTTCCTGGTGACTTGATATACGTCCCCAATTTTGTGCGACGGTGGAACAAGCCTTGGTTGCACGGGCCCTACAAGGTGGTTTTTTGTACTCCCCTTGCAGTATAAGTTAAGAGGTTACGCTATTGTGTCCACCTCTCCAATATTTTAGGGCACCTCCAGATAGTACACTGGTATACCAGTTATCTTAAGAACAAGGGGTAGCAGTAACTGTACTCCATCTACATTACCGGCCTGTGCATGGGTCGATACATGTGCGGTAGCACGCTCCAGTGACAGGCCGAAGCTTAGCTGCTTTCTCCGTATATTTTTTTCAGGAGTGTTTGTTTTCCTTTCTTTCTTTTTCTCTCTCTCTCTATGTCGCTCTCTCTTTTTCTTTCTCCCCTTTTCTCTCTCCCTCTTTTCTTTTCCTCTTTCTCTTTCTTTTTCTTTCTCTCTCTCTCTCTCTCTCTCTCTCTTTCTTTCTCTCTCGCTCTCCCCCTCTCTTTCTTTCCTCTTTATTTGTTTAAAAGTCTTGTACATCTCTCCCTGTCGTCTTGTGTGTCTGTGTTTTCATTTCAGAAAAGAAGAAGATGGACGTGACTAATATACATAATATGTTAAGTAGGGACCCGAGGTGTAGATGCACAAATGAGAGAATATGGACCTATGTTTATTATTGTGGGTTGACCATTATTGAAGGTCTCTGTGGGATATTGATAACAATATTTTGATTGTATTGAGGGAGGATGTTATAGGGGGAGGGGATTCTATATTATCCAAATGGGACAATTCATGTAAATGTTAATAACAGTAGCAGAGTTACATATATTAGTAATAATGTGAACACTAATAATAATAATGGAAATGAATATAACAAGCACACGACGACAGTGGGAGAAACAGTGAAAAGATTGTTCTCAGCAAGTAGGAGATTGTCTACCAATATGTAAAAATACAATGTTAATTCCAATTGGACTATTAAGGCTGCAATCCCTGAAAGCATGTATAGAATAATGAAAAGGGAGATAGGAAAAAAAATGACACGTATCAAGGGAGGGGTTTGGATGTGAGGAGGATATCCATCATCCCGAGTTTACCAACTCATGGTATTCCGACATAGTGGTGTGGAAAGAAACGCTGTGAATGTAAGCTGCTATGTGTGTTCACTCATTCCGCATGTGTCAGGGGCTCCCAAGGTGCAAGTACCGCAAGCAGCCCCAATTATAGAGGCACAATTCCTAGTTCATCTTGTGCTATGCAGCATAAAAGGAACGTTCAGGGACATAGTGTGCAGCTGCAAATGGTGGGTCCAGATCTTGCACAGTGCAGTGGTGATTCAAAAGACATCAAGTGTTTGGAGCTGCCATATTTGATGGTGAAAGGGCATAAACATGTCAATAATAACTGGCAGGACACCACATTACCTTACTTGGCAGAAGTACTGGTAACATATAGCAAGGAAAGGATAGCACGAGTGAACAATTTCTGTGCACAAATCTGGACAGAGCATATCACAAACCTGACGTGGACTACAAAAATGGAAAAGCCAGTGTGAGTACACAAGGAAGAAGAATATGTTTCAAGGGTACAGTCTTTGTCGGCTCGAACCGACAAAGACTTGCAATAAGACTCTCCTGATCCCAGACAAGAAGAAAAGAAGAGCAGCGATGATGGTTTACTACTGGGTGGGTAGCCAACAAACTTACTTGCACCACCCACCATCATGGAGGGGCTGTCTTCGCTGGCCACATTGCACTCAGCTTTATTAGTAATTCCAGAAGAACAACTGAAGGGGAGAATTGCCTGTCGAGGGGCCAACTAGTCTCCCCATAGTCGGAAATGAAGAAAATGGTCTGTTGCCCACACAAGAGCTCCAACTCCTGCTAGAAAAAGGACAGTTCCAACAACCAAAGAGGATGAAAAGATTGAATTACATATCCAAAGACTCTTCTACATTGCTTGCTGAAATACCAGAAAAATACAGGCTCTTCAGCTCAGCAGAATCCCTTTTTGCATCCATACTTTGCCGGGAGTGCAGGCCGCAGCAAATGCCAAATAGTTCCAGATAGTGAGATGGAAGCTTGTCCAGCTCGCGGACGATACAGAGGACGGGTTCAACGTGATCAAGATTGAGTTGCGTGCATTAAGACTTATGATGTTGCAAAACCGATATCTGTTGGACATGTTAATAGCAATGGAAGGTGGGGTTTGCAAAAAGTTTGGTGATTCCTGCTGCACATTCTTGCCTCCCGAGGATGTGGATAACGCATCATTATCCCACTTCATTGCAGCTATCCATGGCCTGGGTGTTCACATGAAGAAGGAGGGAGGAGTACAGGACACTCATTGGTTTACTTTGGCATTTAGTTGGGCCACGTCATGGCTCAGAGCGATCGTGAAGATGTTAATGCATATTATCGTGTTCATCCTTGTTATTTTCTGTACCTGTCAGCTGGGTCTTTGATGTTGTGCCAATGTGGCACCTAATAGCGCACCTCGTGGGACAAAAGATATTGAAGTACAGACTGATATCCCTCAGGGTGGCCCTAAATACGAAATGCTCCCCATCCCGTCTGGAGATGAAGTTGAACATCTATACCACACTATCATATCTCCACCCCCTGATCTACAAAATTACACAGAGGTTTGGGTGGACCTAGCAGAGGAGGGAGGATGCATCTATGTGACTTGCCCACCTGAAGAGTATGCACGCAGGGGTCAGTGTGTGGAGCCTGGGTGCCAATAAAAGGAACTCTGCCATATGTGGAAGCAGAGAGGAAGAAACAGGTGCACAGTGGTATAGCGGAGTAAGTTACTGTAGAAGTAACGAAAGGGGGGGAATGTTGGAAAGGGGCACATCCCCCCACCCCCCAGGTTCTACATGGTGAGGCGAGATGCATTTGAAGCACTACGATGGGCCAAGGGGGAGGGGGGCGGTGAGAGGACCACATCCCAGTACAAAGGACTCCACTCCAATATAACCAAATATAGTCTATCCACATAGTATAGCGCAGGGCGCGAGCAGCATTGCCATTTTACATAGATATTAGTAACCATAGGTGGAAGGGAAGGCTTGCGCGGCAAATGTGGCATTGTATGCACTAGGCCATCCCCGGGTGACTAAGAGTTATAGCCTATATCTGACTAAAACCATAGATCCCTGAATTCCATGCCTCCAGGTGCCCCTTGGCCACCAACTCCAAAGTGACAAGTCCTGAAATGTTCAAAGAGGACGAAAAGGGCACATTGTTGAAGCAAAAATCGGCTGATTTGTATTGCAAGGTGCTGGGAGGGACACATTATAGATCAAAACGAGGGTGGAGGTCTTGGAGCCGGATGGCACAGAAGGGAGTGAGTGAAATGTGTGTGTGAAGGTTAGAGAGCCCCAGAACCTCCTTTGTTCCTGTATTAAGGCCTGCCAAGTGCACAGTATGAGTGATAAGGTAGTTATATGATAGGAGTATAATTAATTTGTTGTTTGACCTTTGACGTGAGAAGAAGATGATCACTGCAGTACCCACGTGACGGAAGACGGACGGATTGGCCTGGCATTTCTTATTGAGCAGGCAGATCATGTATAGGCACACACTAACCAGCCCCAGAGGTCTTTACTATATGTATTGCGTCAGGTATGACAATGTTTTTCCTTATCTGTTTGTACTACTCTTTGGCTGAATGTTCTTAGCAGCAGAGTTATTTGCTGTTTTGTTCCATCTGCGTGTGAGATTAAAACTTTTGATCCTTACAAGATCAACCTTTCTAGCAGATTGTATTCTCTCTGGTGTGACCGTTCAGGGACTTGCCTCCAGTAAATAGAAGTGGGCAGGATCTATGGACGTTGTACACAGTTTGAGTAGTGAAGTTGAGGACAAGGAGTAGGCTTGAGCAGCAGTCAAGTTTGATTGGCACAAGGGTGTAGATCAGAGTTTTTGTAGAATGGTAAGCAAGAACTTGATTAATTTTCTGAATTTTGAGAAGATTAATATGAGCTACAGAGGCAGTGGTACTAATCAATTGATCTAGTCATATGTTGCTTTCAAAGAGGACCTAAAGGTTGGAGCCTTGGGAGGGAATGCAAGGTCAGTAAGGAAGCAGTTAGGAGAAGGGAGGGGAGGGATATAGTGGGAAGCTGAGAGAAAGAGAAGTTCTATTTTCAAAGAGTTCAGCATTAACAGCAGAGAGTCATGCAGGGGCAAATTGCATTGAGAGAGTTGGTAATCCATTCTAGATAACTGGGGTGAAGGAGGTAAAATAGAAAAGATGCTGAGTGTTAGCAGCAAAGAGGTGATAGTCACGACAGATATGTTTACCTATGTCAGATGTATACATGGTGAAGAGCAGAATTCCAAGAACTGATCCTTAGGGGATGCTGACAGGGAGAAGTGGGGTGTCAGAGGTCCACAAGTTCCTGGAGATTTTAAAGGAGAAACCTTGCAGTAGGAAGCAATACAGGCTACAGCAGGTTTGCAAGACCTAAGGTCATGGAGAGTCTTTGAAGAGAGAGGAGTGGTTGAAAGTGTTGAACGCGGCAGAGAAGTCCAACATTTTGAATGTAAAAGAAATTTTGAAGTGGTGAGCATTAGGAAGAAAGTTGGAGAAATGCATGCGTGCAGTCTCGATGGAATTTTTACTACGGAGGTGCTTGTATGTGTTCTGGTAAGCACCCTTGGGTGATGTTCTCATACTTCGAAATAAGATTCTTTTACAGGTTAGGCCCTCTTAAGTGTAATTCTTTCTAAGGCGATGTTCTTCCATTGAGTGTTCCTTTACAGGACGGTCAAATACTTTTCCCTTTATGCTGCCAAATAATCTAGAATTGATTGATATTAAATAATGTTCTGTGACAAACATTACTAAGAAGAGGTAACTGGGGCAAATACATTCAAAATGGTACCCCAGGAATTCAACTCTCTTTTCATCCTCTTGACATAGTAAGTCAGTTGTTATCTAGAAGCTCTCTGAAACTATTTAGTTTCTTAGACAACTAGATTGTTTAAGATTTCAGCAATCCCTCGAATGCATTGGGTAAACATACTTCAGAGACTCTCAACCAGACTGTGTGCCTTTTTCTGGAAGGCATCCTCAGTCGGATAGCTTTGATAGGCAACATTTTTTTAAAGAATTAAAGAATTTGGAGAGTTCGCAAGTCTCTAGGCTTTCTCAAGCAAGTGTTTCATCATTGCCTTCACCAGGAATATAACCCTGACAGCCAAGCTTTCAGCAGCGAACTCGACAACTTCTTGACTTAGGTCAGCTAATCTCCCTTCAAATACTTCACTAGTTGTTTGCCTTTTTCAGGATAGAATTGTATTAGGAACACCACCTGCATTTGGCTTTGCCATGCCAGGTATGAGTTTTCCATGAGATTTCACCATCCCTTTAGTTTTCTCAGCCACTGTTCCTTCGAAGACTCATGTCAGAAAGTACTCCTCAGACATTTCGCTAGACTCTTGATCTCATCAGTCAAGCGCTTCATGAGAGACTTCACCAGACTCTTGGCTTTGTCGGGAAAACTTGCATTCAAATACTTTACCAGCCTCTTGGCTTTTATAAGAAAGAGTTTGCTCATCGCTGTCACATCATCTTGGCTTTGTCAGGCCAGTGATGCTTCTGGGATTTTACCAAATTATTAACATTTATCAGTCAGGTGGCTTCACCTGCCTCTAGGTTTCATTATGCAAGGACTCTACCACAGGATTCACTAGTCTTTTGGCTTTGTCAGACAATGGTTCCTCCACATGATTCCACAAACGTGTGCCTTTGTCAAGGCAAGCATTTCTTCAAAGGCTTCTCCCGTCTCTTTGCTTTGACAGGCTTGCGTTTCCTCTTAGGCTTTAAGAACCATGTGAGGGTTTCCAGAAACCTCAATGTGTGGCATCCTTTGTTACACGCTATAGGACTTCTGCTGAATCTCCTATGATCAAGTTGTCTGCAGATTCTGGGTTTGCAGTTCAGACATGTTTCCATATATACTTTCTTTGGCTGATGCCTTTGCACTGCCAGGTCTCTTCTTTTATACTTCATCACCTGCATCCTTATTAGCAGCAATTACCTCTTTTTGTCTTTTAGTGGTTATTGACTTTGAAGTCTTCATACAGGCCCTGTTTCCCGGCATTCTCTGGGAATACCGCTTTGTCACGTGGAGGAGGCAGCGATTGTGATATATGGTGGGTAATGCAGCAATCCTTCCATTTAGTAAAATTAACCATTTATGGGAAGGAAAACATGGAACACTTTAAGTAAAATAAAGATTCTGCATACAGACACCAATGCTACCATGTTTTGGCCCTAATGGGGTGTCCATTAATTTGTTTGCAGATCAAGCTGCTGTACCCCAGGCCTGATTTCTGCCAGCTTTTGTTTAATGTGATTTTAGATGCTTTGGAAGCCTACTTAAAAAACAGAATGCTGATGTGCCAATGATTAAAGGCCAGAGGTTTCCCTTGTATTGTCTGCTGATGATGCACTCACCCTAGCCAGGACCAAAATGGCACTTCACTGATTACTAAGGTTACCAAAGTTCACTAAGATCCAATACTATGAAGACGTATTTGATTATTTATGGACCACAAGTTATATGTATAGGTGTAAAGAAATAGGAACCCAAAAACCAAATAAGAAAAATAATCCAAAGGGCCAAATAATCACTGCAACTTTTTGCAGGGGCAGATGCAGTTTATTATATGCAAAAGGTCCCATAAAACCAAACTGACATGGAGCTCATAATCTCCCAAAATGTTTCATCTTTTATAGTGGGAAACGGCACAATTTGGTCATATAGATTACAATGTTATCCCACCACCCTCATTGTCTACCATGTATGGAACATGCTAATGCCCCCTTTCAGTCCCTGGACCGATTGGCCACACACTACACTCCTTCCCCTAATTGAATCCATGCACGTGATTGGTTGTAGAAATTAAGATACATTAATGAATGGAGACTCCCATGTGATGTGCACCCCTCAGTTCCAGACGCGACTGGAATAACTGACGAGGCCAGCTCTGCTTTGATAAGACAATCTCATTATACCAGATGCAGTGGCGCACACACCTTGTTTTTAATTTACTGGCATCACCTCTGCTCCTCCTATCCCAAATCAAAGGGCATTCCAGACACGGCTTCCCCTTATCTCCTTCAAACCCCAGGTGCCCAGTAATGATGTGACTAGGGCACCATTCTTGAGTCTGAATTTCAGGGATTTATTTGCTCAAGTTGTGTGCCTCCTTGTAATTCAAATGGGATGACCACTCATTGGGGAGGGCAGTATGCTTTAAGTCTTTGCTTAACCTCTTGGCTTCACAAAACCTTTTGCCATATTCTCATGAGTTTGCCCTTCAAATGGTGAATCCCTAACAGCTCATATTCCATTCCCATCATGTCAAAGCCCTGCAGCTGGATACAATTAGTGTTTATTCGTACACCGAGGGTGCATCTGACTTCGGGTGTTCTCCTGGGGAACAGGAAATGGGGTGTTTTTATTTAGCTAAGCTACACAAAGCTGCAGCGCTACATCAGGGCCTGCTTTCTATTCCGTTCATAATATGCTAGGCCTCCACTTCCATCATCATCATCATTAATTCGGAAAATAAGTATCCATTAAAGTACAGTTTTCAAAATACAAAACATTAAAAACAAAATTTACATTGACAACCACATCACTCTTAATGTCATAAAATCATTATACACAAAGTATATACACAATTATAAAATGTAGACTTGTATAAATCCGATCGATAATATTACACACGCATACACACACATCCTTACCCATCCTAATACTCTGGCAAACCCTGACAAACTGGTGACTTTTCTAACCTCCAACATTCTCTTGTTAAATACAGATCTTAAGAAATTTGAAAGTGCCAACACAGATACAGACTGGGTGCAACATTTCAGGGCTCGGATAGCTGACGGGATTGAGAGCTGGTCTAGATGGCTCCAAAACGGGTGCCCAGCAATGTGCCTGGCAGAAAAAGAAAAGATGCGCCTCATCCTCACGCCCCTTGCCACATAGAGGACAAAGGGTTGAGGAACAAGACACATTCTTCCATTTGGCAGACTTGTGGGCCAACAGGACTATGCCTAACCAAAACTTTGCAAACCAGCTTTTTAATTTCACTGGCATTTGGAGATCCAGATATACCTCTGAACCCCAGACGTCCTTAAACTGTAAATAAGCCATAGCTTTTTTCCCCATTAGGCAATTATTGTTCACCATACTCCACACCCATTCTCTAAATGTATTCTTAACCAGCACTTTGTAGCCTCTTCCAAACCTTGTGGGATCACTCCATAGATTTCCCAGCCCAATGTTACAAAGCATGGTTCTTACATGCCGAAACCAAGAACGTTTCTTACCACCTGGTAATGATAGCAGTTCCTCCAAACCTTCCCTAAACAAAACAAAACTTTATTGTTCCTGATCTGAAGCCAGTATAATACTGGCTGGATCATAATAGCATATCGGATCTCAATGAGGCCATATTCGCATGCTACTAGCGTGGACAGCACATTAGGGGGTAATCCAAGCAATGATTTCAAAACTCTATGTTCAGCTACCTGAATGGGGGTAGAATCATTTGCACTCCATAGTTCTGCTCAATAGGTTACCCCTGGCGATGTTTGTACCTTGTAGATCTTAAGACATACAGAAAGAACCTCGCTATCTAAATACTGGATGGGTTAACTCACCAGAGGGCCCCCAAAGTATCCGTGCATATTTGCCTGAATATAAAGATTGAATGCAATTACCCAAGGACAAGGGGATGCCTAGTTCCTCTAGAGCTGAACACAAAGAATCCCTCAGCACTGTCTTAAAGACTGATTGTAGATCACCAATCGGCAAAATACTAGCATTGTGAATTGAGCCGCGTGTATTTCCAGCATAAGAGAGCAAGCCTTATAGCCTGGTCTAACGTGGAGATACTGGCTCTAAATCCTGCTTGCACAAAGAAATCCTTCGCTGGCAACCCAATCCTCCAAGCAGTGCAAAAAAACCCTGGAATAAACTTTTGCCAATGAATCAATCAACAAAATCAGCCTATAATTACACGGCAAATCCTGATCGCCTTTTTTATACAGTTGGGATGATAATGGCCTCCCTCCAACTGCTCTGGGGGAGGTTGCTAGAAAGAACACCATTAAAACATTTCTTTAAAAAAGGTACCCATAACATAGGTTTTAAAAATATCAATGTGAATGCAGTCAGGGCTGTTTATAGTTTCAGACAGCACCTGGCCTACTACTAGGTCTGTAATCGGATCAACCTACCCTCATTGGGGGGGAAAAAGGATACCAGTCCCTGTCCCGTCTTCTCCCCAGCATACAAGGCAGTAAAATGATCATGCCAGGCATCCAAGGAGATGTTGCTTACCACACCAGGCTGTTCCAGTTTAAGGTTTTTCTTCACCAAATGCCAAAATTCTTTAGAATCGTTTGACCCGGCAGCCCTACCAAGGACTGACCAGATGCTTTTACCCTGTTCTCTCTACTTTTCAACAAGCATGAGTTCATGGTCATGCCTTTTTTTTAACCACCCCCAGGGGAGTAGTCGCCCTGCACTTAAGCGTGTTAACTAAGACAGTCTTGGCCGCCCGACATTCACGATCATACGAACCCACAGACTTTCCATTAGCCGACGCTTGATAAAGTCTTTCCTTGGTAATGAATGGGGACAGTCTCTCTATCAACAGTCTGTAAAAATCAACATGTGAAAAAAGAGAATATGTCTCGACATAAGCCCCCAAGACTGGCAATAAAGCCTCGTAAATTCTGGCCTGAAAAACCACTGTTGGTGATTGTGGCCATCTCTGAACATTTTGGGCCTGGGAAGGGGTGCTCACTGGTGGAGTGTAGGGCCTACTTTGGCCACCGGTGTTGGAAGAGACCAAAAAAGAAACCACCAATGGATCATGGTCACTCTCGGCTCTCTCCAAAACCTTAAATGAGACCAACCCATCCCAGTGGCAAACAAGAGCAAGAATATACTCAATGTGGCTCCCTTTGGTCTCTGTGTGCGAAAGGTAATGTGTTCCGGAGAATTTTCACGAAACCTCCCATTTCAGGCTCTCAGACCATGTGCTTATAACATCGACCAAACCCTGCCCACTAAGGGGTAACAACGCATGCTCGGGGGGACCAACGACCAGGGGATACCCCATAGTTCATCTTCCATGGCAAGATTCCGCGTGGACTGACTCGGATCCTCCAACTGCCAGTTAAAATCACCCGGCACAAATAACTGTCAGTTAGTGGAAGGGGAAAGGGGTAGGGCGAGCTTGTTCAAAGCCAGCTCCAAGTGCACTTCGGTTTTGCCTCAAGTATGCATTTAAGAAAAAGACAATCTGGCCATTCCTGAAGTTGCACACCACACAAAGCAGGTCAGCTGAGCCTTCTTCCAGAACTTTACATGTTGCCTCAATGCTTGCATGGATCCAAATCAGTAACCCTCCCTTAGGGCGCCCCCTTGGGGATCTAACAGCTGGCGAGAAAAAGGCCTGTTAATTAGGCATGTCCACCTTGGCATGTGACCAGGTCTCCTGCAAACATATCACCTTGTAGTTATTTATCAGGGCATGCCAATTAGGATCTAATACTTTATTGGCAAGCCCATTGATGTTCCACTATAGAACTGTAATAATATCATATACACTTGCCAGGGCCCAGAGCCGCCAACTACAGGACTTTGCAGGGCCGGCACTTCTCCATACGCTGTGCCAGCTGTAGAATCGGCAACTAATGCCAGCCCAGGCTTAATACCATTAACTAAACCCGATCTAGTATCCCACCGATAGATGGGGTTAGCATCAAACTCCAAGCAGAGGGGTCAACCCCATGCATCAATATACAGTGTCTAAGGCACCCCGGGATTTGGCTACAGATGGGGCCTTTAAAGAAACTTCCAGGGTTTCCCGCCAAGAGTCCAAAAGCAGCCCACTTGCCATCAAGTTCTGCACCCAGGCCCCAGCAGCTTGGGTCTCTGAGGACAAAAAACCTGGCAGAAACCCCCTTAGGTTGACTCAAGCCAGGCATCGTGCAAGTGACAGGTTTTAAAGAAGATGCCATCCAAACAAACCATAATCCCCTTGAAAGCCAAGTGTTCTTTGCAATTCCAAAGACATGTCCTCACATACGGGTTAATAAAACCAAATCTGACACTGCAGCCACCACAAAACATGCAGTCCGACAGGATACGATAAGTCATAAAAAAATTATACTCATCATATCTTTAACCCCCCAAAATCCCTGAAAGTGCTTTAACAAAGGTACATTTGTAAGCATTTTTACTCCCATGCGTTCTCCCTCTGAAGGTACAAAACAAGTTCATAGACTGCCACCCCACCAAAGCATCACCGGCACTGGCACCGGATAGACAGAGGCCATGCACTGCACCAACAGGTTCGTTGATCACAGCAGGGGTGCCGGGTAAACAACCAAACCCTTTTGCAACCCTTGGAGGTCCACAAAACTCACCTAACGCACTTCTGTTGGAGCCACGCTTAGGACAGAGGGGAGTGTGGCAGAAATAGAAGGACCGGAATGCCGTGATTTTATGGGCAAAACCCAAAGATACCGTAGAAGGTGGCAGAATAGGGGGAACAACAGGGGGCATATTAGGCCGACATAAAAGTGCTGCCACCAGTGCTATAGGGTGGCATAGACCCTATTCCTCTGGAGTTTGTGTAGCACCATCCACTACCCTCAACCCAGTCACCATTCCTCCTGACTCCATTGTCACTGCCAAACATGTTCTCAGATGGATATTAAACAATCTAACAAGAATCTCCAAACATTTATCTATACGTCCAGCATCAGCCCTCATTAGTTCACTCAATTCCCGTACATCTGCTGCCAGGTCCAAAAGTGTCTGATCCAAGCATGCCAATAACAATGAAAAAGGGGAAAATGTCAGAAAGGAGTCTTCATAACTTGTGGAAACCGGGCCAGTGCCACCTGTGCTACCTGCGCCTGTGCCAGCACCTGTGTCTGCCTCTCCCTCAACACTTGTTGCCTCCACTTCCAAAATGGCGACACTTCTGCCATGCTAACACACTAACCTCGCTTCTGCCACAGCACCTTTCTGACTCCATCATTCACCTGTCTCAGCTTTTCGAACACAACTTACTTCGGGCCATACCTTTGAATACAACTAAACACATTCCTTTAATACTGCCATATCTATAACCTCTGCAACCGTAACAGTAGATCATGTGTTGCTCTTTCTGCGTTGCTGTATATGAGTATCTAATATATGTGAAACCTAACTAAAAACAATACATGCTCCTTCTTCTTGGAACTCAGCCAATGTTGTCTGTCCTGGACCTGTGAATCAAGGTCAACTGCCAACCAATGAAGGAAGATATCGTATTCGATGGACGGATACTACTCTAAAGCTACCCAATGACTGCATTGTTCATAACCAACTCTTCTCTGATGAGTATGTGAACTATATGGGATCCCGCTATGTGGCTGCTTTGCATTTGTTTGCCCTACAGCTGTCTAAAACCACGAAGTTGATCTATAAACAGAAGCACTTCTATGATCCCGAACTTCACTACAGAAAATCGGAATTTCAAATAGACAAAAGACAACTCAAACATCTTGTCTTTAAAAGAAAGAGTGAAAGCGTTAAGGCGTCTAAAAACCAAGTATCAAACCTGGACAAAGGCCTGCAGAGCTCTGCTATACCAGCAAGATGGGGAGCTAATGCTGGTGACGATAGCATCTAAGTCTTCAGCTGACGCATGGAAGTTGCTCAATGGCGCCAGTCACATAACACAGACAAACATTTAAATCAACGGGGTCACAGAACAGCAATTGTATCAACATTTCACCCTTTTATATTCCTTGCCTGAAGCAAACCGTAGTAATTTCTCAAGTCTGGATGTGGATCGGCATTCTAACAACATTGATCTTCATATCACCAAAGAAGACATCACTATTATATTCACTAATGCAGTCGGTCAAGAGTGCCGGGCCCTGATGTTTTGAGCAATGTCATGTTCATAGATCACGCTGAAGCATTAAACGTTGGGGTTGGAACCATGGTTTAAGTGGCCTGGATATGGCAGTTTCCATGGGTTAAGGTTATACCCAAAAGAAAGGTCAAACACTGCTGGACACAGTTTAGATGTTAAAGCTGGTTGGTTTTAATGGTTTGTTAAGGGGGCACACTTTCTGCCCTGGTTTGACGGACAAACTTAGATACATTTACATTTACAAAACACAAGGATATGATGTAAACTGAGGGGACCCTTTTTCCCACAACATTACACCCCCCCATTTTTCTGACAATAATCTATCCAACTTTCCTTCCCTTTCTATATTGCAGTACAACTCCCACAATTCCATTTCCGTACTGGACTGCCAAAGGACTGAGATGAGGAAGAGGAGGACTGAGGCTAGAAAGATTGCCACCCATTGAGCACAATGCCTTGTCCCACTAATAAGGTCAGGTAGGGTCAGGCACTCAGCCACAATCACACATACTTGCAAACCATTACAAATCTCCTTGGTATACAAGGAGTGGCCAGAAACCACAGAGGTAAGGAACCCAGTATACAGTGGGGTGCAGGAGAGCTGAAGATCAAGGCTGGATACCAGAGAGAATGATTCTTCCACGACAGAGACAAACCAGGCAACACAATGGAAGAGGCCAAGAGGCCATTCGAGAAATCAGAAACTTGAGAGAAGGCCAGACAGGAGTTCCCTGTGATGGTAAAGTTGTGAGAGTTCAAAGGAGGAAGCTGTGCGAAAGAGAAACAAGGTGCTGTTGGAAGCCAGAGGTTAAACAAAACTGCAATTATCCATAGATAAGTGCACACCCTCCTATTATTAATCCATACAATTCATGTGTAAAAAAAACGCTGCATAATTCCTTCCAACACAACAACCCCATTTAATAGGTGTATGCTTTAGACACAAGGCAGCATGTCGGAATTAATTTATTTTATTTATTTAATCATGTTATGATCATAAGGCACATTTACAAAAAGACATATCGAATACATTGATAACACATCTATTAAAAAACAATTATCAAAAACACACATTATTGTCACACCAACAAACAAAAAAAGGCTCACATCTCACATATCATTCCTCACATACTCTTTCATCCCCATACATACAAAAAAACGCCACTCGTACTTGTGCAATATACGCAATCCTGATAGTTCTGTTCTGTGACTCAGAACATCCCATCTATTTGGGTTGATATCTTGGTTACTCAGAAGTGCCTATTTAACAATTTTAAAAGAGTAAAACACTGGGTAAATGTTCCAACATGGTTACTCATGAACACATATCAATTCCCACATTTTGTCTATGTAAAACCCATGTTAGAGCCAACTCTGGGAGGAGTAGGCTCTATGGTGTTGTCGACTCGAGTTTCGGGCAACCAGAGCGGTCTGTACAATTTCCGTCTGGTGCTCCTCATCAGGACATAAACATTATAAGCAGAAAACAGTTTGAAAAATAATTCAAGTTGGTGTGCAATTGATTGTTGCCCAATTTTCAAAAGCTTGTTTCTTTCGCTTTTACCAGGTGTGAAGTTGCAGTAAACCAAGTGTGTTTCCCAGAATGCCACTTCCAAAAGTGCAGTGGCTTCAAACCTAGTCACCTCATGCAATGTTAGCAGGACCAAGCCAAAGACAGAGTTCCTTCTTGGTTGCGATGTTATTGTATCTTGAGGTTGTCTCTCGTTTTCCACCAAGGTGTTTTTTTTTCCCCGCCAGGTGTACTACAGGCCAGTTAGTACAGGGGGTGTGGGGCCATCGACGCGTGATCCCTATATTCTCCGCCAAGGGGACACTGGATGTGGTCAGTGTCTTACATTCAAGGTGTCTGCAAACACGACTCCTGTGTCTATGCCCAGCAAACATGCAGGAGGGGTGGGCAGCTGGCCTTATCCTGTGCCCAGCGTGTACCACAACAAGGAAGCCAGAGGTTGCCATGTTACCCTCACAAATAATGGCTGAGCTGGGGACAAAAATGATTGGCTGTGCAAAAAGCCTTGAATGCTACATGAAAGGCACAAACCAGAAGTGAGAAAGACATCATCCAGTGAGTTAATGAACTGAACAAAAGTCTGGTTGATGTCAGAACAAGTGAAATTGCAACCACAAGTGAAACTGTATCATTGTGGAAGGCTGCGTGTACACCAACAAGTGGATGGCACAATCAAAAGACTAGGTAAAATACTGTTGAAGTGTGTAATGAAGGGAACCAAAGTAAGAAAGTAACACAGTCTTGAGTATAAGCTCATTAGGAATGATAGCAGTGCAAAGGACTGAAGAAAAGGGAAACTGCAAACTCCAGGAGCGAGAGAACTACAAATACGAAGATATATTGATTAGAGATTGTGAATACTGCAAAAAGAGGAATGTGTATGAACTGTACATTGCAGACAAGAAAGAAGAAGTTAAGCAAGAGGCTTGATGAGATATTTCAGGCGATAGGCTCAAGCCTGGCTGAGGGAAGCCTATGTAAGAAACTGTGTCATTGAAGTGGTCATTCAGAGGTCTAGTCAAACCCTCTGCAGTTCGAAACCCTTTGACTCAGGTAATCAAGTTGTGTTTTCTTAGTTGATTGAAAACATGGGAAAGGGAACCAAAAGGAAAAGTAATTGTTTTTTTTAAAACTGCAAGAAGAGGCTGTAGTTTGGGAACAAGGAATCCCGGAAAGCCTACATCTGAGTTGTGATCAAGAAGACTGGGAAAGGGAAACCCAAGAAAAGAAGAGGGACTGGAGCCTGACTGAGAGAAGTCCAGTTATTAATAAAAGGGGAGACCTGGACTCGGGTAAGGCGAACATAAGGGGCCTCATTGAACTGTGAACTATAAACTGTGAACCATGAACTGAGAACCACAAATTGTGAGCAACGTAAAGACGCATTCAGCAGCCAAAGTGTGTTCTGCTCAAAGAACTGTGTCACTCACTTGACCCAAAAAAAACGCTGTGCTTAAAACATGGGGAAGTGAAATATCTTGTATAGTACAAGAAACCATTCAGACATATGATTTAGTATCACTAATTCTCATTTTAAACCTCCCTTTACACTTTTTGCATAATGAAAGAGAGGGCAAGGTTAGGTTTTGTGAGCATAGGCCATTCATAATTTGACTCAGACTGACTAGGACTGTTTTCGTTTTATTTGATGGTCGAGAATACTCTTATCTTAGCTACAGGGCCAGATAGGAGCTTTTCCAACACCCTGGAACTACCAATAAAGGTGTTGAAACATATACCCTTGTGTTGTTGTCTTACTCATGGTACCATGTCTGTCGGTACTGATACCCTACTTATGTGATGTATGTAACCCCCAAACCCTTTGGGCATATTCTTCCGGGGTATGCAACATAAAACAACTTCCTCCATCTCCTGCTATGTCAACCCAGCTCTGCAGATAGTTCTATGGGTCTGTCGGGGGAGTGGACAATGCCCGCTCTGTTGTCACCATCCTTGGACTTCCAACCCCATCTCATCTATCAGTATGGGTGTACCTGTGTTGTTTGAGAGGAGGAGCTTTTACCCACCCTTATCGATACAATCATCATTGCGCTCTTTGGCAACATCTTCGTGCAGCACCTCAGGATCATTTGACACAAACAAAAAAGCACCAGCAGAAAAACCATGATTGGAACCAGCATTTTTACAACTATCTCTAACCAGGACGAGGCCCACAAAAACATTGAATCAAACCAATCATCAGCGTTCACGCCCGCTTCTTTCTTCATTGCAATTCTCAAGTTGTGCAATGCTCCAATTGCGTGGGACAAGAAACCATTATCTACATCATTTGGGGTGATATATGTAAAGCAAGACAGACCAATTGTCTTGCACATGCACCCTTCAATAGCCATGAGCAGGTCCAGAACAATTCTGTTCTGCAGAGCCATAACCATGATTTCCCATATATCGATTCAAGAGCCTGCTCTGCCTTTTTCACCATCTGAAGTATCTTCCACCTGGTGATCTACAGCCATTTAGTGTTTTCTGCATTCTGGACACCTGGCACCAGAAGGATGGTAAAAAAAGTCTCTGTTTTAGCAAATAATCTATATTGATCCATCGAGATTGCCTTGAGTTTATCAGAGGAGTCATTGGACAGGCAATTTCAACTTTTCTGACGATGAGGTCTCAGTGAGCAACGGACACGCTTGTCGAATGGGGGCTTAGTTGGTTCTGGGGCCAGCACACTGACAGATGGGAGTCAGGAACTACCAGGACTGCTGAATGAAGGGTGGTCAGTGAATATACACCCCTCCATGATGGCTGTAGATGTAGATATGTGCATTTCTCACACACCCACTACACATCTATCAATGCTGCTGTACCTTCGGCCAGGTCTGAGATCGAAAAGTTTCTCATTACACTGGGCCTCATTACGACCCTGGCGCTAAGGGGTCTGCGCCAGCGTTAGCTGCGCGGACCCCTTACCGCCAACTACGAGTTCCTGGAGCGCCATGGTCATTTTTCCGCCCGCTTTTTGCGGGCGGAAAAATCCATGGCGCTCTGGGACCTTGGTGTTAATTACGCCACCGTATTTTACGGTGGCGTAATTAACTCCTTCCCCACTCCCATTGAGCCCTATGCGGCCGAAATGGGAATGGGGAAGGGTAAATGGGTCAATGGGGACTTACCGCCCCGCCGACCTCGGAATGGGGCGGTAAGTCCGCCATCCGCCATGGCGTAAAGGGACTTTGCGCCATGGCCGGAAAGTCCGTCGATGGCGGAAAAAATCCGCCAGGGTCGTAATGAGGGCCACTGACTGTTAGCTCCTATTGGTATATTTATCGTAAACAAAGAGACTTCTCCATCGGCCTCTGTACTTTTTCAGGTCTCTCACTTAAGTTGATCCATGTCAATTCTGACACATAATTTTCCCAAGTCTTGCCACAGTTCTGATTCAAAAGGGACAGTATACCTTCCATCTTCAGTAATGGTCTTATTTTACAATGTATTTTGCTCTTTCTTCTTGGACCATTCTTCATCATCTCTGCCATTATTACTGCTTGTACTATGTGTCATTGGAAAAGACTTCATATTCTTCACAGGGCCAAGTGTACCAGGAAGTGGGCTATAAGAGGCAGCATTTCTTGAGGTACAAACAATGTGGGTGCACCCGCTGCATGAGGAATCAGAGAGCATACATAGGAGCTCTCATTTGATCTCTCCTACCTCACCTCACACATGTGATTATACCACATGCTGTCAGACTTGGGATGGTGTACAGCAGCCATACTGTCACCAATTACCCATTTATATTGTTTGTACTCAATATCTTTGTTAAGGAGAATTCTCCAGAATGGCTAGTTTCCCTTACCTATTGAGTCCTTCAGCAGCTTTGCTGGATTTCTAGGATTAGTTGTTTTCACCTAGTAAAAATTGTGAGCCTTTTTTCCCACTCTTACATGTGTTTTGCTGTGTGTGTTTAACATTTTTATGTTCATAGACTGTGGAGTTTCATCTACTCCATACGTATAATCTCTTTACTGTGTTTTACATAGCACATTTAGTGCAGTGACACAGGGTTGTCTTTTTCAGACTTCCCACTTTAAACACTATTTTCTGGGACTGACTACTGTCTCCCAGAACATGTAAAGTTGCCATTGACTTTATTAGTCGTTTTAAATTCACAGACGCAGTACAAACTATCTTACACAGGTTAATAGTTATGCCTTTTTGTCTGTTTCTCATGGAACATTATTTCGTTCCCCTTTCTTTAAGATTTGGCTGGTGGCAGTGGTATTTACCATACCATATTTACCATATTTTTCCTACCACAGTTTATTTAAATAGCCTTGGTACTGCTTAAGACTAAGTTAGTAGCCTCAAACTTAAATACGCTGGACCCCAATTACTTTAATTCACTTCCGGCTGGATTTATTCGCCATTTCTTTTTGTAAAGGCCTTTCTCGTGTTTCACTCTGCGCGCCAAACGGTTACCAGTCAAATGGTCGAAAAAATTTGGTCGACAGACAATTTGGTCGACACCATTTGGTCGAATGCCAAATGGTCGAATTTTTTTTTTTTTTTTTTTTACCCATTTTTTGGTTTTTTTTGGGGGGGTCCCCCCCCAACCCCCTTTTTTTTCTTTTTTATTTTTTTTCCCCACACGAAAACCCACAAAACACATATATATTAAAAAAAAAAAAAATTCGACCATTTGGCATTCGACCAAATGGTGTCGACCAAATTGCAGTCGACCAAATTGCAGTCGACCAGTTGACTGGACACCGCGCCAAACCAGGTTTGGTTCCTTTGTTTGCCGTCCTTTGGCCGGCTTCTGCACAGAAGCCCTCCTTAGGTGCCTAAATGTCTGAGGGGGACAGGATGTGAGGGAGGGGTTTCAGACTCCCTGCACAGGGTCTCCTTGGAGATCCATGTTGCATTCTGTATGATTGGCTGTGGTGATTGTCACGCCAGGACAGCCACCCTGCTGTGTGATTGACAGCCAGGCTAGGTCAATGGGGGAAAACTGCAAAAAAAGGTCTGTGGGACTGAGAAGGCAGAGTCGCCACTGGATCGAGAGAACCAAAGAGAAGCTGACAGAGGAGGACCTCTACCATGACTGAACCTCCCGGTGAAGCGCTGCTGCGTGACCGAATCTCCAAACTTCGATGACAGGAAAGATCTGCAAGGAATCTTCTCCCCTTGAGCTGGTGGGACCAACAGTTCGCCTAACTGCAAGCCAGGCCACCCTCCTCTGTTCAAATTTGCTGTGGACAGCTACAGTGAACCGGATAGCCACGAGGACCGGACTCTGCTTGGGTTTTAAGGAGCGCACCTTTTATTCATTACTTTACTCTGCTGCTGGTTTCTTCCCTGGGCAATGCAGGACCCTCCAGTCTTCCTTCTTCGTGTCAGTCCGACAGTCACTTCAGGAACCGTGAGACTGCAGGACCTGCCAGGAACGTCAGCCTCAGCTACAGCCTTCTTCTCCATTTAAGGTACTGTTCAAACCCGGTTGTTCATTCCGTCTGACCACGGTTAAAGTGTTTGAAATCTTTCCCCAATACAAGAGCTTGTCCTTCTCTATTCTTTAAAGTAACTTTTTCGCCCAACCAACTTCGTTCTGAACTCTTGACAAAGACTTAACCGCAAACTACTCTGAACTATATGATCCTCTGTTAAGACTTTGGTCCATTGACTTTGGCCCAGGCCTCTTGATTTGATTTCCTCACATAAGTAGTTGCCTTTTCTAGATTGCCCTGCTTACTTACTTTCTGGTGCTGCTCAACTTTTGCCTAACCTTGTCTTTCCCTCCCTTTTAAATTGCTGGAGTGCCATTTTGCTCACACTTAATTTTGAGCTTAACTTGTCCAGAATCTATTGGGTGGTGTATAGTATATTAAGTTTGTGATTTTTCGACTGCTTTACTTTTGTGAATTGTTTTACAACTGATGTGTATATAAATGTATATTCTTTTACTCAGAAATCTTGAGTCAGTGTTTGTTTGAACCATAGTAATTGCTGTCCTTTGTGTAACCATTGATACTGCTCACTTTGCTCTTGAGATAAGTCTGGCTGCTCAGCCATCGCTACCACTTTACTGTGTAGTACAGGCTTGTACCAAAGGTGAATTTGTACTGTCACTTGTACTCTTAATTGTGTGTGGCGTTCCCAAAGGGTACTGCATATGATTCTGTCTAACACTCAGTTTCCCTCCTGGCTTGTGTTATTCGCAAAGAGGCATCTGTTTTGTTCCCATACCGCCCCCTTTATATGCCCCAACCAAATGAAACAATCACTGAAAAATACTATTCCTACTCCAAAAAGAAAACAAAATAAACACCATAACATATATATTACACAATGTATGTAGTGCTGTTCCTGCAGAGGGAGAGAAAAAAACAGGCAATAATGCAAAGAAATCCACATTCTTTATTCTAGTAATGGGATTGATCAACTGCAAGAAAATAAGGAGATGTGCTACAAGGTTTCATTTAATATCATTCAATATTTTGGACATTCTTGTGAAAAGGATGTGCGGTGCTGAGTGCTTTCCAAACATCAGATATGTCAACCCAGTACTGCAACTACTTCACCAAACTGCAAAGGGGGCAGCGAATATCACAGTAAAGGTACCCTGAAACTTGTGGTCGTTTCAGCAGCGGACTAAATTCCTGATGTAAATCTGGT
Source organism: Ambystoma mexicanum (assembly GCF_040938575.1). Lineage (NCBI taxonomy): Eukaryota > Metazoa > Chordata > Amphibia > Caudata > Ambystomatidae > Ambystoma > Ambystoma mexicanum. The sequence continues at coordinate 898,367,935 of NC_090934.1, forward strand.
CTCCCGTATATAGCTGTGGTGGTGGTAGGTTCAGCTCACCTATTGATGATGCTTCACCTGTGTCTTCTCTTCTAAGAGCGATCCATTGAGATACAACTTTTTACATCTAGTTACCATCCGCAAAACTCCTCCCCCCAAAACTCCTGCTGACCCGTGAGCATCTGATGCTGCGCATGTAGAAGTAAGAGGCGTGTGCATACTTCTGCCCGTCACTATCTCGTGCGGGGACAAGTGGTGATCTTTAATGGGCTGCGTTTTCCAGCTAAACAAAGCCAGAGGGAGACACTGCACCCAGTTTCTCCCTAACGTTAAATATATTTTAGACAATGAGGGGTCATTACGAGGTAGGAGGTATCCATGCCACAATTAGCGGCATGGCTACCACCTTACCGGGTACCGGGTCTGGGTTCCTTGAATGAGAAATTACCAGGCCATTCCAATCTTGGAGGGCCCGGTAATTCCTCATTCAAGGAACCCATCCCCATTCGAGCCCCCATAGGGCTCAATGGGAATAGGGAGCATGCTAACAACGTGCCCGTTAATTACGGCCCATTGTTACCATGCTGGGCTGCTTGCGGGACCCGCTATGGCCGTCTGGTAAAACCAGGCGTTCTTAGCGGGTCCCCCGAGCAGAATTTATAATGAGGCAGTAAGGGGTTGACGGCACCGGCACCTTTACCGTTGCTGTTAACCCCTTACTGCCTAGGTCGTAATGACCTCCAATGTGTTCTTCAAAAGTCCATTCATCTTTTCCACAATCCTATTGGCACAAGAAGGATAAATTGAGCAAAGTGAGTGCTTCATTCTCAATAGGGACACTATTTCCTTAAAGAGCTCATTAAAAAAAGTAATTTCCATTATCAGATTTGAGGACCTCACACACCAGTAAGTGAAGAAATGCCTTGTGATCCAAAAAGGTGGCATATTTTGCATCAGGTTGTGCACACGGACCAGCCTCAATCTAACAGGAGAATGGACATACCACAACAATAAGGTAATGGTAATTATTGCGCCCATTGATAATGTCCACGTAGTCGATGTGAAGCTCCCAGAACAGGCCAGGAGGACAGGGCAAAAGGCCACGCAACGTCCTGCGAGCCTAGCCAGTGTTGTAAAGATGACACAGTAGACAATTTGCCATGAACATGTTTATGAATTCTTGCAGGTTGGTGACAAACTAGTCCTCACGGATATTGGCAGCAATGTGCTGTTTGGAAACACGCGCTGGGTAGTGGAGCTGCTCAAAAGCAACCATGAGAAGTATTACTTTACCTGCAACATTTTGTCTTCAGATCAAGTCAGTTGGTAACTGTGAGCAACCTTGTTTAATCCAGAGGTCTTTCTCATCCTGCGGTGCTTGACATTGTAACTCAATTAATTCCATCAGCGGTCCTGCAGTATAAGGGATTGCTAATTGCAACTGCTGGTTTGCCACTTTAGGATTAGTGGTGACACCTGGGTCTCTAAGATATGATTTTTTTTGGTGGCCTTATCTGTGGCATGATTACCAAGGGACAACCCTGAATGCACTGTGGTGGTCCAGTACACAGAGCCAGAATATATGTCCACTAAGCATCCTTGGGATGCTTCTAATGCTTAAATTAAAGGAAACAGTTCTACTGATTGGGGCAAATCTACAAGGTGCACAACTGCTGCACCTGTGTGTTTTTTGTCCAGTCTCCTGATCAATTGTCAATGATCCATCAACAAAGAGGACCTCCCCGTCCTCAAGAGCATCTTCCTTGCTCGTATCAACTCATATTAGGGTCTTCATAAGTGACACAATCATGCACTCTTTTGCCTTTTTCAAATATTATTGCATTAAACGTGGCAGGGTTGTCTGTGTGGCATCGGACAGTGTGACTAGGCTGGCTTGACATAATCACTTCATATGCAGAAGCCCTTTATGTGGTTAAAGTGATTTAGAGCTCTCAAGAATTGAGAACACTGCATGTTCTACATATAGAGTTACTAAGCAACCCATGGTAATCGTTGCAGATTTTTCAATGGCAAAGGCTGCCACAGTCAGTGCCTGATCACAAAGGAATTGACCCTCCATTACTGAATCTAATTTTCCACTGTAATATGCCATGGGGTTTTATCCCATGGATGTTTGCTTGGCCAACATAGCAGTCATTACTTGACCATTGGAGTCCGAGAACAAATACACTTCCTTTGTGTAATCAGGGGTTGTCAATACTGATGCATTACTTATGGTATTTTTATATTGCTGGAAACATGTTATTATTTCTCCTGTCCATGTAAGGGATCCATCCTTTGCTGTGCTTCTCTGAGTTCCTGCAGTAAATGTTTTGTGTAATTGGAATAGTCAAAAATCCATGCTCTACTATAGTTACACAAATCCAGGAATTGTTGCACTTATTTTCCTGTAGGGGGCTGACGTTTTTTCTGACTGCAGCTTTTCTTTCAGGTGTTACTCCTTTCCCTTCAGGAGATATTATTTATCCCATGTACACTCCCTCTTTCTGACAATATTGCATTTTGTATACTTTTTCTGAGAGCAATTCCAGCAGTTTTATTACATTTGTTCTACATAGTTCTTCTGTGGTGCTGCATACCAAAACGTCAACTTATAGTACTTAGTACATATATTTTGCCAAATCCATGTGTAGTACTCTGTTAAAAATACTGGAGGACTCAAAGTACCCCTGAGGAAGTCTAGTGTGTTGGAACCTTTGCCCGCAATAGGTAAACACAGTGAGATACTGACAATCAAGGTGAAATAAAATGGAGAAAAATGCAGTTTTCAAATCAATGACAGTGAACTGCATGGCCCCAGTTGGTATATTACAAAGGATCATGGCAGGGTTTGGTAGAACTCAGAACTCTGCTTCAACAAGGGTATTCAATTTGGGCAAATCCTGTATCAAGCTCTGAATTTAACCCTTTGCCTTTTTGCAGGGTATATCGCTCTGCTACACGGGGCTCTGAGGGTATTATAATGCCCTGCTGCCACAGCACCACAGTTGACTCGTGCATTCACTCATCTGCTTCCCTTGATAATGGATACTCTTGCACTCTAGGTAACACTGCGCCTTGCTTCAGCTTGATGTGTACTGCTCCTATGCTCTTCAAGAGCCCTACATCATGGGTGCTGTCTGTCCATAAAGTGCTTCGGGCCTGTAACACATCCTCCTGTAAGTGTGCAGGGATGCATTTAGCAATACGTATAGGACAAGGGACATTCCTATGCTGGATCATTATTTGGCATGGGATACAAACCTCCAATATGATTTAAACTTCATTTTCAACATCCTCGAACAACAGCCCATCCAGCACTGTGCTCAGTGGTTGCGCTAGGTCAATACATCTAACTGTGCGGCACTCATCCCCTTCTTCATTAGCCCCTATCAATACTACCTTTCAACCTGCAATTAGCACCCCATCCAAACCTAGCATGGTAATGGTACCTGAAGCATGATCTTGGGGAATTGCTGGCCCAAACTTAAATTCCAGGTGCACCCTCCATGGTTTGTCCCTGTTGCCTGGCACCAAGTTCAGCAATACAATTGTGCCATACATGAACAAATCTGGGTGCAAAGGTACTCCTCTAGTGGCGCTAAAACTGTATAAAGGTCATGTTATCACCAGGACGCTGGCATAACAAATTCTAGGTGTGGAGCATAGCACTGCTTCTTCCAAATATGAGATTGTCATATTCAACTTGCTTAGTAGATCCATGCCTCACAAGTTCACTGGTGTTTTAGTTGAAAACAGTAATTTGCTAACAACTCTTGGTTACCTACCTTGATAGGTAAGTCTTCTGTATATGGAACCAAATGTACTGTCCCAGAGAACTCTTGCATGTCCATTAACCTCCCTGATAAGGGTAATGCATGATTTTGTCTCACCTGTGTCAGCCATAAATACAAATCATGTGTTCCCGATCTCCACACCTACTGAGGTTCCTCTTCTGGTTCAGCAGTGACTGATAGGACTAGGCATGCTAAGGCTGTCTGTGGGCTGTCCTAATCTGGGTAGGTGTTCAACCCAGGGAACGCAAAGGGATTGCGACTCACCATGTTTGCCCCAGTATGCAGTGTCACTGTGCCATTCGACAAAGCATGTTTATCTCACACCTGTGGTGCTGAATGTTGTGGTGCAGGCTGTTGTGGGTGTTGCTGCGCATTACACTGGTGTGCTGTTGTGCACTGGGAATTGCATCTGCGGTGCCACTGCTGCCTGATATTGAAATTGGGGCTGTTGAGTCTGCTGCGGCACTTATGCTGGTGCAGCACCATACGGGGCAGTTGGAGGCATCATCCCATTCTGATGTGGATATGGGATCGTAGCTACCGGTACACCGGGATATGTTTGGGGATCATGTGCTGCCACTTGCCTACTCCTACATTTTCAAGCAAAATGGCCAATTCTCCCACATGACCAACATGGTCCTGTTCCACCAAATGTTGGCCCTGCTCTGCCAATTTCTCCTCTACCTCCATGAAACCCTTATCCCTTGTTGATAACCTCCATGATACCTCTCTGGCACCCACCCTGGTACCCTCAGTTGTCTGCATAACTTTCATACTCCCTGTTCACTCCAGCAACATTCTCTGTGCCACCGGTGCCATTCACAGGTCCACCTGCCCCACAAGTGACCCCATAATCAGTGCCCTTCAATACTCTTGATCGACCTCCGACGAGGGAAGAGGGCAGGAGCCCCCCTCCTCTCCTGCAGCCACAAGCAGGATCAGCAGGCAGCACTCGGAGCAAGTGCAGCCCTTCCGCACTACACGGCCTGCCTGACCGTGTCCCGCCTGCACGCCTGACCCGCCCATGCCGGGCGCGACGCGGCACCACAGCGAGGCTGAGCCTCGATCCGGCCCTTAATTTGCTTCCTGCATCCGCCGGCAGGCGGATGCGCCGGCCTTGTACGAAGGCCGTACAAAGGCCCTGTTTTGCCCCTGTTTAGCGCATGTGAGCGCAACACCTAATCCACATTCCCACCAAAGACTCTGCTGCACTGGGGAACCCAGTATAGAGCCTATACTGCTCTTAGATAGAAGGCCTCCTGACAGACCCACTGAAAGGGCCTATTCCAACCGTGGGACAGCCTCTGCGATACCAAGGAGGAAACAGTACTTTCTACTTGCACTTTCTGGACTCAACCCAATGTGAGTAAAGCATAACACCCTTAGTTGCTTAGTCTACCTCACGTTCCGCATGTGAATGTCTACTGCCTACTGCTAGTATATACACACAACTTGGAGATTTTACTCTTGCTAACCATTTGTTACTCATGTGCATCAGCCTATTGCTACTGTTCTCGTGCAACATATCGCGCCCTGCCTACTAGTGCCGCTGTAATCATGTTGTATCCTTTGGCGCTCATTGACTACAGTAATTGTGTTGTGCCCTATAGTCGCTCATTGACCTCAGTAATTGTGTTGTGCCCTTTGGTCGCTCATTGCCCTCAGTAATTGTGTTGTGCCCTTTGGTCGCTCACTGACCACAGTAATTGTGTTGTGCCCCTGATCGCTCATTGTCCACAGTAATTGTGTTGCCAACGGTCATATATTCACCACACTGCCATCTGTACGAGCCCTATGATTACTGTAACTTAACACTATGTGCCTGACCCCATTCTCTAGATAACAGCATAGCAGACTTAGCAGTTACTCTGCCTGCACTACACCAACTAAACTCTAGCCATCTACCCAGATACGGGACGCTCACACACTACACAATGCTCCTTATACTAACCTACCTAGTATACCTGGCCGCCTCACTCGCCCCATGGGAACATCTCACCATGTCGCCTCTTATAGCAACTACAATACAACATTCCACTACACAATATAACATAGCTGACAGAAACCTAAGATTACGAGCAAGACTACCCAGAATCTTTGATCCGCTCATCAAATACGAAACTAACACTACTCGAACCAAAAAGGATCCCACTCACAAACCATTCACCCATAACCACGTTAAGCTTAACAACTACCAAACCAATAAAGAAACAACTGCCACTCCCAATGCTGCAGAAAATACTGCTACACATCGTAACCGCACACCTAAACTCAAAGGAGCCTTAATAAACGCTAGATCCTTAGTCGCCCACGCCATAGAAATATCGGAAGTTATCCTGACAGAAGACTACGACTTCCTAGCAATCACAGAAACTTGGCTGCATGAGGCATCAGGCCCAGCACTATCCCTAGCTGTGCCCAATAATTACACTATCCTCAGATCGGATAGGTGCGGAGCTCGAGGTGGAGGACTAGCCATCATCGTCAAAACTAAACTCCAGATGAGACTCACCCCCTCACCAATCATTGAATCCTGTGAGATAATGTCCACCAAGACACCTACAGCTAACTCACAAACCCTTAACATTCACTTGATATACAGACCTCCAGGTCCAATCAAGAACTTCATAGAAGACTTAACTACCATCCTATCAGAAAACCTTAAAGATACTACTCAATCAATATTATTAGGCGACCTTAATATTGGCTTTAATGATATCAACGACTTACAAGCCACAGCAGCCTCCAACACACTAACAGAACTGGGCTACACACAAAGAGTGCTTGAGCCCACCCATACCAAAGGGAGAACCCTTGATTGGATTGCTGACCACAACTGCAATATAGACACTCTCACCATCTCACCCCAAATCTGGTCAGACCACCATCTAATCTCATTCTCCTTGGACACTGCCACCCCTAAACTGCAACAACCATGTGCACCTCCTGCACTTACCAGAAACAAAAAAAACATGACATTAGACAAACTACTCCCCGGCATCATGCCCACTTTGGACGCTCTACCTGACAGTCTCAACCCTAATAGCCTAGTGGAAGAATTTAACAATATCATGAACATAACTCTTGACAACATCGCACCACTCAAGCTCAGAAATAGCAAGCCAAAGAACCACTTGAACAACTGGTTCACCCCTCTCTTAAAAAATCTGAGATTAGAAAAAAGGAAATGGGAAAATACATGGAAAATTAACCCCAGCCCAGAAAATAAACTGAAATTAGCTAAAATCTCTTCTCATTACAAAAAAGAAATCATCTTAGCTAAACAAGAGACCTACAATAACAGAATCACACAAGCCAAATCAAGTACTAAAGAACTGTTCGCCATACTCAGAGAACTGGAAAACCCAATAACACCTCAAGACAACTGTCTTAAAGATAAAAAGTGGTGCTCCGAAATCCAGCAAGCCCTCTCTAACAAAGTCCGAAACCTCCAAAAGAAAATAGAACTAAAACGTGAGACCCTAGCACCCAATAGATTACCGCCTATCAAGACACTTCCTAACTCCAAACCCACTACGCAATTCCACTTCTCCAAAGTCTCCATACTAGAAGTAGAGAAAGTAATACTCGGTCTAAAACCGTCCAACTGCAAAGGAGACTCATGTCCAGCACAACTCATCAAAGATGCCGCACGAGATCTAGCACCATTTATCACCAAGTTAATTAATGCCTCCTTTACCACAGGCATTATCCCCAGTAACTTAAAAGAGTCCTGGGTGCTCCCACTCTTAAAAAAGGCTACTCTAGACCCCACCATACCCACTAACTATAGACCTATTACTACGGTACCATTCCTTCTGAAGATACTGGATAAGGTGGCATATATACAAATCCAGAGTTTCCTGGAACAAAATCAACTACTAGGCTCCCGACAATCTGGCTTCCGCCCTCTTCACGGCACAGAAACTGCATTGATTGACCTGAAAGCCCAAATAGACAAAGTAAGAGATTCTGGTAAACCAGCACTCCTCCTACTACTAGACCTATCGGCCGCTTTTGATTTAGTGGACCATAAAATCCTATGTAACCACCTAGATTCAGCAGCACACTTCTCCAATGAGGCTATAGCATGGATACAATCCTTCCTCAGTGATCGCACCATGAGGGTTTTCTCACCTATAGCAGCTGCAGACCCTATCCCTATTACCTGCGGTGTGCCACAGGGATCATGCGTTTCACCAACGCTATATAACATATTCACTAAGCCCCTGCTTGATGATTTGGACCTTCTGGGTATCACGTATACCAACTACGCTGACGATACCCAGATCCTCCTCCCACTCACAGGGGTTTACGAAAAAGATCTAGCAATGGTGAACAAAATATACAGCATCGTTCAGGCATGGATGGCAACCCATGGCCTATGCCTGAACGATGATAAAACTGAGCTTCTTATCCTAGGCACCGCACCCCTCATCAAAAAACTAAGCACAAACTACTCTTCCTTTATCATAGATGGGAACTGCATACAAGTTGCCAAAGAAGTTAAAACATTAGGGATATACCTTGATTCTACCCTATCATTTTCCAAACAGGTAAACTCCCTAGCTTCCTCGACAGCCTACACATGTAAGCTCATTAGAGCAGGAAAACAATTCCTTTCCCAGCACAGCTGTCTAACATTAGCCAGAGCCCTCATCATTTCTAAACTTGATTATTGTAACGCACTGTACATAGGAGCCAATAAATCTATCATAAACAAAATACAGATACAGCAAAACAAGGCCCTCCGAGCGGCATTGAACGTCCCCAGGAGAGAACACATTACAGCAATAAGAAGGAAACACAAATGGCTCTCCACCCTAGAGAAAATCAGACTCAAAACTGCATCTCTCACATACAAATCCCTACACAACAAAGCCCCACAATACCTTAAGGACAGATTCACCAGAACACACCCCACAAGACAAACCAGACTTGCTTACACCAATCGCCTACAAGTACCACGCTTTAAACTGACCACCATAGGCGGAGCTAGCTTCCCAGTCAAAGCTGCTCAACTGTGGAACGAATTACCCACTACTGCGAGGCTAGAACACTCCTTCTCCAAATTCAGGCAAATTGTAATTAACTGGCTAACGACAGCAACTGCCAATTGAAAAACTTGCACCTGTAACTGGTAATTTCTGTAACCGCTAATGTCTGTAACTTGTAACTGTAACCTGTAACTTATGCTCTAAGCTGTATATATTCTTACTTTTGCGCCCTTATACTCCAGGGTCTGGTGCGCACAATAAATTCCAAACAAACAAACAAAACTCAACTTTGCTAATTTCTTTTGTGCCAACTTCGCTTCAGCCTTCCTTCTCTCCATTCTGCCTTTGTCTAGAATGCTGAATTGCTGGAAACTCTGCCCAATCCTTAGCCTCGATCCCCACTACTATAGTACTTTAGTATTTTCTGCACTCCTTGGGAAGCCCTTCCTTTAACGTGTGATAAAACATTGCTATAATCTTATTGCGTGGTTCCCCTGTCTCAGCCCTCCACATTTCTTGAATCTGAAATATGTCTTCATGCTCTTTCACAGTCTGCACCATTATTGAATGTATGTCTGGAGTGTCAGGGTATGCTGCTCCTAGGGAAGCCCATACTTTAACTCAGCAATCGTTAAAATGTGCCCATCATGGTTGTCACCACCGATTAGTATCCGCGGATACCTATCTCTTTTCCAAATGTCATCCACTTTGTCTCCTAATAATGCAGCAAACAAAGCTTTCATCCCCAATATCATGAATACGATACCAGTGGTCTGGTTTTCAAGTACATATATCCATTTACCTGCTCCCACTGCGAGCAATGGCAGAGTCTTCATTAAATAATTTCTATCCATGTGTGCCCAGGTCACGTACTGTACTCTGCCAAGACCTTTTTGTAACAAGGGAAACTACTCCAACCTGCTTACTGGTGCCCCCCCTCCTTGTTTCCCCTTCACCACTGCCATGCAACCTGGCTGAGCCCTCAGCCTAGGACCCAATAAACTTTCAACTCTTGGTGTCACTCTGGGCAGCCGCTTGTCTCTGTGCACATCATCCATGCCCCACTCCACTTCCTCTGCTGCTCTTTCATCAACATCTGATCTGATTGACTCATAGTCTAAGCTTCCCATCTGTGTGAAACCCTCTGCATACTGTCATTGTTATATCCCCATCCTCTTTTTCAACATGCATGTCCCTGATAGGTGTGCTAACAATCCTAAATAAAATATCACCTGCTCTCCATTCATCAGTGCCTAATGGCGCTCTTGGCCCCTCCTCCTTTTCTAGCTTTTTTACTCACGCAAGCTCTGCCTCTGTCCTTTACAACTCTGTTTCTAAGCCTCTTTGTTCCATGTTCTTGTTTCCATAACTAATGGAGTACACTAGGTATGTACTACTGGGGGCTGTGGAGCATTTTCCCTGGTTGCAGGTTTCCTCTGTGTAACCTGCAGCTGCTTGCATAGAATAACACTGCAGGGTTTGTCATGGTTTCACTGGACTCAGGGGCTATACCAGGTGCTGCGGTGACGCAGGGTGCTTGTATACCAATTTCTCTCCTTATAGGATCCTTCTAGGGTCCTTCTAGGGTCCTCCGGGGACATTTATTAAATCCTCAACCATTCTCCAAAACTTCAGAATACCCTTTCTATTCTTCAGCTTCCACCCCCCATATTTCGCAGCTAAATATGTATACATATGGCCCAAAACATCCTTATTATTCATTCCTTCTTCGGGCCATGGCTTGTGCACCACTCCTCTCACATGAGTGACCCACTCCCTGTGATAATTTATAACCTTCTCTTGGTACATTGGGAGCACTGTACATATGTACTCGAGTGGGATGAGGGAGCTCATAGTTATGTCAAATCTGGATTTATAATACTACTTTGTTTACTATACACCGAGCCAGTGGTGCTGATCTCTCCACTCACTCCCAATATTGCCCACACTCCCTGTTACCCCTCCCAGTTCTCTTTGCCCCACACACCGCACACTTACTACCTCACACCGCTCCTCACACAACTCAAACACCAACGATCCAGACCTGATTAATTTCCAAAACACCTTAAATCACAAATCAATCCTCCCACAACTATATACAAATATTTTTTACCCTTCCTCAGTCTCCTCTTCGAGATGATGGAATTTACCTTCTTACACGCCTGTATGCCGGGCGAAGGGATCCTAGGTCCACCATATACTAGATCTACAAAACAAGATTACACTAACTTTCAAATAGTTTAGACCTTTCCTCTATCCCCTTGCCTCAGGAAAGGGGAACTTACCTCCTGACACCCACTTTTGCAGAGTGGAGGGATCCCAGGCCCTCCATATAATGGACCTCACCTTTATTTTATTTGCAGTGCTGCCTTTCCTCCACAATGGAGAAGATCATGTTTCCTCTCTTTTCTTTTTTTACATCATAATAAACTGTGATTTCACCTTTCCTCTCAGCGGAGGAGAGCCCACTGGCCACTTCTATACATAAAAAACACTATATACTGCCACATGGTCTTTTACAGCCCTCACACCCAACATCAGTTCACTCCAAACACACACACTATCCCCTATTGTTTTCTCCTGTAAAGGGGCACTTACATCTATACGTTATCCCAAGCAGCTCCGATACAGGGTCCTGTGAACAGCCTGTACAACCTGGGAAAAGTTCCCCACTTCAAGAAGCAGACAGGCCTTCTGCAACACATCGCCTGCGAAAACCTCTTCAGATCGTGCACAGGAACTTGTCACTGCAGCTGAGTGCCGCACCCCAGGAATGTGTTGCTGGGACAACACCAACCTCACAAAGAGTGTGGGATCATGTTGGGGTCACCAAATTGTAAGGTAATAGCAATCCAAAAACCTAACAATACATATAATCCAAAGAGCCAAAGAGCCAAATCATCACTGCATTTTTATGCAAGCGAAAACAAGTTTTTTTACATGCAAAAGGTCTCGGACAGTCCCGTAGGACCAAACTGACATGGAGCTCATCACATCCCACAAAGTTACATCATTTGTAGTGGGAAAATACAACATTTGGTTGTATAGGTTGCAATATTATCCCACCACCCTCATTGAATACTGTCTATAGAATATGCTAATGCGCCCCTATATTCCCTGGACCAACTGGCCACACACTATCTAAACCCCTTCCTCTAACATGTTTTTTTCTACATGGTCACTATAGAATCCAGGCACAGGATTGTCTGTTCAAATGTATTGATACATTAAAGAATTGAGAATGTCATATGATGTGCACCCCTCCATTCCAGATACAATTGGAGTAACTTGCGGGGTCAACTCTGCTTTGATAAGACAATAGGCAATCTCATTATACCGGACGCAGTGTCTCACACCAGCTGCCTCCCGAACCGTGTACATAATTTACTGGCATCACCTCTGCTCCTCCTGTCCCAAATCACAGGATGATCCAGACACGGCTCCCCCTTACCTCCTCCAGACCCCAGGTGGCCAGTAATGACTTCAATGGGGCACCGTTCTTGAGTCTAAATTTCAGGGATTTATTTTTTCAAGTTGCGTGCCTACTTGTAATTAATATGGGATGACTGCCATTGGGGAAGACAATAGAACTCTAAATCTTAGCTTAGCCTCTTAGCATCACAAAACCTTATGCCCTAGTCTCATGAGTTTGTCCTACAAAAGGTGCATCCCTACCAGATCACATTCCATTCCCACCACATCAAGACCCTGAAACTGGATACAATGAATGTTCATCGGTACACAGAGTGTGCCTCTGACCTTGGCTTCTCACCTGGAGAACGGGGAACGTTTTTTTAAGCTTAGCTACACAGAACCTCAGCTCCACATCAGGGCCTCAGTTCTATTCTGTCTATAATATACTAGGCTTCCATTTCTAATATGGTGACACTTCTGCCACGCTAACAAAATAACCTTGCTTCTAACGCAACACCTTTCTGACTCCATCATCCACCTGTCTCAGCTCTTCTCACACACCATACTTCGGACCATACCTTTGAATACAACAACTAAACACAGGGCCTACAATACTGCCCTATCTTTAACCTCTGCAACCACAATAGTAATACACTTGTTGCTCTTTCTGTGTTGCTGTATATGAGTATCTAATATGTGTCAAACCTAACTAAAAACAATACATGCTCCTTCTGCTGTTCAAACCTCGGTCTGTATCCGTCCGTATTAATAGGTTTTTCTCAACCTGCAACTTTTTGCCTAGCTGGGACGCTGTACGTGCATCGCAACATAGGAAAGGGAAACAACCTTGGAAATAAAGCTATGTAAAATGCCCCCCTTGAAGATGGTCCTTGTTTTTGTACTTAGCTCTCAGGTTTCTTCATTCACTCTCCTGGAACCCACATTTGAAAATACCAGCTGTTAGTATAGCCTCAATCTTTGAAGGGATATTGCCCTTTGACAGAATATTTGGAGGCCCAGTGATGGCTCTGCCAATTCACTTATTTAAAGTTAAGACCTTTTCTGCAGTCCTTCATGAAGCTGAATTTTAGGAATGTTCTGAGGCTAATATATAAGCTCTCTAGAAAACAAATGTATAGCCAGTTAATCGGTTTATCATTAAAAGCCCCTATATTTTACTGTTGTGAATTGGGAGTCTTCTCCATTGTGGAAGAAGAGGGCCTGGAGGATAGCTCAGGGGCAATTTGCTAATCTTAGATGTGAGATATGCTGAGCAGCACAGGTTTGATACACAGTCCCATGGCCAGATGTTGGACTCTGGCATGAAGTTTGAAATACCATAAACCATAAAGGTGTTTTAAGACAGTTACTCTATTAAATCTGAATGTGGCCATCCCTATGGATTATAGCCACAGTGAGACTCTCAAGGATGAGTTGTCATTAGAGAAGCACCTCTCAATCCATTTACTCAACTATGTTAAGTATGGCTCGGACTTGATTGGTCTGAGCAAACTTTTGTCTGCCTTCACAGTGTAAATCAAAAGAGGACAGTATAGTTGTGAGTGATTATCATTGTTCTTGGGGGAATCACTGGGCCTTATTGACTACTAAACCAGATTTGCAGATTAGCAATTATTTCTCTGTATTTTCCGCTGGAGCCTGCCACCCTTAATTGTTCCATCACCTACAGTCCATTCTCTTTATGTGACATTTAGATTGGGAATATTGCTTTTTGCAGCAATTATGTCCACTTGTAAAGGTTCTCAAGTCCTGGAAGCAGCAGTTAATATATTTTATTCTGCTCCGACTTGCAAAGTTTGAAAGCTAAGTGGCTTTGAAAGGACATGGTATGATGTGGTATTTATAACGTGCCTGAACACAAGTGTTTCTAGGTACGACAAGACAAGTAGGGGGAAAATGGTAGGACAAAATCTTACTAGGATCTTACTAGGCCTTGTGTCATTCAGACAGCGCAAGTGCAAAGAAGGAAGGGGAGAAGTGCCAGTGGGGAGGGGAAGGGGAAGTGCAGTTTACTCTCAACTGCAGCCAGCGGATGACTCATAAGTGCAGAGAGAACAGACTGTAGGGTTACAGAGACAGACCCTTAAGTGCTGGGGAGCCCAGAGACAGTGCAAGTGCAACTGGACATGCAGGAACCTGGGCCCGAGTTCAGAGGGTGACCAGGTGACCATTGAACAGAGCAGTCATGTGCATCAGTATGGGAGAGGAAGAGAGAAAGCGGAAGCGAAAATGAAGGTCTCGAGTTGCACCCGGAATCGGAGGTGGTTCTGTTCAAGTTTGAGAGAGGCAGGGAGGCTGTTCCAGAGAGAGGCCCCAGCCGAGGATATAGATCTGCCCCCAACTCTCTGCTTGGAGAAGCGTCTGATCCTCAGAGAGTTGGAGGTGGATGAGAGGAGAGCTTGAGAAGGAAGATGTTTTCCAAGAGAAAGTTGGAGGTAGTGCAGTTCTAGGCCCCAGAACGTTTTGTGGATGATGACGAGTGTCTTGAACTTGATCCTTGCAGCCACAGGGAGCCAGTGAAGTGATTTCAGAGCTGGAGAGATACGATCCCTGGCCTTGAGGCCAAGGACATGCCTCGCAGTCCTGTTCAGGATAAGTTGTAAAGGTCAAAGAGTAGAAGCAGAAGATTTAGAAAAAGACTGTTGCAATAGTCGAGCCTAGAGAGGACCAGTGCTCTGTAGACCATGAGCTTCTAGGGGAAAGTGAGAAAAGGAAGAATACCTCTGAGGAGGTGTAGCTGATTTCTTAGAGATGTCAAAGATTTGAGGAGAGAAGGAGAGGATGGAGTCGAAGATGACATCAAGGTTCCTAGCCTCCTTGAGTAAGGAGCAGGAAGAGGGCTCAGGGTGGGTGGCCAGAGAGAGAAAGAAAAGGAGGGAGCGTGTGTCCCAATGAGGAGGATCTCACTCCTACTGCCATTAAGGCAGAGATCATTGGCGGCACACCATTCCTGAATTGTAGCCAGACAGTCTGGTATGAGAGAAGAAGCAGGGGTGGCTGAGGGGAGCCTGAAAGAGAGCTGAGTCTCATCCACATAACATTGAAAATTGGAGCAGAAAGTAGCGATGCAGTGGGCAAGAGGTGTCAGGTAGTGGTTGAAGTGGTTGTCCCTATTTTTCAAACTGGATGGTAAGAGAACGTAGAACTGCTCTATTGATGAGGCAGTCCATAAATACTTGGTGGCTGCAGATTGCTCTACGTCAATTTTATTTGCAGCTGGGACTGTTAGTTGAAGGTTTCTTAACCCTTATATGATTGTAAAGTCTTGTGAGTGGCTAGGACTGCATTTTGTTGAATTTTTACTTATTGTTTGTGTGTTTATTTTAATGCTGTGATTTTGGATTTATTGAAAACTGTAATTGTAACTGTAATGTGTAGGATTTATGCTAGAATGGCATTGCCTTGCAAGAAACTTGACACTTATTAAGAATCCCAATTTAATTCTGTCGTGGTACAGTTATTGGGAGAGTCATTTAATTAGTTGTCTAACATTGGCATTAGCTGCTTTCCTGCATATTAATCTTACCTCTGTGCTTTTTAATACAAACTGATGCAACAGGTTTGCTTAGACATTCACAAAGATGTTCATCGCTGAATAAATGCTTATGCATATTTGATCTCACAGTAAGGACTCAATTAAGTGGTCATTTTCTGGTAGACTTTGCTTCTTGGAATTCATTTTGAGGAATGGGGGAAGTGTATTCACAGATTTTGTAGACTGCAACTGGTAGTCAGTCAACCCTGAAATTCCCCTGAAGTTAATTTTTTGCAGGAATGTCTTACCCTCCCAGTTTAGGGTTGATAGCTATACATGATTTAGTGATTCAGGAACTATTGGTCATCCCTGTGACCCTTGGTTGAGAGTGTGTGCTACAGGGCTTTGAAAATGGCTGTAAACAAGGCTATAATATTGTCAGATTTAGTGATTAGCATGTTTCCTGCAAATTTCAAGACAAGTAAACTTCCTTCATCGGGTTCCTCTTTGTGTGTGTTGCTTGTAGTTTACTAGCCTTTTATCTTGGTCCTTGTGTCTATGTTTAATTCACAATATGGAGCAATTTGCCTGTCCTGAGAAGAGCTTAGTACTTTATTTCATATTTGGTCTTGGGTTGGCATAGTGCTGTGCCAGAGGATCAGGAGAGTGTTTTAAGGAGGATCTTCCTCAGCTTTCTCATATGACGGCTTTCTTTTTAGTTGGCTCAGTCTGCCGACATTTACTCATCATGACCAATTTCTCTGAGTCCCACAGTATCCCAGAGGTTGAGGCAGATTCCTTATTAATTGCCCACGGAATCTTCCATGATGTTTTTAAAGCTCACTTTCACCATCAGGTGCATTTCCATGTCCTGCCTCTTTATCTGTCAAGCTCTAGTAATAAGTCCAACAGGGTCACAGAATGATCTAAATTGTGCATTTGCAAAATCTGTCAGTTCACAAAAGCTTCTAATGCTCTTGTGATATCCCTTAGCAGCAGAGCCCAGCAAAGGTACAACATAACAAGACACATGTGTGCACTCATGCTGGGTGTGGTTCAGATGTGCAGGTGTTCTGCACTAAGTGAAGTGCTTGATTCCAGCCCACACACTGTTAAGGGTATCTTCCTTGCATCCATTAGAGTCATGTTGAAAAAGGAGAGGATACCATAATTTCCCTCAACTCATTCTCATGTTAGGCCTCACAATATTCACATATTACCTATGTGCTGCTTGATCATCATTATTCTTTGCTGGCTGCTTGATCATGGCTTGGGTATTCTACAGGTCAGCGACATTTCTATGAGGATCTCAACTTCAAACTTGTTTACAATTTCTTCAGTGGTTTGCAGCTATAGAATATTTTACCCAGTAATTACATCAAACCTCCCCCACCTATGACCACTCCATGTGTACCTTTTGGATCAGAGTAGTTCTACTCCTCTTACATCCCAAGCCCCTCCAGCCTTTCTACTTCTACTCAGCCCTTCAGATAGAGGAGCTGTCGACCTTAGTCATACATAATGAACTTGGCATAATCTCACTTTAGACAACAGAACAATCATCCTAAATTGCATATACTGCACTGTACATGCTCAGTGCACCCCCCTCATTCGCACATAATAGAGACCCTGACTCTCATGCTAAAAATCCTGTGCAATTGCGAAGAATTGAACATATTAGTGCACACACAGTGCTCTCAGATTTTGAGGTGGGATTATTTTAATCCCTATTTTTCTCCTTTCCAAGAGAGTCAAATGTAGATGGCTTTCAGCCAACGTGTGCAAAGCGTTAAAACGGTACCATTCACCAGATGTTCTGCATTGTGACAGAAAAGCAGGTTCTCTCCCAGATAAAGCACAATGTACAGTGGCACAACACCCCCTCACAAATGGAAACAGATGAGTATTAACACTTTGAGTTTCCCTTGCATATACAGAAAGGGTAGAACAGCAGTATATGCTTTTTAGCGTTTCACTCACAAAGAGCACATCAGCTTGAGGAGGAACCGGGCCGGCTTCCCCCACACAAATAGAAAGGTGAATGTGTGCAACCCAAATGCAAGCTATAATAATGTGGAAAAGATGGAGATCAGTGTAAGATGTAAAGCAATGATGGAAGATTCTCACACAGAGAACAGAACAGGAATGTGTCTCCACATTAGAAGCTACTCTCATACAGAACAGGTGTAACATATCTCTCAGTAGTGCACACTACACTCCTAATATAGAAAAGTTATACCATGGATCTCAGTAGATCATGCTTTTCTCACAAAGAAAAGAAGTGTTGTGAGTTTCACCAATGAAAGATTACCACACTTGGCACAGATCATCGTGGATCACAGCAGTATCATAGACATCACACAGTATGGGATGGAGTGGTGCAAGTACCCCTACAATGAAGAGGTAAATTAAGGGCCTCAGCATAGCAGTGCAAACTACACTCACATATAACTGGAACATCATTGGCCTCAGCAGTCCAAAATATTGTCAAAAGATCATGCCCAGCATGTCCCTCACTGCTACAGGAACAGTTAATTGCCTCAGCCGTGCAATATCCTCAAAAATAGGACTAATATACATTTGATAGCGACTAGTCAAAAATATGCAGGCTAATTCGAATCAAAAAAACTTTGCATAGTAGGAATTCAGTAAACCATAATTGAAAGGAATTCAGCCTTAGAAAAAGAAAATAATGATATACCAATTCCCAGCCACTCTAGAGCTGGTTAACTTTCTAAAATATGTTGCAGACAGGGATGTTAATATAATACAGAGCAATAGGTCACTCAATAAGCCTTTCATTATTTCTCTAAGGTCTGGCCATTTGATCTCTTCTGTATGTATTTTAATTTTTAAGACCCAAAAACCTAATACATTACAAAGTAAAGCAAACATGAATTGTACTGTGTTTTGAGGTTTGACAGAACTGTCTTTTGATGTTTAATGAAAGTCTTCTTTTCCTGGAATTAGTACTACCTAATCGTATGCCAATATTATGATGCAACAGTAAACAGGTAAGGACTCTATGCTAAATTCTATACCTAATCTCATGGCCAAATGTTGGCTGGAAAGAGTTAATGATTTGCTATTTAAACAGCAATGTTTCCAAAGCACAGTACAAACAACATACTTACATGCAATTTTCCTACAAACCAAAGTTGGTACTCATTTATCGACCTCGGAAGTATGAAAGGCTGAGTTAGCCTTGCCGGGATACAAACCTGCAGGTCATGCACAGATTGCAGCAGCAAGCTCTGAACCAGCAGTGCTATCTTGCCAAGTAACATCCTTCAGAGATCAGTAAACTGAATATCAATTGAGGCATAATAATCACAGCGCCTTGAAGCTGGACAAACCATGAATGAAGCATTAAATAAAAATGTTAAATACCTATCTGGATTATCACTACAGGGACCGGTTTTTCTGAATTTCTATTACAATTACAAGTGTAACTGTTTCATTTTTGTTTGTCTTTGAACAATGCTTGAATATTTGAAAGAGGCTGTGACCCCTGTAATTGGTGTAATGACATTCACTCACCCTTGAGCAAGGACTCTGCTGGCACTGACCATTTATAGCAAAATCCCTTAATGACTGCAATTTAAGGTTGAATGGATGTAAATTAGACCTTGCATACTCATTATTTTACACACTGTTTTTATAATTAGAGAGTACATTACAATATAAGTAAAACTGATTTGCCTCTGCAAGAGTGTAAAAATTATGCAAAAGGTAACCAAAACCTGAAAAACATAAAAATGAAAAGGACCCATTTGAAACAAAACAGTTGTTGAGCCTGGTTTGGTTTCAAACAATTTATTACATTTCTGGAAACCTTCTCTTACACAATAATGTGTATGAACACATGATATACATGCATCTTGATGATAAATGCACAGAGCAAAGGAACTTTGAAAAATACGTTTGTGCCACACTGGTTTGCTTTCACTGAAAAACGCATAATTTGTTACAAAAGATCATTCTCAATTTTAACTCAGTTATCCATCTTATTAATTACACAATCCTAAAATGGTAGGAAAATAAATATGCATGAGTATCTAGACACAAAACACAGCAGAAGCTGAACAGAAAGAAGCCATTTCTTATTTCACTGTCTGCGGTTTCTTTCTGAAAGGCTTCAGAGTAAAACATGTCTGTTTCAGAGGCCTTTTTCCATGGCCTGCAATTACATCCATGTAGATAAAAATCAAAACAAGTGTTCTGGTTTCTTTTTTTTTTTTTTTTTTATGTATTTGCACATTTAGTTTAAACATAAACATTGAGCAAAACATCCAGATTTCCAGACCAAATGACACTCTCAAAAGCCTTTAAGCCTTAATGTCTGTCTCTTGGTGCATGGGCCAAGATTCTGGCTCTGTAGTCTAGTGTCCAGACAGTTCTTAAAGAATTTTACCATTGCCATTACCAAGATGGTTTGGTTCCCACTCAGCAAGTGGCACCACCAAACTCCTGGAGACACAACGTTGTATTTTTCCAGGTATTTCCCATGGTACAGTGTCCTTTCCTGAGTTATTGCTGTACAGGTCGCATATAGGTGGGATAAAGTTTCCCACGTATCTTCATCCCCACAGAATCTGCAGGTTTTATTCCGCATTTTCTGTTTTTGCAGGTGTTCCTCGGGATGTCATTTCCCTAGTTCTGCAGAGATTGAATCGGAGAAACATGAATTGGGATCTCAAAGCAGGCTCTAGGTATTTTCTGAGCTACGGTTTTATCTCTCCTTTTTTCTTGTTTCTTATGCCAGGGACTTATGCAACTTGTATTTGCTGACGTCTTTCATGGTGTTGATACAGTTTAGTGCCCACAGCATTTTCTTTACCTTCTCAGGGTTGGTCAGGAGATCCTCCTGACGACCATTCATTCAATCTTTTGAGAAGCAGGGATGCATATAGTTTCCCCATTATGTCCAATAAGGCAATAAGGCGGTAGTCGTTCGGGCCGATCCTGTTTCTGTTTTTAAAGATTGGGATTACGTGCACTGTTTTCCATGACAGTGGCATCGATTTAGTTGTTAATACATTCTTTAATACCATGTCCAGCAAAGTCGCCCACTGCTCTGGATTTTCCTTCAGCGTCATGTTGGATAGCCCATCCGGGCCAGGTGCACGTGATGAATTTAGATGTTTCATTTTGTTCAATAAATCCTCATGTTCGTACGGAAAAGTCCAGGTTGTGTTAGTGCTTTTTGGAGGGCTCCAAATGGGGTGTTTGTCTTTAAATAAGGATCCAAAGAAGGAGGCCTAATTTACGTCAGTCGCCCCGTTTATTTTGTGGTACTGTTGGGGCTGATTCAGGGATCTAATCATGGCCCACATTTCCGCTGTTGATTTTTTTGGCTAGTGCTTTCAGCATCGTTTCTGTATCGTGTTGGATCAGGGCATGCTTATGATTAATGAGCCACTCTCCGTATTTGGATTTTACACTTTTGATCACACTCCTTAAACTCCCTTGTGGGAACTTTTTTGAGGCTCGGATGGTTTGCCTCATCTCCTGTCTTTTTATGATCAGCAGTTGATCAAATGTATGCTGATGAATTGTTTGGTTGTGGTTGAGAGGCTTGCCTTTTGTTCAAAATAAGACGATGATAGGGACATAATCCACGATTTTAAAAGGGCTGCCTGTTTTGGCCTTTTCCAGTCTCCCAGAGTAAATAGCAATGGTACATTCTATGGCTGATTTGTTAAACCTCAGCCTGCCACCATTATTTATCACTTCAATCTCCAGTTCCTGTTTCAGTGTAGGTCGCTTTAGATCTCAAGCCAGTTGTGATCACTTTCTTTTTTTTTTTTTATTTTTTTTTTATTGAAATATAGCTGAATTTAATCAACTTTTTTCAAAAGGAATTTACAATTTTATAGTAAAAGATACAACATAAACATTAACCTGATTAATAAAATTACATCACTGTGTAACCCACCTAATCTGTTACATAGGAAAAATATGAGCCACATTTATCATGTATTTGTGCATTTCATTTCATCAATATACACTTAGAATTCAAATACATTATTCACCTCATATCATACATCTTTCAGTCTAAAATTTCACCTGCCTTCAAGTGTAATGCATTTAAAAAATTAACCATAGCGATTTTTAGGGTCATTTTTGCACGATTGATTAGAAAATGCCATCTTAATTCCGGGGGTACACTTGCCACCACTAACATTTGACTTCCACTTTCTTTGGTGTTGAGAGCCTTGAAGGAGACAGCCTCATTACAGGTCCGGCGGTAACCATGCCGGTGCTACTGGCAAGCTGCTGCCAGACCCGTAATGATTTACTGGCGCCTGATTTCCCGGTAATACTGTGGGATTACAACCCCGGCGGTCCAGGAAGCCATGCAACGGCAAATGGTAAGCCCCCATTCCCATAAAGTCCGGTAAAAACTCTGCGGGCGGGTGCCATTCCGCTGGGACAGCACCCACCTGCAGAGTTGTAATATGCTGGTCCGGAAACAACAGTGCTGGTATGCTTACCAGACCAGCATAGTTGTAGTGAGGCCCCATGTTTTCAATTAGGTTCCTTATACAAAAATGTAGGTGATTACTAAGGACTGGGTCCCCCTTTGCCAGGTAGGGTGGAGGAATTTATTCTTTTCAAAGTTTCTGTTCATGACATGGAGATCATGACTTATTATCAGATCTTCACATTCAAGGCCTTTTTGGGTACACTGCTTTCTTGATTTCAAGTTTCCTTTTTCCATGTGTATGTTCCAAAGTGGATATGCTAAATTGAAATCTCCACACAAAATAATAGATGTCTTCCCCATGGAATTAGCTTAGTCAATAGCTTCCACCGTTGGGAACAGTCAATTTTTGTTATTCGTTATTTTTGATTGTCGGACTCCACAGATGTTTGTTAGAGTCAAGTGATGATCCGAGAACTTGCTTTATTTGGGGCTTGTGTTTTTATTTCACAGAATAGTCTGTTGTAGATAGGGACCTCTGTTCTTAGAGCTAATTATTTCGTAGCCCGCTTCACTGTTGATCATTTTCAGGAGACCTCCCCTTGGGCACCCAGCCTCTCCCACAATTGCCGGGTTCCGTAAGATAGTAAATCCATCTAATGGGAGGGCTCAGATCTTAACCATGTTTCTTGGAGGCAGCCAAGATCAAGGTCACCCCAGTGGAGGTCTCCAACTCTCAAAAGATGTGAGAAACCTCTGGTTTTCTAAGAGGCAAGTTGTCAATAGTTTTTTTGTTTTTTGGGTATCCTCCCAGAGACTCTGCTATTTGGAATGTTGGGATGACAAAACAGCTGGGAACCAAACCCTAGGAGTCCTCTTGCGCCTTAACGCACGTGGGGCATTGTTTGCATTTGCCTTTCCTTGTCTGTCCACTTCCCGATTCACAGTTGATGGTCAGTGTTAGGTTCCGTTTCCGCTCTTCTAATGCTATAGCGCTTCTTCTTCAAGGTCCTTCCTGCCCTCTACGTGGTTTTTATGTTCATGGTATTGATCAAGTGTCATAGCCCTTTTTCCACAGCTAGTTTGTTTCTGTCAGTCTTTGATACTTGCTTCTGAGTTTTGGGGTTTGGAGTCTTCTTCTCCAAGGCGTTTCTCTACCGGCGTTGTTGCTAGTTCTGTGAGGTCAAAGCCTAGCATCAGAAAGTTTGATGCAGTGGAGATCATCAGATTTTTCACAACTATCGAGCAGATGTAGGTGAACCAAGTCAACTAAATTTGACAATAGCAAAGTCCTCTGTGGTGATTTGTCTCAGTTGGGGGGTGCAGTGACAGAGTCTGACCACATCATGTCTATTTAGTGTAAAGTCGTCCCCCTCATCCACCACTCTTTCCAACCTTAGACATTTGTCATAATCTTTGTGTAATCAGTTGAGGGCGGGCCGCCGCTGCTCAGTCTTCTTCACCTGTCTTAGCTTGAGAGGGTGGTCTGAGTGTTTGCTCCATCTGCTGTTTACAGGAGTACGACTTCTGGATCCTTTTTGATCAGGGCTCATATTTCTGACTCTTACTGATAAGCAATATAAGTGTCTGCTTTCTTTCAAGTAACCTGACCTGTGCACTTCACTCTTCTCTAAATTGGTGTGTAAATGATAAATAGAAAAAAAAGAAAGCTGTTGTATCTACAAGATTGTAATGCATAACAATGTCTGGTATGGCACTTATCTGTAGAAGCCTGAGCACACATCAGTAAAAACCAGCTCATTCCAAAAAGGAAGCCCCTTCCTGGCCCTTGTGTTGTGTAAATGGCTGTTAGTGGGTGAGGTGGTACCTTCCTGTCTGCAGGAGACCCCCTGTAGGGACAGTTAACACACTTTCCATATTATACTTCTTGACAGAACCTCCCTATTCATGGAATGTCTGCACTTCAAATTATATGAATACTGCATATATCTACTCTGCCCTCATTTTGTTATTTCGCTGCTAAATAAAGCTTTCTAAGGAACCTGGACAGAGCTAAATGTCTAGCAAAGGGCCAGAGCCACTGCAAATGGGAGGTTACAGTGTTATTGGACTGGTTATTCCATCACCCATCCAAATGTCCTTACGTTCTCTGTCAGCATGCTTCCCTTCATATTTCTCCAGCCACTGCTCCACATTTGGGCCAAGGGATGGTACACCTAGCTTTGTGGGGCACTTTGAGGAATTCACACTCCTCCTCTATGTTTCCTAACTCTCCTTTCCATGTGCAGCATCATTCTGACATCAAAGTTATGGAGTTTTTTCAGAACAACGTGAGTGGTGGCCAGTAGGGTGGGTGGAATTTCATTATGACCATTGGCTGGATGTACTGTGTGAGAGGAGTCAGAGGTTTGTGGGAAACTCTGTGGTAGACCACTAGGAGAAACTACCGGGGATTCTGACACCTGCCATAATTGCCTGATGAATGCCTGACAAATGCTATTTCACTGCTTCCACATGTATTGTCTGATGTACAAAAGTCCCAGCTGGCTATGGAGAACAGCACGTGAGCAAGGAAGTGTTTAGCTTGCGGTGTCACTCAGCCTACCAACCAACATGCTATGGATGGTGAAATGGATGCCAGATGTCCACATATATTAAGCTACCCTTCCTCTGAAAGGTTCTTGCCTCCCATATCCTTCAGCATCTAGCATATGATAGTGAGTGCAACATCGAGACTGAGGAAGAGAGAGCAAGAGAGAGTAAGAGAGTGAGAGAGAAAGAGAGAGAGAGAGACAGGGAGAGCACGAGAGAGAGAAAGAGAGAGAGGGAGGGAGAGAGAGAGAAATAAGAGTTTAGACTGGTAATTTCAGAAAGTGAAATGGGGCTTGTCTGCAAGAGGCGAGGGGTAGGAGTTCCGGGAGGACATTAGGTTGCTTGCCTTATCCCTCTTCCCCAGCAACTAACTGACCCACCTCTAGGATCCCAGGTGACCTTACACCACACACACACACACACAAACACACACATACACAAATCCCCCACTGATGGCTGCTAAAGTCCTAGCCGTTAGCAAATCAACACTAACCAAGCTATGTCTAGCTTCTGATTCTGAACCCTATCATACCCCCCACCCACATCAGATCGAAAGTGTTGTATTCTATCAGATATTCGGCTCTCCTCTTCAACCACTGCCAAGTGTTTCTGCCAGACCCATGTAAAGCATATCAGTACTCAGGACCAGGATACTCTGACCTGCACCCAACTTTACCACAAGTTTCACATCTGCCTAACCCATTAAGACTCCCTAATCTGCTGCTTTCTAATAGAGACATGCAGAGCGATGCCAACAGAAAAGGCTGAAGGGCGCAATAAAAGACCACATTGCAATACATGGTGACCTGGCATACACATCTACATTGCAAAATCCATGAGATGGACTCATGCATTCCCTCCGAAGCTTCTCCATTCACCCACATGTAATCTGTAACAAGGATATGGAAGAAATGTGTGTATATGATTGCCATATACCATCTTATAATCTTTTATGATGAGACAACTATCACTTACGTTGAAGAAGACATGCAGGGCCCAGTGCAGTAACCAATTTCAACAAGGCTGGAGCAGGAGCTGTATGTCACCTTGACAGACATAGTCAGCAGTGCGCAAGATTGAAGTACATTAACTGAAACAAAACATCAACAAGAAATCCATCATTGTTCTGTAAAAGACCTACATCTCTCACTCGTTCATCAGGTACAAATTGTAGAAGGGTTTGACCAAGGGAGAAAACAGACACTACTTTGCATCCAACGTGTACTGGAGCTTCATATTTCATCCTGGCCAACTGTTGAAAGTCATAACTCCCCAATTAATTTTATTACCATTTCCATAGAGTATTGTCTGCAGAAGAGAAGCTAGCAACCAGATATGTGAACATGTGTGTTGTATGTGTTCAGAATCAAATGTGAGTTGTTTTTTAGGAAAAGCCACAGACACTACACTCAGGGAACTACAGTTGTTTGACTCTTTACTGAGCTCTTGGGCAGCTGAGCTGTAAGAGATGGAGACAGGTTATTTTAAGTGTCAGTGGTAGTGGGGTTGCCCTATTTACTATGGATAAATAGTACAGGCACGCAGCTAATCTCAGCAGTCAGCTCACTATTGCTTCAATGTAATTCCAGCGAAGCCCTTTGTCAGCCTCATCCCTACTTAGAGGAACTGGAATGGAACTCTGCGTTTAGCTGTACATGTTTGCCATTTTACTGTCTTTGCCCTTTCATCTTCCTCTCTCCCCTTTCACCCCTGGCTCTCAAAGCAGATGTTATGTTATGTGGTGTTACGTGTCAGGCGCAACACGCTCACATCGGGCCAAGGAATATAAAGTGGAAAACTGCAAGATTTACATAATTACAGAAAGCTAAATTTCGTAAAACTATAACATAGTCATTGGCTACTATAATGAAAACCAATAGAACCCTGTATATTGCAATCTATCATTGGCTAATCCACTATCTCCAGAACCAGCCAAGTCCACCCCATCAATTATAACATCATCACCATGAGCATCATTAACTCGCTGTTTGGTTGGCTGGCAGGTTTCATGCTGACAGTGATCAAAAGAAATTATGCCATTGATTGGCACCTCTTGGGGTGGCCTTGGATGTTGCATCCCTACGAGGCAACCCAATTAGCAATTCATGTAAACAGAGAGAAATTGAAACTCGACTTCGAGAAAAAACAGATGCTCCCATCTCACTTCCCATGCAGTCTCCAACGATCCCAGACCATTCCCTAAACTTGAATAGCTCATTCTGCAAATCTCGTCTCAATACATGTTGCCAACGCAGGTGCAAAGTCTTCTTACTAGGTCATGGGATGAATAGTTGTTTGAGAAAAAGCATGGTGAAGGCCCTATGTGCAGAAAATGATGTCTCTTATTTATTGGTCTCACTAATACATTCCTCCATGGGTGCAATGGCACTAACTTGTCATAGGGGGCACTGTGTATGCAACTTAGCTTTGTATCTTTGGCATTGTTACTACATGGATCCTCATCCACCTGGTGATCAAAGCTCTGTGTATTCATGTAGCTATCGCCTGGAATGAAAATAATTGTTGCACATCTTAGTTTCAAGTCCTTGGAGCAGCTGATTCTCACAGCTTCAGCTAACACCATCCCATCCTCCATTTATTCTTGACATTGGCTATCTGCTATCCTCCAAACAGAGGTGTAAAGATAAGCTTTTATTAAGACAAATAAATTTGAGCACCAATGTTGCAGCTTCAAATGGGGGCATTGTATGAAAATTGTGACACTCTTGCTCAACAAAGCTAACATTCATATATACCCTGTTCAGTTATACATACCACCCTTCATTGCATTTCTGTGTCGTCTGTGTATTCAGCAACCTAAGGCTCCCTGAAGTGCAGCAAAACTAGTTCCTGAAGTGGGGCATAACTAACTCTACCCAACTTGTGTCGAACAATCTCCAAAGCAACGTGGCAGCTATGCAAACAACAAAAACCTAAAAACCTTTACCAAGTGTGTTCTTAATTTATATTTCTCCCCCTGCTTGCAGGGCCTGGGAGGCAGTATGTGACGTTGCATTTGCCCTACCTGCACTATCACACATTCCTCAACAGAGGGCAATGCAGTGACATTGTAATTGTGTACTGAGGAGGATCAACTGTGAGTGTCAAGTTACAGGACTTATCATCGGAAGTAAGTTGACAGAATTCGACAGTTAAGACTGACAACCAGGTCCCTGAGGGGAGAAGGTGACAGGAGTCAGAAGAAAGCAGATGGCTCAGGATAAGGGGAGCTGAATGACTATGGGTGTTACACTTCCAGGGCTCTATCCCTCCTTGTGGGCAGGAAGCACCCAGCAGCCAATACAGACCCATCATGAAATGGATGTCTTGCTGCTTATCTGCTATACCTTTCAGGATAGAGAATATTTGGGATTAAGTCATGTATTGCCCCTGACAAAGTTCTGAAATCAGTGGGCTGGAAGATAAGACTAAGCAGAATCACTGAAGAAATCACTCCAAAAGTAAACTATGATGACTGATTAAAGGGGAAGAAGAAAAGACACCCATTATCTCTCGTCCCCTCTTCCTTGTCACATCCACTACTTGCTTGCGACACCTATAACAGCCCAAACTATTGCATTCAAATACTGATTAATGTGTACATAAGGGTAAGGGCTTCTGACAAGGGTCCCACATGAATGACATTTGTGGAGGGACACACAGTGCATTAGGTGTTGTTTGGCATTGATCGCTCCCATTCCCTGCCTGTAACAATGGTAATCCCTCTGGCTAATCCTACCCATTCCTGCCCATCTCGAGAACTCTTTGGGCTCTGAGCTCTTCCATGGTCTTGGCCATCTTGGATGACTTTCTCTAAGGAATCTCTTTGGAAACAAGCCAAACAAGAGGCCATCTTTGAATGGTATCTTCCAAATAAATTATACATTGCAGCATGTGAGTGTAATCTTTTGTAAAAAAGCGGATGTACGTATATTTTGTTTTTCATGTTTTTGTTATATTTATTTTGTATTTAATGGATAGGATGCATAAGAGTTGCAAAATCTAACATATGTACATTGAAATTATTTATATTGCATTAGTAACTGTTTTCAAATGTAATAAATGGATTATATTTTTGAATAATCACTTTCCGCGGCTTGCCTGTCCAGTCTGTGCGCAAGCTGCTACCCTTATCTGAAATCCTATCTGCACTTCGACACATTAATCAATGATGTTAACGGGCTGTGGCTGTTTTAACGCAAAAGGTCAGCGGACTCAAGGTGACGTTTATTGAAGGGGCACAACACAGAGCCTATTTAATAATATAACATATTATTTTGTAAATCTATTGAAGTAAATGTTCATAACTTTCAGTAAATTGTAAGCTCAAAAATGTAGTGAACATTTGTCCGATGTTCCATTGAAATCATTATGAACTTGCATCTTATAAAGCAACCTAATTTAGTAAATGTAAAAACCAAGTACTTCAAAATGGCCATTGCAGTCTGGGAGGGGCATTGATACAGTGCATGCCCTTTTAATAGCTGTCATCCTGCACTCCATAATAATCAGGGGGGAATTATAGGCTGGACTTACAAAGCCAGTCTTTCACGGGTAGTTTACTTTCGTCATATGTGCCCACGGGTTGAGGGACGGCTGAAAAAGCAAGCTGTTCAAGGGTCATTGGGTTCTCGAGTGATCTGCCAAGAAGCATTTGCTGTTGTCCAAGTACCTAGGCTCCAGGTGTTGGAGTCGTGTCCCTGTTTTGGTACACTCCACGGACATACACGTCTACAACAGCTTGACCATGTGCAAAGAGCCGCTCGTCTTTGCTAGCCTGGGAGAGGCCACATGGTTAAAGCCTTATGCTGCACTTTTATTGTATTGAATGGAGGGTGACTAACTGCCAAGCTTTTTGAGGCAATATATTGCTTGTGTTTTACATGCCTACCACCATTCGTAATTTACAAAGAATATTTTTTGTCCAGAAATGTGAGTTACGTGTCTGGCACTCTACACAATATATGTCCTTTAATGCATATCACTTGAGTTGCTTAGTCACAGAATTGGTACTATTTCCTCTCCAAGCAGTGACAGTTGCACAGCGCATAGTTTAACCTGACTTTGGGGTCGCCTCCTTCTGTAATAGAGGCCATATCCTGGGCTTATATTTTGGCATTTACTGTGAAACAAATGGCCGAACATTTGAACGCTCCTTCACCAAAAATCTCGCTAGAATTTTGATTTTGAACCGTAGTGCAATGTCTCTAATGTATATCGTGGCCCTTATTATTCGGTAGCAGTATACCTGTTTCCCTAACAGTGGCTGCTCCCAGATGTAATGAACATCTCAGAGGTTAGTAAGTGGCACAGCAAGAAGAAGAATTCATTGTCCTACTGTCAGATGTGCGCTTATTATGTCTTCGGGGGATCAGCCTAGTAATTGATGATGGCGAATTTCCCCTTTACTTGCCTTTGATTACCCAAATTAGCTGGATATGAATCCAGGAAAGATTTATCATTTGGGGTCTGTAACAGACTAATGGCTTGTTGCTTTTGATGCTAACTCATTCTGTCATTTTGATTGTAAGAATTCTTGATATATATATGTGCAGGCATTGGCAATTAACTGTGCAATACAAATTGATATTAGATAAATCAGTAGAGTTCAAAAGAATAAACCGTGACAACATGGATGACATTGTGGGCACTTTAATAATTTTAACATGACTTTTCACTTTAACAGCTTTAAAACGACAATTTTTACTTACATAAAAACAACATAATACAATAGGGTTGTGTCTTCACTTTCACGCTGTCTCTAGCCACCCTTGTGCTGCTGTGGGGAGGTCTCATCTAGCCTCTTGTCTTTAGGTGTTGTTTGATTACGAGCTCACCCATTGCCTGACCATGGCCATGCTAATCCCTACTGCCATTAATTCCCCACCTATTCCTACCTCTGCCCGGCCAAAACTCCTCATCATAGGAAATCTCTCAGTTCACTTTAATCAAGCCTCACCATCTGGCTTTGCACTCAACGTGCCTGCCAGTGTTTGTTCAAAGCAGTCTTCTGAGAGTTAATGACTTCATTGGAGTTGTTAAAAAGCTACTGGTGTAATAAAAATGCTAACCTGCCTTGCTTTCAGCCACACCATGTATACGCACTCAGTGTGTCCTTCACTGAAGTCCTGTTAAAAACAAGCATTGGAAAAGCCAACATTTTTGGCTTGTGCATAAGTATTAAGCTTTTGCTAGCCAGTGCTACTATGTATAATGCACCCTCGGCCCCACAAAAGCCCAAGCTGTTTGCTTGTTTTATTATTACTATTATCCCATTAGGGATAACAGCCCCTGCCACCACCTTCTGATGCCTGTGTTTTTTTCTGTCTCAAGGGAGACAGCCACAAACTGGGGTTGTGACATTGCTGGTCTCAGCAACTCGCGGGAAAAGTAATGATAGGTGTGTTCCAGACTTCCATCCTATGGGGGGGGGCGTCCTGTTGCAAAAACTCCTGGGACACAGGGAGAGACAGGCTAAGTGCAAGCGGATTGGTGGAATTGCCGACAGCTATCACGTAGCCCAAAATCCAAGGCGGTGGAGAGCCATGAGGCAACATGTTTTTCTTTAGACACAGCTGTGCTGCACTGGACAAGATGGGCTCCTCCAAGCAGGCAGGTGCAAAACACGCTGTATGGATGTACATGTTTATTCCCAAAGCTGGTCATAGGGCGCTGCAGGAAGCTGAACAATTGGGCAGGCTTCAGTGTTTTACAGGCACAGTAACGTTTAAAGGGCCCAACGAGTGGTGATTGGTTGGACCTGACCCGTTTTAGTTGGTAAAACAATTGCCATAGTAATCTGTGTCAATATGAATCACAAAAAAGCGAGTGAGAAGAGGAAGCACATCACTTCTTTATCCTCATTTTCTCGATCTCCAGCATCCAGGAGAAGGAGGCATAGCAACTCCACCATAATCACTGGAGGCATAATAGAGAGAATGTCAGCCCAAACACCTGCACCAGTACCGGCAGTGGCATCCTTTGCTGCACTAGATACTGACACAAAGATCGGTGAGGCACATGATGGGAGACTGAATGAGGGTTGCCTGTTCTCTGGCATGAGGGTGAGAGAGCATCTGCCAGATATCCTGCCCAGTCCTTACTGATGGATTTCCAGGTAATATCTGCTGGTTATCAGGGTTAGGCAGATGTTGCACCACTCCTGGAGGTTATGGAACATTAGATTGAGTATATATTTAATATAAACTATGATAGCCTTACGGGTGCAGCTTCAAAAGTCAGCTCGTCAGTTTCAGGCAGAAGGCACCGTGGCTCTGGCACTGGAAAGCGGAAGCGTTGAAGAAAATAGCATTAGAAAATCTTCCTTTTTTGGGTCTTTTTGTGTTTAGGCCTCAGTTGAACTTGTCACAAGAAAAACATTTAATGACCAGAAGCAAATTCGCTTTGGAAGTCATTGAAGAAGGTCTTTCACATCAAGATCATTGGCATGAGTGTGTCAGTATGAGGACCTCCCGCAGCAGGATTTCTTTTTAGGCAGAGAAAGGGAACAGCAACCAGAGAGAAGCCTCCAAGGTCAGCAGCAGCTGCTCCTGCAGTGCCCAAGTCATGACTCTCAGGTGGAGGGTCATCTCCTCATGGTTCAGGAGAATTGGCAGGATGTGATGAATGAATGGGTCCTGGAGGATGTACACAACCTATGAACTTAATAAGGACTCCAAACCAGAAGACACCAGACAAAAGGACGATATTCCTGAAATGCATACAGGACCTGCTTCACAAGAAAACGGTTATCAGAATTTCTCTGGAGGATCTCCAGAAAAGGTGTTCTTCACTACTTTTTCTCAGGAAGAATCTGTTGGGAGACTTCAGATCAGTACTGGATGTCAAGGTTCCCAAAAAGTGGATGTTATACGGGCTGTTTCACATAAAGACTCTACAGCCAGTAATAAGAGTAATTGGCTTCTGATTCAGCCTGTTCATAAGTGGTTTCTCAATTTCATGGTATGACAGTCATTATGCCAGTTGCAGTTTCTCCCGTTTGTTTTAACAACAGTCCCATGGATTGTTCACAAAGCTGCTGGGTATGATTGTGGGTCTCCTGCTAACTGAGCGGATCATGGTGTATCCTTTTTTAGATAATTGGCCGGTAAATACTCCATCTTGCCTCATGTGACAGGGTGTGTGTGGTGCTCCAAACCCATTTCTTAATCAACTGTAAGGAATCGATCTGTTCCCAAAACAGTCACAGATATTCATCAGGGTCCATTTCAGCACCAAGAAGCTTTGAGGTGACCACTCACATCATAACCCTGCAGCATCACCTGGACCAGGTTCTCACAGCCGAGGAGGTTTCCAACAAGGGCCTGATTACACCTGCAATGGTAGCTTGCACAGAGACATTTCAATTGGTTTGGGAACACCTAAAATCCCTGTTACATTATATCCTGGCGAAATGGTCTCCAGCCTCTGGTGAGTACGCAATGATCATTCCTCCAACAGCATCTATTGGGTTCCTTCTAGATTGGAGGGAATTGTCGGAGCTCCAGAGAGGCTTACAGCAGTGCAAAGGCAAGGATTTGAATAAGAGAGTCCTTGTACAAACATACAATCAGGCC
Organism: Ambystoma mexicanum; assembly: GCF_040938575.1. Classification (NCBI taxonomy): domain Eukaryota; kingdom Metazoa; phylum Chordata; class Amphibia; order Caudata; family Ambystomatidae; genus Ambystoma; species Ambystoma mexicanum. The sequence goes on from NC_090934.1 coordinate 898,401,174, forward strand.
AGCAAGGCCTTTGTGAATAGGCCTTTGGGAACCAGGTGCTGTTGTCTGGGACTGTTCACTCCAAGATTATTCAGATGGACAGAACCTTACTTTCAGCACCTGTGGGCTGCCTATCTCCCAGGGGACCAGAATCAGACAGCACACACATTGAGCCAGCTGTTTTTGTGCTATTAGGATTTCTGTTTTCTTCCAACAGTGTTTCAATGTTGCTGTATCACTAGGGCCTTCCATGGCAAGATTTGTTGGTGGCTAAGAAGAATGATCTGCTGGCCTGGTGTAATATCTCCTGCTGGTTCCCTCAGTGTGGACGGTGGATGTACTAGCTCATTCCTGATCTATAGGCCTTTGGTTTGCTTTCCCCATTTCATATTCTATACCAGGCCATCTGGAAAATCAGGCATAAGAAAGTATATTTGGTGCTGGGGTGGCACCCTTCTGGACATGGAGGACATTTTGCCCCTTTCTCCAGTTGATGAGCCTGGACCAGCCTGTGCAGCTGCTAATTCACCCATCACCACTGAAGAGGCCCCTCCTGTCCAAGGAGTCCATCAGTCTTTTCAAGCTGACGCTCTGGACATTGAAATTGAAGGGCTCGTGACACTAGGAATCTGCCAGGAAGTGAGGCATGATCTTCAAAAGCCCAGATGACTATCCCCATTACAGGCCCATAGACCTCATTGGTCTTCATTTCCAGCCAGGTACAGGACGAAGGAACAACATCCTTGTACAAAGAACAAATTGGCAATACTGAGGTTTTGGATGGGCCTCTCTCTTTCCAAGCTGGCAGTCCAATGTGCAGTGCTTCCACTTCCCAGGTATTTTGTGGGAAGAGCTGGACACCTATATCTTTTTTCAGAGCCTTAAATTACACAGACCCCCAAAAAGCTGATTCTAGCATCCTGGGACCTCTCACTGGTGTTGCAACATCTGCAGATGGCGCCTTTAAATCCAGCGTAAGACATACATTTTCTTAAGCCCTTGATCTTGGTTGACACCACTTCAGCCAAGAAGAAGAGGGGAAATCTGAGCTTTCCAGATTGATGAACCCTTCCTGAAGCACACACAACAAATGGAGATTCTACATACTGATAATACCTCCTTCGAAAAGTCTGCTCCGATTATCATTTAAATCAGGATATGATTCTTCCAGTTCTGCGAAATGAGTCATGCCAACAGGGCAGCAGAAGCCCCATAGTCTAGATGCGGCAAGGGCATTGAGGTTTTACAAAGCCAGGGCAGATTCATTTAGATCTTTAAAATCATTGCTTATCACATAGGGAAGGAATAGCAATGGAAGAAAGTCATTGAAAGCAACTGTAAGTTGCTAATTTAGGGGAGACATCCAGGAGCAGTGCAAGGACAGTCTACCAGGATTATGGCGGCACCCTGGGCAGAATGGATTTGAGTGTTTTAAGGGACTCTTCAGTGCTGCCACATGGGCATCTCTTTCAACCTACGTTTGGCATTATCAACTGTTGGTGGGGGATCTGTCTAGGTTGAGTTTGGGTTCTGTGTACTAACACCAACTTTTCTTTGGTGTTTCTTCACTAAAGAGCATTTTTGCTTTACGAGTGTCTTAATTGTGTCCACCAAGTGTGGACTGCTTGCTATTTCTTCATGCAAGTAAGGAATGTGATTATCAAAGGGGGGATGAGAGGTAATGCGATATTAGGTACAGGAATCCTCATTGCTCTTTCTCCCCACGACTTGCCCTCCTATCCCTTCCTCGCGTCAGGCCGTCCCTGTGGGAAGAACAAACACAGGGGGAGGAAGGGCTAGGGAGGGGATTTTATTCCTCACAAAATAATTATAACAAAAGAGTGGTTTTCACTGAGTGGCATCTTTCGGGAAGGCAGGAGCCATGAGGCAAATACAACTGTAACAAGTTGTGGGGACAAAGGGAAAAGAGGATGTGTTTATGTAATCTGGCATTAACACTTAGAGGTTGAAGGTTGCACCTTTTGTTGTGTTAACAGAGGACAAGGGTTTTCCACAAACCCCCCATGCATTCCCTCCAATATTAATATGCATAGAGGGTAGGGTTTTTCACATTTGGTCATTACCTTTTTGTTACCATGGTGAGAGATTAGCGATTCCTTAAAGACCCTGCAGATATTTATTTATTCATATATTTTTGTTGTGCATTGGGACTAATCTGGGATAGTGAGACTTCACCCGCTCCAGTTTAATGTTGGACAAAATGTGCCAACCAGATGCCCAATCACTTATTTCAACATTTATCATATGAGCAGGCAAACCACAAATGGCCCCCTGTCTCACCCTGCCCTTCCCACAGTCTAAGGGCGAGTATGTTCGTCCGGAATTCCCATAAGGAATCGTAGGCTCTGCCCTCTCACGCGGTTAAGTGGTTATAATTGTATTGGACGTATGGTTCAGGGGGACACGTTGAGCTTTCTTAACAGCACCTCGTGTACATACTAGATGCAGGCATTGATTGAAATGTCCTGTATCGTGCACCTTTCCGGGTCACCAGAAAATTAGAACCATGACGTTCCCCCATCACACGAAGGAGAAACAGCAAAAAAAAAATAAAAATACAAATGTCCATTCCCTGCACTCGTTACCCTGTTCCTAGTGCTGCCAGCAGTCTTTTCAGTCCCTTGCAGCATTTCACTGCCCAACTTTGAAATACTCTTGCTTAACATGAGTTTCTATTTGTTTTACATTTCCACTCCCAAACTGGCATGAAAAAATAAAAAAATCCATTCAGAGTGATGGATCCCTTAAGGCCTATCATTTCGAAAGCACTCCTTGACCACTGCTGTATGGAGGGCTGACACTTTGACCTCCGCTCATGTGCGGTCATAGAGAAAATGCATGCCTAGATACGCATGATTGGGCTATTTGAGTCCAAAGCCAGACCATTTATCAATCTGTAAGTCCCTGTTGTGAATCAGTAACTTGTGAGGTGGGAAATGCTAGTGCAGACATGCGAGTGGCAAAGTGCCCTTTTCATGCTGCATACCAGTTCGTTCACAAATTCTCTAATCGCCCACTTACAGTGCACAGCAGTCAGTTACAGGACAGGTTACGGAGAACAGGAGGTGATGCTTGTATCCTTTAGCAGTCGTAGATCGCAGATCCCACACACTGGCACTCCTTCACTGTAGCGTGGGCACCAGCCACAAGATGAGTAACACAGGGTCCTGTGTGTAATCTCTCAGGAAGCTCAAGATCCAGCTGAGTTACCCAGCTGGTGCAACCAAGTCTGGGAAAAGGGGTGCTGATTCGGTTCTCTCCAGTCTCTTATAGAGGTCTGGATTTCTCAGAAAGCAGGAACACTTAGACAGTGTGAATAGGACTTCTTTATGGGAAACACCAAGAGCCTGGAAGTGCCCAGAGGAACTTTTGTCACCAATAATAGCCCTACATATGGACACAACGATCCAAATAAGTTTAGATAGTGCCGGACACCTATCTAAGAGGATTGCAACACAGAAAGGGCTGAAGCGGGGGTGTTCATTGCTGCCGGCCATATTCGGTCTTTACATTTCAGATCTAAAACACGTGTTAAACGAACCCTCAACCTGCCCTCCGAGAATGAATGGAGCGCCCTTGGACCGGATGATCTATGCGGATGATCTTGTCCTACTAGCAGAAACACAGGTAGGCCTACAAAGAAGTTTTGAAAACCTGCAGAAATATACAGATCAAAATGATTTAAAAATGAATGTAGGCAAATCCGAAATTGTAGTGCTACAAAAACCTGAAAGAAAGAAAAAAAAAGAAGTTGTTCCGCTGGTGTCTGGAGAAAGAACTGATGGGAGTAGTGAGGGTCACAAAATACCTGGGTATGTTCATCAACTCTAACAGAGATGATAATCCCTGATTAATGGAATTAAGAAGGAAAACAAAGAGTCTGAGGGTGCAGGCACAAATAATTCACAAGACATACAGGAAAAGTTATTCCGGTTTTGACATACGGCGCAGAGTCGGCCCTCTCTGCATCCTCGGAAACGTGGGACTTGTTAGAAGGCCATTTCTGGAAAAAGATTCTGGCCATTCATAACTCGTTAGCAATTGCAGCGATAAAATGGGAGTTGGGCCTTGTTTCCATGTACAGGAGGGTCATGTGGAATTCCCTCAGCCTATTTAGGAAATCAATAATGGTAGACAGCCCTGCACAATACGAGATATTTAAAGAAAAGCCAAGACTTACCCAGAACGGGGTAATGAGATCCTGGTCCTCAAACTGTAAACAAATATTAAATCTAATTGATTCAAGTGATCAGCAGTTTAAGATTAACCCTGGAAAAGTGAAGTAAAAACTGTGGTGTGCGCACTGGAACCGCACGGAAACCCTGACAGGATGGTCCAAACTGGGATCATTGCCAAAAACTAATAGTTTTAAATAGATTTCTGAATGTAGTGCCTAAATATTTTACAAAATTCCGCTGCACAGCTCAGAGAAATCTATTTCTTAGATTTAGACTGAACAAGGTACACGTGAAAGAAGTCCTTCTTGCAAGGGGTCAAGAGGGAACCTTGGACTCACTTTGTAGATTCTGTAAAGAGCACACGTAAAATCTACAACATTTGCTCCTGGGTCGCGAGTCACTTAAGAAACAGAGACTAAGACACTTGGGGGACCTACTTACGAATGCTTCGTGGGTAGATTTGGAGGAGTGGTGGGAGCGACTCTATTGCGGAAATGATTTAAAGCTAATTTTTGGATTATTACATTTCATGAGAGAAATCTTGACGGATTTAAAGTACTTTTAAACAGAGTGGGGAACGAGAAGAGAAGAATCTGTAAACAAAGTAGTAGTAATAGTGGTTAGACTCTAAAATAGGGGGAGGACTAGAGTGGCCCTCAAAGTGATCTGAAGGGGAAGGGTTATATGACAGAATAGTGTGACCCTTTGCCTTTATATGCTCAGTATTTTATCCTTTCGTTTTTAGAAGTATATATTTGTTTTCTCCTTTATTCCTCCCCCGGGGTTGTCCCCTATATTTTCTTTTTTTTTCAGGGAACGGACACATTTCCTTTAGTTTTTAATCTGTGTGATGCGTAAGTGTAAGGCAAAAGTTAGTAATAAACTATATACCAATAAAAATGAATACCCAAAACGTAGATATTAGCGACAGCGTGTTAGGCCAAATGCCATAGCAGAGCCACTATCTTGTTTTGGTAATTAGCTTTCCAGCTGCACAGGGAGGTGTCAAATTATGGGATAAAAGGTGTGGTACAGTGTTCTTTGGCAAAAACCGAATCAGGAATGGTTACCACATTCAAACCTTCCCAGTTAAGCACAGCGGATGTGGATTTAGCCTTCAATTAAAGACACCCTTTTCACAAAACTAGACAGATGCAGCCAAACTGGAGGATTAGGGAGGCCATGGCCATAGATTGCACATATTTGTGTACATTCGTAAAGTTTAAAGAAAACCTATCC